>NC_092715.1:97301211-97917731 GCF_047496885.1 Scyliorhinus torazame
TGCTGAAAGACAATACCGCATCAACCTAGAGTCCCAGGCCAACTACACAAACTCATGATGTCTCTGGCAGGGCTTACACGAGATCACAGGCTACAAAGCAAGGCCAAGTGGTATATCTGGAGCTGGAGCATCCCACTCTGATGAACTGAACAAGTTCTATGCCCGCTTTGAACAGTTAGCCAATACATCAGTGCCACCCGCCCCAACAGCCTAGACACACCCATACCCACTATTACAGCCTCAGAGGTAAGAACTGCCTTCTTGAAAGTGAACCCGCAGGAAGTGTCGTGCCCCTACTGTCATGTGAGAGTACCTTTAAGAAATGCATGTTTATAAATGGGTGTGTATATAAATATCTGTAGTGAGAGTACCTTTAAGAAATGGGTGTTTACTACTGCAGTGATGTCAGAGTGTGGGTGGAGCTGGGCTGTCTGCCAGCTTTTTACTTTCGTGTTTGAGCAGGCTGCAGGCTGTGTTTTCGTTTCGTTTTCAGTGTTGGAGCTGAAGCCAGACAGAGCAGGTGCACTGTTGATCTCTCTGCCATGAAAAGACTATCTCTTGATTATTAGGTGAATTCAGAATTATAAATGTTCTCAGTAGTGAATGTAAACCTAATGTGCTTCATTAAAAGGTGTTTCTTTTGTCTTCTGGATGTTGTTTGGGAAGTTATTAAGGATTACTTAGTGTTGTATTCTTTGGGGGTTGTATATGAATTGATGGTTGCTAAGATGTTCACTGTATGTTTTAAAAAGGTTAACTTGAGTTCATAGAATAAACATTGTTTTAATTTAAAAGTACTGTAAAGCTCTGTTTGCACCATCCTGTAGAGTGGACCGTGTGCCCCCCATAACCACAGTCTATTAAAAGTCGTGGGTCAGGTGAACTCCATGATACACTTTGGGGTTCTCTAAACACTGGCCCATAACACTACGGAGTCCTTGGGCGAACACTCAGAGCCTGCGCAGACCAGCTGGCGAGTGTATTCGCAGACATCTTCAACACCTCACTCCTCTGTTCCGAGGTCTACCATAGGTCTAAGAAGGCTACCATAATACCAGTACCAAAGAAGAGCAAGGTAGCCTGCCTCAACGACTATCAACCGGTGGCCCTGACGTCTGCTAGTCGAGCGGCTAGTCATGAGACGGATCACTGCCAGCCTCCCAGACGCTCTCGATCCACTGCAGTTTGCCTATCACCGCAACCGGTCCACAGCAGATGCTATCTCCCTGGCTCTACAATCAACATTCGAACACCTCGACAACAAGGACACCTGCGTGAGACTGCTGTCCATAGAATACAGCTCCGCCTTCAACACCATTATCCCGACGAGACTTATAACCAAACTCTGCAATCCTGGACTTGACTCTTCCCTCTGCAGCTGGATCCTTGACTTCCTCACCAACAGATCGCAATCTGTCAGGATAGGCAACAGCACCTCCTCAGCAATAGTCCTCAATACCGGGGCCCCGCAACCACAGGGCTAAATCGCTGGCTTTGAAAGCAGACCAAAGCAGGCCAGCAGCACGGTTCAATTCCCGTAACAGTCTCCCCGAACAGGCGCCGGAATGTGGTGACTAGGGGCTTTTCACAGTAACTTCATTGAAGCCTACATGTGACAATAAGCGATTTTCATTTCATTTCATTTTCATATATGCTCAGTCTTCTACTACGCTCCCTCTCGACACACGACTGTGCGGCAAGATTTAACTTCAACTCAATCTATAAGTTTGCGGATGATATGACTGAGGTGGGTTGTATCTCAGACGAATCAGACTACAGAAGGGAGACAGATCACTTGGTTGCATGGTGTATCGAAAGACCAAGGAACTTATCATTGACTTCAGAAAGCCTAGCACAATACACCCCCCTGTCTGCATCAATAGCTCCAAAGTGGAGATGGTCGATAGCTTTAGGTTCCTGGGGGTCACTGTGGTGATATACATCACTGTAAGTACACAAAGGGTTAATGTGCATACACTACACCTAGCTAGACACTAGAGGGAGCACCAGAGACATGACACACAGACAGTCAACCAATAGGTCAGTAAGATAGGACACGACCAATGGGCATTCACGATGCACACAGAGGTGACACTACCACAGGGGGGCATTACACCAACCCATATAAAAGGACATATCACACATGCTCAGTCACTTTCCAGTGAGTACAGACACAGGGTTGATTGAACATCACACCCACCACGTGGATTGTAGCAGACTGGTTCGTCAGTCTGAGTAGATATAGCAGGATTAACAGTAGCGTCGAATCCAAGTAGGAGAATTGTTAATAGTTTAATAAACGTGTTAAAGCTATCTCCAAGTCTGAACCTTCCTTTGTCAGAGTGGAAGCAGCTTTTGCTACGTCAAGAGCATAACAAAACAGTCACCATCACCAACAGTCTGTCTTGGTCCAAACACATCGATACAACAGTCAAGGAAGCCCAAGAATGTCTCTACCTCCTATGGAAGCTAAAGAATTTTGGCATGTCTGCATCGACTCTCACAAACTTCGACAGAGAGCTATAGAGAGCATCCTATCCGGCTGCATCACAGCTTGGCATGGCAACTGCTCGGCCCAAGATCACAAGAAACAGCAGTGTGAACTCAGCCGAACGCATCACACAAGCTTGCCATCCTCCCATTGATTCTGTTTACACCTCCTGCTGCCTCAGGAAAACAGACAGCATTATCAGAGATCCCTCCCACCCAGACTTTTTCTTCTTCCACACCCTTCCATCAGGCAGAAGGTAACAGAAGTCTGAAGACCCGCACATCCAGACATAGGAACAGCTTCTTCCCCACAGCTACAAGACTCCTCAACGTCTCTCCCTCGGACTGATCTGTTCCCTGTAAGAACACTATTCACGATGCCCTATGCTGCTCTATCTCATGTATTTGCTTTGTTTGGCCAATCACTGTTTGTCGATGTACCATTTGTCAATGTACTCTGTCTATTATTCTTTTTTGTCTACTATGTATGTATTGTTAGTTCCCTTGGCCGTGGAAAAATACTTTTCACTGTACTTCAGTACATGTGACAATAAATCAAATCAATCAATCAATAATGTAACTAATTTTCAAAATATTATTTGAATAAACCTACAAGTTATTATGTACTTTATTTTCATTTCAACTGTGCAAAAATAATTACTGTCTTTTGGTTTAAATTAATGTTTTTAAGATTTTATACAAATTCTATCTTTTTCCTTTCAGGTACATATTTACATGAACGTTGTAATTAATTTTGTTCAATCATAACGGTTTCCCTTTGGCTTACAGATTCATGATCACAATTTAAAATAATTATTTTGAGATTTGATGCCATGATCAATGTGTGTGATTGGGGGCGGGGGAGTGAACCGAGAGGATCGGTGCAGACTCAATGGGCCAACTGTGGGGATTCTATGAATTACATCAGATTTTACAGTAGAATTACAATGAGACATTATACCACAGACACAACATGGGTGTGAGAAAACTTCTAAATGACCCAATTTGGCACCAAGGTTGAATTTTCCAGCTACAGTCTCACCTTTATGCTGGTGAAAATTCATCAGGGCATTAGGGGTCTGGATCCATGATTAGGTCACTGTTTTGAGCTTGTATGGTATAAGTTGTACAATTTTAGTTCCGCTTATTATAGTGCAAATTTCATGGAGGTACATAAAATACTATCTCAGCACCAAGATGAACTGAAATAGCATAAGTGATTTAGATGGCTTTCTAGACAGCTCCGATGATCTTCAGAATTCCCTGAGGTCCATCAGGTGCAGGAGACATACCATTTAGCAACAATGTGCCAGAATATGGATAGCGCAATGAGATAATGCACAAGTGAAAGATTTAAAATCGAGTTGAAAACATGTGCTTCCCATTAATATTAAGAATGTCAAATGCAGGATAATAATCAGTCAGATTTCTACAAAGCAGTGTTTTAGTACAAATTGCTTAGCCAAACAAGCTCAGATGTCGTCAAAGAGGGTTTAGTCATTTGCTGATTAATCCTGTTACCCCATTGATGGTGGAATCTTTTTGAAAATATAGTTGAATCTATTTTAACAAAACTGATTTGTCATTTGCTTATCATTCTTCAAAGTAAAAATATCCTTAATCATCTGCATAAAATTGGGAAAAAGAAAATATCATAATCATCTTAATCATGGACATCTCAACCACTATCCTCAATATTAACTCAGACACAGATTCAGCCAAATACCTCCTTCAGAATTACATTGGTTAAACCTTTATCTATTTGAAATATAATCAATTTATGTGGATTAGATTTCCTGCAGTCATAGGAACGAAGTGGGTTGGCCATCAGGTGGTTCTGTGAGGCACATCAATAGCATCATTTACACAGGCTATATCCTGTGTAATGATGTGCAACCTGGCATCTGCCACTGTCTTCAGCTAAAACAAAATGTACCTTCCCCCACATGGCATCCTGATTAAACAAATTAACCGTGGTGTTGACTGCAAATGTACACTGTGGAGTGCAGGAAATGAACAGATACAATGGCCAAGGCTGCCTTTAATTTTAATTAAATTTCATTCTGTAGCTCAGTTTTGCCACATATCCAAATGTCAGCAGGATTCAGGCAAATGGAGTGACATCTGCTACTTCACGCATTGCCTATAAAACCTATGCTGCGTGCGCCGCTCCTGGATACCAGCCAGCATCATGCATATCTCAGCACTGCATCTTTATCATTTTCTTATTTTAATAAAACAAAGCATTGTTTTTTCCTAGTCAAGGCCTGTAACCATCACACCAATGTGACACAGTGTGGAATGAGAGATGAAAAGAGAAGTTCTGGGCTGTAGTATGCTCTAAGACAGCTGTCCCTACTGACCCATAATAAACTGATAGGAGGTGCGTTTACACTGTAGGTAAGCTACAGCATGACAGCTTTCCCTTCTGCAGAAGGCAATGCCCCAGTAATTGCAGCTCAGCAGCAAACAGCTATAATGTGACCAGTGGTAGGTGGAGTCACTTAGCAGACAGTTCTGGAAGTCAAATCTTTCTGCTTTTGCTACAGGACCATTAATATTTACTCTTATGCAATTACCCATGCACTGTGGATAGAAGCAGATTTAAAATCCATTATTGGTTGTTAAAAATGTTTCTCTAGCTCTCCCTTGGAGTACAAAGCAGGTGTACCTTTCCTCAACCAAGCTATTTCTATCATCTTTGTGTTCTTCATTTACTATTTCTGTTAAAACTGCTGATGATTAAATCTGCGTGCTTGTATTTGCTACCGTGCAAATTTAGAATAGGTCTCAGCTGAAACTCTTGTTTATTTATGTAGCTCAGTTTCTGATGCAAAAGATTAGCTTATGTGAATTTCATGGATTGAAGCAAATAATGGGGTTGAGATGTATACACAAAAATGTTAGTGCAGCATGGCGCAAAATCACATGATGATGGTGCGACAGATATTAAGTATTTTTATGGTTCTCTTTTATGTTAGTTTTCACATGGAGCCTGACAACATACTGCTCTCCCACACCACCATCTCTCTTGACTCCTCCACTGTTGCTAAATTATCACACACCTTATCTGGCATCCAATTCTGGATGAGCAGAAATTCCCTGCAATTAAATATTGGGAAGATTGAAGGTATTTGGCTGGATTTTGTCATTGCCGCTGAGTCTGCCAGCAAGCCCGGAAGAAGTCAGGAATCTGGCGCGGGATAGATATGGCCGCTTAAACATGATCACATGGTAGCAAGCTCATGGAGATATGTGAGGTGGGCTTGCTGCCAGATCATGTGGTGGGGGCAGCTTTGGCGTTGGAAAATCTGCATCACTTGATCCCTGTTGCAGGAGAAGGTGCCATGTTTAAAAGCTAAAATACTGCATGCAGTTTTTCTTAGGGAGGATTGCAAGTGAACTGGCCAGCATTGAAGATGTTTGAATGTCACAACCAAAACATGTGAAGGTCCAGATAGAAGAAATCCCTTTGTTAGTTGGTGGCATTAACGGATTTGGATGTGTTTGGAGATGTCACACATACCCAGCGCATTGCCGATGGGTCAGTGCAAGTTCATTGCATGACTGCCTCTTGGCCATTTGGAAGGGAAGAGAGAGATTCTATTTTCAGCTGAAGGCTGCAAAAGGCCTTCCGAAATTATGAAGGCCTCGATGGAGGTCAGCGGAGAGTGCTACCACACCACCTTTTCTTTTCCTCCTGTCCTTCCGAAAGGTCAAATACCCCTGAATATTAAGTTCCCAGTTTTGTAACTATGCCTCTGTAATGGCTATGAGATCCTATCTATTTAACTTGATTTTCACTGTCAGTTTGTCTACCGTATTCTGAATGCTTTGTGCATTACATACAAACCTTTAGGCTTGCCTTTTTGCTATTTTTAATCATCCTAACATTTCCTTGTACTGTGGCCCTATTTGCCTCTCATTCTTAATTACCCTGTCTACCGTTTTTTGCATTTTACTGTTCTTTCATTACTGTTCTTGTTTCTCTTTTCCTTGCCACCCTATTTAGGTTGCCATCCCATCCCCCTGCCATTTTAGTTTAAACTCTCCCCAACCACACTCGCAAATACTCGCCTGGTCCTGCCCTGGTGTAACCTATTCAATTTGGACTGGTCCCACCTCTCCCAGAACTGGTCCCAATGTCCCAGGAATCTGACCCCCCCCCCCCCGCCCTTGCACCATCTTTCCAGCCACATATACATCCGATATGTCCTCCTATTTCTATTCTGACTAGCACTTGGTACTGGTAGTAATCCTGAGATTCCGACCTTTGAGGTCTTACTTTTCAATTTACTTCCGAACTCCGAGGGCGGGATTCTCCACTCCTGTGCCGAAGTGCCCACGCCGTCGTGAACGCCGTTGAGGTTCACGACGGCGCGAAACCGCCCATATCCCGACCGATTCAGGGCCCGACAATGGGCTAGGATTGGGGCCGCGTCATCTACACGCGCCAGGCCTTGTCGCCGCGTAAAGGCGGCGCCGCATAGATGGCGTGGCCGGCGCCGCATAACTGGCGTCACCCGCGCATGCGTGGTTGCCGTCCTCTCCGAGTCCGCCCTGCAAGAAGATGGCGGACGGATCTTGCGGGGCCGCGGAAGGAAGGAGGTCCTCCTTCAGAGAGGCACCGATCGCGGGCCATCCCACATTTGAGGTACCCCCCGGTGCAGGATCCCCCCCCCCCCCCAGCATTCCCGCACTGTTCCCGACAGCAGCGACCAGGTGTGGACGACGCCGGGGGGGAACCCGCCGTTTTGGCCTGGCCGTTCGGCCCATCCGGGCCTGAGAATAGCGGGGGTGCCAGAGAATCGCCATTTTGGGTGTCTCCAGCGATCCTCTGGCCTGCGGAACTCGACGGGGCCGTTCCCGCCGCTTGGGAGAATCGCGGGAGGGCGTCGGACCGGCGTCCCGGGAAATTTTGGCGGCCCAGGCAATTCTCCCAACCTGCGCGGGAGTGGAGAATCTCGCCCCCTATATTCGACTTTCAGGACCTCATCCGCTTTTGTAACCTATATCATTGGTACAGATGTGTATTACAACCATTGGCTGTTCCCTCTCCCCCTCTAGACTGTCCTGCAGCTGCTCGTAGACATCCTTGACCCTAGCACCAGGGAGGCAACATACATCCTGGAGTCTTGTGTGCGGCCACAGAAATACCTATGTATTCCCCTTACAATTGAATCCGCTACAACTATCGAATTTCAACACTTATTATCCCTCCCATGTGTAGCAGAGCCAACTGTGGTGCAATGAAATTGACTGTTGCTGCTTTCCTTTGAGAGGCCGTTCTCCTCAACAGTATCCAAAGCGGTATATCTGTTTTGCAGGGAATAACCAGAGGCGAATCCTGCATGCCTGCCTAGTCCTCTTGCTCTGGTGGTCACCCATTCCCTTGCTTCCTGTGAACTCTTAACCTGCGGTGTGACCACCTCTCTATACGTGGCATCCATGATACACTCCGCCTTGCAGATGCTCCACAGTGTCCCCAGCCGCTGCCCCAGTTCCAAAGTTTCCAGTGGAAGACACTTCCTGCACACATGCTGGCCCAGGCAACTGGAAATGTTCCCGGCTTCCCACAATGAACTCTCCCCCGACTAGTCCCCCAGTACACTGGCGTCTTCTCCCTGGTACCTTGGAGTCCTCCCTCCAATATCCTGCAGTCAACACCTGGTACTCTGGAGTCAACCACCGGCCTTCCTTGAGTATTACCCCAACCTCTCTCAAGTGTTACCCTGGCCTCCCTCGAGTGTTACCCCGGCCTCATTTGAGTGTTACCCTAGTCTCCCTCGTGTTTCACCGAATCCGCCCAACACGAACAGGAGCGGAAATCTAGGCCCATTTATCATGTTAAGCAGACATGTTCATATATTCATTAGATATTATTAAAAGGCTCTAATGCAGGGCCACATTAGGGATACATCATTAACCCTGTAAAGAGACAAGACACCAAAGTTCCGCCGAGGACTTTTGATTACACTTGCTTTCGCTAGCATAAGCAGTCAAGATGGCATACTTAGGATACCTGATGAGTCCTCTGCATGTGAATAACTTTTGTTACCACTGTTTGTAATATTAATGTTTTGATGAATAGCATGTGTTAATTAGATATCTTAGTGTTTCCTGGTCCTCAAGCTTGAGTTAAGGCTAAGGATAAATTACTATTCTGTAAGCACAACTTCTGTCAGTGGCATGGTAATATTTCAAAAATGTTATCCTTTGTTTAGCTGACTATGATCTAGTATTGAACTCACTTTTCATTCTATCATTACTTCCTATTTCTGTACAAACATTCTATCATTGTCTTTCATCAAACCTTAACAAGCATTAAGATTTTTTAGAAAAATCTAATTTCCCTGAACCAATTTTAAAAATGAGAAATATACTTAGGGCAGAGCAAAGAAATTAGGCATGGGCATTATTTACTCCATCTGACTACTGGTACTGCATCTTCATTTACAATTTTGTATAAAGAGGGAAAAATAACCACACAGTTGAAGAACAAGCTTTCCCCTGAATCTGGTCTATTCTACTTTTTACATGAAGTGCCTGATGCCTGCGAAAGACACAAAAGTATACAATTTTTCAGCGCTATTTCATTCTTCATAATTATAAATCCATCTTTCCAACTAAAGTAGAACTATAAAACTAAATACTAAAAATGAAAATCAAATAGATGCATCAAGAGCTTTATTTAACCAAATTCTTGCTGCTATAATTTATTTTATTCCACGAGACGTACCATGGTTGATTACACTTGTTGTCTTTTGACCTCTTTGCTTCGATTTCTACATTTTTTGGAATATTCTGGGCATGATCTACCCAAATGGGGACTGAGTCCCATACACGATTAGCCTGATGTTTCCCGATGCTCGAAACACCAAGAAACACCCCGCTATCAAACAGCCATCTGGGTAGATTAGGGGCCTGTGGGGAATGCGCGGAAGAGGCCGCACTTAGCCACGTTCCCTGCACCTAGAATCTCCACTCACCAGAATTTCTCAGTGCAGGGAGTGATCGGGACACCATTTTTAAATTGCGTTCCGATCTCTCCTGGAAACGATAATGTGATTGCAAGTAATTTGTCATGTATCTCAAAATGAAATCATTACTAGGATAAAAACCAGGCAAGGGAATTGCATAATAAGACTAGTTTAGACAGGTATGTGTGGGTGTTGTGTGTCTTGCATACCTCATAATGAAATGTCCATGTCCTGATGTTTCATTCTTTGGTGGGGTGAGGGAGGGGGGGGGGGGGGGGAGTTATGTAAGGAACCTCTTTCCAATCCTAGTTTTCCATGGTTAATGCTTGCCTTGTTGGCTGTCCCGGAATTATAAATCTTGCTTTTAAACTCCAGCCTTTTGGTTTTGAACTGCTGAAACCCCCTCCTCCCCCCGCTGCTGGCTGTTATTTGGACTGGCCGGGTAGACCTCTTGATTCAGTATGCTCCATGGCATGACCTTTGATGTCATTTTGATGGACTTGGCAAGCAGCCAATCAGCTCTTTTAGGATTCCGGGCCAGCCCCTGTTTTTGACTGTGACTGGGGGAGCCATTCAGGAGCTTGTAGAACAGAAAGAAAGGATCCATTTTGGCTTTCAGTTTCTGCTTATACCTGAAAGGTAGCACACAGCAGGTCGAGTCTCTCTCTCTGGCGATTTAAAAGGCTTCCAGCTAGCCAGTGGAAGTTCCACTGGAAGGTAAAGCAAATATCTCAACTCTCAGCATGGCGATTTAAAATGCCAAAGCCTGTGAAAGTAACTTCTGATCAAAAGATTGCAAACAGTCTCCAGCGAGGTCTGTAAAAGCCTAACCCGTTTGGAACGCTGGGGAAGGCACAGTGCTGATAGCTCTCCCTTGGTATCTCTAGAGATCTGGAAAAGGGCCTTTTACTTTCTCTTCTCTGTAGTTAATCTTGATCTGCAGAAATAGCAGACAAGTGTTCGATAAGTGGAATGGACGGACAACCTTCTTTTACATTCTCAGGAGAGACTTCTAATATTATCTCAGTGAGTCTGAGAGCCAGTCTGGTGGAGGCCTGTAGAACTGAAAGTGACTCCCCAGAGAGAATTCTACCCCTGCAAGTTCTAATGGAAGGCAAACATAAGATCCGAACCAACTGATGGTTGCAACACTGCACGTCCTTGGATGATCAACACTTACAAAGTCGATAACCTCAGCAGCAAAGATCCATATTTCATCCATTTTATTCCTGTTATTTTGAACCTTTCCTACCCCCTCACCCCATGTCTCTGTCTTGTGTGTATCTGGGTGTAGGGTAGGATGGGGTTTGGGGAATAGTTAGATTAGTAGACTATTGTTCTATTATTTCCATTACATGTTTATCTTTTCTCTTGCTATCATTAACAGTTTAAAAAAAAAGTTTTACTTACAAATTTGGTGCCTGTAAGTTATTGGAGAAGTCAAGGGTCAAAGATCTCGGGAAAATACATGAATTATTGGTTAATTCACTTATTTTGGGACTCCGGGATCTGTGGGGCTGGAATTGACCGTGCACTCGCCCAGGGTGTCGCAACAAAATGATATTGAACATATGCTCTGCTAGCCATAATAAAACCTGGGCTCCAATTTATAACACTGACAGCATAGCAATTTCAAAATATTAGAATATCAAGGGTTACTTCCGCTAATTGTATCAACCTCCAGTAATTAGCTAAATTGATGTTTTAGTTTACTGGACATAATCATGAGGCTGCATTAAACATTGATAAGATTGTCCAGACTGACATTGACAACTGTGGCTCGGTTGGTAACATTCTTGCCTCTGAGTTCAAGTGTTCTAGACTCAAGTCCGACTTTAGGATTTGGTACTAAAATCAAGGCTGACACTCCAGCACGAGAATGAAATGTTAAATCAAATCAAATAGATGCAAAAAAAAACTATTTTGAAGAAGAGCAGGGAGATTCTTGGCCCTCTGGTCAATATTTATTCCTCAAAGTCACAAAAACAGATTATTTGATCATAGAGTCACAAAATATTTTGGATGACAAGATCTCCCGTTTCTCCACCTGAAGAGTAAATGCATTGCTGATGATCAAAGCAGTCCTACAGACATTTAATGCTACATGGTGTGTTAATTGGCTGGGGACAGGTCTTCCATCCTGCACTAAGTTGGAAGCCCCATCTCAGATAGCTGCCAATCAATATGGTTGGCTGGCAGTTTTGTCATGCTAGCAGTGCCAGTTTAGTGTGGTTAGGACTGGGAATGTCAGTCCCTAGATTCTAAGTCCGGAAGTCCATGGTCAGGTAAGACTCTTAACTGCCCCCTCAGGGTTAATTAGGGATGGGCAATAAATGCTGGCACAGCCTGCAATGCCCACGTCCCATGAGCAAATAAAAGAAAAGTGCAGAGGGTCTCACAGCTTGGAGGGGAAGCCCTGTGGCAGCTGGAGATCTTGATGTGGATGTCTGGGAGCAGATCTTGGTGGGGGTGCCTGATGTGGAAATAGGGTCCTTAAGGAAGGGATCCTCCTTCCCTGCAAAAAGTCAGAGCAGGATGACCTACTGTGCTTCCTCCCTGCATCTGAACTCCTCACACTAGCCTCAAAATTTAGTTTTTTCATCTCCGGTTCCATTTTATCCCAGCTAGTTCCCTTCTCATCACACTGAAATTAGCCCTCTAAATTTAGAAATTCCATATTAGATTTCTCCTTGCTCCTCTCCAATACTAATCTAAATTTTATCTGCAGATAGTTGGTTTTCCTAGCCCACCTCATTCCCAGCACCAGATCCTCCTTTCCATAATAAAAGCAAAACACTGCAGATAAATCTGGAATTAAACAGAAAGCGCTGGAAAAACATCAGCAGACCTGACAACAGTTGTGGAGACGGAAACAGAATTAAAGTTTGAATCCAATATGACCCTACTTCGGAACTGAAGAGGGGCAGTCCGAAGAAGAGTCATATTAGACTTGAAACATTTACCCTGTTTCTCCCTCTGTGGATTCTGCCAGACCTGATGTGTTTTTCCATCACTTTCAGATTTGAAGCCCCCTTTCCAGCTGGGCCAGGAACATACTGATAAAGGGAGCTCTGAACAAAATCCCCCCTTCTTATCCTTAATTCTAACATTATTCCAATCGATATTTGCGTTACAAAACTCCCTGTAGTTTTTGCACATTGCTGTGATTTCCCTGCAGATTTATCATTATCACTTTCCTATTTGTGGGTGTTTGCTGCTTGCGAGTTGCCTTCTGCAGTTCTTAAATTACAACACTGACTACTACACTTCAAAACTGGCTGTGAAGTGCTGTGAGACGTCCGATGGTTGTGAACAGCACTATATAAATACAAATGTTAACGATTAATATTTACAAAATTTAAAAGTATACTTACTGCTTACACTGCACTTTTCAGCATTGTAATAGTTGGACAGAAAAAAATAACCAATACTTTGAATTCTTCCCCTCAAATGCAAATCTTACACTGTTGTTGCGCACTGCTTTTTAGTAATGATACTCCGCTGACCATTTTTGTTTTTCCTGAACCACCACGCATTTAGTCTGTACTTAAATCCAATTCATGCAGATTGGATTTGACTCTCGATTATCCAGGATCTTTTTCTGGCGATGACATTCAAATACAGCTGAGGTAAAACACATCAAGGTTTAAAATGGGTCCGTTCAGCCCCACTGCCACTTCATTAAGGAACGATATAATTCACTGATGTCTTGGCCTAGCCTAACATATGTTCAATTCACAGCCCGTGTCACTCTTCATTTGTAATTATTTCTCTTTTACTCTGTCTTGTAATGCTTTGCCTGGCTGAAGATAAATACCAAAAGGCTGGAGAGTTTGACAGTGTGATGACCTGTTCCAGGGTGTTAACCCCCTGTCGAGGTTTCATTTTCACAGAGGATACTGATGACAGTACATCAATTCAAACATTGTTGAATTAGAGATTATTAATTATCACTTGGTTGCAGTATGCTTGAAGGAATACCATTCCATTCAGAAAAGAGAAATGGATAGAATAATGTTAAAAAAAAATCTGATTTCATCTGTTTGTTTATGAACCTAGACATTTATACTTACTGTCCTTGAAGTTCCTATTTATGATCCAGCATTTAACCATTGAAAAACAAAAGGATGCAAACTGAAGTCTGGTGTCCTTTTGTTTTTAATGTATATGAAGTGAATCTATTTTTTAAAATAAATTTAGAGTACCTAATTATTACTTTTTTCCAATTAAGGGGCAATTTAGCTTGGCCAATCCACCTAACCTGCACATCTTTTGGATTGTGGGGGTGAAACCCACGCAGACATGGGGAGAATGTGCAAACTCCACATGGACAGTGACCCAGGATCAGGATTCGAACCCGGGTCCTCAGCACCTTAGTCCCAGTGCTATCCACTGCGCCACCGTGCTGCCCTATGAAGTGAATTTATTATTAGTCATTTTATCATAAAATGTTTGTGCAACGTTAAAGTTAATGGTCACCTGAAGAATAGTCTTGACTGGAGCTTGTTTTTTCTTCAATGCAAAGTTTAAAATAATTTGTGTATTTCAGCGATGCACAGTAATTCACAGGTAAGACCTCATGCAACAGAAATGTTTTTGGCAAGCATCAGAAGCAATAGTCTTTATTTTCTGATCAGTTGTTAGTTTCATATAAATGTCTCGCATTTATTTTGAATGAATGAATGCCGGGCGGCACGGTGGCACAGTGGTTAACACTGCTGCCTCACAGCGCCAGGGACCCGGGTTCGATTCCGACCTCGGGTGACTATGTGGAGTTTGCACATTCCTCCCGTGCATGCGTGGGTTTCCTCTGGGTGCTCTGGCTTCCTTCCACAGTCCAAAGATGTGCAGGTTAGGTGGATTGGCCATGGTAAATTGCCCCTAAGTGTCCAAAGGTTAGGTGGGGTTACAGTGATAGGGTGAGGATTAGGTCTGTGTGGGGTGTTGTTTCAAATGGTCGGTGCAGACTCGATCAGCCGAATGGTCTCCTTCTGCACTGTAGGGATTCTATGTTAAAATAAATCCGAAGTTGAAAAATTAGATTAAAATGTTTATATTCATTCGATCATACTTAAACCTTGGACAAACTTTAAATTTATGTGATCAGAAAATAATTAAACAATGAAATAGAGTGCTTTCAAAACACTTTTGCAATGTCAACAGACTGGAGCCATGCACAACTAACTGATATGAGTAGAACAATCGGGAAGTAGTAATAATACCATGATATGAAAAAGAAATAGGAAGTCAGTATGGTAAGAAGGAATCTAACCCAAATTAATTGGACAGAAATGTGAGCAAAACAGGTTATAGACCAACAGAGGAAAATCTCCATATAAGAACTGGATAGAATATAAAGTAGATCTATTGCTACAAGTTCACAAGGATGGATTTACAGAGGATCTACAGAGTTCTGTAGATAAGTAGAGCCGAACACCAACCTGAAGTTTAAAAGACAAGACCTGTAGTTAAACAAGTCAGTGAGCGACTTGGAGAGGAACTTGCAGTGTGCAGTTCCCATTTATCTGCTGCCCTTATCCTTCTAGATGATAGCAGTCATGGGTTTAGGAGGTGCTGTCATAGCCTTGATGAGTTCCTGCAGTACGTCTTACAGATGGTACACACTGTTGCTACTGTGACGGTGGTAGAGGGATTGAATGTTTTTTGAATGGGGTGCCAATCAAGCCGGCTACTTTGTCTTGGATGGTGTCGAGCTTCTTTTTTAAAAAAAGTAATTTCTATTAAAGGTTTTCATAAAATATCAATAACAAAATGAAAAAGAAACCCAACAGGGTTAAGTACAAAACACAGTCCAGAAAAACAACCCTCCATACCCCTCTTCCCCCCGTATATCAATAATAAATTAACATTAACACCCCGACTTAATACAACAAGTATATACACCCCCCGATACCCTCCAGTGTAAATAACAAAAAATAAATAAAATAAAGTGACCCCCCCCCCCCCCTTCCGAGTTCCTGCTGCCATTGACCAATGTCTACCGCTCTGCCAGGAAGCCTAAGAACGGTTGCCACCCTCTCAAGGCAAATTTCACCCTCTCCAATTTAATAAACCCCGCCATATCGTTGATCCAGGATTCCACGCTTGGGGGCCTCGCATCCTTCCACTGAAGAAGAATCCTTCGCCAGGCTACCAGAAACGCAAAGGCCAGAATTCCGGCTTCTTTCGCCTCCTGCACTCCCGGCTCCTCTGTCACCCCAAATATTGCGAGACCCCAGCCCGGCTTGACCCTGGATCCTACCACCCTCGACACCGTCCTCGCTACGCCCTTCCAAAATTCCTCCAGTGCTGGGCATGCCCAGAACATATGGGTGTGGTTTGCTGGGCTCCCTGAGCACCTAACACACCTGTCCTCACCCCCAAAGAACCTGCTCATCCTTGTCCCGGTCATGTGTGCCCTGTGCAGCACCTTAAACTGTATGAGGCTGAGCCTCGCGCACGATGAGGAAGAGTTCACCCTCCCCAGGGCATCTGCCCACGTCCCTTCCTTAATTTCCTCTCCCAACTCCTCCCACTTACCTTTTACCTCCACCACCGAGGCCTCCTCCTCTTCCTGCATCACTTGGTAAGTTTCCGAGATCTTCCCCACTCTCCCCCCCCCCCCCCCCCGCCCCGGGAGCACCCTGCCCTGTACTGTGTGTGGCCGTAGCTGTGGGAATTCCATCACCTGCCGTCTGGCGAACGCCCTTACCTGTAAGTACCTGAAGGTGTTCCACGGGGGGGAGCCCGTACTTCTCCTCCAGCTCACCCAGGCTCGCGAACTTCCCGTCCACAAACAGGTCCCCCAACTTTCGTATCCCTGCCCTGTGCCACCCCGCAAACCCTCCACCTGTTCTTCCTGGTGGTTCCCCCGTAATGGGGTCCCTGCCGAGGCCCCCGCTTCCCCCCTGTGCCGCCTCCATTGCCCCCAAAGTTTGAGGGCAGCCACCACCACCGGGCTTGTGGTATACCTCCTTGGAGGGAGTGGCAGCGGCGCCATTGCCAGCGCCCCCAGACTCATACCCACACAAGACGCCGTCTCCAGCCTCTTCCATGCAGCCCCCTCCCCCTCCATCATCCACTTGCGCACCATTGTCGCATTGGCGGCCCAGTAGTATGCACAGAGGTAGGGCAGCGCCGGTTCCCCCTATCTCCATTCCGCTCCAGGAACACCCTTCTCACCCTCGGAGTCCCTCGCGCCCACACACTGCACCCTACCCGCCAAGGACAGCAGCAATGCGTCCCACCTCTTGAACTCCTCCTCCATTTGCTCCACCAGCCTCGTAAAATTAAGCCTACGCAGGGCCCCCCAGCTCCTGGCCACCTGGACTCCCAGATACCTGAAGCTCCTCTCCGCACTTTTTAGTGGGAGCTCGCCAATCCCCCTCTCCTGGTCCCCTGGACGAACAAGAACAGCTCGCTCCTCCCCATGTTGAGCTTGTACCCCGAAAAGTCCCCGTATTTCCTAAGAATACTCATTACCTCCGGCATTCCTCCCACCGGGTCCGCCACATACAGCAGCAGGTCGTCCGCATAAAGTGACACCCTATGCTCCTCCCCACCACGCACCAACCCGCTCCAGTTCCTTGGCTCCCTCAGTGCCATAGCCACGGGTTCAATTGCCAGTGCGATGAGCAGGGGGGACAAGGGACACCCATGTCTCGTCTCTCGGTGCAACCGAAAGTACTCGGACCTCCTCTTGTTTGTGGCCAAACTCGCCATCGGGACCTCATACAACAGCCTAACCCACCTGACAAACCCCTCCCCAAACCCGAACCTCTTCAGCACCTCCCACAGGTTCCCCACTCTACCCTATCGAAGGCTTTCTCAGCGTCCATCGCCACCACTCTCTCCGCCTCCCCCTCCCTCGCCGGCATCATGATAACGTTCAAAAGCCTCCGCACATTCACGTTCAGCTGCCTCCCCTTCACAAACCCCGTCTGATCTTCATGGATGATCTGCGGCACACAATCCTCAATCCTCGTGGCTAAGACCTTCGCCAGCACCTTGGCATCTACATTTAGCAAGGAAATCGGTCTGTAAGACCCACACTGCAGGGGATCCTTGTCCCGCTTCAGAATCAAGGAGATCAGTGCCCGGGACATTGTCGGGGGCAAAGCCCCCCCCCTCCCTTGCCTCATTGAAGGTCCTAACTAACAGCGGGCCCAACAGGTCCATATATTTTTTATAGAATTCGACCGGGAAACCATCTGGCCCCGGTGCCTTCCCCGCCTGCATTCTTCCTAGCCCTTTGATCAGCTCCTCCAGCCCAATCGGGGCCCCCAATCCCGTCACCAGTCCCTCTTCCACCTTTGGAAACCTCAATTGGTCCAGGAAGCGGCCCATCCCTCCCTCCTCCCGTGGGGGCTCGGATCAGTACAATTCCTCGTAGAAGTCCCTGAAGACCCCATTGATGCCAGCTCCACTCCGCACCACTCTCCCTCCCCTGTCCTTAACTCCCCGATCTCCCTAGCTGCGTCCCGCTTCCGAAGCTGATGCGCCAGCATCCCCATGCCTTTTCCCCATACTCGTAAATCGCCCCCTTGGCCTTCCTCCACTGCACCTCCGCCTTCCTGGTGGTCACCAGGTCGAATTCGGCCTGGAGGCTACGCCTCTTCCTCAACAACCCTTCCTCTGGCTCCTCCGTATATCTCCTGTCTACCCTCACCATCTCCCCCACCAGCCTCTCCCTCTCCCCCCGCTACTTGTGGGCCCTAATAGAGATCAGCTCTCCCATCACCACCGCCTTCAGTGCCTCCCATACCATCCCCACTCGGACCTCCCCGTTGTCGTTGGTCTCCAGGTACCTCTCTATACTTCCTCGGACCCGCTCGCTCACCTCCTCGTCCGCCAACAGCCCCACCTCTAAGCGCCACAGCGGGCGCTGGTCCCTCTCCTCCCCCATCTCCAAGTCCACCCAATGCGGGGCGTGGTCCGAAATGGCTATTGCCGAATACTCAGTATCCTCTACTCTCGCTATCAACGCCCTACTCAAGATGAAAAAGTCGATTCGGGAATAAGCCTTATGGACATATGAGAAGAATGAAAATTCCCTAACCCCCAGCCTTGCAAATCTCCAAGGGTCCACCCCTCCCATCTGGTCCATAAACCCCCTCAGTACTCTAGCTGCCACCGGCTTCCTACCCGTCCTCGACCTGGAGCGATCCAGTACCGGATCCAGCACCGTGTTAAAGTCTCCCGTCCATTATCAGGACCCCCACTTCCAAGTCTGGGATCCGACCCAACATATGCCGCATAAAACCCGCATCGTCCCAGTTCGGGGCATACACATTGACCAGTACCACCCTCTCTCCCTGCAACTTACCACTATGTACCTGCCGCCATTATCTGCCACAATGCTCGACGTCTCAAACGTCACCTTCTTTCCCACCAAGATCGCCACCCCTCGATTTTTGGCATCCAGCCCCGAGTGAAACACCTGACCTACCCACCCTTTCCTCAATCTTACCTGGTCCGCCCCCTTCAGGTGTGTCTCCTGAAGCATAATCACATCCGCCTTGAGCCCCTTCTGGTGCGCGAACACGCAGCCCCGCTTAACCGGCCCATTCAGTCCCCTTACATTCCAGGTTATCAGCCGGATCAGGGGGCTACCCGACCCCCCCTCCCCCGCCGACTAGCCATGACCCCTCCTCGGCCAGCCACGCGCCCGCACTCCACACCCAGCCCGTTCCCCACAGCGGCATACCCCCGTCTCGACCCCCCCCCACTCGCTCCAGCTCCTCCTTGACCATAGCAGCAGCAACCCGATGTCCCCCCACCCCCCGGCTAGGACACATCCTAGCTGATTTACTCCCCCCATTTCACTTCCGCAAGTCAGCTGACTGCTGCTGACCCCGGCCACTCCCGCCTCTCCTTCGACTCCTCCCATTGTGTGGCACACCGTCCTCTCCCGTCCCCATCCATAGGCTCTCCCTCTTCCCCTTCTGTTCTAAGCACGGGAAACAACCCTTGCTTCCCCGCCCCGGCCCCCTCCAGTCTTCAGCGCGGGAAAAAGCCCGTGCTTTCCACCTACCAGGCCACGCCACCTCTGACGCAGCTCTTTTTACAGGCCCGGTCCCCTCACACCTGACTCGGGCCTCCTCCTCCCCCGCGGGGCCTCATCTCACCTCCAAGAGCCCCCCTAACCAACCCAACCAAAACAGTGCCCAACCCGCCCCAGCCACCCTCACCGACCCAAAAGAGAAAAAACACAAAAAAAAAGAAACCCGGAGCAATACAAAGGCCCCCCCCTCGAAACAAAAATAAACATAGCATATCAACCGCAGTCCCCAAGCGCCCGTCCCAACCCTCAATCTGTATCCAACTTCTCTGCCTGAACAAAGGCCCACGCCTCCTCCGGAGACTCAAAATAATGGTGCCGGTCCTTGTAGGTAACCCACAGTTGGCCGGCTGCAACATGCCAAACTTCACCCCCTTCCTGTGCAGCACCGCCTTCGCTCGATTGTACCCGGCCCTCCTCTTCGCCACCTCCGCAGTCCAGTCCTGATATATCCGAACCTCCGCGTTCTCCCACCTGCTGCTCCTCTCCTTCTTGGCCCACCTGAGCACACACTCCCGATCGACGAACTGATGGAACCTCACCAGCACTGCCCGCGTAGGCTCGTTAGCCATGGGCCTCCTCGCCAGCACTCTATGGGCCCCTTCCAGCTCCAGGGGCCCCTGGAAGGATCCCGCTCCCATCAGCAAGTTCAACATGGTGACCACATAGGCCCCCACGTCCGGCCCCTCCAGCCCCTCTGGGAGGCCCAGAATCCGCTGATTCTTCTGCCTCGACCGATTCTCCATCTCCTCGAACCGCTACTGCCATTTTTTGTGGAGCGCCTCGTGCGCCTCCACCTTTACCGCCAGGCCTAAGATCTCGTCCTCATTGTCAGAGATCTTTTGTCGAGCCTCGCGGATCGCCACTCCCTGGGCCGTCTGTGTCTCCAGCAGTTTATCGATAGACGCCTTCATCGGCTCTAGCAGGTCCGTTTTAATCTCTCTGAAGCAGCGCTGGATACCCTCCTGTTGTTCTTCCGCCCACTGCATCCACGCTGCCTGGTCTACGCCCGCCGCCATTTTGTCCTTCTTCCCTCGCACCTTCTTTGGGTCCTCCACCACCTTTTTTGTCGCCCCGCTCCTAGTTGAAGCCATATACTGACGGGGAGCTGTTGTAGACTCCTTCCCACACCGGGAAACGTCTAAAAAGTGCCGTTGGGGGCCCTGAAAAGAGCCCAAAAGTCAATTTTTGCGGGAGCCGACGAATGTGCGACTTAGCTCCGCATAGCCGCAACCGGAAGTCCGTGTCGAGCTTCTTGAGTGTTATTGGAGCTGCACTCATCCAAGCAAGTGGAGAGTATTCCATCACATTCCTGACTTGTGTCTTGTAGATGGTGGACTGGTTTTGGGGAGGTCAGGAAATGAGTTACTGGGTGCATGATTCATAGCCTCTGACCTGCTCTTGTAGGTAAAGTATTTATATGGCTAGGCCAGTCAGTTTCTGGTCAATGGTAAGCTCCAGGATGTTGATAGTGGTGATTCAGCGATGGTAATGCCATTAAAGCACAATACTTTCTCAGAAAACTAAGGAAATTCAGCATGTCCATATTGACCCTTACCAATTTTTTCAGGTGCACCATAGAAAGCATCCTATCTGGCTGCATCACAGCCTGGTATGACAAGTGCTCGGCCCAAGACCATAAGGAACTACAGAGAGTTGTGAACACAGCCCAGTCCGTCATGCGAACCAAACTCCCATCCATTGACTTTGTCTACACCTCCCGCTGCCTTGGGAAAGCAGGCAGCAAAATCAAAGAACCCTCCCACCTGGGTTATTCTCTCTTCCAACCTTTTCCATTGGGCGGAAGTTACAAAAGTCTGAGATCGTGCAGTAACAAATTCAAAAACAGCTTCTTCGCCGCTATTACCAGAGTCCGAAATGACCCTCTTATGGACTGAACTGATCTCCCCACGCATCTTCTCTACTGTGTAGCATTACACGCCGTATGCTTCACGCGATGACGATTTCTATGTATTTACATTGTGTATTTTCATGTGTTTTCATGTATGGAACGATTTGCCCGGTCTTTATGCATAACAATACTTTTCACTGTACCTCGGTACACGTGACAATTAATTTAAATGTCAATAATAATCTGTATTAGTGTCACAAGTAGGCTTACATTAACAATGCAATGTGAAACATCCCGCGTTGCCACGCTACAGCACCTGTTCAGGCACACTGAGGGAGAATTCAGAATGTCCAATTCACCTAAACCAGAGCACCCGGAGGAAATCCACGTAGATATGGGGAGAACATGCCGACTCTGCACAGACAGTGACCCAAGCCGGGACACTAAGGAGAAATTTTAGCATGGCCAATCCACCTAATCTGCACATCTTTGGACTGTGGGAGGAAACTGGAACACCTGGAAGAAAACCACGCAGACACGGGGAGAATGTGCAAACTCGACAGTCACCCAATGTTGGAATTGATTCCAGCTGCCTGATGCTGTGAGACAGCAGGGCTAACCACTGTGCTACCATGCCACCCCATGGTGGAAGGAAGGTTATTGATGAAGCAGCTGAAGTTGTTGGGCCTAAGACACTACCCTGAGGAACTTCTGCAGCGATGTCGTCCTGGAACTGAGATGATTGAGAGGGCCAGAAGGACCTTGGGGTGCATGTCCATAGATCCCTCAAGGCAACAGGACAGATAGATAAGGTGGTTAAGAAAGCCTATGGGATACTTACCGTTATCAGCTGAGACATAGACTATAAGAGCAGGGAGGTTATGGTGGAGCTGTATAAAACACTTGTTAGACCACAGCTAGAGTACTGTGTATGGTTCTAGTCAACACACTAAGAAAGATGTGACTGTATTAGAAAGGGTGCAGTGGAGATTAACCAGGATGGTGCCTGGACTGGAGCGTTTTGGCTATGAAGAGAGGCTGGTTAGGCTGGGGTTGTTTTCTTTAGAGCAGATGAGGCTGCAGGAGATCCTGAGTTAACATAGAACATACAGTGCAGAAGGAGGCCATTCGGCCCATCAAGTCTGCACCGACCCACTTAAGCCCTCACTTCCACCCTATCCCCATAACCCCATCAAACCTTTTTGGTCACAAAGGACAATTTATCATGGCCAATCCACCTAACCATCTTTGGACTGTGGGAGCACCCGGAGGAAACCCACGCAGACACGGGGAGAACGTGCAGACTCCGCACAGACAGTGACCCAGCGGGGAATCAAACCTGGGACCCTGGCGCTGTGAGGCTTTCAGGTCAACCTGAATACGGGCTAGAGCCCCCTTTATCTTCCCCAAACCGGGCTGAAACACTTCTGGGCATCTTCCTAGTACCTCAGTCAAACCACTTGAACCCATCTGAAGAATCTGCTGCCATGCAGCTGCCAACGACCAGTCCCGATCCAACAGGCTGGGTCTGTGGCCTTACACCACGATGAGCGGGAGGATCCCCGACTGGCGTCCGTAAGCAAGAGGGGTCATCGTAGTCCTACCAATGTCTAATGGTTCCCCTGTATAGGTGGCCAACCTGGCTTGGGTATCAGTCAATGCGAGGTTCTGTATACCCCACTTGATGCGGTCAAATGTCTTTTGTCCGACTACAGAGACCGCTGCACCGGTGTCCAACTCCATTTCAAGCGGGTGACCATTTACCCATATCATCACCTTAATGGGGGCCACTCCGGGGGGCTGCCACACAATGCAGCTGCAGGCAGTCGTCCTCTGTCCCCTCATCCTAAGGTGCATCATCCGCGGGTTCTTCCAAAGGGAAGTATGGGCCCTGTGTCGGCCCCAGCTTCTGTCGGAGCGAGCGGCCCTCTGACCCGGCCAGGATTGCCGTCTGCGCCTGGGTCGGCCCCCCCAAGTCCTACACTTACACAGCTCCACATCCATGGGCTCTGGATAAGGCTCTCTTCGGGAAGGAATTTCCAACGGCCACTGGTGGGGGCCCTTACG
This sequence comes from Scyliorhinus torazame, assembly GCF_047496885.1. Classification (NCBI taxonomy): domain Eukaryota; kingdom Metazoa; phylum Chordata; class Chondrichthyes; order Carcharhiniformes; family Scyliorhinidae; genus Scyliorhinus; species Scyliorhinus torazame. The sequence goes on from NC_092715.1 coordinate 97,324,661, forward strand.
TCACGCTGTCCAAGGCAAGTCGGGGGTACAGGGAGGCACTTTTCAATGGAAGGTGGCGTGCCCCAGGGCGTGCACCTCCATTCCCTGTAACTCCAGCACTCGCCGTTCTGTGCATTCTTGGGACAATGCTATCCGGATGGCCTGTTGTTGAAAAGTTAATGTTGGCTCGGCTAACAGTTTCCTTTGGGTGGCCGCGTTGATGATGCCATAAATCAGCTGGTCTCGTACCATCTCTGACAAAGTGTCACCATATTCACAGTACTCCACAATCCTGTGCCGCTTGGATAAGAACACGGCAAGGGATTCCCCAACAGCCCTCCTGCGGTGTTAAACCAGTAACATTGGACTCTACAAATGAGATTGGATTAAAATGTTGTCCCACCAGTCACAAGCTAATCAAACGTTTTACTATCAGGTGCAGCTGGGTAAGTAAGGCTTCTTATTACCCAAAAGTATGCGTGCCACAGACGGTTAGCAAAATGACCAACTGCCGTTTGTTTTTGGTGCTGTTACTCGTCCGGAAGTAGTAATGCATTGTTTTTGCGTACTGGCTCCAGCAGCATCAAGTACATCCAAACATCCGTAAAGCGGAATGGTGCAACAGAAAAAAAACTTCCAATCTGATTCCCCCCCAAAAAGTCCAAGGAGGTGGCTTCAGCAGCGTAGACAGCTATTTGTTATGGGCCAGGGTTTAGAGAATCCCAAAGTGTATCATGGAGTTCACCAGACCCACACCTTTTAATAGATTGTGGTATGGGGAGCACACGGCCCACTCTACAGGTGTGGTACAGCAGAAATGGAAAAGTATTTTTTAAAGCAAAGCAATGTTTATTCTATGAACTCAAGATAACCTTTTTAAAACATACAGTGAACATTTTAGCAACCATTAATTCAAATACAACCCCGAAAGCTACAACACTAAGTAAACCTTTAAGCTTTCCTTGTTAACATCCATACGGCTTAAAAACAAAACCTTTATCAGAAGGACATCAGGCTTAACTTTACTACTGAGAATATTTATAATTCTGAATTCACCAAATGATCCAGAGATAGTATTTTGATGGCAGAGAGAACTGCAGTACACCTGCTTGGTCTGGCTTCAGCTCCAACACTGAAAACGAAACTAAAACACACCCTGCAGCAAACAGCCTAAAACGAAAGTAAAAAGCTGACAGACAGCCCAGCTCCACCCACTCTCTGACATCACTGCAGTAGTAAACACCCATTTCTTAAAGGTACTCTCACGACAGACATTTATAAACACACCCATTTATAAACACCCATTTCTTAAAGGTACTCTCACATGACACCTCCCAAGAAAAAAAAAATAAACCATCAACTTCAAGATGGTTTCATTTTTCACCTTTTGCCTTGGCATTTCTCTTTAAAGTCAGATACTTTAGTTCAATCTGATCACAGAGTCCCTCGTAATTCTCCAACACATGAGCATTGGTTATCACAGCTTTCAGGCAGTCAAATGCCTGTTGAAAGTCCGCTGTCCACTGAAATTGTCGACGTTTCTCCAGCAAGTCCATCAGTGGAGCAACCACGCTACAAAAACTATTCACAAATGTCCGATCAAATCCAATCATGCCAAGAAATCGCATTATTTCCCTTTGTCTTGAGGGTATCGGAAACTCCTCAATAACTGTTGGTTTCACATCCCGTGTGACCATTCAACCCTGTCCGATTGTATGGCCAAGGAAAGTGACCTGGGCTTTTCCAAATTCACTTTTGGCTAGGTTTATCACCAAACCCGCCTCCTGAAGTCGATCGAATAACTCCATCAGATGTTTTAAATGTTCTTTCCATGTCTGGCTGAAAATTACCAGATCGTTGATGTACACCGCACAATTGGATAATCCTGAAACAAATTTGTTAGTTAACCGTTGAAATGTGGCTGGAGCATTTTTCATGCCAAATAGCATAACTTTGAATTGGTATATAGCATCTGGAGTCACAAAAGCTGAAATCTCCTTCGCCCTTTCGGATAAAGGTACTTGCCAGTAGCCTTTAAATAAATCCAGTTTAGAAATAAAAGCTGCGTGGCAGGGGGATCTGTTGGAATTCTTGAATTTGAGAAGGTTAAGTTTGAACTGAGGGGAAGGACGGAGGGGTTCTACAATTCATGGGCATTATTCATTGTGCACTTTCAAGAACTGGATAAAATCGAACATTAGTTGGGGGGGGGGGGGTGGGAGGGTTGGAGGGGGAGGGGGCGATGGGTGTTTATGATGGCCATGGGTGATTCCTGATTCGTTTTTGTCAGTTGTTTATGTGAACATGTGGATGAATGATTTGGGTTTGGTGGGAGGATGGATAGGGTGTTATTGATATGGGGATTGACATATTTGTTACTGATTATTGTGTATTACTGATTATTGTTTATTGTTGGTGGGTGTAAATTTGGGAGAAAATGCGAAAAAGGAGAATAAAGAAATATTTTTTCAAAAAAAGAAATAAAAGCTGATTGTCCCACTTTCTCAATGCAATCCTCCAAACGTGGGATAGGATAAGAGTCCGTTCTTGTAACTGCATTAACCTTTCTATAGTCCACACACAACCGTTGGGTACCATCTGGTTTTGGTACCATCACTATGGGTGAGCTCCATTGGCTGCAACCCACTTCAATTAGGCCATTTTAAAGCATACTCTCAATCTCTTTGTTAACCTGTGCCAATTTTAAAGGGTTATGTCTGTATGGATATTGTTTGATTGAAACAGCATTTCCCACATCTACATCATGTATAGACATTTTAGTACTTCCCAATTTATCTCCACAAACTTGCCCATGTGATATCAATAACTCTTTCAGGTCAGTCCGTTTTTCCTCTGGAAGGTAACACAACAATATTTTTGAGAACATCCTTGTTTTCCAATTTAATTTGAGGTATGTCAAATTCAGTCATCTGGATTTGGTTTGTCACTTTGAGTTAGAATCATTAAAACCTCCTCCTTTTTCTCTCCTTCCCTTTCAAAGTACCTTTTAAGCATATTCACATGACACACTCGGTGAGTCTTCCTTCTATCTGGTGTTTTTACCACATAATTCACCTCACTTAATTTCCTTTCAATCTGATAAGGTCCACAAAACCTTGCTTTTAAAGGTTCACCTACCACTGGTAACAACACTAAAACTTTATCTCCACTGGCAAAACTACGAACTTTGGATTTCTTGTCTGCTACCCGTTTCATCACATTTTGAATAACTTCTAAATGTTGTCTAGCCAATTCACTTGCTCTATTTAATCGTTCCCTAAAATTTGACACGTAATCCAATAATGTAATTTCTGATTTCTCACTCACCAATTTTTCCATAATCAATTTAAGTGGTCCTCATGCCCAAAAATTAGTTCAAAGGACTAAATTTGGTTGACTCACTAGGTGCATCCCTAATTGCAAACAGTACGAATGGAATTCCTTTATCCCAATCCTCTGGATAATCATGACAATAAACCCTCAGCATTGTCTTTAATGTCTGATGCCACCTTTCTAACGCTCGCTGCGATTCTGGATGGTATACAGTTGATTTACAATGTTTTATCCCTAAGCTATCCATAATTTCTTTGAATAACCTTGAGGTAAAATTCGATCCTTGATCGGATTGTATTTCTGTGGGTAGTTCATATCTAGTAAAGAATTTAAGTAACTCCTCCACAATCTTTTTAGCTGTAATATTACGTACTGGAATGGCCTCTGGAAACCTAGTAGACACATCCATTATCGTCAAAGGATATTGATTCCCACTTTTTGTTTTAGGAAGCGGTCCTACGCAATCAATTAGGAAGCTTGTAAAAGGTTCCTCAAATGCTGGAATGGGTATGAAGGGTGCTGGTTTTATCACTGCTTCAGGTTTCCCTATCACTTGACATGTATGACATGATTGATAAAATTTAACTACATCTTTATGTAGCCCAGGCCAATAAAAATGTTTTTGTATTTTGGCTTGAGTTTTCCTTATTCCCAAATGACCTCCCATTGGTACCTCATGTGTAACTCACAACACCTCCTTTCTATACCCTACCGGCAATACTACTTGATGAACTTCTGCCCACTTTTCATCCGCCTGCATATGTAAAGGTCTCCATTTTCTCATCAAGACATCACTTTTACGGTAATAACATTCTGGTATACACTCAGATTCCTCTTCTGTATATGCTTTCTGATACATCCGTTTTATGTTTATATCCTATTGTTGTATCTCCGCCAATTTTCCTGAACTAAAAATATCCACCTCATCCTCCACCCGTTCTTGTTCTTTTTCAACCATCTGATCAAAAATCGTTTCTGATAATTGCACTTCCACTTCATCTTCACTCTTTGATTTCTCCTCTTCTCTTAACCTGTGACTTTGTGACCTTGTAACTACACAATCCGGAAAAATCCCAGGATATTTGTCCTTCAACACTTCAGTTGTCTGATTTTCCAGTGGCTTATCAACCACAGTAGGCATCACTCCCACCTGCGATCCAGCTATATCATTACCCAAGATAAACTGTATTCCTGGACAAGATAGTTTCTCTATTACTCCTACTACCACTTCACCAGCAGTCGATTTCGGCGGGAGAACAGCTGGTGAGTCAGTTTTAGTGGGAGCAGTGCGGAAGTGGCTGCTGGGAGGTAAGTCTGTCCTATAAAAGCACTTGTCTTTGCAGGGGCAGGCCAGTCGATTTCGGCGGGAGTGGAGCTGGCTAGTTAGTCAATTTCAGCAGGAGCTGAGAATTTTTTTTTAAAAATTAGTGTTTTAGGCGGGAACAGGAAGTCGACCCGCGGACGTCTGGGAAGACCCTCACCAATAAATTCTGGTGGAGAGGAAACCCGAGACACTACACATGTAGTGTCTCCCACCCGCCCTCCTCCTCTAACCTAATAATAAAACCCATTGGTCTGAGGTAAGTACCATATTTTATTATATTATTATTTTTTATAAAAAATTTAATTTAGTTGTTAGCCAGATCTTGGTAGAAAGTTAGAGGAATGGCAGGGAAGGGAGTGCAATGTTCCTCCTGCAGGATGTTTGAGGTGAGGGATGCAGTTAGTGTCCCTGCTGATTTTACCTGCAGGAAGTGCTGCCATCTCCAGCTCCTCCAAGACCGAGTTAGGGAACTGGAGCTGGAGTTGGAAGAACTTCGGATCATTCGGGAGGCAGAAGGGGTCATAGATAGCAGCTTCAGGGAATTAGTTACACCAAAGATTGGAGATAGGTGGGTAACTGTAAGAGGGACTGGGAAAAAGCAGTCAGTGCAGGGATCCCCTGCGGTCGTTCCCCTGAGAAACAAGTATACCGCTTTGGATACTTGTGGGGGGGACGACTTACCAGGGGTAAGCCATGGGGTACGGGCCTCTGGCACGGAGTCTGTCCCTGTTGCTCAGAAGGGAAGGGGGGAGAAGAGCAGAGCATTAGTAATTGGGGACTCTATAGTCAGGGGCACAGATAGGAGATTTTGTGGGAGCGTGAGAGACTCACGTTTGGTATGTTGCCTCCCAGGTGCAAGGGTACGTGATGTCTCGGATCGTGTTTTCCTGGTCCTTAGGGGGGAGGGGGAGCAGCCCCAAGTCGTGGTCCACATTGGCACTAACGACATAGGTAGGAAAGGGGACAAGGATGTCAGGCAGGCTTTCAGGGAGCTAGGATGGAAGCTCAGAACTAGAACAAACAGAGTTGTTATCTCTGGGTTGTTGCCCGTGCCACGTGATAGTGAGATGAGGAATAGGGAGAGAGAGCATTTAAACACGTGGCTACAGGGATGGTGCAGGCGGGAGGGATTCAGATTTCTGGATAACTGGGGCTCTTTCTGGGGAAGGTGGGACCTCTACAGACAGGATGGTCTACATCTGAACCTGAGGGGCACAAATATCCTGGGGGGGAGATTTGTTAGTGCTCTTTGGGGGGGTTTAAACTAATGCAGCAGGGGCATGGGAACCTGGATTGTAGTTTTAGGGTAAGGGAGAATGAGAGTATAGAGGTCAGGAGCACAGATTTGACGTCGCAGGAGGGGGCCAGTGTTCAGGTAGGAGGTTTGAAGTGTGTCTACTTCAATGCCAGGAGTATACGAAACAAGGTAGGGGAACTGGCAGCATGGGTTGGTACCTGGGACTTCGATGTTGTGGCCATTTCGGAGACATGGATAGAGCAGGGACAGGAATGGATGTTGCAGGTTCCGGGGTTTAGGTGTTTTAGTAAGCTCAGAGAAGGAGGCAAAAGAGGGGAAGGTGTGGCGCTGCTAGTCAAGAGCAGTATTACGGTGGCGGAGAGGATGCTAGATGGGGACTCTTCTTCCGAGGTAGGATGGGCTGAAGTTAGAAACAGGAAAGGAGAGGTCACCCTGTTGGGAGTTTTTTTATAGGCCTCCTAATAGTTCTAGGGATGTAGAGGAAAGGATGGCGAAGATGATGCTGGATAAGAGCGAAAGTAACAGGGTAGTTATTATGGGAGACTTTAACTTTCCAAATATTGACTGGAAAAGATATAGTTCGAGTACAATAGATGGGTCGTTTTTTGTACAGTGTGTGCAGGAGGGTTTCCTGAAACAATATGTTGACAGGCCAACAAGAGGCGAGGCCACGTTGGATTTGATTTTGGGTAATGAACCAGGCCAGGTGTTGGATTTGGAGGTAGGAGAGCACTTTGGGGACAGTGACCACAATTCGGTGACGTTTACGTTAATGATGGAAAGGGATAAGTATACACCGCAGGGCAAGAGTTATAGCTGGGGGAAGGGCAATTATGATGCCATTAGACGTGACTTGGGGGGGATAAGGTGGAGAAGAAGGCTGCAAGTGTTGGGCACACTGGATAGGTGGGGCTTGTTCAAGGATCAGCTACTGCGTGTTCTTGATAAGTATGTACCGGTCAGGCAGGGAGGAAGGCGTCGAGCGAGGGAACCGTGGTTTACCAAGGAAGTGGAATCTCTTGTTAAGAGGAAGAAGGAGGCCTATGTGAAGATGAGGTGTGAAGTTTCAGTTGGGGCGATGGATAGTTACAAGGTAGCGAGGAAGGATCTAAAGAGAGAGCTAAGACGAGCAAGGAGGGGACATGAGAAGTATTTGGCAGGAAGGATCAAGGAAAACCCAAAAGCTTTCTATAGGTATGTCAGGAATAAGCGAATGACTAGGGAAAGAGTAGGACCAGTCAAGGACAGGGATGGGAAATTGTGTGTGGAGTCTGAAGAGATAGGCGAGATACTAAATGAATATTTTTCGTCAGTATTCACTCAGGAAAAAGATAATGTTGTGGAGGAGAATGCTGAGCCCCAGGCTAATAGAATAGATGGCATTGAGGTACGTAGGGAAGAGGTGTTGGCAATTCTGGACAGGCTGAAAATAGATAAGTCCCCGGGACCTGGTGGGATTTATCCTAGGATTCTCTGGGAGGCCAGGGAAGAGATTGCTGGACCTTTGGCTTTGATTTTTATGTCATCATTGGCTACAGGAATAGTGCCAGAGGACTGGAGGACAGCAAATGTGGTCCCTTTATTCAAAAAGGGGAGCAGAGACAACCCCGGCAACGATAGACCGGTGAGCCTCACGTCTGTAGTGGGTAAAGTCTTGGAGGGGATTATAAGAGACAAGATTTATAATCATCTAGATAGGAATAATATGATCAGGGATAGTCAGCATGGCTTTGTGAAGGGTAGGTCATGCCTCACAAACCTTATTGAGTTCTTTGAGAAGGTGACTGAACAGGTAGATGAGGGTAGAGCAGTTGATGTGGTGTATATGGATTTCAGCAAAGCGTTTGATAAGGTTCCCCACGGTAGGCTATTGCAGAAAATACGGAGGCTGGGGATTGAGGGTGATTTAGAGATGTGGATCAGAAATTGGCTAGCTGAAAGAAGACAGAGGGTGGTGGTTGATGGGAAATGTTCAGAATGGAGTACAGTCACAAGTGGAGTACCACAAGGATCTGTTCTGGGGCCGTTGCTGTTTGTCATTTTTATCAATGACCTAGAGGAAGGCGCAGAAGGGTGGGTGAGTAAATTTGCAGACGATACTAAAGTCGGTGGTGTTGTCGATAGTGTGGAAGGATGTAGCAGGTTACAGAGGGATATAGATAAGCTGCAGAACTGGGCTGAGAGGTGGCAAATGGAGTTTAATGTAGAGAAGTGTGAGGTGATTCACTTTGGAAGGAATAACAGGAATGCGGAATATTTGGCTAATGGTAAAGTTCTTGAAAGTGTGGATGAGTAGAGGGATCTAGGTGTCCATGTACATAGATCCCTGAAAGTTGCCACCCAGGTTGATAGGGTTGTGAAGAAGGCCTATGGAGTGTTGGCCTTTATTGGTAGAGGGATTGAGTTCCGGAGTCGGGAGGTCATGTTGCAGCTGTACAGAACTCTGGTACGGCCGCATTTGGAGTATTGCGTACAGTTCTGGTCACCGCATTATAGGAAGGACGTGGAGGCTTTGGAGCGGGTGCAGAGGAGATTTACCAGGATGTTGCCTGGTATGGAGGGAAAATCTTATGAGGAAAGGCTGATGGACTTGAGGTTGTTTTCGTTGGAGAGAAGAAGGTTAAGAGGAGACTTAATAGAGGCATACAAAATGATCAGGGGGTTGGATAGGGTGGACAGTGAGAGCCTTCTCCCGCGGATGGAAATGGCTGGCACGAGGGGACATAACTTTAAACTGAGGGGTAATAGATATAGGACAGAGGTCAGAGGTAGGTTCTTTACGCAAAGAGTAGTGAGGCCGTGGAATGCCCTACCTGCTACAGTAGTGAACTCGCCAACATTGAGGGCATTTAAAAGTTTATTGGATAAACATATGGATGATAATGGCATAGTGTAGGTTAGATGGCTTTTGTTTCGGTGCAACATCGTGGGCCGAAGGGCCTGTACTGCGCTGTATTGTTCTATGTTCACCACTCTTCACTGGACTTTCCAACCTTACCTTACTCCTCTCACCCTGAATTCCACATATTACCACCTTTTCTGGCAACATTCTTCCCAAACTACATAACTCCTCATCTCTTACCATTAAAGATTGACTAGCTCCCGTATCTCTTAAAATTGTGACTTATTTCCCTGCTCCTCCTGATGCACACGAGTAAATTTTACCCACACAAGTAAATTCTTGAAAGAGATCTGGCACCTTCTTATCAATCGCCTCTTGACCAGGCTGTACAATCTTTTGCTACTCCTTCGCTTCACTTGGGCTTTCCTTTACCACTTTCACAAACCCCACTGTCTTATCCTGTTTTACCATACCAGCCTTCCCAGTGCTTTTCTTCAACCACCAACACTGTGACTTTACATGGCCTAGTTTATTACAGTGAAAACAAATGAAACTTTTCATGTCTCTTTCACCCTCCTGGATTTTTTTTAAAATCTGAGATACACTCCCCTTATTATCTCCCATCAGATCACCTTTACCTTTACCACTTGAGTATTTCTCATGTCCCCAGTTTCTATCCCTCACAGGCTTAAACTGATGTCGGAAACCAAGCTTTGATTTCTGAACTAATTCACAATCATCTGCCATTTCTGCTGCTAATCACGCAGTTTTAACCCTCTGTTCTTCCACATGAGTTCTCACTACATCAGGAATTGAATTTTTAAACTCCGCCAGAAGTACAATTTCACTTAAGAGCTTCAAAACATTTGGTCTACTTTCAAAGCCCTTATCCACCTATCAAAATTACTCTGTTTGATCCTTTCAAACTCCATGCATGTTTGACCAAATTCTTTCCTTAAATTTCTAAATCTTTGTCTGTCGGCTTCAGGCACTAGTTCATATTCACCTCCTCATACGACTCTGATACCTCCTCTGGTAGTGATGCAAACACTTCGCTAGCCCTACCTATCAGCTTTGATGGAATCAGTAATACCCACATGTCCTGTGGTCATTTCATTTGTTTAGCTACCTTCTCAAATGAAATGAAAAAGGCTTCTACTTCCTTCTCGTCAAACTTTGGCAATGCTTGGACATATTCAAATAGATCCCCACCAAGCCTTTGAATATGACCCTCTTTCTCACTATCCTCATCACTATCATCCAACTGTACGTTTCCCTTTATGCCTGCCAATTTTAACTGACTGTCATATTTCATGGCCATTTTCTGAAGTTCAAACTCTCTCTCTTTATCTTTTGCCCTGATCTGTATCTCCCTTTCTCTTTCTTTTTCCTCTCTATCTCTTTCGTATTCAAGTTGCTTTAATTCTTTCTCATGTTCCATTTGTTTAATTTGCAACTGAATTTTTGCCATTTCCAATGAGTTAAACTGCATCTCAGGCAACTTTAAATGCTTAGCCACTGCAATAATTCCCTCATCTTTTCGCATTTTGTCAGGTAATGTTAACTGCAATGTTTTTGCCAAATCTAACCGTCTGCTTTTAGTCTCTGTCCGTAAGGTACTGTGTGTGACCGTCTCTACCCCCAAAAACCTCAGAGCCTCTGAAAGAGCCGTTGTCCATAACACACTCCCTACTTGAACTAGAAAACCATACCTGAAAAGCAACCACAATATGCTCACCCCTCACTGTCTTTAAGTTCACTAAGCCAATCCAATAGATAGACTTTTATCCCAGATAAGCCCCCAATTTGTTATGGGCCAGGGTTTAGAGAACCCCAATGTGTATCATGGAGTTCACCTGACCCACAACTTTTAATAGATTGTGGTATGGGGAGCACACGGCCCACTCTACAGGTGTGGTACAACAGAAATGGAAAACTATTTTTTAAAGCAAAGCAATGTTTATTCTATGAACTCAAATTAACCTTTTTAAAACATACAGTGAAGATCTTCACAACCATTAATTCAAGTACAACCCCCAAAGACTACAACACTAAGTAAACCATCAAGCTTTCCTTTTTAACATCCATACGACTTAAAAACAAAATCTTTATCAGAAGGACATCAGGCTTAACTTCACTACTGAGAATATTTATAATTCTGAATTCACCAAATGATCCAGAGATAGTCTTTTGATGGCAGAGAGAACTGCAGTACACCTGCTTGGTCTGGCTTCGGCTCCAACTCTGAAAACGAAACTAAAACACACCCTGCAGCAAACAGCCTAAAACGAAAGTAAAAAGCTGACAGACAGCCCAGCTCCACCCACTCTCTGACATCACTGCAGTAGTAAACACCAATTTCTTAAAAGAACTCTCAATACAGATATTTATATACACACACATTTATAAACACCCATTTCTTAAAGGTACTCTCACATAATATATCCAATTTTAACCCTTGTCGCCATTTTTGTGAGGGCCACGAAGCATCCAGCACGGATTTGTAAAGTCAAATAGAAAGTAAATGTAATCACAACAATATGGACACAGGGCCAGTAGTTCTACTGGTTCCCTCTCTAGCCAGTACCACACTGTCCAGCTCTATTTATACAGCTGCACTGCTAATGATTGCCCCAACCCCCTCTCATTGGGGGAGCTCATATTCCCCAAGTAACATGGGGTAACGCCCACTGGAGGTCCTTCTACGGAGGTGTCCTCCCGTTCAATCTGGGGGACATGGGATGGAGGGTGATGCATGCAGCAGTTCCGTGCATTCATCGGTTGCACCGGTTCACGGAGGCCCAAGAACCCTTGCATTTTTTGCGGTCTTGTGGAGTCCATGGACCATGTCTATGTTGAGTGTTCTTGGCTGCACTCTTTTTTTGTTTTTTTGAGAACATTGTTGAAGTTTTGTTTGCACTTCAGCCCCATGCTCCTGATTAATGGGCACCCGTTGCGGAGAGGGGCGGGGAAGGCAGAGAATCTCCTCGTGACCTGCTCCTGTGCCTGCCAAAACTCACCATTAACAGGTCCAGGCAGCGGGCGACTGAGGGGGTCATCCGGCCTGTCTGTCTGCCCCTCTTCAGTGGCTTCATCTGTGGCCGGGTGTCCCCAGCCAATTGGATCCGAGCAGGCTATAACAGATCGGCATGCCAAAGTAGTGTTACCTTCATATTACCAAGAGAGTAATATGTTAATCACAAGATAAATGAAGCGAAGCCTGTTTATATTGTTCCCTATGAATGGAATATAACTTAAGATACAGTTTATTGCTCAGTCAGAAGTTACAGGATTGGGATTGAATTTTTCAAGAATGCTTGGTTTATATGGGCTTAGGATACAGTTGTCATAGGATGCAAAATTATTGATTTATGGAAATTTATTAACCTGCGTCCAGGATGCATAACTTTTGAAGCAAGCTGGCAATACGTCTCTTTCTATCTCAGGAGGACATAATTTATATTGTCTTTGCATTGACCTTGTAAAAGAAAACTTTTCCTGAATCAGGTCTGCTGGCAGCTTTCTTGCTTCCTGAATCTGATGGATGCCTCCACCTCCTCCCAATGTTTCTGCAAAAGACTGACAGGTTTAATTTTGTAATGATTTTTGGGACTACTACTGTTGATCAGTATCTACAGTGTCGTGGGTGAAACAAACTCAGACAAGCACCAAAGCATTTGTGTATCAGTGGGTTACACTGTTTGGTCCAATTAGTATTGGCTGAATTTAAAGTACTCATCAATGCTAAGGATCTGCTCGATGTTTACATCGTGGACTCATAAAGCAAACTGACAAAAAAAGGTAAGAATATGGTTAAATTGTTTCTTCCATTTGTGCTGGCGATTGTTTAAAAAAATATTTTTATTGAAGACTTTCTGTCTTAACAAGTAACACAACAAAACCATAGGAATGGTGTAGCTCAGCAAAAATAGCTGGCCCAGTACAATCATTAGACTCAACGTGGTGTCGCTCTACGCACTACCAGAGAACCAGGAAGAGAAGGATAAAGCCATGAAAACATGGTAAAATGGTGTTCATCTTCCCACGTGGTAATTGCTCGCAATGACCATGAGAATTCAGGATAAGGGCCTGGATTCTCCGTTCTGGAGCCAAAGTGGTTTCTGCTATGACAGAGAGGAGTGAAACCACTTAGCTGCTTTTGATGTGGTGAGAAGCTGTCAGTCATTGTAAGAGTGTTTATAAACACTGTGGTTATCATCAAAGCAGGATAATGAAGATGCAATTAAGCATGAAGGGAAAGATAAATAAACAATTCATCAAACACCTGTGTCTGGACCCATAAAACTGCCAATCACGGACTAGTGGAATTAGTAAAATGTACTGAAATTGAATGCAAGATTTGCATTTCAAAAGCTGTCAATGGATTTGAAGCCCTTTCAAGTGTACTTGGCTTGAGAGAAAGCCTCTGACACTTGTAACAGCTGCTGCTTTAAAGACATTTGTCTGAGGCAGCAGATGTCAGGAAAGGGCAAGTGAAAAGGCAGAGATTTTTCATTGTACAATTAGGACTGTTCTTCAGACTTCAGACAGGGGTGTCTGATGCGGGGTGGGAAGAGGACCTTTATCCCAAAGACCCTTGGGAGACCCCCCTCTGCAGCCTGGCAGTGGCAGAGGGCACTTCATCAGTGCCCTGACTCCTTGACCCCCACCTTAGCTCCACTGTGCCAGCGCTGCGCTTGGCCAACGTCACACCAGAACCTGCCCACTGGAGTTACCAATGAGGGGAGTGGAGCATCACGGCAGTGGCGGGGGGGGGGGAGGGAATCAGGCTTCAAGCTCATCGATTGCTTGCATATGCATGCTTAATGTCGATTTACAAGTTCTGCCACTGCCGGCAGGGGATCGGAGCACAGCAATGGGGCTGGCGCTGGGTGTCAAACCCATTTTCGCGCCAGAACATATCTCCCTCAACTCCAGTAACATCAGAGGCACCAATAACACACTAACATCCTCCTCTGGGATATCAGATGCTTGCAGGAGCCAATCACCCCACCGTAACAGAAATAAAAAATCACAAAGAAAGTTCTCGAGAACCCCAGTTTTAAAGGGCTGTTTTACATATACCACATGATGTAATTATCCCACATATTTGTACAGAAAGGACCAGCAAATAGTACGTTTGGATTATAGTCAGTGCAGTCAGCGCCTCCCAACAAACTAACAAAGACAGGATAAAAAAGGAAAACTAATAGGAGCCAGAGGGTCTCAGAATAAAAAGCACCAGGTCACAGCCATAGGCCTGTGATCCTCTGGTGTACGCCCTCTGCTCATTCAGATGAACCATAAAGGGGAAAACAGTACAGGACCCGACTCAGACCTGCAACCTTGTGAACTTAGAATCTTAAACCAACGATACTCAAAACATATCAAGACTCAGCCTCTCAGGATGTCCTGACTAAGAGCCTATGAGAAGGGACATTCCAAGCATATACCGGACACAGTACCAGGCCTGGCCTAGTCCAGCATATTCTTACACATTGGAGTCAGTACCCCCAGGATAGCCAGCACACGCCAAGACTTAACATCCAGCCGCTCTCGCTCCTTATCAACCACACCCAGGGCAGCACACCAGTCCCACGGACACTAAAAAAAAAATCACGTCACCCCAATCAAGGAGACTCCACTACTGAGCAGAAGAATAATCATTAAGGCACCTATTAATTGGGTGTCTTGGGAGAGAGGGCTGATTCCCTCCCCCTCAATACAATAAGGGAACCCTAATAAACCAATTCAGGTTCTGCGGCGTCACGCTGCTCACCCAGATAAAGAGAAGAAACCCCCTCTCCTAGGGAGGATCGCCCAAATTAACCAAGGAATGTTGGACACAGACCAGCATTGTGTGCCATTACAAAGAGGATACCAGGGGACAGAGATGTAATGCCTCAACAGAGACAAAAACATTACACCCCCATGGAAAACCAGACTACAACGGGGAGGGCACTCAGGAAATCACTATATAAGACCACTTAGAGGAGGTAGCTATCTCCTTCATCAAGCCTACCCCTAAGTGGTCTGCCAGTAATGGCATGTAGGTGAAGGGCGCGCATTGGGTGGCTCCTGCTTAACGCTCTGGTTTTTGGACTTTAATGCCCAGTTTCAGGGGCAGTTTTTGAATGAGCTGGTGCAGGAAGGTTTGAGGAATGTAGGGGATGTCGAAGGCCAGAGGAAAGCCACTGGAAAGAAGGGGGGAACGAAAGTCCGCCATCAAGTGAACGGGTGAGCCTGGCAGGAGGAACGATGGTGGAGGCCGGATTGCTGACTCCTCCCCTCACAGTGGAAACTCTGACCGAGGTGATGGCCGGAGAATTTCAGAGGCAGTTCACTAAGCATATGGAGGTGCTGCGGAAGGAGATGATGGCTGCGATGAAGGTGTGGGTGGAGGAAGCGATTGCCCCGGTGAAGGTGGCGGTGTTGAAGACATTGGCCGAGGTATGGGAGCAAGGCGAGAATTTGAAGGGGGTGGAGGAGACCCTGTCGCAGCACAGTGACCAGTTCACCTTGATGGGTAAGGTGAGGAGCTGAGGATGGTGGCGGAGGCCATCAAAGGGCTTAGAGCCAAGGTGGAGGACCTGGAGAACAGGTCCAGCGGCAAAACGTATGGATCATGGGCCTGCCTGAGGGGGCGGAAGGCCCGAGGCCGACCAAGCACTTCGCAAAGATGATGGCAGAGTTGTTGGAGGAGGAGGAAGAACCCTCTCGATATGAGTTGGACAGGGCACATCGATCGCTCAGCCCAAGCCGAAAGCAAACGAGCCACCAAGGGCAGTTATAATTTGCTTTCATTAGTTTCACATCAAGGAGAAGGTCCTAAGTTGGGCAAAGCAGAGGCGTGAGGGGAAGTGGGAAGGCGTTGGTATTCAAATATACCAAGACTTGACGGTGGAACTGGCGAGAAGGCGTGTGGCTTTCGGATCGGTGAAGGCGGCACTGTATACCAACACCATGAGGTTTGGCGTGGTCTACCCAGCGAAGCTGGGGGTGACGTACAACATGAGGGACTTCTACTTCGAGACGGTGGAGGCGTTCGCGACGGCCGAGACGTTCATGACGGCCGAAGGACTGAAAACCACTTCTGTACCCTCTCCAAAGCATTCACATCCTTATGATAGTGTGACGACCAGAACTGTACACAATATTCCAAATGAAGCCTAACTAAGGTCCTGTACAGCTGAAACATGACTTGCCAATTTTTATATTCAATGCTCTGACCGATGAAGGCCAGCATCCCGTATGCCGAATTGACCACCATATCCACATGCATTGCCACTTTCAGTGATCAGTGCACATGCACGCCCAAATCTCTCTGCCTGTCAGTACTCGCAAGAGTTCGACCATCTATTGTGTAATTCCGACATGCATTGGACCTTCCAAAGTGCATTACTTCAGACTTTTCCGGATTAAACTCCATCTGCCATTTCTCCGCACAAGACTCCAACCAGTTCATATCCTGCTGTATCCTCTGACAATCCTCTTCACTATCCGCAACTCCACCAATTTTTGTGTAGTCTGTGAACTGACTAATCAGAGCAGCTACATTTTCTTCCAAATCATTTATATACACCACGAACGACAAAGGCCTCAGAACTGATCACTGTAGAACGCTGCTATTCACAGCCATCCATTCAGAAAAGCACCATGCTACTGCTATCCTCTGTGTCCAAGCCTTTATCTCCTTTTATTTTGTTATATATTTGTGGGGGGAACAACTGGGTTTTTGGGTTGTTTGAATGGGGGGAGGGGGGTGGTTTAGCTTGTGTATAGTTGGTTATAATTATATTGGCCTTTGAGGTTATGGCAGTTCTCTGGGACATGGTATTGCATTAGTTTTGTTTGTTTTTGTTTTCAGGGACTGGATCATTGGGGAGGGGATTGGGAGGAGCAGGCCTGGGCAGGAGCCTCCACACTAGCATGTGAAGGTTGGCTAGTGAATTGGAGTGTGGTGGAGAAGAGGCCGTGGTTGTTGGAAACTGGTCAAACGAGTTTCACTAGGCCTGGGTGGTGTGAAAGGTGGGGGGAGGAGATCAATACTGGGAGAGGTGTTTGCAAGAGGAAGTGGATGGGGGAATTCTGGGAGAGGGGGAGGGGTTCAACGGTAACAAAGGGATGGGGCGGGTCAGACCTGAGGGGCAGGGCCTGGGGTTATGATGATGGCGGATAGGAGGGTGGGGATGAGAGATCACTGGTCAGAATAGTGACGTGGAACGTGAGGGGGTTAGGGGGACAGATGAAGAGTTGGAGGGTTTTTGCACGCTTGAGCTTAAAAGGTGATGCTGTAGGGGCCCCATCTGAGGACGCGGTATCAGGTGAGACTTAGGAAGGGTTGGGTGTGTCAGGTTCTCCACTTGAGGTTCGATAGCAGGGCTTGGGGGGTAGACTTTTTCATGGTGGAGAAGGCGCTATTGGCTGGGGTTAGGAGGTTGGAGTATTCAGCAATTGTGATTTTGAATCATGCTCCCCATTGGTTGGATGTGGTTGGATAGCGGACGAGAGCTTTTGTGATTGGGAAGGTGATTAAGGAATATGTAGGGTTTAATTGCACGGGGAGGTGGCTTGGGAGGCTCTGAAGGCAGTAGTAAGGCAGGAGGTGATTTTGTTCAAGACTAAGGCGGACAAGGAGGAGAGGGAGGAACACCAAAAAACGATAAAGGAGATGCTGGAGGTGGATGGGAGGTATGCGGGCGACCCGGACTCGGGTCGCTTGGCCATGAGGACGGAGTTGCAGGCAAGGTTCGACCAATTATCCACAGGGAAAGTGGTGTGCCAGTTGAGAGGAGTGAAGAGGGCTGCCTACGAGTACTGGGAGAATGCAGGGTGTATGCTGGCCGATGATCTCCGGAGAGAGGCTGCGGTGAGGGAGATAGTTCGGGTACGGGATAGGATGGGGAAGCTGGTGGTGGCCCTGGAGCAGATTAATAAAGTATTAGAGGAGTTTTGTAGGGATCTATATAGATGATGGGAATGTTTGAGGATGCGATCGGTAGGGGTGACTTGCTACAAATGCTGCTGCTAAAAAAGGATAAGGATCCGGTGGTGTGTTGGTCGCACAGGCCATATCTCTGCTGAATGTAGATGCCAAGATATTGGCAAAAGGTATTGGCATCAAGGTTGGACGGATGTCTCCAGAAGGTGATTGGGGAGGATCAGACGATTGTTCTCGAACGCGAGGTGGTTGTTGAATGTAGTCCTGTCTCCGGTGGAGAGAAAGGAGATGGACGTCGTGGTGGTGCTGGACCACCAGGAGTTTGATCAGTTGAGTGGGGTAACTTGATGGTGGAGAGATTTGGAATTGGGCCGAACTTTGTGGCATGGGTGCGGTTTCTCTACAAGGAACTGATGGGGGGTGTTCGCCCTATGTCTCCCCTGTTGTTTACTTTGGCTATACAGCCCTTGTCCATCACGCTAAGGAGCTTGGGGCTGTGAAGGGTATTGTGACGGGTGGGGTAAAGGTGTCCCTATACTCCAAAGATCTGAACTGAGCACGTCGGTGGGGAGTATAATGGAGCTGCTTTCGAAATTTGGGGCGCTCTCAGGGTCTAAATTGAAATTAGAAAAGAGCGAGTAGGGGCAGGAGTGGGGGGGGGGGGGGGGGGGGTGCTGCCATTCCACTTGGTGGCAACCCACTTTAGGTACTTGGAGGTGTAGGTAGCGTGGGATTGGGGAGGGCTTCGAAAATATGATTTCACTAGATTTGTGGGGAGGGTGAAGGCCGATTTGGCGAGGTGGGACAATTTCCCTCTGTCCTTGACGGGCCAGGTGCAAGCAGTTAAAATAAATGTTTTGCTGCAGTTTTTGTTTTTATTTCAATGTCTGCCAGTTTTTTTATCAAAGTCCTTTTTCAGGGGGGTGGACAAGTTGATCTCCTCATTCATTTGGAGGGGGAGGGTGACCAGGATTAGGAGGGTGGCCAGGATTAGGAGGGTGGTTTTGCAGAGAGGACAATAGGTGTGTGGTGGTGGTGGTGGTGGGGGGGGGGCGGAGACGTGCTGTATTACTATTGGGTGGCGAATGAGGAGAAGGTGTAGGGTTGGAGCAAGGAGGGGGAGGCTTTGTGGATAAAGATGGAAACGGGCTCATGTAGGGGGTCAGGGTGGCGAGAGTTGCAAACGGCGCCGCTTCCGATAGCTCCAGGAAAGGACTTGGTGAGTCCGGTGGTGGTGGCCATACTGAAGATCTGGGGGTAGCTTAGGCAGCACTTTAAGCTGGGGCCGGGTCAGGTGGGTGCCAATCAGGTGGAATTATGGGTTTGAACCGGGAAGGAGAGAATCGAGGTTCGGCGATGACGGGGGGAGGATGACGGATTTGTTCCTTGGGTGGGGGGTGAGGGGGGAGGGATTCGCGAGCCTAGAGGAGTTAGGGGAGAAGTATGGTGTGGCGTCCGCGGACTGTCCAGCGCCACCACAGTCGGCCAGGAGCCGTGCTGCTGGCCTTGGGGGCTTCCGCTGGGGCTTGGGGGGTTCTGGTGGGGGCAGTATTTGGCAGGTCGGGTCCACGCCACGTTGTACGGCGTGACCGCTGCAGGTTGTCACCGTGCACATGCGCTGTCACGGAAAAAGACATTCGCCGGACGTTTTTGGTGCAGGAGTCGTGCTGTATTACTATTGGGTGGCGAATGAGGGTGATCCTGGAATCGGTGAGGGTTCGCCGCTGATTTTAGTGTCGTAAATGCCACAGCTTCCACGCCGGCGTCGCCACTTAGCCGCAGAATTGGAGAATCCAGCCCTATATTCTACCGGCAGAGGAGAATTGCTACTGATTTATGTTACCGAATAGACCAAATTCCTCTTTTTCCCAGCCACGTGTGTCTCGGTGGTGTACCATTTGCTGGCGGCGGGATTCTATACTCCCGCCACTTGTCAGTAAGATTTCCCATTGTAACCACCCCACACCACCAGGAAACCCACAG
Source organism: Scyliorhinus torazame (assembly GCF_047496885.1). Lineage (NCBI taxonomy): Eukaryota > Metazoa > Chordata > Chondrichthyes > Carcharhiniformes > Scyliorhinidae > Scyliorhinus > Scyliorhinus torazame. The sequence goes on from NC_092715.1 coordinate 97,344,321, forward strand.
GCGGGGGTGAACTGCTGGCGGGATAATTGAATTCTGGCGAGTATCGCTCACAATGCAAATCTGTGCACTTGTTTTTTTAAAATAAATTTAGAATACCCAATTCATTTTTCCAATTGAGGGGCAATTTAGCGTGGCCAATCCACCGAACCTGCACATCTTTGGGTTGTGGGGGCGAAACCCACGCAAACACGGGGAGAATGTGCAAATTCCACACGAACAGTGACCCAGAGCCGGGATTGAATCTGGGACCTCTGCGCTGTGAGGCAGCAGGGCTAACCCACTGCGCCACCATGCTGCCCCAAATCTATGCACTCAAGAGTTACTCATCCATGAAGAAGATGAATGAAGCAAGGCTCACAGCTGTTTTCTGGAAGCTGTCAGTCACAGCCCACTACAAGAAATTAATAAATGGCTTGCAGCTAAAGGTCCTGAGGCGTTTTCACAAGCTGTTCTCTTTCCAGGAATGGACACATGGGGCGGTATTCTCCCCCCCCCACGAAGGGTGGGAGAATCGCCGGGGCGCCACGCAAGTTGTGCCACGCTGCCCCGACACCCGCACGCGATTCTCCCACCCCCCTGAAACCAGCGCCGCAAGAATCGCGCCGGGCCGCTCAGAGAAACGCCGCAAACGGCGAGCGGTGATTCTCCGGCCCGGATGGGCCGCCGGAAAAAAAATGACAGTCCCGCTGGCGCCGTTCACCCCTGGTCGCTGCCGGCGGGAACTCTGCATGTGTGGGGGGGGGGGGGCTCCTTCGCCGGGGGGGCCTCCGATGGGGTCTGGCCTGCAATCGGGGCCCACCAATCGGCAGGCCGGCCTCTCCCCCCCCGGGCCTACTTCCTTGCTCGGCCGGCCCCTGAACACCGGGTACCCCATGTTGGGTCGGGGTCGGCGCGTGTAAGAAGTTGCCCACGCATGCGCAGGATGGCGTGGCGCAACTGCGCATGTGCAGGATTGAGCTGCCCCAACTGCGGATGCGCGGGTTGGCGCGGCGGGCTGGAGCGGGGCCAGAATAGGTTGTGCCCGGGCCCTGTTCGCGCCGTCGTGAAAAGCGACGGTGATCACGACAGCGCGAACGCGACGGTGTTCACGACGGCGCGAACACTTTGCCTCAATATCGGAGAATCCCGCCCATGGTGCTTCCAGGTAAGTGATACAGCTGTAATTTCTTTCACTTATCCTGTCTGGACTGCTCTCTTGCTTCCAGTGAGGGCCCTCTTTTCTGGGGGGGGTGGAGGGGTCTCTGGTGGGGTCCTTTTGGTTAGGGTGTCCCTGTGGGTGGGGTCCCTTTGGTTAGGGGGTTCCCTGTAGAGGTCCCTTCAGTTAGGGGATCTCTGCTGGGGGTTCTTTTAGTTAGCGGGTTTCAGGGGGGGGGTCTCCTGTTTTAAGGGTATCCCTATTTAGGAGGTCTCTGGGGGGGGTCTCCAATTTTAGGGGGTATCTGAGGAGGGTTTCCCTATTTAGGGGGTCCTGGGGGCATTCTCCCTATTTAGGATGTCTTGGGAGGGCATCTGGTAGGGGAGGGGTGGGCCGATCATGCATTGTCTGGGGGGTGGCCCGTGGATGGACTTGGGACAACTCCTTTGAGCAGTTACCCCCTTGGCCCACCATGAGGGCCACCACGTCAGGTTCACATTTGGTGATACCTGTAGTGATCCCCTCCCCCCCCCCCCCCCCCCCCCCCACCCACGTGATTCCCAACTCAGAGGACTAGAGAATTACCGGGGCCCGGAAGATCTGGTGCCGGGCCTGTTAAATGGGTCATTAGGACCTATTTGCATCCATTGGCATCCTCCTGTTGGTGTGTGGATGTGAATCCACTGTCTCCATTTAGGATCTTGTTTTCTACTGCTGGAGGAGAGTTGCTACTGTTTTGCGCTCCCAAATCAGAAAGCAATTCAGTACCCCTCACCATGCAAAGTTATTCATGGTGAGGAATACAAGGGGCTCCTGAGGGAATCCCGCTATCTGCCACCAGCGGGGGGGCCGAAGCATTGGGGTTGGTTCGGCACTCGCCGCAAACCTCAATTTTGGCCAGACGCCCGATTCTCCGTCCGATCACATCTTCGTTGTGGGCACCGCGGGCGGAGAATCCAGCCCGTCATATCTAAAATGACCAGAAGAAAATTCATTGTGGAACACACCTCCTTGTAATAAATTGCTAGCCTTTTTGGGGCATGAGGTTATGGTATTTGGTGCGCATTTGTTTTCTATTACAACAACCATTCTATCTACTTCATCAATTCACAATATTTTGGAATAGAAAATATAGGACATGCTCTGAAAGACAAGTTAAAACTACTATGTAAAGTGATACATAAATAATGCATGCATCAAAATCCACTAGTGAAATTATTGATTATTTCATGTCTGTCACAACAGTGGACACTGGACACAGCATATTAATAAATAGCACTGTTTCATCACTTTTCTGCATAAATGGGAGTGAATCATAAATAATTGCTGAATCCCTACACAAGTCTGTTGGACAACGCTGCAGGCAGTTCAATGCTGCTCGGTGAGACCAAGCATTTGAAACTTGAGAGTTTTGTCTGTTGCTTAGAATTGTAAAACCTCAGTCACAAAATAACTAAAATTCCCAGTTTTAGACATTCTGGGGTGCAATTCAAGTTCAATGGAGGTACAAGCAGGCGATGACAGATCAGCCACCCACTGTCGAATTTGCTTTTGCATTGAAATCAATGGAAGGCAAATCAGCAGTTTCCCCTGATTGTTTCCCATTGCTGAAGTTGAATTTCTTTCTCTTTGATTCTTTTAAATATATTCACTTTTATGATGAGTTTTTAAAAATGTATTTTTCCTGTGTTGGTTTTCCTATGGGGAGAAAAGCTGAAATAGACATGTGGTAAATTAATCACACTTGTATATACACTGGAATCAATGAGTGGGTTGCAACATTAATTTCAGAATGCATTAAAAACTCTCATGTCAGGTTTTACAAGATGCATTTCATCAGAGTTTCTTTGACAGCACCTCCCAAAGCCTTGATCACCATCACAGGGAAGAAAGGAGACAACAAGTTGCACACTATGCTGTTTTGGACATATGTCGCTATTCTTTCATTGAGACTGGATAAACATTTTGTAACTCCCTACCTAACAATACTGTGCAGGACATGAGCAGCAGTAAATTCAAGAAGATGGCCCACCACCACCTCTTGAGTGCAAATAGGGATGGACACTAAATGCCAGCCTGCATCCTGTAAATAATACATCCAGCTTATAGTCACGGAGGACAATTGTAGCATCTTTATCATATTCTAGTGACTCAGAACAAAAGGAGGATCAAACCTGGTGCCTTTGTTGTCTTTATGGCTCAATATCACAATGCGTAGAGTCTTACCAAATGAACCACAGAAAAGACATCTCAATTATAACTTTAACATGACTTAAAAACATCTAAAGAATTATTCAAAGACCTTCAATAAAGATAGTAACCTTATAATCCCCTGAAAAAGTCTGGGCGGGTTTGTCCGGTCGCCGACGCTGAAATCGTGTTCGGCGATCAGCTGGAGAATACCCGTTCCCGAGGAAATAGGGGGTGGCGCCACTTTCGCGATGCAGCACCCCCTCCAAAGAGGTGTATCGACGGACCCGGCAATTCTCTGGGCCGTATCAGCAGCTAGAGCTGGGAGCTCTACGCTGCCGGCATGCTGGCTCCCAGCCAAACGGAGGATCGGCGGTCATTTCGCGCCAAATTTCCGGGCAGAAAAAGCCACCGTTCCTTCGCCGGCGTGAGGACATAGCCTCAGAATCAGACAATCCAGCCCTCTATCCCTGCCATTATTGAGACAATTCACAGTATGAAAAATAAAAAATATAATTACTTGAAAAGATCAACATATCATGTTGCAGTATTAAGTTTTGCTAAGATTTGAGTCCTTTTTATGTCAAATAAACATTTGATTGGTAACTGTAAATTTCAAGCATTCCTTCATTTGTGAACAGTAACTGTTTTGCATTTGCTTTATGAGGCAGAAGCATTTCACAACTTCAAAATATCAATCATGATAGAATAAATAAAGAGAAACTGTTTCCAAACCTTAAGGAACAATAAGGAGAGGGCTCAGATTTAAGGTGATTGGCAAAAGAACCAGAGATGACATGAGGACAATCATTTTATGGTTGAAGTGGTCAGGATTTGGAATGTACTACCAGGTAGAATTGTGAATCCAGACTCAGTACTAGCTTTCAAAAGGAAATTTTATAAATATTTGAAGTTGAAAATATGCAGGGGTATAGGGAAAGAGCAGGGGAGTGGGACTAATTGATTGTACTTCAAAAGAGCCGGCACAGACTCGAAAGGCTGAATAGCCTCCTGTATGAGACAATTCCATGATTCTATTCTAGAAGTTGATACAGGCAAAAACATTGGTGTATTCAAATGCCAACTAGATGCCATTATGGAAATTTAATACACTAAAGGAATGAGCTTTAATAGAATCATTGAATTATACAGCACAGAAAGATGCCATTTTGCCCATTGTGCCTGAGAATGTGCCTGAAAGAGCTACTGATTAGAGCTACTCCAAGATTTCTTCCCCACAGCATTGCAAAATTTACCTTCTTAAGCAGAGATCCAATCTCCTTTTAAATTCTTACTAAGTCTGTTTCCACCCCCTTTCAGGCAATGCATTCCTGAGAGCATCTCGCTGAGTAAAAAAGACATTCTCAATTTACTCATTGGCTTCTTCACCTACCTAACTTTTCTTATATTTATGTTACATACATCAAATAGACAAACACGCAAATTCATAACCTACATGTGTTAAAAACTTAAAATACACACATTATGATCAGTCACTTTAGTTCTAATAATAAATTTTATTCGTGTCACAAGTAGGCACGGTAGCACAGTGGTTTTCACTGTTGCTTCACAGCTTCAGGGTCCCGGGTTTGATTTCCGGCTTGGGTCACTGTCTGTGCGGAGTCTGCACGTTCTCCCCTGTCTGAATGGGTTTCCTCCGGGTGCTCCGTTTTCTTCCCTCAGTCCAAAGATGTGCAGGTTAAGTAGATTGGCTATGCTAAATTGTCCTTAGTGTCCAAAAAAGGTGAGGTGGGGTTATGGGAATAGGGTGGAGGTGTGGGCTTAAGGAGGGAGCTCTTTCCAAGGGCCGATGCAGGCTTGATGGGCCGAATGGCCTCCTTCTGCACTGTAAATTCTATGATTCTTTAAGTAGGCTTACATTAACACTGCAATGAAGTTGCTGTGAAAATGCCCTTGTTGCCACACTATGGGTACACTGAAGGAGAATTCAGAATGTCCAACTCTGTGACAATGACAACCAGATCCACTAAAGCATAATTTTGTTCAAAGCTGATCACCATGCGGTTTTCCAAACTACTATCTGAACTTGAGGAAACTGAAATTGTGAGGTAACCAAATCAGCAGAGGCTGGTGCTTTTCTTAAAAAAAAGATAAAAAGTATGTAGATTAAAAAAATAAGGAAGAGCGACTTTATTGGAGCAGCAAGTGCCAGTTAGAATGCTGAGAGCACAAGTTTAAAAAAAATGTTTTACAGAAATCTACCTTTCATATAGTCCACTTATGGATATTTAATTTTCTGAAAAATTGAGTTCTACGATTTCTTATTGCGTATCCTATAATGCAATGCTGCAGTGAAAGTGAAGTCTTCTTAAAATGAAGATCCCTGCCATCTACCTGGAGACCATTTTAATTCACTCACTAGCTAAATTCTCAGAGGGCCTGGTGTGTATGGTAACACAGAAGCCAATATCCCAGCTATCAGTTTTCATACAGCCCAGCTGGACCTTTACATTACCGCTGCCCCACATTTATTGTTTTTTCATTGCATCTGTCAGCATTTCCTGACAGCGCATTACAGAGCGCATGGCTGCAGAATCGGTATCAATCAGTGGAAGATCATGCAGATATAAGTAACAGAATGTTGATAATGGGTCCTAAATCAAATCATCATGGCTTACGCACAAGATTCTTAAAAGGTACTGACCCCTGGGGATCTCCCAGGTACTTTGCACTGGTATCAGCCGTAGTCATTCAAACATACAGAAAGTACCTGAAGTGTTCATTTTAAATCTCTTTCCACCTCAGTTAAATGAAACTTAGGCATCAAGCATCAACATACTGCTGATCTGGTTCTTGTCTATTTTTTGTATCTACATAATTGCCCTATGTGTCCATCATCATTGGCAGATGTAGAGAGTGCCTATCTCTGTAACTTCCCAGCTTGTTTCTCTTCACTGCAGGCTTGCAGAGAGGGAGCACGGAAGTGTCATTTAATGAATAGTGCTATTCTTTGTCTGACAGCTTCATATCTGTTAGGTGTAAGGGGCCCTAGACTTTCCTCTGCTAATGCCTTTGACAGCGTGCTAAATTCCCTCCACACACACGCTCTATGTTCTGCACTGTATGAGATTTCACCTACCCTGAATAACTGCCCTCTCTTAGCCTCCTTCAGCTGCTGTTCTTACATTAATTGACCAAATCAGATTGAGCAGATGAATTCATCTTTGATGTATCTAGATGTTTTGCCGACACTGCTGGATGTGGCTTCAACTATGGACAGAATGTTCAGACAAATAGGCTTGTTACCATGGAAACAAGTGATAACTGGGGATATCGTGGAAAACATTTTTTTATTTTAGAATTCAGACTACAAAATTCTCAGTGGATACACTTCTCAGTTCAAAATGTGACAGATTCAATGAAGGATGCAATTAAACTCTCTCCAGTACTTTACATTATTAATCAGGCTAAATTTTAAACTTCACATTTACTGAAGACCATTTCTAAGGCCACATGTGCAAGCACGCAGAATACATAGGTGATACGTGCCTTATTTAATGCACATAATAAAATTGTCATCAATGTTTTACGAAAAATATTAAAAGTTTCTACAAGCTAAGGGGCGGGATTCTCTGACCCCCGCCGGGTCGGAGAATCGCCGGGGGGGGCGGTGTGAATCATGCCGGTGGATTCTCCGGCGCCAGGGTTTTGGCGAGGGCGGGAATCGCGCCGCGCCGGTCGGTGGCCGTTGGCAGCGCCCCTCCCCCCCCCCCCCCCCCGGCGATTCTCCGGCCTGCGATGGGCCAAGTGGCTGCTTGTTTTCGGCCTGTCCCGCCGGTGTAAATTACAACGGGTACTTAACGGCGGGACCTGGCTGTGCGGGCGGCCTCTGGGGTCCTCGGGAGGACGTGGGGGGATCTGGCTCCGGGAGGTGCCCCCATGGTGGCCTGGCCTGCGATCGGGGCCCACCGATCCGTGGGCGGGCCTGTGCCGTGGGGGCACTCTATTCCTCCGCTTCGGCCGCTGTAACAGTCCGCGATGGCCGATGCGGAGATGAACCCCCCCAGCGCATGCGCTGGGATGACGCCAGCACATGCTGGCACTCCCATGCATGCGCCAACTCGCGCCGGCCTGCGGAGGCCCTTCGGTGCCAGTTGCCGTGGCGCCAAGCCCCTTCCGCGCCGGCCGGCATGGCACAAACCACTCCGGTGCCGGCCTAGCCCTTGAAGGTGCGGTGGATTCCGCATCTTCAGGGCGGCCCAACGCCGGAGTGGTTCACGCCACTCCTTCACGCCGGAGTTGCCCGCCCCGCCGGTTTTCGCAGAATCCCGCCGGGCTGGCTTAGCACAGGGCTAAAGAGCTGGCTTTTAAAGCAGACCAAGGCAGGCCAGCAGCACGGTTCAATTCCCATACCAGCCTCCCCGAACAGGCGCTGGAATGTGCCGACTAGGGGCTTTTCACAGTAACTTCATTTGAAGCCTACTTGTGACAATAAGCAATTTCATTTTCATTCATGTTTTCCATTCTGCAAAAAATAATTTGCAAAACTAATTGCACAAGAGCAGAATGACATTACATGCCTGATAACATTTCATGCTTATAGGCCACAGCTCAGACTGTTCTTAACTCACTGTTGGTCACTGGCTGTCCAAGTATAAACTATACACAAGTCCGAATCTGTAGTTTATAACAAAGGAAGCCATTTTCATTAAACATTATGTTATAGTTCATTTATGACTGACCATTTTCTGTGTATTCTAATCAAAATGTTACATATTTTCTCAATAGTTTCAAAGACAATTTACAACTCAGATTAATCTAAATTGGGTATTTTGGAATTCATTTGAGCCCAGTTGGATGTTTCTGATTTATCTGATCTGTCACCTTGATGGAGAGAGTGAACAGTCTGAGTTCCACTTATGGTTGGTTTATTATGTGAATGAACAATACCATACTATCATTAATATATTTCCACATTTTAGCCGGCCATTGGGATTCACTGTTCCCACTGGCAGCGCACCCTGCCTGTGGGTTTCCCGTCGGCACTGGGTGGCTTCAATGGGAAATCCCATTGATAAGCGGTGGGAGCAGAGAATCTTACCACCAGCAAGCGACACATCACCGAGAAACACGTGGCTGGGGTACTGGAGAATCCAGCCCCTTATGTCTAGAAGGCAGTGACACTGAGCTAAATTAAGTAGGCAGCTATTTGTAATAAACCATTAGCCTGGACTTTTACTGAGTTGGGGTGACTCAGGATATCTTTAAAAATGGCAGGCAGGTCCTGGTTCCGGGATTCCCGACCCAATAACTTTTGGGAGTCCTCTAAAGGTTGCAGGTCGGTTTATGTCAAAAGCCCACATCCAGCACTTCTGGCCAGTCTGGCTCCATTGTGGAGATGGACATCTCCTACTCCTCCATAACTGTCATGGAATCCGTCCAGCATTTTAAAGAATTGTGGTTCATGTTCCCTCAGAGAACCCATGAACCCTAGTCTGCACGAGAGGACCTTTCAAAAGGTAAAGTCTAAAGGTCTTCCTCATGTCCCTTATGTCAAGCTCCGCCCTTCCACCAATCCCAATGGCCCCTCATGTCCTCAATGCCAAGCTATGGCACTTCCATGTCCACTGACCCACTGTACACAGTATAGAACCAATGAATCCTATAGTGTGTTGCACGTGTTAAAAAAAAGCTTTTAAAAAGTAATTCATTCACAGCTTTTTCATATGTTGAAAAAAATGTAATTTCACTACAAATTAATAAAAGTGTCAATCGTCCGGACCCTTTAAAGTATCAATAACAAAAAACAAAGCCTTGAAACCAATTAACTTGTGCAAGCAAACATTGTGAAACTGACAGCAGAGATCAGAGAACCCAAGTTGCCAATCGAACAATGATTCCTCTTAGGCAATATTTGGAGATGAATGTTCTTCTTTTCCACAAATACTAAGTACTTGAACTCATACTATTATCCTGAACCCAAACCTTGAATACTGCTGGTCTCACAGAATTTACAGTGCAGAAGGAGGCCATTTGGCCCATTGAGTCTGCACTGGCCCTTGGAAAGATCACCCCACCCAAGCCCACACCTCCACCCTATCCCCACGCTTCCACCCTATCCCCGTAACCTCACCTTACCATACCTTTTTGGACACCAAGGGCAATTTAGCACAGCCAATCCACCTACCCCTGCACATCTTTGGACTGTGGGAGGAAACCTGAGCACCCGGAGGAAACCCACGCAGACACGGGGAGAACGTGCAGACTCTGGACAGACAGTGACCCAAGCCGAGAATCGAACTTGGGACCCTGGCGCTGTGAAGCCATTATTATTGGCTGGGATGGTGTCTCCAAGTCCCACAAGGATTTACTGAGAACAGAGATAGCAAAACTGTGGATAACGGAGGTTGAAGTGTATATTGTGGATTTTGATATTCCAAGGAAACATCATGGGCTGGATTCTGCATTGTTGTTGCCAGCGCAGGATTTGTGGTATTCCATGACAGCAACACCCGTGCCATATCTGGATCGATTCAGCTACAGTTAAGGGGCTAGCACCGGCGCCACGTTGAACACAATCGATTTCAATGAGAAACGATGTGGGATTCGCTGGTTTTGTGATTGACACTCAGGAGGCTGATGAGCTGCAGGCGCATACATACACTTCACTCCCCACACACACCATCCCAGCCAACAAGATGGCAGCAAGGAGAGCCGTTCCACACATGACCAATGCCGAGCTGGAGACCCTCCTGGACGCGGTGGAGGAGAGGTGGATGACCCTGTACCCCAGCCCAGGAAGGAGGCTGCCAGCCACCGCCATTCGCTGTGCCTGGGCGCAGGGAGCAGAGGCGGTCACGCTGTGTGCAACATTGACCGGACCAGCCAGCAGTGCCAGAAGAAATTTCACAACCACCTCAGGGCAGCCAAGGTTAGTAAACAATATTGTGCTCGTAACCTTGCACCCTCCCCACAACCCGGAGAGTGGCAGAACCCCCACACTGCACTACTACATGCCGGCACACATAACGGCCGCCATGGCCGGGTGCCCTGGCCACTGAGGCCAGCAGCTACCCACCCCCAGGACTGCATGCATCGGACTGTCTAACACTGTCGTTTTCCGTCTCCCCCCAACCCCAGGCTGACCATAACCGCCGAGAGCAGGAGAAGACTGGAGGAGGACGTGGCAGAGCAGAGCAGAGCAGAGAGGCCCCCTCCTCCCCCCCGAGCAGAGCAGAGCTGAGAGGGCCCCCCCCCCCCCCCCCGGGAGCCAAGCAGCGAGTCAGCCCTCAACCCCAGACGCAGGAGACCCCGGAGCCCAAGTCTAAGGATGACACTGACTTCCTGTCACAGACGTCTCCAACACCCTCCACCATCCTAGAGACACTCACCTCGATTGGGCACTTCAGTGAAGAGGCTCCTGGGACACTATCTGGTGCACAACACACAGCTGATCCCGTACAGCAGGTGGAGGTAAGAACACCCAAGGGGGCGGACGGTCGGTGGGCGCACCAACCCCAGGAACTAGCTGCCATCCAGGAGGGTTTTGGGCTTCAGGTACGAACAGTCCCATCGATCGTGGAGATGCAGTTGCAGATCCAACGACTACATGAGGGGTTGCCGCCAAGCATCCAGTACCTGCAGGCACAGTTGGAGGAGTCCAACGGCATGCAGGAGCAGGAGCTGGGCCGACCATGCGTGCCACCTAGGCCAACACTGCACGGGTGGCGCCCGCGGTGGAGGCATTGGGGGCGACAGTTTTGGCTATGGGTCAGCATGTCCAAGGCCTAGGGCATTCTGTGCAGGCGCTGACCGAGGCCCAGGACAGGGTTTCCGCCTTACAGGCAACCATGTGTAAGCCGCCTGGAAATTGCAGCGGCTTGGCCCTGTCACAGCAGGCCATGACTGTTACAACTGTTACAAAAAACAAAGAACAGTACAGCACAGGAACAGGCCCTTCGGCCCTCCAAGCCTGCGCGATCACGGATCATATCTAGACCAACCGCCTGTATCTTCTATACCCTTTCTGTTCATGTGACTATCCAGATAAGTCTTAAAGATTGTTAACATATCTGCCTCAACCACCTCACTTGGCAGTGCATTCCAGGCCACCACCACCCTCTGTGTAAAAAAAGTTCCCCTGCACATCTCCACTGAAACTATCCCCCCTCACCTTGAACTTGTGCCCTCTTGTAATTGTCATTTCTGCCCTGGGAAAAAGCCTCCAACTGTTCACCTTATCTAGACCCCTCATAGTTTTATAAACATCTATTAGGTTGCCCCTCAGCCTCCTTCTCTCTAGGGGTTACAATCTCAGTTTATTCAATCTCTCCTCATAGCTAATACCTTCCATACCAGCCAACATCCTGATAAACTCTCTCCAAAGCCTCCACGTCCTTTTGATAGTGTGGTGACAAGTTTGGACACAGTATTTCAAATGTGGTGTAACCAACGTTCTATCTAACTAATTTGCGAGTTTTTGTACTCGATACCCCGTCCTATGAAGGCAAGCATGCCATACGCTTTCTTTACCACCATTTCCACCTGTGCTGCCACTTTTAAGGATCTGTGGACCTGAACACCCAGATCTCTCTGTGTGTCTATGCTCCTGATGGTTCTACCATTTATTTTATAGCTCCCTCCTGAATTGGATCTACTGAAATGCATCACCTCGCATTTGTCCGGGTTAAATTCCATCTGCCTGCTGAATCTCTGACAATCATCATCATTATCCACAACTCCTGTGATCTTAGTACCATCCTCAAACTTGCTAATCAGACCAGTTATTTATATATATTTGTCTTCTATGGCCAAGCCAGTTCTCAATCCATCTAGCTAGTTGACCCCTGACCCCGTGTGATTTAGTCTTTTGCACCAGCCTGCCATGAGGGACCTTGCCAAATGTTTTACTAAAGTCCATGTAGACAACATCCACAACCTTTCCCTCGTCAATCATTTTGTCACCTCCTCAAAACACTCAATTTAGTTAGTGAGGCATGACCTCCCTCGTACAAAACCACACTGTCTGTCACTAATAAGACCATTCACTTCCAAACGTGCATAAATCCTGGGCTGGATTCTCCAATCCTGCAGCACTATCCGCAGGATCCGTCTGGTCATACGACCGGAAAGTCGGCGCCGCCCCTGCACCGATCCTCCATCCAGTGGGGGGCTAGCAGCCGCGCAGCAGGAAGGCACAGCTATCGGGCGCAGCTGATGGTCACATATCAGCTGCATGTTCATCAAGTAGAACTCCTTTTGGTTTGTGTAGAGCGGTCTGTCATCGGAGGTGCTCTTAGGGCGACATGCATTGCGCCGACCACCCCCTGAACCTGGGGTATGTCAGCGTTGGCGGCGAACCTCATTGGCCGGGCATCCTGATGGGCTCGGTCCACATTGAAACCGCCTGGGCATAAAGGGCCTCCGTGAGGGTGTGGATGCACCTATGCACCTAGGTCTGCGAGATCCAGCCAAGTCCCCACTTGGCGCCTGGAAGGATCCCTTGGTGTAGACATTCAGGGTGACCGTCGCCCAGACGGCCACCGGGAGCCCTCCCCCATATCCCCACAGTGCCACGTGCACCATGCTGTGGCATCCATAGGGGCTACAGTGGGCGTTGCCCTGGGTGGGCTGTCTGATGCCCTGCCGGCGGGTGGCAGCCAGGTGGATGGGGGGGGGGAGTTATGACAGAGGGTGGGGTGCAGGGGCACCCATGTGACCGCTGTCACTCTGCAGAATGAGGGGCCAAGGTGGCTGGTCAGTAGGGTGCGCAACAAGAAGGCTGCCTTGCAGGCCGCAGTAATGGCACTGCCCCGTTCCATGGGGGGTCACCCCAACCACACGGCCTGTTCCCTTGTCACCCACCTCTCCCCACCCTGGCACCCTCCCTCACCTCTGCCAGCCCGGCCAGTGGCTGACCCGGCAGCCCATGGTCACGCCTCTCTGTGTCCTAACTCTGCTCTCTCCCCCATCAGCCACGACACTGGTTTCATGATTTCTAAAAGCACAAGCGAACCGTGCCGTCGGGAACTCGGCCCATCGGAGGCGGAGAATCATGGAGGTCCCTGAGAATACTGGGTCAGGCCAGCTAATGATATACAAACGGTGTTTACTATATGTGCATTCCGGAATGCATTGACGCCGCTGTTGAGGTGACGGAGAATTGAGATTTGGCGTCAAATCGGCGGCCTCCGCGATTTTGGTGTCGCGACCTATTTTCTGCCCAATCGTGTTTCCCGATTCCGGCGTCAGCCAATGAAAAATCCTGCCCCATAACATTACTGCAGATTCAAACACCCATTTTCATTTTTAAAAACTGGAACATGAGTCGCATGCTCGAAGAAAAAGTTATTGTAGAATATTCAAGCCTAAAGGCATTAGAGCGTATTATCTAAGTATTTTTAAGCATTATATGTTCAAAACCTCTGCTGTGCCCCGTCACAGAATCTGGTAAATAAGTCTTCAACTAAGGAAGTTGGAATTTTTTGGCGAGAAAGTTCATATCACATCAATGTCAAATTATAATTGGGTCAAAGTTGCTTTACATTCTACCACTGCAATGAAAGGAAAGTAGGACTTTTCATAAGTCTACTATATTTCAATGGGGTTTATGAAGACTCATTGCCAGTTGCTGCTCTATAACTCATTATTATGCTGAGTGGATGCTAATGACATGAATGCCACAGCTGCATGGCAACCACATCATTATGTGTAGACATAATGGATTTTAAAAGTAAATTGGTGAGTTGCAGGTTTTGTGTTGAAGTTGGTCTACCTCCTGAGCAAATCCATGGAACGTAAAGTCATTTTCTTCAAGGGACACAAATATTTAGTAGTGCAGTCCATCGAAAAGAATTTTGAACAACACAAATCAGTTAAATGATGAAATTAAGTTGAAAACTCAAACATGTAACTTGTCGTAGGATGAACATGAAGTATCATGGAATGCTGAGAAGAGAGATTTGGTTCTGTATTCCACTGAATTGCCACTGCTGAAGAAGTAAAAGGAAAATTCAGAGGAAAAATCATAACTTCACCTTTTCTTCACAAGACCATAAGGCATTGGAGCAGAATTAGGTCGCTCAGCCCATCGAGTATGCTCCACCATTCAATCATGGCTGATATTTTTCTCATCCCCATTCTCCTGCCTTCTCCCCATAACCCCTGATCTTCTTATTAATCAAGAACCTATCTATCTCTTAAAGACACTCAGTGATTTGGCCTCCACAGCCTTCTGCGGCAGAGTTCCACAGTTTCTCCACCTCTGGCTGAAGAAATTCCTCCTCCTCTCAGTTTTAAAGGATCATCCCTTTAGTCTGAGATTGTGTCCTCTGGTTCTAGTTTTTCTTACAAGTAGAAACATCCTCTCCAAGTCCACTCAGGCCTCGGAGTGTCCTGTGAGTTTCAATAAGAACCCTCCTCATCCTTCTAAACTCCAACGAGTACAGACCCAGATTCCTCAACCGTTCCTCATACGCCAAGCTCTTCATTCCAGAGATCATTCTTGTGAACCACCTCTGGACCCGTTCCAAGGCCAGCACATCCTTCCTTAGATACACGGCCCAAAACTGTTCACAATACTCCAAATGGGGTCTGACCAGAGCCTTATACAGCCTCATCCCTGGTCTTGTATTCTAGCCCTCTCAACATGAATGCTAACATTCCATTTGCCTTCCTAACTGCCGACTGAACCTGCACGTTAACCTTAAGAGATTCTTGAACAAGGACTCCCAAGTCCCTGTGTGTTTCTGATTTCCTAAACATTACCCCATTTAGAAAATAGTCCATGCCTCCAATCCTCCTTCTAAAGTGCATAACCTCACATTTTTCCACATTGTATTCCATCTGCCAGTTCTTTGCCCACTCTCCTAGTCTGTCCAAGTCCTTTTGCAGCCCCCTTGCTTCCTTAATACTGCCTGTCCCTCTACATATCTTTGTATCATCTGCAAACTTAGCAGCAGTGCCTAAGATCGTTAATGTATATTCTGAAAATTTGTGGTCCCAGCACCGACCCCTGAGGCACACCACTAGTCACCGGTTGCCATCTTGAAAAATACCCATTATCCCCACTCTCTGCCTTCTGCCAGCCAGCCAATCCTCTATCCATGCCAGGATCTTATCCTTAACACCATGTGTCTTAACTTATTTAACAGTCTCCTATGTGGCACCTTGTCAAAGGTCTTCTGGAAATCAAAATAAATCACGTCCACTGATTCTCCTTTGTCTAGCTTCCATGTTACCTCCTCAAAGAATTCTCACAGATTTGTCAGACATGACCTCCCCTTGATGAAGCCGGTCATGACTCAGTCCTATTTTATCATGCACTTCCAAGTACTCTACGATCTCATCTTTAATAATGGACTCTAAAATCTTACCAATGACCAAAGTCAGGCTAACCGGCCTATAATTTCCAGTCTTCTGCCTCCCTCCCTTCTTCAACAGCGGTGTTACATTAGCCACTTTCCAGTCCTCTGGGACCCTCACTGCCTCGAGTGATTCCTGAAAGATTATAACCAATGCCTCCACAATCTCCTCAGCTATCTCTTTTAGAACCCTGGGATATAGTCCATCAGGTCCAGGTGATTTATCCACCTTCAGGCCTTTCAGTTTCCCCAGAATCTTCACCTTAGTGATGGCCACTACACTCACCTGTGCCCCTGATTCTCCTGGAACTCTGGCATCCCACTGGTATCTTCCACCGTGAAGACTGATGCAAAGTAACTATTCAGTTCCTCTGCCATTTCTTCGTTTCCTATTATTATTTCTCCAGCCTCATTTTCCAGTGATCTAATATCTATTTTTGCCTCTCCCAATCCTCTGGCTTCCCACGAATGTTTGCCGCTTTGTATGATTTTTATTTTGCTTTTATGCTGTCCTGACGTCCTTCGTCAGCCATGGATGCCTCGTACTCCCCTTAGCATTGTTCCTCCTGCTTGGGGTGAATTTCTGTTGTGCCTCCCGAATAACCCCCAAAAATCCCTGCCATTGCTGTTGCACTGTCTTCCCTGCCAGGCTCCCTTTCCAATCAACTCTGACCAGTCCTCCCTGTGGTAAACCACTGTTGCACCTATATTAGGTGATGTAAGGTAGGACCTGTACTACAGGTTCGCCGGTAGTCCCTGCCTGCTGGCTCCGCCCTGTAGGCAGAGTATAAATAGGCATGTCCTTCATTCAGCAGCCATTTCGCCAGCGGCTGTGGGAGGCCACACATCTTAGAGCAATAAAGCCTCAGTTGTATCCAACTCTAGTCTTTGTTCAATTGATCGGGCATCAATTTATTGCTCGAAGATTTTCTAAAAGATGGACCTCCGTATCAAGCCAGATCGCCTGCAGCTGGATCTGCAATCAAGCGACATCAAAAAGGACTTTAATCACTGGCTAGCTTGCTTCGAGGCGTATATCAACTCAGCGACCACCCCTGTTCCGGAGGCTCGGAAGATACAGATCCTGTATTCAAGGTTGAGCTCCAACATGTTTCCGCTGATCCAGGACGCCCCAAACTACGCCGACGCCATTGCGCTTCTCAAAGAAAACTACGAACACGCTCTTCGCCAGGCACGTACACGCCACTCACTCTCAACTCCATGGTGAGTCCATAGAAGACTTCTGGTGTGCCGTAATCCCACTCATCCGGGATTGTGACCGTCAGGCCGTTACGGCCACTGAACATTCAAACCTCCTTATGCGGGACGCGTTCGTTACAGGGATTGGGTCGGACCTCATACGTCTAGCTGAGACAAAGACGGTAGCGCTCTCTATGACGGTCGCCTCACGCAACAGTCGGGCCTACCCCCCCAGACGCGCGGCCCACCCCTCCTACGCATCATGGACCCCACAGACAGCCGTCCCAGCGGGGGCCTTACCCAGCCAGTACGCCTGTGCCACGCGCCAGCCCACGGTCCCCGATGTTACTTCTGCAGCCAGCAGAAACACCCTCACCAACGCTGCCCGGCCCACGAGGCCCTTTGCAAGGCTTGCGACAAAAAGGGGCACTTCGCTGCAATGTGCCAGGCCCGCGCAGTCGCCGCTATCGCCCTAGGGGGGTCCTAGTCTACACACAATGGGCGTCGCCAACTTCATCCCCTGGACCACGCGCGGCCAGTGGGCGCCGCCATCTTCCCCCCCTCAGTCCACGTGCGGCCCATGGGCGCCGCCATTTTGTTCCCCGCAGGATATTCAGGCGCCGCCATCTTGCCTCCCACACGGGCATGGACACCGACAGCATTCCAGGACCTGGGCTCCCCATCATCCGACGCCAGCGACGACCGACCACGACTCGCCTCAGTGACGATTGACCAGTCTCGTCCGCACAACCTGGCTACCGCATCGACCAGCTGGACTCCGGGAGCACCGAAAGCTTCATACGGCCAGATACGGTAAGGCGCTGCTCCCTCGTGGTACAGCCCGCCAACCAAAGAATCTCCCTGGCCTCCGGATCCCATTCCGTCGCGATCCGGGGGTACTGTAAGGTCACACTCACGGTCCACGGCGTAGAATTTAATGGTTTCCGCCTCTACGTCCTCCCTACCCTCTGCGCTGCTCTATTACGAGGCCTAGACTTCCAGTGCAATCTCCAGAGCCTAACCCTCAAATTCGGCAGGCCCCTACCACCCCTCACTGTGTGCGGCCTCGCGACCCTAAAGGTCGATCCGCCTTCTCTCTTCGCAAATCTAGGCCGGATTGCAAACCCGTTGCCACCAGGAGCAGACAGTACAGCACCCAGGACAGGACCTTCATCAGGTCCGAGGTCCAGCGGCTGCTTCGGGAAGGCATCATCGAGGCCAGCAACAGCTGGCAGTTGTTAAAACTGGGGAGAAACACAGAATGGTCGTGGACTACAGCCAGACCATCAATCGGTACACGCAGCTCGATGCGTACCCCCTCCCACGCATATCTGATATGGTCAATCAGATTGCACAGTACCGGGTCTTCTCAACGGTAGACCTCAAATCCGCCTACCACCAGCTCCCCATTCGTAAGTCGGACCATCCATACACTGCTTTCGAGGCGGACGGTCGTCTCTATCACTTCCTCAGGGTTCCCTTCGGCTTCACTAATGGGGTCTCGGTCTTCCAAAGGGAGATGGACCAAATGGTCGACCGGTATGGTTTGCGGGCCACCTTCCCGTACCTAGACAACGTCACCATCTGCGGCCGTGACCAGCAGGACCACGATGTCAACCGTGCCAAATTTCTCCACACCGCCACTCTTCTCAACCTCACCTGCAACAAGGAGAAGTGCGTGTTTAGCGCGACCCGCTTAGCCATACTTGGCTATGTGGTCCAGAACGGTGTTCTGGGGCCCGATCCCGACCGCATGCCCCCCCTCATGGAGGTCCCCCTTCCCCACTGCCCCAAGGCCCTCAAATGCTGCCTGGGGTTCTTCTCATACTACGCCCAGTAGGTCCCAAAATATACGGACAAGGCCCGCCACTCATACAGTCCACACACTTTCCCCTGGCGGCCGAGGCACAACAGGCCTTCGCCCATATCAGAGCTGATATCGCCAAGGCCGGGATGCATGCAGTAGATTAGACACTGCCCTTTCAAGTAGAGAGTGACGCATCGGCCATCGCCCTAGCCGCCACCCTCAACCAGGCAGGCAGACCCGTAGCATTCTTCTCCCGCACACTTCATGCCTCAGAAATTCGGCACTCATCCGTCGAAAAAGTGGCCCAAGCTATTGTTGAGGCTGTGCGGCATTGGAGGCATTACCTGGCCGGCAGGAGATTCACCCTCCTCACTGACCAATGGTCGGTAGCCTTCATGTTCAATAACACACAGCGGGGAAAGATCAAAAACGATAAAATCTTGAGGTGGAGGATCGAGCTCTCCACGTATAATTACGAGATTTTGTATCGCCCCGGCAAACTCAATGAGCCCCCAGATGCCCTATCCCGAGGTACATGTGCCAGCGCACAAGTAGACCGACTCCGGGCCCTGCATGACAGCCTTTGTCACCCAGGAGTCACACGGTTGTACCATTTTGTCAAGACTCGCAATCTGCCCTACTCCGTCGAGGAAGTACGGACAATCACCAGGGACTGCCATGTCTGTGCAGAGTGCAAGCCGCACTTCTACCGGCCGGACCGTGCGTGCCTGGTGAAGGCCTCCCGCCCCTTTGAACGCCTCAGCGTGGATTTCAAAGGGCCCCTCCCCTCCACCGACCGAAACATGTGTATTCTCAGTGTGGTCGATGAGTACTCCAGATTCCCCTTCGCCATCCCATGCCCCGATATGACGTCTGCCACCGTCATCAAAGCCTGAAACACTGTCATCGCTCTGTTCGGCTTCCCCGCCTACATCCACAGTAACATGGGATCCTCATTCATGAGTGATGAGCTGCGTCAGTTCCTGCTCAGCAGGGGTATCGCTTCCAGCAGGACGACCAGCTGCAACCCCCGGGGAAACGGGCAGATAGAGAGGGAGAACGGGACGGTGTGGAGGGCCGTCCAACTGGCCCTACGGTCTAGGAACCTCCCAGCCTCTCGCTGGCAGGAGGTCCTCCCTGATGCACTCCACTCCATTCAGTCACTGCTGTGCACCGCCACTAATACACCCCATGAACGTCTTTTTGCCTTCCCCCGGAAGTCCACATCCGGGGTGTCGCTCCCGACTTGGCTCGCGGCTCCAGGACCAGTCCTGCTCCGTAGGCATGTCTGACTTCACAAGGCAGACCCGTTTGTGGAGAGGGTGCAATTGCTTCATGCAAACCCCCAGTATGCCTACGTGGCTTACCCCGCCAGCCGCCAGGATACTGTCTCCCTCAGGGACCTGGCACCAGCAGGTTCTACACACACACACCCCTCCGGCCAGGCGCTCCCATCATTAACCCCACCAGGACCATCCGTCCTTCCCCTGCCCATGGCCGAGGATGAAGAGGATTTCGGCACGCTCCCGGAGTCACCGAACATTGGGCCAGCATCGACATCGTTGCCACCACTACGTCGCTCCCAGCGGAACATCAAGGCACCGGACCGGTTAAACCTCTAACTGGTCTGCCGGACTTCAAAAGACATTGTTTTTTCTGCTCAAATACTGTAAAAATAGATTAATTGCTGTATATAGTTCTCCACCACCCCCGCCAGACTCAATTTTAACAGGGGGTGAATGTGGTAAACCACTGTTGCACCTATATTAGGTGATGTAAGGTAGGACCTGTACTACAGGTTCGCCGGTAGTCCCTGCCTGCTGGCTTCGCCCAGTAGGCGGAGTATAAATATGCATGTCCTCCATTCAGCAGCCATTTTGCCAGCTGCTGTGGGAGGCCACACATCTTAGAGCAATAAAGCCTCAGTTGTATCCAACTCTAGTCTTTGTTCAATTGATCGTGCATCACTCCCTCATGTCTTTGTAGTTATTCTTATTTACTTGTAATACTGTTACATCTGATTCCAGCTTCTCCCTCTCAAACTTCAGGGTAAATTCTATCATATTGTGGTCACTGCTCCCTCAGGGTTCCTTCACCTTAAGTTTCCTAATCAAGTCTGCGTCATTACACATCACCAAACCAGAATTGCCTGTTTCACTTTGTAACGATCATGGTTCTGCCAAAGGGGCTTCCATACACCAGTTTGAGCAAAGCAGTTACATTGTAAGGAGAATAACCATCTTTTCAGGTAATCTATCACTCTAGACAAACCCCTTCATAATTTTGAACACCTCAACTAAATTTCCCCTTAATCTTCTTGCTCTGAGATCAATTTCAGCTTTTCTAGTTTCTTCACATTACTGAAGTTCCTCATCCCTAATATTATTCTGGTAACTCTCTCCACCATCTTGTTGGCGGCTCGGTTCCTCTCAGCTTGCGGTTTGTGAGTGAGGGAATGATCTGAACCGCATTTCCACCAACCTCAGCCCCTTCCCCTTCAGGGAAAGCACCATCGAACAGGGCCCAGTCTAAAACTCACCCTCTCCTTCATATTGCAGTAGTAAACCTCCCTGTCCGGGACAATAAGCAGCACAATGGCTGAGGAATGTATAGCAGCAGACGGTGCCATGGATGTTAACACTGCTCTTCAGGAAGTGCTTAAAACTGCATACATCCACACTGGCTTGTGTTGTGGTCTCCAGGAAGCTGATAACAAACAACAGGCTCACTTGTGTATCCTGGCAGGCAATTGTGATGAGGCCCAGTATGTTAAGTTGGTAGAGGCACTCTGTGCAGAACATCAGATCAACTTGATTGAGGTTGATGACAGCAGGAAACTTGGTGGATGGGTAGGCCTGTGTAAAATAGACTGAGAAGGGAAACCTTGTAAGGTTGAAGGCTGCAGTTATGTTGTAGTCAAGGATTATGGCAAAGACTCAGAAGCCAAGGATGTCATTGGCAACTATTTCAGAGGAAAGTACGTTTTTCATAGGCAAAAACGAAAAAAAAAAAAAATTTCTGGTAAATCTGCTCTGCAATCTTTCCAATACTCAACATTACACTTATAATATGGTGCCCAAACCTGGACACAATGCTCCAGTTGATTAGAGTATGGTGCCCAAAATTGGACACAATTGTGCAGCTGAGGCCTAACCAGTGAATTATTTATTTATTTTTTATTAAGTGCCAGTTTAGCTTGGCCATCCCAACTACCCTGCATATCTTTTGGGTTGTGGGGTGAGACCCATGCACACAGGTGGAAGAATGTGCAAACTCCACAAGGACAGTGACCTGAGGCTGGGATCAAACCTAGCTCCTTGGCGCCGTGAGGCAGCAGTGCTTACCACTGCGCAACCGTGCTGCCCCAGCCAGTGATTTATCGATGATGATGGGATTCGAACCCACTAATGCAGAGCACAATGGATTTGCAGTCCATCGCCTTAACCACTCGGCCAACTCATCCCACCCAGCCAGTGATTTATAAAGGTTTATCGTAACTGCCTTGTTTTTGTACTCTTTGGGTGGAATCTTGTTCACTTAGTCCCTGATGTTCGAGCAGGGCCATTTTCTGGTTGGGAACCCAACTTCCTAACTGGGAGCTTTGTTGAGGTGCTTTCTAGAGCAATGACATTACTATCCCAGTTCTGGTCTTCCCAACCAATCATGGAAGGCAGCAGGATGACATATTCATTGTTATGAGAAGGATTTCTCATTAAAGGAGCCATGGCATAAACATAAGGGCTCATCAGCAACTGGATTTTTGAGGCTGTAGAAAACACAGGAATGGAGGGGAGGCCTGGAAAAGCTGTCCCACAGGTGTCTCACTCTTACCTAGAGTTCCAGCTTATAAATCTGAGGAGCTCAAATGAGAAGCTTGTCCATAGGAATAAGGGGACATCCGCTTCAATCAAACAGGCATGGATGGAAGTATCCAAAGAAGACAGTGGCAATAGTGTGCTTCCTACAACCTGAAGACAGTGGGTGGGATTCTCTGTTTGAGAGACTAAGTGCCAACGCCGGGACTGAATGGCGGGTGTTCCACTGTCCTGGGGCAATTCAGGACATGCTAATTTGCCAGCACCTGCAGGAACTAGTGCAATTCCAACTCACCACAGCGACAGATTTGCCGCAGTCACTATTGGCACTCGAGAGCCTGACAAGCAGGAGCTGCACTTAAGTACTCCACTCCCCGCACACTCTCATTCCAGCCAAGAAGCTGCTACCCCAGAGTGCGGCCCTAGGATTTGCAGATTTGCCGCGGTCAACTGGGATTGGGCGCAGGTGGCAGTGGCCCCGAGCTCCATGGGCCCCAGCACAAAGCATGGGCAGCAGTGCAGAATAGAGCTGCACAACCTCCTCAGGACAGCCATAGTAAGTCACCAGCTCCATGCCCCTGGCGCCACTCCCACCCCACACAGGCCCAACACCACCCAACTCCATGTGGCCCATACCAGGCAGCCCAGTAGGTAGTGCTGGGTTAGGGTGGGCAACCCCCCTGGGCCAGACATGCAGACATGGTGAATCACCAGCTCTGTGCCCCTGGCACCATCCCTTCCTACACATCCCCATCCCACACCCCTTAGCCCCCACATCCCACCTGCCGGCAGCCCCCTTGCACCCCACCCTGCACCACATGCCAACATGTACTGCCCACCATGGCTGGTTGCCCCGCACACACAGACCCCCCTGTGATGCCCACATCCAAGTACTTCACACTGTGCATATCTGTCTCCCAGGAGAAAGCGGCCCACAATCGCAGGGAGTGGGAGAAGACCAGAGGGGACCCGCCAGATCTGAGGCCTCTTGTCGTCGTGGAGTAAAGGGTGTTGGACCTGGTCAGCGGGGTGGGTGAGCGGGCATTCGCAGCGGCAGAGGTCGGCTTGAGACAACAAAGTGAGCCCCCAAAGTGTTGCGATGTCCCCATGGCACATGAGTTACCCCCCACCACCCTGATCTAACCATGCCTCTCATCTTGTGTCTATCAAGGTCACCACCAGACGACGACGAACCGGCTGGTGTTCCATGACCCCCGCTGCAACACGGTAGCCTTGTGGATAGCACAATTGCTTCACAGCTCCAGGGTCCCAGGTTCGATTCTGGCTTGGGTCACTGTCTGTGCGGAGTCTGCACATCCTCCCCGTGTGTGCGTGGGTTTCCTCCGGGTGCTCCGGTTTCCTCCCACAGTCCAAAGATGTGCGGGTTAGGTGGATTGGCCATGATAAATTGCCCTTAGTGTCCAAAATTGCCCTTAGTGTTGGGTGGGATTACTGGGTTATGGGGATAGGGTGGCGGTGTTGACCTTGGGTAGGGTGCTCGGTGAGCCGGTGCAGATTCGATGGGCTGAATGGTCTCCTTCTGCACTGTAAATTCTATGAAACCGTTCGACACCTCGGAGCACATATCTGATCATGACACCAACCCCTCGTTACTGCTGTCACCGGCACCCTCACCATCCTAGAAACACTCACCTTGGTTGGCATGTTAGTGAAGAGGTTGCTGGGGCACTATCTGGTGCATACCACACACATGCAGCGGTACATCAGGTGGAGGTAGGAACCCCCGAAGGGGCGGACGGTCAGAGAGTGGTCCAGCGCCAGGGACTAGCTGCCGCTATGACAGGTCTTGCGTTTCTGGAAATGGCAGCCCCAACGATGTTGGAGTTGCAAGCGCAGAGTGGGGGACTACATGAGAGGGTGTCAGCAATCATCCAGCACCTGCAGGTGCAATTGGAGGAGTCCAACCGTCTGCTGGAGCTGGAGCAGGAGGTGATGCCGACCATGCTTGCCACCCAGGCCAACACCACAAAGGTGGAGTCTGCGGTGGAAGCCTTGGGTGCCAAGGTTTCGGACATGGGTCAGGAGCACAGTGTGCGGGCAGTGGCTGAGACAGAGGATAGGGTGGTTATGTCACAGGCTGCCATGTACAAGGGCGACATGGACATTGCTGTGGCGCTCCAGAGCATGGCACAGTCGCAACGGGCCATGACTGTGGGTGTTGAGAACATTGGCTTGGCGCTGGCTGATCTCAGTCCAGAGGGATTGGCATGGTCCCTGCGTGACATGGCCCAGTCCCTGAAGGAGGTGGTACACCGTCCCACAAGTTCGTGGCACAGTCACTGTGGTCTATGGTCGCGAGCATGGAGACCCTGGAGAGACAAGAATGGGCCTCCAGGAAGCAGTGCCAGGTGACGGCGGAGCCCACGTCGCTCACTCCGGATGCATCCCAAGAAGTATCCCAGGGGGCAACCGGAGGGAGGAGAAGGTGGTGGGATGCGTGACGGTGACACCCGCAGGGGAGGTGCCGAAACACTGCAGCACCTCTGAATCTCCCCAACTTGTCCCTGGCGCATTCGATGGGCAGCTGGCAGAACAGGGTGGCACCATGCCATCTGTGACCCCCGGAAGACTGGCAGGCCCATTCAGGCCCGGTCGCTCCAGAGGAGAGCCACCAAAGGGGACCCAGGTCACAGGGCAGGTTACGCAGCAGATGCACCCCCCGGGGATCCACCTAGGAGTGTTAGGGCACAAAAAGTTAGAAAGTTAGACACCAGTTAAGTTGGCATGGGTGCAGCACATAGGATAGCATTAGGGACTAGGGCACAGTTAATGTACATAGCACTGTGACCATGTTCACCGACATTCCAACCTGAGTCTGCATGGTGTGAGGGATGGCCGGTTGTGGAGGCTGTGCTGGTTGGGTGTGGGTGAGTGGGGTGTGGTGTGGTATGAAGGGGGAGGGGGGGGGGGGGGAAAGGCTGGTGATGTGGCCGCTTGCCAACCCCGCTGGACCCCAGCCCCACTCGCGGCCCCCCCAGAAGGGCTGTGGGTCCGTGTGATGTAATGGCTAGTGCGCATGCAGGGATCTCCCAGGAGGACAGTGGTTGTGACACCAGGGTCGGAGTTAGATGTTGCGGAGCACGAGAGCTAATTGCGGAGCGGGTTGTCATCATCCTCTCCCCCATGGATCAGAGTCGCTGATGCTGCCGACCAATGGTTACCACCCTGGGATGCAGCTGGTGGGATGCTCGGAGGGGGTTGGGCGTACTGGGGTGGGGTTGGGACGGGATGGTTGAGCTGTCGGTGGCCAGGCCCCCTAGTCGGTGAACCTGGATGCGATTACATCATCCCATGTACGGCGGCCCTGGCGCACATGCCGTGTGGCCTCCAGTGCCTGACTGGGCCTCTTGCCGCCCATCCTGGCTCTCTTCTACACCGGACGAGGCATATCGTTTCTCCAACTCCATCAGCATGTCCCTCCTCAACTGTGCGATGTTGTGGAGGGCGCAGCAGGCCACCACAATGCGGGGAGACTCTCTCAGGGCTATACTGGAGGGTCCCTCCAGAGCGGTCCAGGTACCTGAACTGCGCCTTCAGCATGCCAATGCACCACTCGATGAAGCCCCTGGTCACTGCATGGTGTCATCATAGACGGTCTCCGCGTCGTTCTGAAGCCTCCAACAAGGCGTCATCAGCCATGACCACAGCAGATAACCCATTGCCCAGAAGCCAACCCGTCAGCCAGGTGAGCGCCTCGATCGTGTCGGGCACCGTCGAGTGCGCCAGGACAAAGACATTGTGCATGCTGCCAGGATATCGGGCGCAGACGTGCACTATATGCATCCGGTGGTCAAACATCAACTGCACATTGAGCGAGTGAAACCCCTTCCGATTAATGAAGGGCATCCCCTCATGCGTTGGTGCCTTGGATCTGGGGCATGATGGCGATGGCAGCGAGAGGACAACCTGGTGGGCTCGGTCCACATTGAAGTTTATATAATGTGCCACCCGGGCTTACAGGGCATCCGTTAAGGCGCACCTGTGTAGAGAGGTCTGGGAGATCCCAGACACGTCCCCACTCGGCGCCTGGAAGGACCCCGTGGTGTAAAGGTTCAGAGCGACAATCACTTGATGGCCACTGGAAGTAATTGTTCTCCTCCATACCCCCACAGTTCCAGATACCCCATGATCTGGCACAGATGCCGCACGGTCTCCCTGCTCAGCCGCAGTCGTCAGCGACATGCTCGGTCCGGCAGGTCCTTGTATGATGGGCGCTGCCGATATACATGAGGCCTGATGCGGCGCCTCCTTCCCACCTCCTCCTCGGCCTGCTGGGTGGCCAGCTCTCTATCATCACCGGCTGACCCCTGCTCCTCTGGAGAAGGTTCGTATTCTGCATTGTCCACCCCAGGAAGCACCTGTTCATACAGCCTTAATGTATCTGCCAGGGCTGCAGCGGCCAGGCAGATGCCAACCACACCTGGTTGTACTACGAACTCCATTTTCTGCAGGGGGTGGAGGGCAGACATGCTAGCATGATGACTACACCCATGCCCACCCAGGTCCAATGGGCTAATGGTGGTCTTGGCCTGCACTACAGCCCCTGCCCTCGCATGCCCCCCTCCTAGTCCTAACCACTCCCTGTTCATTCCCCCTACCACCATGGGGCCTCCTGTTCACCACCCGTATCTGCCAACATTTGCTCTGCGGTTTCTGTGGCATATCGTGCTGTGGGATCTACCATGGGTACCCTCCTTGGGTGGACCACATGCTATCCCATCATATGCCACCGACCGGCACCATGCCTGGTGACATGCATGAGGCAGGGACCTTGGATGAGGCTGAGGCAGGGGGTGGGCACCTGTTGGGACCACAGCTGTAGTGTGCTGTGGGCCCTTTGTGAGATGCTTGGGTTGTGCCTACATGTCGAGGAGCAAGGGCGCAGAGGGCAGGTGGGCTTGGTGATGGCCAGTGTTCCTGCGGGTGGGCTGGCTGATGGTGCCACTGGTGTGGCATCGCCCTGAGGGGAGCAGTGTTGCAGGGAAGGTGGCAAGAACCACGGTGGCTGCGTCCGTAGTGCACTCTGCCAACCCCCTTCCCATGTGGAGGAACATGTCATTTAGCAGAAGAAGAGCGTGCCACTGCCGCTGCTGTTCTTGCTGCTGCTGGAGCTATTGACTGTGGTGTGGCTTCTGCTCTTGCCCCTCAGTAGAAGTGGAAAGCGTACTGCATAAGCTATTGCCATGCCCCTTTGAAAGCTGGCAGCAGAGAAGTGCAAGGTAGGTACAGTGCTTTCCAAGAAGTTGGCAAAAACCTGTCAAGCTGTGAAGGCACTTTCTGATAGAAGTTGTTCTTTAATAGCAGTCTCTCCATGACCAGGGTTGTAGCTCGTCAGTGGACCTGATCAAAATCTTCCCAGCTTGTCAATTTCACTGAAAAAGCTGTTCCCACAAGCACCATCCTTGGTGACCCTAGTGAGGTGCAGACTTAGCATGGAAGCTTTGAATTCTTGGAAAAGAGAGATCTCATGGTTAAAAGGGCTCTAAATTACCTTCTCAATCACCACAATTGCTTTCCTGCCAAACCTACAGAGGTCTAAACTCAGAATCTGCCATGGGTTAAACCAGATGGCAAGATGCCAACCTGATTTTATTTTGTGGGACTTTTCTACTCCACATGCATCTGAACTCGCCTCCACTTGGCTGGAAAAAGTCTGCCCTTTGTCAATACTTATGAAACAAAGTATCCCATAAGTTTTTTTTTTTAAAAACAGATTTGTCAACTTGTCCTTCTACCTTCAAATCTCCAGGTCTCTCTATTTCTCCTGTCTTTACAATTTTATCATTTAGCTTAGATTCCATCTCCTCATTCTACCTCCCGGAATTAGTTACTCCATATTTTTCCTCATCAAATTTCATCTATCATGTGTCTGCCCAATTTAAGTTTGTTACTGCTTTTCTCATTGGTGTACATTTATCCATGCAGTTTTCTTAATATTTATACACCTATGTTGAAATGCATTTTTCATACCTAGAAAATAGTTTATCAGCTTGCAGGTTGGGTAACTTGTTTTCCACTGCTATGTCCATTCAACTGCTAGAGCCCACATTACTGAACCATAACAGGTTTAAGGGTACATTTAAAACATGCTTTGAAGGAAACAATGAATGGAGAAATGGGGTTATGGTAATTATCTGAATGGCACTCACTTTCAGCACCTTTCTGAACTGGGAGGTCAGCATCACAGAACTTGTTCTTCAATCACTGCTATAGCATTTCTGCAATCAGTGTGAAGACAAATGTAACATTTCCTTCCTCTGGTTGTAGACTGTTGCACATCAATTGTTGAATAAAATACATTTCATAGAAATATGAAACAGGTTCAAAAACAGCTTCTTCCCCACTGTTACCAGACTGCTGAATGACCCTCTTATGGGCTGAACTGATCTCTCCACACATCTTCTCTACTGATCTACTGAATAGTACTACACCGTATGCTTCGCCCGATGTCTGTGTCTATGTATTTACATTCTGTATTTATCGGATGTCCTGTGTTTTTTCATGTATTGAACGGAATGTAATGCTGGACTGTACACAGAACAATGTTTTTCACTGTATCTCGGTACACATGACAAATCAAATTAAGTCAAATATATTTGAAACAAACCTTGTTTTCTTTGTCCAGATTGTGTACTCATTCTGAAACTGTGTAATTAGAATATGTTGTACATTAATTCTGAAATTAAATGTACAATCAGTTATTGGTATTATAAAAATTGTAAAACTACTTCCTATTATCTTGAAAATAATTGGGTCTTATTTAATTGTTCACAACAAAAAGCTATTTTCTTTTGATAATAGTTAAAGCTGGATATAATTGTTTCTTTATTTCATGAATTAACAGTAATGCAATAAACTCTCCCACTCAGGATATCAATATTAATGCGCTGGATTTTCATGTTAGGGATGGGTAACAGGAGTGAGGAAAAAATACCTCAAGGACAAGATTTTTGCTTCAGGGGTTTTAGGGGTGGGGGGGGGGGGTGGGGGGGGGGGGGGTGGGGGAGGGAAGGATGCAATGGGGTGCATGCACACTGGGGTTTGGCCATCCCGGGAAATAGTTCGGAGGCAGATATAGGGGCTGCCGTGTGCCAAGATCGTTTGGATAAAAGTCCCATTGTTTTCTTTAAAATCATGTCTTCTATCCCTCACCCTTCCAACTTATTCCCCAAGCCCCATCCATGAAATAATTTCCCCACCCACCATCAGTGGTCCCTAATACCATCCACGACAACCCATGACCCTCCAGCTGCCACCTCATCACACTTTCATGCCCATTCACCCAGTATACACTTTATATCGAACCAATATAGAAGCTACAGTAATAATGTGGAAAAGTTTAAGAAACAGCAAATTAAAAGAACTGCTGTTATTACAACCCTATAAAAGTGTCAACCAACCAGACCTTTTGTGGTAATATGTGTATTGTGGTAAACGGCTACTGTATTACATGTAATGTGGTAAACCACTGCTCATGGCTCCACCTCCTCTCGGGCCCGGTATAAAGGTGGCTGGTCTCTGCCTCTGACCCAGTTCAGCATCAGAGGCCAGGAGGCTTTCTGTTTAGTTTATTAAAGCCTCAGTTACGTTCACTACTCGTTTTGTGTTCATTGATGGCACATCAATTTAATAAACTAAACTTCTAAGATCAATTCATCGCTCAAGCCTGATCGCCGGGAGCCGGACCCACAGGCAGCCGACGCCACTTCAACATTTGAGCACTGGCTAAGCTGCTTCGAAGCTTACCTCGGATCCTCCACCAAAGACTTCACCGACCTCCAAAAGAAGCAGATCCTCAACGCACAGGTGAGCCCGCAAGTCTGTAAACGAGGTGTATGCTAGGCACCTTCTTGCCACGAGGCGACAACGCCCTGGGGAATCACTAGCAGAATTCCTGCGTGCCTTGCGGGTAGTCGGCCGGAACTGTGACTGCTAGGCGGTATCGGCTACCCAACAGGCGGAGCTGTTGATCAGGGACGTCTATGCCGCAGGCATGAAATCGAACTACATCCACCAGCGATTGCTAGAAAGGAGTACACTCGGCCTCCCAGAGGCCTCAAATTCGCTGGAGGTGGCCTTCCAGAACATGGAGGCCGACACCTCCGGCCACGCGGCACCCTCGTGGACCTCGTGGGCGCCGCCATCATCCGACTCGAGTGCGTTGCAAGCCTGTGCCGCGCAGCAGCCCGCCAACACCGGAAGCCCGAAGTGCTACTTTTGCAGCCAGGGTAATCATCCCAGACAACGCTGCCCTGCACAGAACGCGACTTGCAACGGGTGTGGTAGGAAGGGCCACTTTGCGAAAGCCTGCCAGGCCCGATCTCTCCCTAAAACTCCTAGGCCCAGCAGCGCTGCCTGCTGCCTGTCGGGGCCGCCCCCAGCTGCCGCGCGACCTGCCATGTGCGACCCGTGGGCGCCGCCATCTTCGATTTCACCCGCCAGGCGCGACCCATGGGGCCTCCATCTTTGACGCGATCTTGTACTCCACCCGCCACATGTGACCAATGGGGGCCACCATCTTTGACGCCATCTCTGATGCCACCCGCGACCCATGGAGGCCGCCTACTTGGGACCACTCGCGCCGCAGCCTCCCAGGAGCCCTGCTCACCTGGTCGTACGCTGGCCGCCACCACCTCTGACCGGCCTACCTATCACCTTCCGAAACTCGCCTCCATCACCCTCGACCAGTCTCGGCCTCATCGCCTCACAAAATCTACGATGACCGTCCAGATCAGCGGGCACGAGATGGCTTGCCTTTTCGACTCCGGGAGCACAGACAGCTTCATACACCCAGATACGGTAAGGCACTGCTCCCTCCCAATTTTACCCGCTACCCAGAAAGTCTCCCTGGCTTCTGGATCACATTCAGTAGAAATCCGGGGGTACTGTGTCGCGACCCTTACCGTACAAGGCGTAGAGTACACTAACTTTATGCTCTATGTCCTTCCCCACCTCTGCGCTGCCCTATTACTGGGCCTCGACTTCCAGTGCCTCCAAAACCTTACTTTAAAGTTCGGTGGACCCCTGCCCCCCCTCACCATCTGTAGCCTCACGACATTTAAGGTCGCCCCACCCTCGCTCTTCGCTATCCTCACCCCGGACTGTAAGCCCGTCGCTACTAGGAGCAGACGATACAGTGCCCGGGACAGGGCCTTTATCAGGTCAGAGGTCCAGCAACTCCTACGAGAGGGGATCATTGAGGCTAGTACCAGACCCTGGAGAGCCCAAGTGGTGGTCATCAAGACTGGGGAGAAGCACCGGATGGTCATCGACTACCGTCAGACCATCAACCGGTACACGCAGCTCGATGTGTACCCCCTCCCCCGGATATCTGACATGGGCTAGGGTCTGGCAGATGGAATTCAATGTTGCCAAGTGTGAGGCTATCCATTTTGGGAGGAATAACAGCAGAATGGATTATTATTTAAACGGTAAGATGTTAAAGCATGCTGCTGTGCAGAGGGACCTGGATGTGCTGGTGCACGAGTCGCAAAAAGTTGGTGTGCAGGTGCAACAGGTGATTAAGAAGGCTAATCAAGTTTTGTCTTTCATTGCTAGAGGGATGGAGGTCAAGACTAGGGAGGTTATGCTGCAATTGTATAGGGTGTTGGTGAGGCCGCATCTGGAGTATTGTGTTCAGTTTTGGTCTCCTTACCTGAGAAAGGACATATTGGCACTGGAGGGAGTGCAGAGGAGATTCACTAGGTTGATCCCAGAGTTGAGGGGATTAGATTATGACGAGAGGTTGCGTAGACTGGGAC
Organism: Scyliorhinus torazame; assembly: GCF_047496885.1. NCBI lineage: Eukaryota > Metazoa > Chordata > Chondrichthyes > Carcharhiniformes > Scyliorhinidae > Scyliorhinus > Scyliorhinus torazame. The sequence goes on from NC_092715.1 coordinate 97,376,573, forward strand.
TGTACTCATTGGAGTTTAGAAGGATGCGGGGGGATCTTATTGAAACGTATAAAATTATGAAGGGAATAGATAGGATAGATGCGGGCAGGTTGTTTCCACTGGTCGGGGAAAGCAGAACTAGGGGGCATAGCCTCAAAATAAGGGGAAGTAGATTTAGGACGGAGTGTAGGAGGAACTTCTTCACCCAAAGGGTTGTGAATCTCTGGAATTCCTTGCCCAGTGAAGCAGTTGGGGCTCCTTCTTTAAACATTTTAAAGAAAAAGATAGATACCTTTCTAAAGAATAAAGGGATTCGGTGTACGGGCCGGAGAGTGGAGCTGAGTCCACAAAGATCAGCCATGATCTCATTAAATGGCGGAGCAGGTTCGAGGGGCCAGGTGGCCTACTCCTGTTCCTAGTTCTTATGTTCTTATGAAAAGGAAGCCCAAGCCATTGTAGAAGCTGTGCGACATTGGAGGCATTACCTGGCCGGCAGGCAATTCACTCTCCTCACTGACCAACGGTCGGTTGCCTTTGTGTTTAACAATACACAGCGGGGCAAAATCAAGAAGGACAAGATTCTGAGGTGGAGGATCGAGCTCTCCACCTACAACTACGATATCTTGTATCGACCTGGGAAGTTCAATGAGCCCCCAGATGCCCTATCCCGCGGTACATGTGCCAGCGCACAAGTAGACCGACTTCGGGCCCTCCACAATGATCTCTGTCACCCGGGGGTCACCTGTTGTTTTCACTTTATCAAGGCTCGCAACCTGCCTTACTCCATCGAGGAGGTCAGCATCGTGACCAGGGACTGCCAGGTCTGCGCGGAGTGCAAACCGCACTTCTATCGGCCAGGCAGGGCGCATCTCAGGTAAAGGCCTCTCACCCCTTTGAGCGCCTCAGCATTGACTTCAAAGGGCCCCTCCCCTCCACTGACCGTAACGTGTACTTCCTCAACATTGTTGACGAATACTCAAGATTCCCCTTTGCCATCCCATGCCCTGACATGACCTCTGCCTCCGTCATCAAGGTCCTGCACAGTCTTTTCACCTTGTTCGGGTTCCCCACCTACATCCATAGCGATCGGGATTCCTCCTTCATGAGCAACGCATTGTGTCAGTTCCTACTTAGCAAGGGCATCACCTCCAGCAGGACAACCAGCTACAACCCCCGGGGCAACGGACAGGTGGGGAGGGAGAACACGACGGTCTGGAAGGCTGTCCTCCTGGCCCTACGGTCTCCCAGTCTCCCGCTGGCAGACGGTCCTCTCCGATGCGCTCCACTCCATCCGGTCACTCCTGTGTACTGCCACCAATAAGACCCCTCACGAACGTATGTTTGCCTTCCCCAGAAAGTCCACCTCCGGGGTCTCGCTCCCGTCCTGGCTGACAGTCCCAGGGCCCGTCCTCCTCCGGAAGCATGCGAGGAGTCATAAATCACATCCCCCTCGTCGAGAAGGTCCTGCTCCTCCATGCCAATCCACAATATGCCTACGTGGCACATCAGGACGGGCGACAGGGCATAGTCTCCCTCCGGGATTTGGCACCTGCAGGTTCCCCAGCGACCATCACCACCACCCCCGACCCTACACTGTTTCCCTCCACCACTACCCAGCTACTTCAAGAACTGGCACCCGCAGGCCCACCGGCGACCATCACCACCACCCCCGCCCATACACCGCCCACCCCCCCCCCCCCTCCTCCACCGACTCAACTACTGGGTGAAGAAGAGGACAACACGCTCCCGAACGTGCAGGCCTCGACATCGGTGCCCACACCCCAGCCGGGACTGAGGTGATGACAGCGGAAGGTCAAGGCCCCCGACAGGCTTGATCTTTAAGTCCACTTCTCCCCCGCTGGACTCTTTTTATTAACAGCGGGTGAATGTGGTAAACCACTGTAGTATATAATGTGTATTGTAGTAATGGCTACTGTATTACATGTAATGTGGTAAACCAATGCCCGATGGCTCCGCTTCCTCTTGGGCCCGGTATAAAGGTGGCTGGTCTCCACCTCTGACCCAGTTCGGGATCAGAGGCCAGGAGGCTTTCTGTTTAGTTTATTAAAGCCTCAGTTACGTTCACTACTCGTTTTGTGTTCATTGATGGCACATCACCTTTAAAGTATGAAAAGCAGAAATTATAAGCACTTGATGCCTTTTTGTCTTGTATAAATAAACATTGAGCCATTATCAAAATGGATCAAAGGAAAAAAGCAGTCAATCAAGTAACGTTTTCCCTTGTGTGGACCTGTTTCAACAAACTAATGGAAGTCAGAGCTCACAGCCAAGCCTCATTATGCATGGAGGGGCATGGAGAGCATGTGGGACTAATTGGAATGGGTGGAAGGGCAGGTGTTGGCCTGGAGGGTATGATGGGCCCTCAGAATAGGTGGAAGGGTGTGGGTTGTCAAGGAAGGTATGAGGGACCTTTGGGGGTGGGTAGGGCATGGGTTAGACCATTTGAAGTTATCTTTCCAAATGTTTTGCACCCAGACTACGATTCAGGATTCCTCTGAGAAGAATCCTTCAGAAGCAGGCCTAACGCCATGAAAAATGTGGGTAGCTAGGAATTATCCTAACCGGCAATGAAGCTGGCCAAGACAGAAATACAGGGTGTGGGCTCAGTGCCCACACTAGTAAAAATTGGGGATGCCAGGAATTGGGGGGGGAATGCTAGAACCGGGTCATGTCTGACATTTTTAAAGGTCTAAGGAGTTTGACAGACTCCGTGAAAATTCAACCCACTAACGTGGGGGAGGTAAACACAGAACTCTGAACTTAAGTTCTAAATTATTCCTGAAAGCATAGAACAGAAGATTCACCTACTTTCCAAGTACAGGTATACCAGATCCCTTATCCTGCGTCCCAAAGTCCAGAAGGACCCGGATACCGAGTCCTGCCCTGGAAACTAAAATCCCCATCAGGAATTGCTGTCCATCATATTTGGATTATGATGTGCTGATCCTCTGCTCTTTTGAGTCCAGGAACAATGACACAATTCAGTCTGGTTCACACCTCATTCTTTCCTTTCCCCACCCTACCTGAGTCCAGCTTAGACAAGAAATCAGCTTGGCTTCAGTTATCCTATCCCCGCCACATTCCCGGGACCCAAAATTTGGAAAATCCTTGTATCCTGTACAAATCTAGTCCTGAACTTCTGACATATGGGCCGGGATTATCCCCTACCCGGCGGGGCAGGGGAATCCGGCGTAATGGAGTGGCTAGACCCGCGCCGGCGTGATTTCCACCCCACCGGCTGGCGGGAAAGACCTTTGGCGCCACGCCAGCCGACGGCGAAAGGACTTTGCTGGGCGACGCATGCACGGGAGCGTCAGCGGACGCTCACGGCATCCCCGCGCATGCGCAGTGGAGGGGGTCCGCCATAGTGGAGACCATCACGAAGGCGGAAGAACAAGAGTACCCCCACGGCGAAGGCCTGCCCGCGGATCGGTGGGCCCCAATCGCGGCACCCTCCGGGGCCAGATCGCCCCGCGCCCCCCCAGGACCCCGGAGCCCGCCCGCGCCGTCTGCCCCCTGTGGTGGTATGTACCCAGTGATGCCGAGAGGCTATTGGTGGACAGACACTGGGTCCTGATTGGATCTGCCGCCTACTGGCTCCACCCAGTAAAGCGGAGTATAAGAACCCGGGTTCTCCTAGCAGCCGCATTCTGTAACCGAGCTGCTGGGGAACAAGTCTGCGTAATAAAGCCATCGATTGACTTCATCTCATCTTGCCTCGTGAGTGATTGATTGTGCTACAATTTAATACACACACTTTAAAAGACTACGGAGCTCCGGATCGCCCCGGAGTGTCTGCGAATCAGCCCCCACGCAGCAAACTCAGCGGCCACTTTTAAACACTGGCTAGCGTGTTTTGAGGGATACCTCCGAACGGCCCCCGGCAGACCTACGGAAGACCAGAAAATGCAGGTCCTGCATTCCAGGGTGAGTCCGGAAATCTACACGCTCATTGAAGACGCAGAGGATTTCCCGGCGGCGCTCACCATGCTGAGAGGGATCTACATTCGGCCCGTCAATCAGGTCTACGCACGCCACCAACTCGCGATGAGACGACAAATCCCCGGGGAATCGCTGGACGAGATCTACAGTGCGCTGCTCATACTGGGGAGGAACTGCAAGTGCCCACCGGTGATGGCTAACCAACATACGGAACTCCTCATCTGGGATGCTTTCGTAGCAGGTATGACCACATCCCAAATTCGCCAGCGACTGATGGAAAGAGACTCACTGGGGCTCACGGAGGCACGGGCCCTTGCGGCCTCCCTCGATGTGGCATCATAGAATGCCCGCACTTACGCCCCCGACCGCGCGGCAGACCCTTGGGCTCCGTGGACCCCCACCGCGACCGACACCCCGGCACCCCCCATACCCCCGCAAACCTGCGCGGCCAGAGCACCAGACCACCCGGGGGGGGGCCTCGCTGCTACTTTTGCAGGCAGTCGAAACACTCCCAGCAGCGCTGCCCGGCCCATTCGGCCATCTGTAAAAGTTGCGGCAAGAATGGGCACTATTCAGCGGTGTGCCAGTCCTGGGGGGTCGCCGCAATCTCCGCGGGAGAACTGGGACCATAGACTCAACCCCCCCAACGATCCATGTGCGGCCAACGGGTGCCGCCATTTTGGGTCCCCGACACCATGCGGGGGGAATGGGCGTCGTCATCTTGTGCCCCTCGGCCACGTGCGATTCATGGGCGTGGCAATTTTGTCCGCCCCCGGCCGCGTGCGATCCGTGGACGCCGCCATCTTGGCTGACAGCCAAGGACCCCAGCATGGACGGCTCCACGGGGCCTGAAGAAAACGCCCCCCGATGCAGCAACCGCGGCTGGCTTCGGTGACCCTGGACCAGTTGCGGCCCCGGACGCTCCATACGGCAGAAGTCCAGCGGCTGCTGAGGGAAGGCATAATTCAGGCCAGCAATAGTCCCTGGAGAGCTCAGGTGGTAGTTGTAAAGACCGGGGAGAAGCAGAGGATGGTCATAGACTATAGTCAAACCATCAATAGGTACTCGCAGCTGGATGCGTACCCTCTCCCCGGCATATCCGACATGGTCAATCGGATTGCACAGTACAAGGTCTTTTCCACCGTGGACCTTATGTCCGCATATCACCCGCTCCCCATCCGCCCGAGCGACCGCAAGTACACTGCCTTCGAAGCAGACGGGCGGCTCTACCACTTTTTAAGGGTTCCATTCGGCATCACTAACGGAGTCTCGGTCTTCTAACGGGAGATGGACCAAATGGTTGACCAGCACGGTTTACGAGCCACGTTCCCGTATCTTTACAACGTCACCATCTGCGGCCATGATCAGCAGGACCAAGATGCCAACCTCCGCAAATTCCTCCTGACCGCTAACGCCCTGAACCTCACCTACAACAGGGAAAAATGGGTGTTTAGCACCGACCGTCTAGCCATCCTTGGCTACTTAGTGCGTAATGGAGTCATAGGCCCCGACCATGAACGCATGCGCCCCCTTATGGAGTTCCCCTTCCCTCACTTTCCAAAGCCCTGAAACGCTGCCTGGGCTTTTTCTCTTATTACGCCCAGTGGGTCCCCAACTACGCGGACAAGGCCCGCCCGCTAATCCAGTCCACTACCTTCCCCCTGTCGACAGAGGCCCGCCAGGCTTTCAGCCGCATCAAAGCGGATATCGCAAAGGTCATGATGCACGCAATCGACGAGTCCCTCCCCTTCCAAGTCGAGAGCGACGCATCCGACGTAGCTCTGGCGGCCACTCTCAACCAAGCGGGCAGACCCGTGGCCGTTTTCTCCTGTACCCTCCATGCTTCAGAAATCCGCCACTCCTCAGTGGAAAAGGAAGCCCAAGCCATAGTAGAAGCTGTGCGGCATTGGAGGCATTACCTGGCCGGTAGGAGATTCATTCTCCTCACTGACAAACGGTCGGTAGCCTTCATGTTCGATAATGCGCAGCGGGGCAAGATCAAGAATGACAAGATCTTGCGGTGGAGGATCGAACTCTCCACATAGAACTATGAGATCTTGTTTCATCCTGGAAAGCTGAACGAGCCGTCTGATGCCCTATCCCGCGGCACATGTGCCAACGCACAAGTGGACCGTCTCCAAGCACTCCACGAGGATCTCTGCCACCCGGGGGTCACTCGGTTCTACCACTTTGTGAAGACCCGCAACCTCCCAATCTCCGTCGAGGAGGTCCGAACAGCCACCAGGAACTGCCAAATCTGCGCAGAGTGCAAGCCGCACTTTTTCAGGCCAGATAGAGTGCACCTGATAAAGGCTTCCCGTCCCTTTGAGCGCCTCAGTCTGAACTTCAAAGGGCCCCTCCCCTCCACCGACCGCAACACGTACTTCCTGAACGTGGTTGATGAGTACTCCCGTTTTCCATTCGCCATCCCCTGTCCCGGCATGACCGTGGCCACGGTCATTAAAGCCCTCTGCACCATCTTTACACTGTTCGGTTTCCCCGCCTACATCCATAGCGATAGGGGGTCCTCCTTCATGAGCGACGAACTGCGTCAATTCCTGCTCAGCAAGGGCATCGCCTCGAGCAGGTCGACCAGTTACAACCCCCGGGGGAACGGTCAGGTAGAGAGGGAGAACGGAACGGTCTGGAAGACCGTCCTACTGGCCCTACGGTCTAGAAGTCTCCCAGTTTCCCGTTGGCAGGAAGTCCTCCATCCTGTCACTGCTGTGTACCACCACTAATCAAACGCCTCAAGAGCGCCTCCTTGTCTTCCCTAGGAAGTCCTCCTCCAGAACGTCACTTCCGACCTGGCTGGCAGCCCCGGGACCCATCCTGCTCTGAAAGCATGTGCGGGCGCACAAATTGGACCCGTTGGTCGAGAGGGTTCATCTCCTCCATGCGAACCCTCAAAGCGCCTACGTGGCATACCCCGACGGCCGACAGGACACGGTCTCCCTGCGGGACCTAGCGCCTGCCGGAGCTCCCCACACTCCCCAACAGTACAAGGTCTTTTCCCTCCCGCCGGCGCACCCCACTGCCGCTCCCTTCCCGGGTGGATCGGTCCTCCTCCCCTGCCCGCCCAGGAGTAGTGAAACAGGAACAAACATAGCGACGCTCCCAGAACGACAGTGCCCGAGCCAGCGCCTGCACCACCACCAGGGCTGAGACGATCGGCAAGGACGACCAGGGCACCCATTCGACTCATCGAATCTGCGTGAGAAAGCAAGATCTGTAAATAATTCAATGGCCCAGTAAAAGCGGCACTGTAAATAGTTAACAGTTGATATTGTTGCATAGCCACTGTGTTAATGGAATCCCAGTACCGACCTTGTAAACCCCTACCACCATGCGACCCACCACACCGCCGAGTTCTTTTTTAACAAGGGGTGAATGTGGTGGTATGTATTAGGGGTAGTATGGTACCCAGTGATGCCGAGAGGCTATTGGTGGACAGACACTGGGTCCTGATTTGATCTGCCGCCTAATGGCTCCACCCAGTAAGGAGGAGTATAAGAACCCGGGTTCTCTCAGCAGCCGCATTCATTCTGTAACCGAGCTGCTGGGGAACAGGTCTGCGTAATAAAGCCATCGATTGACTTCATCTCATCTCGCCTCGTGAGTGATTGATTGTGCTACACCCCCGCCGGTAAGGTAGGTGGTTCAGTCCACGCCAGCTGGCGAGGGTTGACAGCGGCGGGACTTCGGCCCATCGCGGGCTGGAGAATCGCCGGGGGGAGCCCGCCGACCGGCGTGGCGCGATTCCCGCCCCCGCCGATTCTCTGGTGGTGGAGAATTCGGGACACGGCGTGGGCAAGATTCACGCCAGGCCCCGGCGATTCTCCGACCTGGTGGGGGGTCGGAGAATCGCGCCCATGGGGTCTGGTACCTGTACTAAAGAGCCATCTGGAAATGCTTAAGACAACAATGAAGAATTAAGAAAAGTCAAGGGACAATTGCAAGAATACCAATGTCAGCGGAAACAACAATTTTACATTGTGCATCATATCAAATCACCCAGCTTCATATCCAAACACATTTTAAATTCCCGTAAGCTTATGATTCACCTGTCTTCTCTAGTAAGTTATTCCCAAAAATCTATCATCCTTTGAATGTACTTTTCGCTAACTACATTTACGTATCTTTGTTCTACTAATCTGATCATTCTTAAACTGATATTTATGTTCACCTTATCTATGCCACAGAATACTTTGCATGTCTCAGTGAGGTTGCCATTTATTCTCCTTCTGCCTAAGGGTGGCATGGTGGCACAGTGGGTAGCACTGCTGCCCCACAGCGCCAGAGATTTGGGTCACCGTTTATGTGGAGTTTGTATGTTCTCCCAGCGTCTGTGTGGGTTTCCTCTGGGTGCTCCAGTTTCCTCCCAGAGTCCAAAGATGTGCAGATTAGCTGTATTGGCCATGATAAATTGTGCCTTAGTTTTCCTGGGATGTGCAGTTTGGGTTACGAGGTTAGGGCGGGGTGAAAGGGGCAGTGGACATGGGTAGAGTGCTCTTTCTAAGGGTCAGTGCAGACTCGATGGGTCAAATGGCCTCCTTCTTCATTGTAGGGATTTTAAGTAAGTAAGTCTAAGTAACTACAGAGTTCCTGTTATTGTTTTCTTACCATTAACTTGAAATAATTCTGTTGCGCTTCTCTGTACCCTTTCCAACGTCCTTCTTGAAGTATCACACTGTATTTACACACAACTGAGTTCTGACCCATGCATTATAAAGCTTCAGTTCTGTAGATTGTTCTGGCTATATATTCCAGCAATTAAAAAAAAAAAATCTCGAATTTACCAATTAAGGGGCAATTTAGCATGGCCAATTCACCTACCCTGCACATCTTTTTGGGTTGTGGGGGTGAGACCCACGCAGACACGGAGAAATGTGAAAACTCCACATGGACAACGACCTGGGGCCGGGATTGAACCCGGGTCCTCGGTATCGTGAGGCAGCAATGCTAACCACTGCGCCACCGTGCCTACCTTATTCCAGCAATCTCTTTAACTTAATTGCTTTGTACGTTGTTTTGGAAATGACAAATTTGCTGCCAATTCCAGACTTTTGCTGCCTCTGTCTTCCAACACATCAAATTGTATTTACATGATATGGAGATGCCGGCGTTGGACTGGGGTGAGCACAGTAAGAAGTCTTACAACACCAGGTTAAAGTCCAACAGGTTTGTTTCGATGTCACTAGCTTTCGGAGCGCTGCTCCTTCCTCAGGTGAATGAAGAGGTATGTTCCAGAAACTTATATATAGACAGATTCAAAGATGCCAGACAATGCTTGGAATGCGAGCATTAGCAGGTGATTCAATCTTTACAGATCCAGAGATGGGGTAACCCCAGGTTAAAGAGGTGTGAATTGTGTCAAGCCAGGACAGTTGGTAGGATTTCGCAGGCCAGATGGTGGGGGATGAATGTAATGCGACATGAATCCCAGGTCCCGGTTGAAGCCGCACTCATGTGTGCGGAACTTGGCTATAAGCTTCTGCTCGGCGATTCTGCGTTGTTGCACGGCCTGATGGCCGCCTTGGAGAACGCTTACCCGGAGATCAGAGGCTGAATGCCCTTGACTGCTGAAGTGTTCCCCGACTGGAAGGGAACATTCCTGCCTGGTGATTGTCGCGTGATGTCCGATCATTCGTTGTCGCAGAGTCTGCATGGTCTCGCCAATGTACCACGCTTCGGGACATCCTTTCCTGCAGCGTATGAGGTAGACAACATTGGCCGAGTCTCAAAAGTATGTACCGCGTACCTGGTGGGTGGTGTTCTCACGTGTAATGGTGATATCCATCTCGATGATCTGGCACGTCTTGCAGAGATTGCCATGGCAGGGTTGTGTGGTATCGTGGACACTGTTCTGAAGGCTGGGTAGTTTGCTGCAAACAATGGTTTGTCTGGCATCTTTGAATCTGTCTATATATATGTTTCTGGAACATACCTCTTCATTCACCCGAGGAAGGAGCAGCGCTCCGAAAGCTAGTGACATCGAAACAAACCTGTTGGACATTAACCTGGTGTTGTAAAACTTCTTACGGTATTCATATAATGCAGTTAACATAGCAAAATGACTTCCGGTGGTGGCCATGGAGGGGTAGGCCGCACATTTGATAGCTCCTGCCTGTAATGGACTTTTGGACCTTTTCCCCTGTTTTTTCCCCGGATTTTATGGGATAAAGCAGTGAAGAGTGAGACAGTGAGGAGAAATCCCCCTCCGGTGTATGGAGAATTGGACCAGAAGTGGCCGTGTGAGACGACAAAGTTCTATAAGGGAGACGCAAGCAGAGCTGGTAACACGGGATAGCATGGCGGAGGGCAAGGGCCGCGGGGAGACGACACAGTGGTCGACGGAGCAGCTGGTGAAGTTTTTCGAGGATTGCTTCACCAAGCTGAAGAAGGACACACTGGACCCGATTAAGGCTTCGATTGATCAAGGGTTCAGAATCAGGAAACCCATGGGAGAGCGATCCAGGAGGTCGAACAAACGTTGTCTGAGCACGAGGAGAATATAACCGTGTTGGAAAGCAAGGTGGGGATGGTGAACGACCGCCAGAAAAGAATGCAGGAGAAGCTGGAGTTCCTGGAGAATAGGTCCAGGAGGCAGAATCTCAGAACTGTTGGCTTCCCTGAAGGCAGTGAGGAATCGGATGCGAGGGCCTATGTGACGGACATGTTGGAGAAGTTGATGGGGGCTGGGGCGTTCCCTCGGCCCCTGGAATTGGACAGAGCGCACAGAGCCCTCGCGAGGAAGCCCAGAGCGAACGAACTGCCGAGGGCCACGGTGGTACGTTTTCACCATTTCATGGACAAGGAACACGTTTTGCGGTGGGCCAAGAAAGAACGGAGCAGTAAGTGGGAGAACTGTGAGTTGCGCATTAATCAGGACCTGGGAGCGGTTTGGCCAAGTGTTCAATCGGGCAAAAACGACCCTCTTTAAGAAGGGGGTGAAGTTTGGGATGCTGTACCCAGCCCACCTGTGGGTCACACATGAGGAACGGGACTTCTACTTTGAAACGCCAGACGAAGTATGGACCTTTATTAAAGAAATGAAGCTGGAGGTGAATTAAAAGACACTTAAGCCTTGGAGAAGTACTGTGGCAGTGATTTGTAGTGCTAGATTGGAAATAATTAAGTAGCTTTATGTCAAATAATGGGCTGTGTGGATGGTTAAAGGTTGATTTTTCTTGCAGGGACCTTGTGAGAGGGGGGGATCGGCTTTGAATTTAGTTCTGCTTTTTGGGTGACTATTTTTCTAAAGTGATTGTTTCTTCACTGATTTTTTTTCTGTTGTTTGTTTACTGGGGGTGTGATGCTTTTAAAATGTTGACTTATGTGTAGGGGGAGAGAGGAGAGTACAATAGGGAGACAGACTGCTTGGTGCCAGGGGCAGGAGCTATCGAGTCAGCATGGGTCAGCTGACTCTCAGAAGCGCAGTGGGGGGGTGGACAGGTATTAAGCTGGAGCTTGACTTGGGGGATTGGGTTTTTAGTGTTGTTGCTAGGGGGGAGGGAGGGGGTGGGGGGGGGGGGGGAGAGCTGCTTTGCTGACAGGGGAGGAACTGTTACTCGGGGACAAATGGGAGGTCGGGAACGGCGACAGCCCGAGTGGGGACTCGAGGAAGTGGAGGGCACGAGTTTGAGGCTGGCCTAAAAAGGGTGATGGCTAGTCGGCAGGGGGAGGTGGGGGGGTTGGAAGCCCCCCATCCAGGCTGATCAGATGGAGCGTGAGAGGACTGAATGGGCCGGTCAAGAGAGCTCGCGCATTCGTGGGAACTGAAGGCGGACATGGCAATGCTACAAGAGACACACCTAAAGGTTACAGACCAGACGAGATTGAGGAAGGGGTGGGTTAGCCAAGTGTTCCACTCAGGACTGGACTCAAAGACCAGGGGGGTAGCGATCTTGATCAGCAAACAAGTGGCATTCGAGGCAAGGAGAATCGTGTCAGACAAGGGGGGTAGGTACATAATGGTGAGTGGGAAGCTGGAGGGGGTGCGGGTGGTACTTGTGAACATATATGGTCCGAATTGGGACGACGTGGAATTTATGAGGCGGGTGTTAGGTAAGATCCCAGACTTAGAATCACATAACCTGATCATGGGAGGGGACACAGTCATTGATCCGGAATTGGACCGGTCAAAATCCAGGACAGGAAGGCCGGCTACGGCAAAGGAATTGAAGGGTTTTATGGAGCAGATGGGGGGAGTAGACCCATGGAGGTTTGCACTGCCGAGGACGAAGGAGTTTTCCTTTTTTTCACATGTCCACAAGGTATACTCTCGCATCGACTTTTTTGTTCTGAGCAGGGCGCTAATACCGAAGGTGGTGGATACTGAGTACTCGGCAATCGCAGTGTTGGATCATGCCCCGCACTGGGTGGATCTATGGGTTGGTGTGGAGAGAGGGCAACGCCCGCTGTGGAGACTGGATGTGGGGTTGCTAGCGGATGAGGCTGTCTGTGGGCGGGTTAACAAGTCCACCCAGAACTACCTGGAAACAAATGATACGGGGGAGTTCTCTGCAGTATTCCAAGGGGGGGGGGGGTTGTTGTATCGTTGAGGTATGTGAAAATTGGACTGGGTGGGGGGGGGGAAATGTTTATTTTACCATGGTGATGTCATTGTTTTTGTTACTGTTATAAAATTTTCAAATACCTTAATAAAAATATTATTTTAAAAAACATAGCAAAATGTCCCAGGCAGTTCACAGGAGTGCTAATGAACAAACTTTGGTGCCAATTCACATAGGAGATAGTGGGGCAAATGTCCAAACGTTTGATCAAAGAGGTCGATTTTGAGGAGTGTTTCAAAGGAGGAGGTAGAGATAGAAAATCAGAGTTGCATAGGGAGGGAATCCCAGAGTTTAGGACCTTGGCAGCTGAAGCCCCGGCAGTGAATGGTGAAGTGATTAAAATCGGGAATGTTCAAAAGGTCAGAATTGGAAGAAAGTGAGCGTTGTGAGATAGGGAGGGGTGAGGACTGATTTGAAGACAAATATGACAATTTAAAAAATGAAGTATTTTGAAACTGAGAAACACAGTAGGTCAGTGAGCACTGGTGCAATAGGTGAACAGGATTTGGAGCGAGTTAGAACTTGGGTAGTAGAGCTTTGGATAACCTAAAGTTTATGGAGGATAGAACACAGCCAGGAATGTATTGGAATAGTCAGGTTTCGAGGTAACAAGAGCATGAATGAAGATTTCGGCACAAGGTAGTTATCCTGTGTGTTGATGGCTACTCTGATTATCACGCAAACTCATGAAGGGGCCTAAGGCCGTCACTTTCAGCCCTGAAAAGTGCCCAGTCTACCTCAGATTACCCTGGAAGGGCAAGGTACCTCAGGAATTTGAGCAATACTACTGGGCAGCAAATGTGGCGATGATCCGTAAGTGGGTTATGGAGGGAGAGGGGGCGGCATGGAAGAGGATGGAGATGGCGTCCTGCAAAGGAACGAGCCTGGGGGCGTTGGTAACGGCACCGCTGCCGCTCTCGCCGACAAAATACACCACAAGCCCGGTGGTGGCGGCAACATTAAAGATCTGGGGCCAGTGGAGAAGACACAGGGGTGCAATGGGAGCATCGGTGTGGTCCCCGATCAGGGGTAACCACCGGTTTGTCCCGGGGAAGATGGACGGGGGGTTCCAAGGCTGGCATCGGGCGGGGATAAGAAGAATGGGGGATCTGTTCATTGACGGGACATTTGCGAGCCTAGGGGCACTGGAGGAGAAATTTGAGTTACCCCCGGGAAATGCATTTAGATATATGCAGGTGAGGGCTTTTGTGAGGCGACAGGTGAGGGAATTTCCGTTGCTCCCGGCACAAGAAGTTCAAGATAGGGTGAACTCGGGGGTATGGGTCGGGGAGGGCAAGGTATCGGAAATATACCAAGAGATGAAAGAAGAGGGGGAAGTGCTAGTAGAAGAACTGAAAGGTAAATGGGAGGAGGAGCTGGGGGAGGAGATTGAGGAAGGGCTATGGGCCGACGCCCTGGGTAGGGTTAATACCTCTTCCTCGTGTGCCAGGCTCAGTCTGATACAATTTAAGGTGGTTCACAGAGCGCATTTGACGAGGGCGAGGCTGAGTAGGTTCTTTGGGGTAGAGGATAGATGTGAAAGATGTTCAGGGAGCCCGGCGAACCATGTCCATATGTTTTGGTCATGCCCGGCATTGGAGGGGTTCTGGAGAGGAGTGGCGGGAGTAATGTCCCAGGTGGTGAAAGTCCGGGTCAAGCCAAGCTGGGGGCTAGCAATATTTGGAGTAGTGGATGAGCCGGGAGTGCAGGAGGCGAAAGAGGCCGGAATTCTGGCCTTTGCGTCCCTAGTAGCCCGGCGAAGGGTCTTGCTACTGTGGAAGGAGGCGAAGCCCCCTAGCCTGGAGGCCTGGATTAATGACATGGCGGGGTTCATAAAATTGGAGAGAATTAAGTTTGCTTTGAGAGGGTCTGCACAGGGGTTTTACAGGCGGTGGCAACCGTTCCTAGATTATCTCGTGGAGCGTTAGAAGAAGGTCGATCAGCAGCAGCAGCAACCCGGGGGGGGGGGGGGGGGGGGGGAGGGGGGGGGAACGAGAGACTGTCTGAGGGGATGGACGAGCGGGAGATAGCATGGAGGGTGGGGGGAAACGGTACGCGCGGCCAAGAGCCAGTGTATAAAGCTATGTAAATATACCATCTTGCCTTGTATATATCTTGCTCAGGGAGAATTTGCGTTATTTTGCTACGGGGGCGGGGGGGTTATTGTTTGTAAGGGGGAAATAATTGTGTTGGTAAAAAACCTTAATAAAAAATATTTTTAAAAAAAAAAGGAATTTGAGCAATAGATGAAGCTAGCTGTTTCACGCTGCTACTACGCAGTAGCAACACAAGTGGTATTTGCCACTAACAGGATGCTGCCATGAAGCCAATAAGACTTTCTGCCTATCACACAAATGAGTAATGGAGTATATATCAGTGCTAATGTGATACTAGGTATGCAGGCCGTACATCCAAAAGACAGATGGATCTTATCAAACTGCATGCCCCTTCCGCGTTCGCAATGGGTCAAATACAGACTGTACCCTACCAGCCCATGTTTGCAAAGCTCAAAACAAAGAGTCTGACATTAGATATGATTCCACAATTGGGCAACATTAGCTAAGTAATCGTCAGTGTGTTGAAAATTACGTTGATAACCAATTTAAGATCGTCAGTCGGGCTTGCAATGTGGCACATTTACATGTACTGGGCGTTACATATATTAATACACAGGGCCTTGTTCTTTGCAGACAGAACAAACATATCACACATTGTGCCTGTTTCAGCTAAACAAATCTGTGCAAACCATTTGCTGGTTCATTCCTTAGGACAATGCCTTGATCAATCAGAGTCAAGCTTCCTGGTTTAAATTTCAAATGATGCTTGGCAGTTAACTGTTAGTCACCATCAACTGCTGCATTCTCCATGGAAATATCTCTACCAATCAGAGCCCACTTGCCAACCAATCAACATTTTCTTCTCATACAGCATAAAGTTGTCATTTCCCCTGACACTGGCACTCTTGCTTCAATAAAATGTCTGTTTTCAGCAATGCATAGGATAAGTCCAAGTAAATTATATTCCAGGAACTTCTATATTTTATATGTAACTAGCTCCAAAGATATTTAAAAAAGTCTGTTATGCAGAATTCTCCCATCCTAAATGCATACAATTACTCCTCCAATCGACATTTAAATTGAGCATCTATTATGTTACCTGGATCTGATCTTTCCCCCATTTTAAATATAGGCATGATGGTTTTCTTGGATCCAGTCCTATGGAATAACTTCTACATCCAATGATTATTTTATTACAATTTCTAATACTCTACATATCCCTTCCCTTGTTCAACATTCCAGGATAGTTTATCTGATTCAAAAGGTGTACTGATCCAGTCTTTTAGACCATTTAGAAATACGTAAGAACGAAGTACTTGATAACTTATGTGCTTTGTTCTTACGTATTTCTAAATGATCTAATATTCATGCTGCAATGATTAACCAGCAAAGTAGTATTTGCCTCTCCAGTGAATATTTCTAGAAAATAACAATTAATGTAATGATCCTGATTACAGTGTACTGGATGCTTTATAAAAGAAAATGAAACAATCTGATCAGAACGAAGCGTAGAATAGTGGTGTGGTATGGATTGAAATAAACATTCATTTAAATAAACAGAGCTATTAAATAAGAAACTGAAGCCACCCTTATAGCAGTGTAGAGGAAAGAAGTGCAAATAAAGAGGCTCTCTGGAACAATGTAGAAGAAGCTCTGCACAGAGCAAAATTGGAGAAAGCTGTCCTGAAATCAGCATGGGAAAATTAAGGTGTCCAAAAGCAATGTTGGAAATACAGTTCCCCAGAGAGCAATTTACACCCATAATTACTCATAAGGTGAGATAACTTGATTGACACAATCCCAGTTTTTCATGACTTAAGGTTGTTTTGCATTAGATTTAAGGTTTATAAGTTATTGGCATCACTAACAAGTGCTTGAAAGGACAATGCAATAACCTAAATTCAAAAAGGTTAATTATTCTTGATTTACACACTTTTGGATCCAGTGCTAAATTGCCAATGTAAACATTTCAGCAGAAGGCCCACAGGGATAGATCTTCTTGTGCAAAAGTGAGGAGTTGGATACATTGTGGCAAATATTTAGAGTTTGTAATTCATGTTGTCAGTATTTAGAAATGCATGGGATAAGCAAGCATAGCCAGCACTGATTTGTTAAAGACACGACAGTGTGTTCAATAAATTTAATAGATGCATTTGATAAAGTGAACAATTGAATTGATTAATAAAATGTAATAGGTGCACTGTGCATGGATTTTCAGAAAGTGTGAAATAAGAGGCAGGATTTTCAATCCGGGGAGAAACAGAGGTTGGATCTATTTCCAGATCCTGAATGGGCTGGACAAACAAGTGGTTGATGTCATTTCCTGTGAATATGTAGATAGGTGATGTAGGAGTATGAGAATACACTAATGTAAAGGTGCATAAGAATATGGATGAACAGTAGGGCAGTCTCAGAGGGTCAGTACTGAGCGAGCGCCGCACTGTCGGAGAGTCAGTATTGAGGGAGAACTGCAGTGTCAGAGGGTCAGTACTGAGGGAGCACCGCACTGTCGGAGAGTCAATATTGAGGGAGAACTGTGGTATCGGAGGGTTAGTAGTGAGGGAGCGCCATATTGTCGGAGGGTCAGTATTGAGGGAGCGTCGCACTGTCGCAAGGTTAGTATGGAAGAAGCAGATTATTGTCGGAGGGCAAGTATGGAGGAAGCAGGCAATTCTTGGAGGGTCAGTACTGTCATGATAGGAAAATATTAGGAACTTGGGTCCGGAAACGGGATCCAAGATGCAGCAGGCAATTTAGGGGTTAAAAAGACTGTTAACAGCAAATCTGCAGGACCCACCCACAGCCTGAGTTACCTTGTCCCATTCGACTTAACCTCCCTATTGGGAATACACAGGATGCCTCGGTTCAGCCAGGATGATCCACTCAAGATCCATTGTCCTTCTGGACAACCTTGTATAACCAGCCATTATCCCATCACAGAGTCTGATGACCTATTTGTCCAACAAGAGACCTTTAGCTGCATAAAAATGGCACAGATGTATTCTTTTGTATGAACGGGAGTGGGCATTCAGCCAAGATAACGATAAGGGATTCAAGTCTGGCCATCTCGGAAGAACCCCTGTTTGGGAGGCGGGCTGAGGTCAGAGAGAGCGAGAGAAACAGGAAATACTGTGTTGAAGAGTTACAAGAGAAGGCTGTGGAATCGACCAGGGTGGTCACGAAAGTTCAGAACAAATGTCTCTAGCAGAAGGAAAGTTGCTACGTTATTGCAAGTAATTTGACTGCCTGAGAGCTGCATGTTCTGTTAAGGTATTGTCTAATGGGAACTAGTGTGTTAAGGTTAAGAAACTGCATGTAATCTGTCAGTGTTACCTTAAGTAAAAGTTTAAATATTGTTTTCTTTTTTGTTTCAATAAAGTTTGTTCATAAAATAAATAAAATAAAAAAATATGGATGAACAGAGACTGAGTGGTATAAATAGATAACTGTGAATTTTAATTCGGAAGCCCATGTCACTTCATAGCTATGTTTTCAATTTCTAGAGTTATTAATGCTACAAATATTCATGCTCATGACACTGCAGGCTCTTAAAGCTGACTCAAAGCAATTTAGAGCACTGGTGACCAATTTCTTGTTCTTACCACTTATAGAGTCACTATTTTCCAAAAGAAGGAGAAAGCAGGGCCATGTTTCAAAGAACAAAGAACAATACAGCACAGGAACAGGCTCTTCGGCCCTCCAAGCCTGCACCGATCACGTGTTTTTTGACTTGATACCAGCACATGATACCAAATGGCACGATTTGCAACCTCTCCAACGATGAAGCAGTCCGTGTGCAAATGCAGCAAGACCTGGACAGTGTCTAGACTTTGGCTGATAAGTTGCAAGTAACATTCGCGCCACACAAGTGCCAGGCAATGACCATCTGCAATAAGAGAGAATCAAAAAATCGCCCCTTGACAATCAATTCATTACCTTCACTGAATCTGCCACTATCAACACCCTGGGGGTTACCATTGACTACAAACTGAACTGAACTAGCCATATAAATACTGTGGCTACAAGACCAGGTCAGAGGCTAGGAATCCTGCGGCGAGTATCTTATCTCATGACTCCCCAAAGCCTGTCCACTACCTACAAGACACAAGTCAGAAGTGAGATGGCATACTCCACACTTGCCTGGATGAGTGCAACAAACCTCAAGAAGCTCGACACCATCCAGGCCAAAGCAGCCTTTTGACTGGCATCCCCTCCACAAGCATTCACTCTATCCACCACTGACGCACAGTAGCAGCAGTGTGTACCATCTACAAGATGCACCACAGGAACTCACCAAAGCTCCTTAGGCAGCACCTTCCAAACATACGACCATACCATAGAGGACAAGGGCAACAGATACATGAGAACACCATCACCCGGAGGTTTCCCTCAAAGTCATTTAACACCCTGAATGGGAAATATATCATCGTTCCTTCACTGTCGCTGAGTCAAACTTCCTGGAACTCCCTCCCTAATAGGACAGTAGGTGTACTACACTACATGAAGTGCAGCAGTTCAAGAAGGCAGCTCACCATCACCTTCTCAAGGGCAACTAGGGCTGGGCAACAAATGCTGACCTAGCCAGAGAAGCCCACATTCTGGAAAAATGAATTTTAAAAATGTTTAAAAGTCAAAGATTTGCTTAATGAGATGCTCAAATACAGCCAAAGCCTTAGCCTTAAATGGTCCATTCCATACAGCATTCACCTCCATGCTGGTACATCTATTAAAAATACTTGAACCCTTATGCAAATTCATCATATGTATTTAAAACACCTCTGAAGTGTTAAACTGGATGAAACAATTCCTTCTGGTACTGACTGCCAGCGGGGGTGTTGTGTAGACCACCAAGGAATAAAATTCAGCCCTTTGAGTTAGCCTATTATACAAAATACCTATTCTACTATTTGAACTGAATCTTAATCATTAGTAGACAAAGAACTTTATAAATATATTTTTTTACTGGAAATAAACATCAGCAGCTCAGTAGCTGAATGGCAACTCATTTCACATCCAACCAGATAGTTGCATGTTTAGTTTGAATCAGGGCCTCAGCTGCTATTCATAGTTGCCCATCTTAATTGAGTGGGATTTTGCAGTTGTCAGCTAGGTTATTAGAGATGGAGCTATTTCCTGTGAACAATGAATAACTAGCAGGACCGGTCCCACTCAGCAGATTCCCCCAACCTGTTATAATTTCTGTTGCTCGATAGTCAGACTTGCAGATCTCAGCTGCCTAGTTGAAGGCATAAGATTTAAACAGGAAGATTGAAAATAAATAAAATAAACAAATGGGTGCAAGGAAAATAATTAAGAAAAATGGCATGCATTTTGAGAGATTCACTCCACTAAATTGCACCGCTATTGAGCAAATTTATGAGAGTAATGTAGCAGTTCTGTTATCTTCCGGAACCCTGCTGATGACATTAGTTCACCAAGGGGAATACTGTTCATGGGTGCTAGGAGATTAAAGATATAGCCTTTTGGTACTATTTTGTTTTGGAAAAGATAGCCATGTGCCTTTATTCTTCATACTGGAACCACTCAGGTTGAACAACGGGCTTACGAGGCCTCCAATTTTCCATCTAATGATGCCTAAAACATTTTTAAAGGGTACAAATGATTTTATAATGAATGACATTGAAAAATATTAAATAACAGCTCTTCTTAAAGATAAGCTTTATAATTAAATAGTGGAAATGAGCAGAGTATTCAAAGGATGGGTTTCAAGGCATTGATTAGATTGCCACTATCTTTGTGTTTTGACACCTTCGTTGTTCTTGGTATTATACTGTCTCTTGTGCATCTTACAAAAGAGGCATTTTACCAGGTCTGCGCACAAACAGCATTTATGAAAAGGACTGTCAAGGCTGCAAGCCAAAAAAAAGAGGCTCATTTGGATTTCAAGTAAAGAAACTTGGTGCATTTCATTTCAATGTATATGAACCTCTGAGAAAATAAGATGGGTTGAGATTCTCATCCCTGTTAATTTATTGAAATAGATTCAGTTTGCTTTTGTAATCTATAAAGCGCATTTTTCCATACAAGGCAACATTACCATAGTTCCAATAAGTAAATAAGTTGTGATGCTATGTGCATCTATGCTAGATGAATGGTACACGGGTTTCTCAGTCATTTTCTTTTAAATGGTAAAAAGATACATTTCAATAAAGACCACCCTGATGAATATTTTATATTTTGGCTTTAAAAGGATCAGAGTTCGACTATTTTCCAAACTGACCAGTTTTTGGAAGCTGCAGATGCTCTGACAATAATATAATTGAAGAATAAATAACCTAAAAAAAAACATTGAAAAATTACAAAAATTAAGTAAATGAGAAACTTTTACAAGACAACTGGAACCAAAGATTTTATCTTCACTTCCAATGTATGACTGCTAAATGTATTGTTCTAAATATAAAACAAACTATTTCATTATATTATTGTGTTCTGTTGACCCACCAATATCCAATCACTCTGCATAGAGATCAGATGAGCAAAGCAATCAGTAACAAGTGGACCTGCAACATTGTGAATAATTAGCAGTATTGTGGAGATCAGTGGAGCATACCCAATGTATAAGGACACAACCTCATGATATCATTTCTGGCTCTCTTTCTTGATTCCTCCAAGTAATTCAAATGTGCAACACCATGTCTGTTTGGAGGCCACTATGACCGCTACATTTCTCCATTTCTGTATCCCAGAAATTACCAACAGGTTTCGTGGAAGCATTTTAAACACTGTTCCAGTAAAGAAAACCAATAGGTCCTGTGTCTGTGAATGTAGTTCACATAGTGATCTATACACTCAATATCATTCAATAATAGGGTTTATACTACTATGTCTTCAAAATCATGTGCAAATTATACCTCTGTAGGTCTTATCTTCCATTTCATAACATTCAAGTAGTGGTAGGCCCACCAAAACAATATTCCCACATTTAACAGATCATAAAGAAGTTTAAGATTTCTCTGTATTTTCTAGTCTAACAAAAACAAAATATTCTAAAAAGAAGTACTTCAGGGAGATCTGTGAGTTTTTATTTCCTTCTGTAATACTAACTAGAACTCATTCATATTTCTTGCTGGTGAGTTATATTGTTGCTTACCCAAAATAAAAAACAGGGCCGGAATTCTCTGACCGTTCGCTGGCGGCGGCATTCTTTGATCCTGCCAACAGCACACCCTCACCTGTAGGTTTACCGATGGTGTGGGATAGTTTCAATGGGAAATCATTGACGGTGCTCGGAGCACAAAATCCCATTGCCAGCAAACACGTGGCTGAGAGGCTGGAGAATCTTGCTCCAGGTCACACAGTTCCCTGTGAAGTATCCTTATTTACATTAGGTAGGAAATTAGACTTTAATAAACTGGAAAATATAAAAATAATACAAAGGTCCAAATTATCAGAAAGGTTATGCAACACAAATTAACCAACAGCTTGACAAATTAGCTTTGATATGTAATGAAACAATAAAATGTAACAGTACCCTTTATTGGGGATGTTCTTCTTGGCCTGATGTCTAGGGAGGATTAGAATGTGCAGCTTTTTCCTTTTTTTGTCCTGTGCTGGGTGTGTGCGCCATGGGCCACAGCTATATCCTGGTATTCTGAGACCCTCTGCTCTGGTAGTATCTTTTATCCTGTCATTGTCAGCGTGATGGGAAATGCTGACCGCAATGATTAAAATCTGAACCAATGTATGAACATTTGCTGGTCTTCTCTGTATAAATGTGTGGGCTGATGATCGCTCTGTACTGTGCTGGATCTTGGAGACTTGTTACATTTTGTGGTTATATGTAAAATATCCTTTCAGAACAAATGTTTTCGTGGATTCTTTCAGCGCCCGGAAATGAAAGCCCTCGGCGGGGAGACCTCGCCATTGGCCCATTTAGCACTGGTCCACAAAAACAAGGACTAGGCATGACAACACCTGAGGGAGTACATAAGCTATCGGAGGCCCCTGGTTGGTCAGGATCAGGGCAGGGTGATACTCCCGCTGCCACCTGAGCACCTTGACTCTTCCAGCCTGGCACCTTGGCACTGCCACCTTGCACCCTGGCACTATCAGGGTGCCCAGGTTCCACTCCCAGGCTAGCAGTGGCAAAGTGCCCCAGTGCCCATGCCGGGAATCAGACGTACGAGTGCCCTGCCCTTATGAGATGGGGTGAGGGGGAATTTGACAATCCCCTAACAAGAAAGTTGGGGCATGGAGGCGGGGGGGGGGGGGGGGGGGGGGGGGGGGGGGGGGGGGGAGGTTTCTGGAGGTCACGGTGGTGGGTCAGAAGATCGGGTTGGCATTTAAAAATGGTGCTCCGATCTCTTCCTGCACTGATGAGCTCAACGTGTCAGGCAGGAAATTAAGGTAAGTGCAGCCTCGGCGGGGCATCCCTCACAAGGCCAAAAGAAACAGAATCCCGTTTGGTAACGGGGTGATTCTCGGCGTTGCAGGCACCGAGAAACACCCCGCAATGCGCCTAAAACGGGACCTTTTTTCCCCATTAAATCGCACCCTAGGCCTATATTTTCATTTCTATATGTAAACAATGAACATTAACAGATTTCTAAAAAAAATTATCGTATTATCACAATTGACCCAAGTTGAATTATTATTAGTCTTGATGATTGAAAAATATGGCAAAGGATATAAATGTTACAATGTATTCTAGTGCATATTTGTATTATTTCTAGATCCTTGTTAAATAAATACAGTTTAATGTATCTTCCTAAAGGAATCCTGAGTTTTATTTCACAAGTGCAAAGACCATTTAATTTAGGAGTAAAATAAAGATCAGCATGAAAAATTTAACTGTACATATTGAAACTTATTACATGTGTATGTAACCATTTTAAACTTCTTCAGACCTGCTGCAGTTCTTTCTAAAACCATCAAGTGAATGATATAATAGTCATAACAAGCATTATAGCTGCAATTCTTATTCTTCTGTAAAATTGTCACTGGTACAAGCCATAAAATAGGGATGGAGTAAAATGGGATGGGGATGCATCTCTAAACTCTGAATTTAATTCCAACTAAGACTTAGGGGATGGAAGCCTAATCTGTCTGCAAGGGTCCTTTGTGAAATTGGCAATCTCAACCCAGATCTTAGTAGGCACAAAACCGTTCCAAATTTCGAATGGCTAGTCTTGAAAATAGAAGAAAAAAGTCATACTGATACATCTGGAGACACAATTCTGAGATTGTGGCCGAGTTACATTGTGAGCAAAGCAGAGTTGCTTTAATCTGCATCCAATTCTGCTTGATGCTAACAGTAGATATCTGAAATGGGATCAATTGGACTCCCTGGCATTACTAGTCTTCAATCTGTGGAGCACAATGATAAATAGAGGAATAACCTATGTACAATTGCGACTTAAGGATTGATAGAACATAAAAATCCTAAAAATATAAAGAATTTGATGGTTCTTTGCACTACTGTAAGCACAAAGTAGAACGCTAATTATATACAGGTGTGTAATGCATGGAATAGGTGACAGTAGTTCTTTCACAATAGAGTGAAAGTCAAACCTCTGAAAATTATAATGACATCCAAATTGTGCTATTTCAATCCATATTTCTTTTTCAAATTGTGTTACCGTTGACTGTTTAGAATGGTGTATACGTGAGGAGTCAAAAGTTAAATTTACATAATATGAAGTCATTCCTTTCATTGTACTGGGCAGGTCAGAGTCTGAAGACATGAGAAAGATGGTAGTTTGTGTTCACTTATGCTTTGGAGTGCATTGCTTGTGGGGGGAAAGACATCAACCCGGATTTCTGTGAAGTCAGGCTGACTCCGGAGGTCTTTAAAATTGGCGAGCTGGAGCCGGTTCCAGATTTTCTCACTCCACTTTCTGGTGCCGTGATGAGGGTGAGGGAAATGAGCCCATACCCTGCACTCACAACCTGACTAGTTCCATTGCAGGGGCAGGCATCTCATGCCGTCCTCTCAATATTCATGGAATATGGCCAGCTTCTTGAGGATTTGTAGTTCATGGCCCTTCAGAGGATTCACGAACCATAATCTGGATTAAGGAAGCTTTTGAAGTGTCAAAGCTGTTACCTATGCCCCCTCCATGCTCCTTTCATCTCCCATGACCCCTTGCCCCTCTACTTGCCTTCGATTACACACATATCCCTTCTATGCCCCCATCCACTTCGATGCCTTCTTCCATCCTTCTTGCTCACTTACCCAGAATGCACTATGTACAGAAGCAATGTTCCATATCACAATGACAAGTCTTGAATTGCTCATGAAAAAGCACTCTTTCAGCATTCTGCTTTAAAATAAGCTTGTTCTTACAACCTTAGAAAAGTGTCAATAAGACACTACCATTCATAGTTTCAATGATAGAAATGTAGTTCCACTTCACAGCTTTTAATTATAAACATACAGACATTGGAAAAACAGATCAAATAAAGTATAACTTATTATAACCTCATAAATATGGCAATCAATGAAGGCATATATTCCTACACTGTGTAAACAGACTCATGCTGAACTGATTTAATCGGGTTATCTTTGAGCTAATCGAAGCATTCATAAGGAGGTCATCTGGAGAAACTGATCTCTGGACATCTGTTTCTGTAATTACAGTTGCAAGACGGCATCATTTTTTGAAAGCGTTTTTCTGAAGAAGTATTTGTTCATGAGCAATTTATGACTTTCCATTGTTACTATATTGCTTATGTACATAATGCATACTGGGTTGAGTGGGCATGGACGATGCAGAGAAAGCATGGGAGATATGAAAGAGCTTGGATGAGGCATGGGAGATATGAGGAGGAACAGGGATATGAGTGAACATGGAGGGAGATGGGTATGTTAGAGAGCATGCAGAGTCGATGGGGGGTGTGAGGGATGAGGGCTAGGAGGTTTAATACATTTCTGCCAAAGTCCCAGAGAACCATCTAACCAGCCAACTTCGGCACTTGCATGCCTCTGTAAACTGCATCTGAACTACTTCTGCGTCAGTGGGCCCAACTCAATCATGCCAGTGTTCATCCCTGGAGTGAAAAGAGTGTGTGTGGGAGGAGACGCACATGGAGATTGGTCTGCTGAGTCAGGAAATTTCCTGACGGGAGTTTCCCGCTTGTAAGAGAAATTCTGTTCTATCTGATCCTTGATACCCGAGGAATTGTCTGCTTTCCCTTACGATGGAGTTGGCATATTTACAATGAGAGGGATCGGGTGGCAAGAAGGGAGAGAAAGTGTATAGTCGGGGAATTGCAATGAACCATAGTAACAAAAAGTACATTTATATGTGGAGATCTTTGAAAAACATCTTGTTCAGTGTTTTAGTGTCATGCATTATAGTTTGGAATGATATGGTAACTGTATTGTTGAGTATTATATGTACATAACACACTTTCTAGAAACAAAGCATCTTGTGTTCTGCAAGTGGGATGTTTCTATAGTCAGTGTCCAAGAAGACAGAAATGAAATGAAAAATATAAGAGGTTGGTTCTTGGGCAAAGAATTTGAACCTGTACTTAATATTGATATCCAAGTACAGCAAGGAAGAAGCTCGCCACTTCCTGAGGAAATGTTGAACTTCATTATGTAGAAGACACAACTTGCTTGCAGGATGACTACATTAGGGTTAAATGTCTTCAAACAGAGAACAAAAATCAGAATGTGGAATTCCAGTAACAGCCATTAATCTCACAATAATTGAAAATATTTTTTTCACACATGTTCTTATCAAATTGGGGGTTGACAGTACTAGAGAATAGGATATTTTTTATCCATTGTGTACATAGTGACAGCATCTGCTTGAAAACCACAGTTTAATTTCAATTCAAAGCTCCACCCAATTTGGCTCAATAATACACTTCAACTCCAACCTCAAAATATCCTACCCTTCTGCTTCTTCGCATTCACATCTGTTAACTGTGGTATGCATTCTGCCAATATGGATGCTGCTACTTAAATATTTCATTTAACGGTAGTTTTATCTTGTGAACAGATATCCAAATTGGAATGACACTGCCAAGTTCATTTCATTTGAAATCCACAACAATTATAGAGGAAGTATCATCATATTATTTGGCTGGTTTGGATTGAGAGCCAAGGGGTAAAGGTCGAAACACTAAATCCAATCTACGCACAAAGGATAAAAATAAGAAAAATCAAACTTACACTCAAATACCATCTTTAAAAAACAATGTCAGTAATGGTAAATACTTTGTGTCACTTTAAAAATTGGCACTAATCAGTTTGTGAATTCCAATGTAACAATTTCCTAATTGCCATCAGATTGTGGAAAGCATAAGGAAAAATTGATGCTTACTTATGAGGAGGAAAATAAATAGAACTGGAAAATGAGGCTCTTCAGTCACAGTTGTGTAACTTCATTAAGAAAGAGGACAGTGTGAGAGGATACAAAACAAAAGAAAGACCCAAAAAAGTAAATAATGGAGTTATAAAAGTGTGGTATGGTTGCAGAAAATCACCTGGCATCTGAATTTACCAGCATTTTAATTTTTTTTATTGCAATCGATTACTTACCTCATTTGAAAACAGATGAAAATAGTTCAATACATTCTGTGCACAGGAGTTCTGAAGTTCTTATGCCAATATGAGGGAACACTCGCATAAAAATAAAGCCACCATACTTGTGCTGAACTGAGAGTAAAGCTAAATGCAACTGTATCTTTGAGATTTGGCATTATGGTAATTCACTGAATATCGCAACCCCGGTGGCAGTGCCAAGGTACCGATAACCTTTTGCATTATGAAGTGTTGGGTAGCCCCATGACCAATTCTATGTTATTACAGTTACCACTTAAAAATAATATTTAAACATCAAAATTGAAACATTTAAGTGTTCTGAAAAACTGCAGAGAGCTTATGTTAGTGTAGCTACATATTTTATGCCAAACTACAACTGTGAAATAGGCATACTAAAGATTTCAAAGTTTGTGATAGGAGCAACCACTGGGATTTTTCATCAAACTTGGTTACATACAACTTTTCACATTGCTGGACAGTTCAGTGACCTGTTAAGACCTTTGCTTTTTTAAAGAAACAAATAAATGTATTTTGCATATGTATACAATCTTTGTAACATTCTGCAAATGATACCTTTGCGACATCTGGCGGAGTGAAGTGTCTACAAAAATTTGTTTGAAAAATCTTGTTATTCTCCAAATTCTGCTGCAAAAGGTTTTGATACCCCCTAGTGGGGGGAAAAGGGCAATCTGGCTCTTTGAATGCAAGAAGATGGACAGCGATAAATCATCAAAATGCAAAGGTCATACATGTCGGGATGGAGTGACACCACAACAATGGAACACATTCTAGCCTTAGGACACAAAAGCTGACCCATTTTTGTATTAATAAGAAAGATCACAGTCATGACTCACCAACAATTGTAATTGCCATTAAATGCAGTTATGTCAATATTAAACCTGTTTTCAACATGACAAACATGATTCTTGTGAACTTGGTAAAGTTTGTCTGCAAATAGTAAATATTTTAAACCTTTAACTTGACAGTTTGATACTGTGAAAGCTGTAGGCAGCAACGCTATACTGCCTTAAAAGTACTTGAATGAGCACACAAAGCTATTTTATTCTCAAAGCTGCATATAGTGTTGCAAGCTGTTAATTATTTCATGCAATAAAATTGAGATAAAAATATATTTACCAATAGCTCTCCAGCAATATTGCACTTATGTAAGGAATCCACTCCAAAATGCTATTTCAATCTTTATAGGAGTATGGACAGTTACACTATTTACACATTATGAATTATATTATGTTAATCATGAACAATTGTTCAGAGGCACAGTCATGTCAGGACATATTTGTATACCATGCACCACAAATGATTCACACAACTTCATATGATCATTTTCATTGCATCTTTGATATTTCTGAATAATACACTAATGGATTTTTAATTTTGGCTAACTTTATTAACTACGTTCAACATGCGAAGGGCAAATTAAAAAAACCCTGTGACACCATTTATACAAGGTTTCTGTGTCATTGGTATTCTTAAAAAAAATATATCTAGTGGTTTAGTCTTGCAAAAAAGAGGAAATGTAATTTATTTTCATAGCCTACAGCTTAATACAATGTTTCTAATAAGTATAAAAATTTCACCTTCGAAAATGAACGAGATATTGGAGAAGGAATGAAAGGAATAAAATGTATAGTATGCGAATGATCAAAAGTTTATTTGACAGGTTTATGTCAAACAGGTCAACATACAGAAATGGAATCTGTTACAGTTTTTTTTAATGTCACTAAGAGTGCAATTCTGTATGGTTTAACTGGTACTGTAGATAACTAAGCATGAATCAATTCATTATCCATTCACATTTTTAATTTTCAGATGCCCCAGGTGTATAATTCTTTGAACAACACTTTTATTTTGAAAAAAGCATTGCCTGCAACATTCAAGCTGCATCATTCTCAAATAATAAAATGGAAATTTGGCAGCTCCGTTGGTATTTCCTTGAAGAAATATCATGATGATGGTATGGGCATCTGTGGAATTTTACTACAAATATTGACAGGACATTAACTATTCAAATAATCTTTATTTGAATAGCTAATATCCTTTAATATCTTAGGCGAATAACATGTTTTGATTTTTAAAAATAAAATAACACGTCAACAATACCCCTTGACTCAATAGTCTCTGTATAAATAATGCACTTGGACAAAGTTACCTCTTGGTCGCAACAATAAGTGTTTCTTTTCTCAGAAGTGGTAAAGAACAATCCCTTCATTAGGTCACCTTCAGATTTTAGTCAGCTGGTGTGACAGTTCAATTTTAATGGAATGTTCAGTGTGAAGGTTTCTTGAAGATATCCTGCAGCCTTCATCTAACATGACGTTTTAGAAAATGACTAGAGCCTACTTGAACTTGGTAGGTCAATATTATAGATAGACAGAAGGGCAGAGGCCATGATGTTACCGAGAAATAGGCACCTATACTTCCATTTCCTCCACTGACCTTGCTGTCCAACATGAAAGGAAGTACCACATTTTTACTGCCATTTGGGTCCATTATCCATGGGCACCCTCTCAAACACCAGCATGAATTCAGCTGGGTCAGAACAGATAGATTGCAATAACAATAAATTTGTCATTGAATGAATACTGCATGCAGTCAGTCCATTTTAACAGTATTTACTAGACATTGCCCCTTTCACCCTTTAGCTTACAAGGAAGCTCATAGTCTGCAGAAGATAATAAATATGTCTCTAATGAATGATAAAGTTTGTCTTTTTGCGTGTGTTAAAGTGAAAGATGAGACATTAATTACTATGACATTGTGAGATAATCTACATTTGAGACCAGACACAAGGGAGATCCTGAGCATCCAGCATAGTGATTGATTTAAACTTTCAAAAAATTCTTTCCCCATTTACTCTCCTTCCTATATTCAAGAGAGGTTCTTCACCCAAGCACAGATTATTAGCAGTGTCAAGGTTTAATTTTTCGGGTAAAATCTTATTGCCCTTACATTTCTGTTCTGCTATTGTTGTTCTTTACCATGAACATAAATTGAAAACTATATGTTAAAAGAATGCAAACAAAATCTTCCTACCTAAAAAATACTATCTAAAAGAATCAGATTAGAATATGTAGCATACTGGGAATAATCAATTTAAAACATAAAATGTTTATTTGTGTACAATTTACTCCAAATAATTCAAAGTTGTTTTTTCCAAAGAATGATTTATCCTGTAATTAACAAAGCAAAGTAGGAATCTGGTGCCAGACAAAGAATTATTGGCTAATTTGAATTAAATGACTGAATTAAGAGGAATGGACTGCATTGCAATATTTATTTAAATTTATTGACCTAGATTTTGCTAAGATAAATTAGTGTCTGAACAACAGGGCGCAATTCTCTGGGAAATTTTCTAAGTGTGCTAGCGAGCGGGAATTGCTGCGAGTTTCCCGGCGCTCAGCCCAGCGAGGCCGGCAATGCAATTCAATGTTAATTGGTGCACTTAAAGAGGCCTCACAGGCTTATCCCACCAAATGACGGCTCGTCAGCTGATTCGCCGACACCGCACTCGCCAGCCCCCGTTAACAAGTTTGAGCAGCACTTAAGCTGCACTTGCTCAGCCAACCTCAGCCAGCTCGCAACAATGGCGCTGAGAAGACCAGACCTAAGATTCGGGTATGCTGACCTAGGGGGGCTCTTGGACACGGTGGATGCCAGGGAGGATCTCCTGTTCCAGCAGGGGTCCCGGAGGGTGTGCCACAAGGCAGACGGTGCTGCCTGGGATGAGGAGGCGGCAGCAGTCAGCTCGGGGAGTGTGAGCAGGGGGACTGTCCTCCAGTGCCGGAAGAAGGTCAACGACCTACTCCTAGCAGCACGAGTGAGTAGACACCAACATCCCCCCCAAAATCCCCCAGGTGACCCCCCAAGCCTGCTTCCACCCCTCTCCCCCTTCAACCCAACCTCCACCCACCCACCCAGCCCTTCAATCCTCCCTCCGCCCCAATCCCCCCTCCGCCCCCATAGCTCTAAACCACACGTGTGTCTCACGATGCCCTCTCTGTGTCTCCTCAGGAAAAGCTCTCCCATAATCGTCGGGCGATGGCCCAGACTGGCAGAGAGATGCCGGAATTTAGAATCCTCACTTCCTTCGAGGAGCAGGCCCTGGAGGTGGCCGGGGTGGCCGAGGACAGTGCGGTTTCCCACGCGGCGGCTGGCGGATGCTGCAGAGGTGAGGAACCACCGGGTTCCACCCGGGGGACCTGTCAAACATGAGTAGTGATTGCCTTACTGACTGACCCAACTCTCCCACTAACCACATGTCCATTCTCCTGCAGGACCACCAGCCGACAGCTCCGGCCCATCCCGGGCGGCACCCTCTCCTGACTCCGAGGAGGAGAGCTCCGAGGATGCAACCATTATCGCCGCGTCACAGGTGTCATCCCCACTCTCCACCAGCGCAGACACACACACCTTGGTGGGACATGTTAGTGGACAGGCTTCTGGGGCACAATCTAGTGAGCACCACACTGCTGATGATGCACATCTGGTGGAGGCAGGAACTCCAGGCGAGACAGCAATCGGAGGGCTTCTGGATCCCTGAACCCAGCTGGGTCACAGCTTGATGCTGAGCCTCTGGTACAGGGTTACCTGGAGCTGATGGAGACGATAGGGAGTAGGCGGAACATTCAGAGGGAGATGTCGGTGTCACTTTAGCAGATCCATAGCTGATTGGAGGAGTCTCACAGGCTACGGGCATAGGACATGGCGCCGGCAATGAGTGGCACCGAGGCCAACACTGCTAGTGTGGCGAACGCAGTCGAAAGCCTGGTGCACAACGTCGGCACCATTAGTGAAGGTGTCCAAGGCGTCTCTCAGGCAGTGACGGCCATGCCTGAGGGTCTCGACAGAATGTCCGACTCACTGAGGGATGCCACCCAGTGCCAGGCTGACCTTGATAAAGTTGTGCGGGACATGTCCCAGTTGCAGGTGGGAATGCCGAGGCGCTGCAGATCATGTCCCAGTCACTGAGGTCGTCGACATGATGGTGTAGACATTGGAAAACTGCCAGAGTCAGATGATGCAGGGGCAGCCGGGGCTCGAACCAGCTGCCACTCTGTCCCAAGGTGGACTCGGGGCCCTATGGGCACCAACTGAGGAGGGGGCGCTGAGTGCCAGCCCGGATCCGTCCCATGGGGCGGGGACGGTGGCCAACGGCTCCCTCGAGTTCCACCCCTCTGATGAGGCACGTCTCAGGGTCAACACACGGGACAGGGCGGTACGGCTGTGCCTGTGCCGTTGACAGGTAAGCCGGGGCCCTCTGGCTCCGGAGGACGCCTGCCAGGGGCTTTGAAGGCCACGGGACGAGGTAAGCAGCTGGCTGCCTCCACCTCAGTTGAAACATCCATCCTGGGGAGACAAGTAGACGTAATGGTAGAGCTAGGAGGGCCAGGCACGTCGAGGATTACTGAGGACACCGGGGGATGGGGGGGGTGTAGGGGTGAGGGGAGGTGTGGAGGGTGGGGGTTGTGAGGATGGGGGGGGGGGGCAGCACCATTGGGAGAGTGGGACCTGTATTGAACAACCAATAGGATGCCTCTGTCACTTTCTTCCGCAATGCATCACCAAGTGCAGGTGATGAGTGTGAGCGAGCACTCAGCAGACATGCAGGGGTCAGACTATGGCACAGATTGAGGAGCACCAGTGCCCAGCTCTCTGCGAGTTATCATCACCCCTCCTGCCCTCAACAGTGACCCGCTCCGCTGACAGTGCCGACACAATCCCAGCACCTGGAGTGATGTGGCACATATCCTGGGACGGTGGGAAATGGGGGTGGTGTGTGGGTAAGATTGCGATGACAGACCAGACCACATCCTAGGTGAAGTGGGTGTGTATGAGGGCCTCCCGTCATTAGCCAGGTCCCCAGCCGGACCCTCGCCATTGCGGCCTGTCCTGAAGCCTCAGGTTCCTCCCTGGCCTCGTCCTCCAACCCCTGCTGGTCCAACGCTTCTTCATCATCCTCGTCCCCCTCCTCCTGGATGGGATTGGATTCAATATGTTTATTGTCACATGTATCGAGGTACAGTGAAAAGTATTTTTCTGCGAGAAGCTCAACAGATCATTAAGTGCATGAAAAGAAAAGGAAATGAAAGAAAATACATAATCGTGCAACACAAGGTACACAATGTAACTACAGAACACCGGCATCGGGTGTAGTGTTAATGAGGTCAGTCCATAAGAGGGTCATTTAGGAGTCTGGAGTGGGGAAGAAGCTGTTTTTGAGTCTGTTTGTGCGTTTTCTCAGATTTCTGTATCTCCTGCCCGATGGAAGAAGTTGGAAGAGTGAGTAAGCCGGGTGAGAGGGGTCTTTGATTATGCTGCCCGCTTTCCCCAGGCCGCGGGAGGTGTAGATGGAGTCAATGGATGGGAGGCAGGTTAGTGTGATGGACTGGGCGGTGTTCACGACTCTCTGAAGTTTCTTGCGGTCCTGGGCCGAGCAGTTGCCATACCAGGCTGTGATGCAGCCAGATAGGATGCTTTCTATGGTGCATCTGTAAAAATTGGTAAGAGTTGTGGTGAACATATTATAGTAACCATTCACCACTGTACTACATTGTATCACGCTGTTGCCCATGTGGGCTCCACCTATGGACCATTGTACTGTACTACACTGATTGCATCATGTTGGTGCCCTTGTGGGCTCCGCCCCTGGCTCTGCCCCCTTGAGGGGAGGTATATAGAGCAGCTGCCCCGTAGGCGGCTCTCATAGCAGAGCAGTCGCAGGCAGTCACTGTTCTAGTTGATTAAAGCCTCTGTTCACTTCTATTCTCTGTCTCGAGTGAATTGATGGTCGCATTAAGAGTTAATGTGGACATGCCAAATTTCCTTAGTTTCCTAAGGAAGTATAGGCCCTGTTGTGCTTTCTTGGTGGTAGCGTCGATGTGGGTGGACCAGGACAGATTTTTGACGACGTATTTCCAAGTCAGGGTGGTGAGTAACTTGGAGGGGAACCTCCAGGTGATGCCATTCCCAGGTATCTGTTGCTCTTGTCCTTCTAAATGTTAGTGGTCGTGGGTTGGGAAGGTGCTGTCTAACGAACCTTGGTGAGTTACTGCAGTGCATCTTGTAAATGGTACACAAGGCTGCCACTGTTCGTCGGTGGTGGAGGGTTTGAATGTTTGTGGAAGGAGAAGCAATCAAACGGGCTTCTTTGTCCTGGATGGTGTCGAGCTTCTTGAGTGTTGTTGGAGCTGCACTCATCCAGGCAAGTGGAGAGTATTCCATAACACTCTTGACTTGTGCCTTGTAGATGGTTGAGAGGCTTTGGGGGGTCAGGAGGTGAGTTACTCACCGTAGCATTCCTTGCCTTTGACCTGCCCTGGTAGCCACAGTATTAATATGGCTAGTCCAGTTCAGTTTCTGATCAATGGTAACCCCCAGGATGTTGATTGTGGGGGATTCAGCGATGGTAATGCCACTGAATGTCAAGGGGCGATGGTTAGATCCTCTCTTGGAGATGATCAATGCCTGACACTTGTGTGGCGCAAGTGTAACTTACCACTTGTCAGCCCAAGGCTGGATATTGTCCAGGTCTTGCTGCATTTGGACATGGACTGCTTTATTATCTGAAGAGTCGCGAATGGAGCTGAATATTGTGCAGTCATCCCCAGTTCTGACCTTATGATGGAAGGAAGGTCATTGATGAAGCAGCTGAAGATGGTTGGGTCTAGGACATTACCCTGAGGATCTCTTGCAGTGATGTCCTGGAGCTGAGATGATTAGTCCTTGTCAAAGACGATATAGTCTTCTGCCCGGGCATATCGGGCATTCGTGACCTGCCGGATGCACCTGTGGGCTGTGGTTTCAGTGACCTTGACGGCCACCGGGAACAGGCGTCCTCCTCCTCCACATGGTGCCAAGTCCACGAGGATATGGCACAGGTGCCGCACCGTTTCCTTGTTGAGGCGGAGCCTCCTGAGGCACGCATTGTCCGTCATTTGTTCAAAGGACCAGCGAGGCCTGAATACCATGGGCCACCGCAGGACTCCCCCTTTCGGTTCCTTCCTGACCTGTTGGTTGGTAGGGTCCTCGGGGTGTGTGGCGGGGTCGGGCACATGGGCCGCTGCCTCGAGCATCTGCAGACTCTGCTGCATTCTCTGGTATCTGGCCACATCGCTTAGAACCAGCACCACTCGGGCAACCTCTGCGTCCAACATCCCTGCCATATGTTCAATATCTGTAAGGCATTGGGAGAGGGTGTTAGACTGACAAACTGCGGTGGCTCCCACCCTGGGACCTTCCATTCCCCAACTGATCCATCCCACCCCCTTACCCGGAACGCACTGCCCACGTACTCCCGGCTGCAGCGGGCCCCCCTCACTGGGCTCCAGACCCTGTACCCCAGACACCCGCTGGTGTCAGGCAATGACTCCCACATGTTACATGGCCCGCCCGCCAACGGGAATCCATTTGGGTTGTGTGAAGTGCTCACTTAACCACGATTGCCAATTCCCTAGAGGCTATAGCCTTCAGCTGCATGGCAGTCGGTGGGGGTTATGGGTGGTCGGTGGGGCAGATAGGCAGGGCCAAGGGTTGCTTCTGGAATGGGTACACATGATCCATGGGTTGGCATGATGGTGCTGCGAGTGATTGCCCACCCAGCACCCCTCCCCACCCTTCCAAGGTGGCCCACCCCTGCGGAGGGATCCCCATCGGGTCAAGGGTCCCCCACCGACCGCCGAGCACAGGGGCAACAAGCCCAACACCCCCGGGCTCTTTGCCTGTGAGCAAAGATGGCTACTCACCTCCTCAGCTCCCCTCAGAAGCCCTACGCCAGGTTCACGATTTAAAAAAATAAAAGGAGTACTAATCGGCACCAGCATGAGCACTTGCTGGGGAGGCTGCTGAACGACAGGAGGCCATTGTATATGGGTGGCTCTCATAAATTATGGAAATGGGGCTTAAGTGGTGACAATTGACTTCTCGCCACAATGCGGTGAAATCCCGATTTCGCCCAGGGGAGCGGGCCGGTTGCATCGCAAACTGTTTGGCGCCTGATGCGGAACTTGTTTTTAGCTTCTCTCACTATTCACCAGCTTTGTTTCACTTAAACGAGAGTGTAACGACGCCGGAAGACCATGCCCTGTATGCTGTTATCAATGCACAAAATAGGCAGCAATATTAGGTGAGGAAAAAATAGCCCATGTTATGGGCGAGGTGTTGTCAGAACACCAAAATGTATCATGGAGTTCAACCAACCTCTCCCTTTAATGGATTATTGCTTTTGAAGCACAAGGCTTGTTCTTCCAGTGTGGTATTACAATTATGGATCCGTGGCTTTTAACACGAAACAATGTCTATTCCATGAATTCAACCTAACCTTTTAAATAAACATTGGATCACTTAACATCACTTACTTCAAAGATAACCCCGAAAGTAATACAACATTAAATAATCCCTCAAAATGTTCCTTCAAACCTCCAAAAGACTTCACCTTTAACAACAGACATGAGGTTACATTGAATATACTTATAGTCTTTGGATTTGCAGACATCCACAGACCAGTTCTGTGTTTTCTTCTTGCAGCTCACTGGAAACACACAGACACACCCAAGCTGCTCTCTCAAACTGATACCAAAAGCAGAAGTGAGCTCAGCTCCCCCCAACCTCTGACATCACTTCAGTAATATGATCAGCTCCATTCCTTAAAGGTGCATTGGTTAAACATCTATTTCTTAAAGGTACTCTCACATGACACCTCCCCCCAAGAAAAAAAAATAAACCATCAACTTCAAGATGGTTTATTTTTCACCTCTGCACCATCAATTAAGAAATGCACATAGTAAAAACACTTTACCAGTTCAAAAAAAACAACACACGCAAACAAGTATAATAATATAGTCCATTTTTCCCATTCTTCTTCCTCCAACCGAAATCCTTCTCGATTGACAGTCTCTTTGAACAAGAAAGTCTCTGCACGATCCATCCATTCCTCTACTCCTCGGCATTTCTCTTTAGAATCAGATACTTTAGTTCAATCTGACCACAGACCCCTTGGAATTCTCCAATACAGGAGCATTGGTGATCACAGCTTTCAGGCAGTCAAATGCCTGTTGAAAGTCCCCTGTCCCTTGAAATTTTTTACGTTTCTTCAGCAATTCCATCAGTGCAGCAACCACTCTACAAATCTTTTGCACAGCTGTTCGATCAAATTCATTCATGCTAAGAGATCGCATTATTTCCCTTCGTCTTGAGGGAATCGGAAACTCAAGGAAAGTGATTCGGGCTTCTCCAAATTCACTTTCGGCTAGGTTCATCACCAAACCCGCCTGCTGAAGTCGATCGAAGAATTCCATACGATGTTTAAAATGTTCTTTCCGTGTCTGGAAGTTGAAAATAAAAGTAGATTGTCCCACTTTCTCAATGCAATCTTTCAAACGTGGGATAGGGGAAGAGTCCGTTCTTGTAACTGCATCCACCTTTCGATAGTCCACACACAACCATTGGGTACCGTCTGGGTTAGATACCATCACTATGGGTGAGCTCCATTGGCTGCAACCCACGTCAATTATGCCATTTTAAAGCATACTCTCAATCTCTGTTAACCGGTGCCAATTTTAAAGGATTAAGTCTATATCGATGTTGTTTGATAGGAACAGCATTTCCCACATCTTAGTACTTCCCAATTTAACTCTACAAACTTGCCCATGTGATATCAATAACTCTTTCAGGAGACTTCCGGGTGCGGCGATGACCAGCTAAGTCGCACGTTTCGGCAGCTCCCGGTGGAACGGACTTTTGGGCTCTTAATAGGAGCCCCAACGGCAATTTAAACGGCCAAAAACACTGTGCGGTAAACTAGAAGGGAATCCCCCCGGACACGCATGGATAAAGGAGAGGATAGCAGCCGGATTGCGGAGGATCATCTGGAGCAGCGGCAAGGAAGGCAAGCTCAAAGTAAGATGGCGTCGGAAGGTGGCCGTTTGTTATGGGGCCCAGAGCAACAAGAGTTCCTGCGGCGCTGTGTGGAAGAGCTGAAAAAGGAATTGAAGAAGGAGTTGTTGGCCCCGATATTACAGGCGATTGAAGGGCTAAAGGAGGAGCAGAAGACCCAAGAGCAGGAGCTTTGGGTCGTGAAGGCAAAGGCTGCTGAAAACAAAGATGAAATACAAGGCCTGGTGGTGAAGACAGAGATGCACGAGGATCAGCACAAAAGGTGTGTGGAAAGGCTGGAAGTACTGGAGAATAATTCGAGGAGGAAGAATTTAAGGGTTCTGGGTCTTCCCGAAGGCGTAGAAGGGGCGGACGTCGGGACATATGTGAGCACGATGCTTCACTCGCGAATGGGATCGGAGGCCCCGACAGGGCCTTTGGAGGTGGAGGGAGCTTATCGAGTTATGCCGCGAAGACCAAGGGCAGGAGAAATACCTCGAGCCATAGTGGTGAGGTTTCACCGCTATAATGACAGAGAGATGGTCCTAAGATGGGCGAAGAAAACTCGGAGCTGCAGGTGGGAGAACGCGGTGATCCGCGTATACCAGGATTGGAGTGCGGAGGTGGCGAGAAGGAGGGCAAGTTTTAATCGGGCTAAGGCGGTGCTTCACAAAAAGAAGATCCAGTTTGGAATGTTACAACCGGCGAGATTGTGGGTCACACACCAAGGGAAGCACCACTACTTTGAGACGGCAGAAGAGGCGTGGAAATTCATTGTGGACGAGAAGCTGGAATAGTCTGGCGAGAGAAAGAACTTTTGGGACAAAGTGGTAGAACATAGAACAATACAGCGCAGTACAGGCCCTTCGGCCCACGATGTTGCACCGAAACAAAAGCCATCTAACCTACACTATGCCATTATCATCCATATGTTTATCCAATAAACTTTTAAATGCCCTCAATGTTGGCGAGTTCACTACTGTAGCAGGTAGGGCATTCCACGGCCTCACTACTCTTTGCGTAAAGAACCTACCTCTGACCTCTGTCCTATATCTATTACCCCTCAGTTTAAAGTTATGTCCCCTCGTGCCAGCCATATCCATCCGCGGGAGAAGGCTCTCACTGTCCACCCTATCCAACCCCCTGATCATTTTGTATGCCTCTATTAAGTCTCCTCTTAACCTTCTTCTCTCCAACGAAAACAACCTCAAGTCCATCAGCCTTTCCTCATAAGATTTTCCCTCCATACCAGGCAACATCCTGGTAAATCTCCTCTGCACCCGCTCCAAAGCCTCCACGTCCTTCCTATAATGCGGTGACCAGAACTGTACGCAATACTCCAAATGCGGCCGTACCAGAGTTCTGTACAGCTGCAACATGACCTCCCGACTCCGGAACTCAATCCCTCTACCAATAAAGGCCAACACTCCATAGGCCTTCTTCACAACCCTATCAACCTGGGTGGCAACTTTCAGGGATCTATGTACATGGACACCTAGATCCCTCTACTCATCCACACTTTCAAGAACTTTACCATTAGCCAAATATTCCGCATTCCTGTTATTCCTTCCAAAGTGAATCACCTCACACTTCTCTACATTAAACTCCATTTGCCACCTCTCAGCCCAGCTCTGCAGCTTATCTATATCCCTCTGTAACCTGCTACATCCTTCCACACTATCGACAACACCACCGACTTTAGTATCGTCTGCAAATTTACTCACCCACCCTTCTGCGCCTTCCTCTAGGTCATTGATAAAAATGACAAACAGCAACGGCCCCAGAACAGATCCTTGTGGTACTCCACTTGTGACTGTACTCCATTCTGAACATTTCCCATCAACCACCACCCTCTGTCTTCTTTCAGCTAGCCAATTTCTGCTCCACATCTCTAAATCACCCTCAATCCCCAGCCTCCGTATTTTTTGCAATAGCCTACCGTGGGGAACCTTATCAAACGCTTTGCTGAAATCCATATACACCACATCAACTGCTCTACCCTCGTCTACCTGTTCAGTCACCTTCTCAAAGAACTCAATAAGGTTTGTGAGGCATGACCTACCCTTCACAAAGCCATGCTGACTATCCCTGATCATATTATTCCTATCTAGATGATTATAAATCTTGTCTCTTATAATCCCCTCCAAGACTTTACCCACTACAGACGTGAGGCTCACCGGTCTATAGTTGCCGGGGTTGTCTCTGCTCCCCTTTTTGAACAAAGGGACCACATTTGCTGTCCTCCAGTCCTCTGGCACTATTCCTGTAGCCAATGATGACATAAAAATCAAAGCCAAAGGTCCAGCAATCTCTTCCCTGGCCTCCCATAGAATCCTAGGATAAATCCCATCAGGTCCCGGGGACTTATCTATTTTCAGCCTGTCCAGAATTGCCAACACCTCTTCCCTACGTACCTCAATGCCATCTATTCTATTAGCCTGGGGCTCAGCATTCTCCTCCACAACATTATCTTTTTCCTGAGTGAATACTGACGAAAAATATTCATTTAGTATCTCGCCTATCTCTTCAGACTCCACACACAATTTCCCATCCCTGTCCTTGACTGGTCCTACTCTTTCCCTAGTCATTCGCTTATTCCTGACATACCTATAGAAAGCTTTTGGGTTTTCCTTGATCCTTCCTGCCAAATACTTCTCATGTCCCTCCTTGCTCGTCTTAGCTCTCTCTTTAGATCCTTCCTCGCTACCTTGTAACTATCCATCGCCCCAACTGAAACTTCACACCTCATCTTCACATAGGCCTCCTTCTTCCTCTTAACAAGAGATTCCACTTCCTTGGTAAACCACGGTTCCCTCGCTCGACGCCTTCCTCCCTGCCTGACCGGTACATACTTATCAAGAACACGCAGTAGCTGATCCTTGAACAAGCCCCACCTATCCAGTGTGCCCAACACTTGCAGCCTACTTCTCCACCTTATCCCCCCCAAGTCACGTCTAATGGCATCATAATTCCCTTCCCCCAGCTATAACTCTTGCCCTGCGGTGTATACTTATCCCTTTCCATCATTAACGTAAACGTCACCGAATTGTGGTCACTGTCCCCAAAGTGCTCTCCTACCTCCAAATCCAACACCTGGCCTGGTTCATTACCCAAAACCAAATCCAACGTGGCCTCGCCTCTTGTTGGCCTGTCAACATATTGTTTCAGGAAACCCTCCTGCACACACTGTACAAAAAACGACCCATCTATTGTACTCGAACTATATCTTTTCCAGTCAATATTTGGAAAGTTAAAGTCTCCCATAATAACTACCCTGTTACTTTCGCTCATATCCAGAATCATCTTCGCCATCCTTTCCTCTACATCCCTAGAACTATTAGGAGGCCTATAAAAAACTCCCAACAGGGTGACCTCTCCTTTCCTGTTTCTAACTTCAGCCAATACTACCTCGGAAGAAGAGTCCCCATCTAGCATCCTCTCCGCCACCGTAATACTGCTCTTGACTAGCAGCGCCACACCTCCCCCTCTTTTGCCTCCTTCTCTGAGCTTACTAAAACACCTAAACCCCGGAACCTGCAACATCCATTCCTGTCCCTGCTCTATCCATGTCTCCGAAATGGCCACAACATCGAAGTCCCAGGTACCAACCCACGCTGCCAGTTCCCCTACCTTGTTTCGTATACTCCTGGCATTGAAGTAGACACACTTCAAACCACCTACCTGAACGCTGGCCCCCTCCTGCGACGTCAAATCTGTGCTCCTGACCTCTATACTCTCATTCTCCCTTACCCTAAAACTACAATCCAGGTTCCCATGCCCCTGCTGCATTAGTTTAAACCCCCCCAAAGAGCACTAACAAATCTCCCCCCCAGGATATTTGTGCCCCTCAGGTTCAGATGTAGACCATCCTGTCTGTAGAGGTCCAA
Organism: Scyliorhinus torazame; assembly: GCF_047496885.1. Classification (NCBI taxonomy): domain Eukaryota; kingdom Metazoa; phylum Chordata; class Chondrichthyes; order Carcharhiniformes; family Scyliorhinidae; genus Scyliorhinus; species Scyliorhinus torazame. Next base: position 97,418,442 of record NC_092715.1, read on the forward strand.
CCTTCCCCAGAAAGAGCCCCAGTTATCCAAAAATCTGAATCCCTCCCGCCTGCACCATCCCTGTAGCCACGTGTTTAAATGCTCTCTCTCCCTATTCCTCATCTCACTATCACGTGGCACGGGCAACAACCCAGAGATAACAACTCTGTTTGTTCTAGTTCTGAGCTTCCATCCTAGCTCCCTGAAAGCCTGCCTGACATCCTTGTCCCCTTTCCTACCTATGTCGTTGGTGCCAATGTGGAGCACGACTTGGGGCTGCTCCCCCTCCCCCCTAAGGACCCGGAAAACACGATCCGAGACATCACGTACCCTTGCACCTGGGAGGCAACATACCAAACGTGAGTCTCTCACGCTCCCACAAAATCTCCTATCTGTGCCCCTGACTATAGAGTCCCCAATTACTAATGCTCTGCTCCTCTCCCCCCTTCCCTTCTGAGCAACAGGGACAGACTCCGTGCCAGAGGCCCGTACCCCATGGCTTACCCCTGGTAAGTCCCCCCCCCCACAAGTATCCAAAGCGGTATACTTGTTTCTCAGGGGAACGACCGCAGGGGATCCCTGCACTGACTGTTTTTTCCCAGTCCCTCTTACAGTTACCCACCTATCTCCAATCTTTGGTGTAACTAATTCCCTGAAGCTGCCTATCTATGACCCCTTCTGCCTCCCGAATGATCCGAAGTTCTTCCAACTCCAGCTCCAGTTCCCTAACTCGGTCTTGGAGGAGCTGGAGATGGCAGCACTTCCTGCAGGTAAAATCAGCAGGGACACTAACTGCATCCCTCACCTCAAACATCCTGCAGGAGGAACATTGCACTCCCTTCCCTGCCATTCCTCCAACTTTCTACCAAGATCTGGCTAACTAAATTAAATTTTTATAAAAAATAATAATAATATAATAAAATATGGTACTTACCTCAGACCAATGGGTTTTATTATTAGGTTAGAGGAGGAGGGCGGGTGGGAGACACTACACGTGTAGTGTCTCGGGTTTCCTCTCCACCAGAATTTATTGGTGAGGGTCTTCCCAGACGTCCGCGGGTCGACTTCCTGATCCCGCCTAAAAAACTAATTTAAAAAAAAAGAAAAATTCTCAGCTCCTGCTGAAATTGACTAACCAGCCAGCTGTTCTCACGCCGCCGAAATCGACTGACCTGCCCCTGCAAAGACAAGTGCTTTTAAAGGTTGACTTACCTCCCAGCAACCTCCTTCCGCAGTGCTCCCGCTGAAACTGACTCACCAGCTGTTCTCCCGCCGCCGAAATCGACTGGCCTGCCCCTGCAAAGACAAGTGCTTTTAAAGGTTGACTTACCTCCCAGCAACCTCCTTCCGCAATGCTCCCGCTGAAACTGACTCACCAGCTGTTCTCACGCCGCCGAAATCGACTGGCCTGCCCCTGCAAAGACAAGTGCTTTTAAAGGTTGACTTACCTCCCAGCAACCTCCTTCCGCAGTGCTCCCGCTGAAACTGACTCACCAGCTGTTCTCCCGCCGCCGAAATCGAAATGGTGGGGTGATTATGTGGGGCGAGGAAAAAAGGGGGGAGGGGGGATGATTTTTCAGTTTGTTAATCTTGCGATCCTGTAACTTTTCTCTCTTCCCCATGTTGGGGGGGTGGGGGGGGGGGGGGAGTATGAGGAACTGTGGGCGCCGGTCATTAGGGGCGGGGCCGAGTGGGAAACGCGGGCTTTGTTCCCGTGCTATGGTAATTATGGCGGGAACAGGGACGCAGGAAGGGGGGGGCCTCGCACAGTGGGGGCCGAGGACAAGGGGGGAAGCCGAGGTCAGCCAGAGTTCGCTGACTTCTGGGAGCAACATGGGGGGTGCAACTACGCTAGGAAGGGATCTAGTGGAGGGGGGGGGGTTAACTGGGTTGCTGCTGCTAAGGAGAAGGGGGAGCTGTTATGGGATGGGGTGGTCGAGGCGGGAGGGCGCCGTCGGGGGGATACACGGGTACGTGGGAACCGGGTGAGGAGCTGGGTTAAAAAAGGGGATGGCTAGTCGACAAGGGGGGGGGGGTAAAGAGACCCCCAACCCGGCTGATCACGTGGAACGTGAGAGGGCTGAACGGGCCGATTAAAAGGGCACGGGTACTCGCACACCTAAAGAAATTAAAGGCAGATGTGGTTATGTTGCAGGAGACGCATCTGAAACTGATAGACCAGGTCAGACTACATAAAGGATGGGTGGGGCAGGTGTTTCATTCGGGTTTGGATGCGAAGAACAGGGGGGTGGCTATCTTGGTGGGGAAACGGGTACTGTTTGAGGCAAAGACCATAGTGGCGGATAGTGGGGGGAGATATGTGATGGTGAGTGGCAGATTGCAAGGGGAGGCGGTGGTTCTGGTGAACGTATATGCCCCGAACTGGGATGATGCAAATTTTATGAGGCGTATGTGGGGACGTATCCCGGACCTGGAGGCGGGAAAGTTGGTAATGGGGGGAGATTTCAATACGGTGCTTGATCCAGGGCTGGACCGATCGAGGTCCAGGACCGGGAGGCCGGCAGCGGCCAGGGTGCTCAAGGTCTTCATGGAGCAGATGGGAGGGGTAGACCCCTGGAGATTTAGTAGGCCTAGGAGTAAGGAGTTCTCATTTTTCTCCCATGTCCACAAAGTATATTCACGGCTAGACTTTTTTGTCTTGGGAAGGGCACTGATTCCGAAGGTGACAGGGACGGAATATACGGCCATAGCTATTTCGGACCACGCTCCACATTGGGTAGACCTGGAGGTAGGAGAGGAAAAAGAACAGCACCCACTCTGGAGAATGGATATGGGCTTATTGGCGGATGAGGGGGTATGTTTAAAGGTGAGGGGGTGCATCGAAAGGTACTTGGAGCTTAATGACAATGGAGAGGTTCAGGTGGGAGTGGTCTGGGAGGCGTTGAAGGCGGTGGTTAGAGGGGAACTGATATCCATAAGGGCACATAAAGGGAAACAAGAGGGTAAAGAAAGGGAGCGATTGCTGAAAGAATTTTTGAGGGTGGACAGGCAATATGCGGAGGCACCGGAGGAGGGACTGTACAGGGAAAGACAAAGGCTACATGTGGAGTTTGACCTGCTGATCACGGGTAAGGCGGAGGCACAGTGGAGGAGGGCACAGGGTGTACAGTATGAGTATGGAGAGAAGGCGAGTCGGCTGCTGGCCCACCAATTGAGGAAGAGGGGAGCAGCGAGGGAGATAGGGTGAGAGATGAGGAGGGAGAGATGGAACGGGGAGCGGAGCGAGTGAACGGGATGTTCAAGGCATTTTATGAGAGGTTATATAAGGCTCAGCCCCCGGAAGGGAAGGAGGGAATGATGTGTTTCTTGGATCAGCTGGAATTCCCTAAGGTGGAGGAGCAGGAGAGGGCGGGACTGGGAGCACAGATTGAGATGGAGGAGGTGGTAAAAGGGATTGGGAGCATGCAGGCGGGGAAGGCCCCGGGACCGGACGGATTCCCGGTGGAATTTTATAGGAAGTATATGGACTTACTGGCCCCGCTTCTGACGAGAAGCTTTATTGAGGCTAGGGAAAGGGGGCAGCTGCCCCCGACTATGTCGGAGGCAACGATATCGCTCCTTTTGAAGAAGGAAAAAGACCCGCTGCAGTGTGGGTCCTACAGGCCCATTTCCCTTTTAAATGTAGATGCTAAGCTCTTGGCCAAGGTGATGGCGACGAGGATAGAGGACTGTGTCCCCGGGGTGGTCCACGAGGATCAAACTGGGTTCGTTAAGGGGAGACAGCTGAACACGAACATACGGAGGTTGCTAGGGGTAATGATGATACCCCCACCAGAGGGGGAGGCGGAGATAGTGGTGGCGATGGATGCTGAGAAAGCATTCGACAGAGTGGAGTGGGATTATCTGTGGGAGGTGCTGAGGAGATTTGGTTTTGGAGAAGGGTATATCGGATGGGTACAGCTGCTGTATAGGGTCCCGGTGGTGAGCGCGGTCACGAACAGAGGTCTGATTACTTCCGTCCTCATAGAGGGACGAGGCAGGGATGTCCCCTGTCTTTGTTACTGTTTGCATTGGCGATTGAGCCCCTGGCCATAGCACTGAGGGGCTCCAGGAAGTGGAGGGGAGTGCTCAGGGGAGGAGAAGAACACCGGGTATCCTTGTATGCAGATGATTTATTGCTGTATGTTGCGGACCCAATGGAGGGGATGCCTGAGATAATGCAGACACTCAGGGAGTTTGGGGAATTTTCGGGGTACAAATTGAATATGGGGAAGAGTGAGCTGTTTGTGGTGCATCCGGGGGAGCAGAGCAGGGGAATAGATGACTTACCGCTGAGGAAGGTGACAAGAGATTTCCGGTACTTAGGGATTCAGATAGCCAGGAGTTGGGGAACCTTACATAGGCTTAATTTAACAAGATTGGTGGAACAGATGGAGGAGGATTTTAAGAGATGGGACATGGTGCCCCTGTCACTGGTGGGTAGGGTGCAGGCGGTTAAAATGGTAGTCCTCCCGAGATTCCTCTTTGTATTTCAGTGCCTTCCGGTGATGGTCACGAAGGCTTTTTTCAAGAGAATTGAGAAAAGTGTCATGAGTTTTGTGTGGGCCGGGAAGACCCCGAGAGTGAGGAGGGGGTTCTTGCAGCGTAGCAGGGATAGGGGGGGCTGGCACTACCGAGCCTAAGTGAATACTACTGGGCCGCCAATATCTCACTGGTGTGTAAGTGGATGGGAGAAGGGGAGGGAGCGGCGTGGAAGAGATTGGAGATGGCGTCCTGCAAGGGAACCAGCCTACAGGCAATGGTGACGGTGCCGTTCTCCCCGAAGAAATACACCACAAGTCCAGTGGTGGTGGCAACACTAAAAATTTGGGGGCAGTGGAGACGACATAGGGGAAGGACGGGAGCCTCGGTGCGGTCCCCGATAAGAAATAACCATAGGTTTGTCCCAGGGAGAACGTATGCGGGATTTGGAGCATGGCAAAGAGCTGGGGTTGTGCAACTGAGAGATCTGTTCGTAGACGGGACGTTTGCGAGTCTGGGAGCGCTGACGAAAAAATATGGGTTGCCCCAAGGGAATGCATTTTGGTACATGCAACTGAGGGCTTTCGCGAGGCAACAGGTGAGGGAATTCCCGCTCCCGACGCAGGAGGTTCAGGATAGAGTGATCTCAGGGACATGGGTGGGGGATGGTAGGCTGTCGGATATATACAGGGAAATGATGGACGAGGGGGAGATCATGGTGGATGAGCTGAAGGGGAAATGGGAAGAAGAGCTGGGGGAACAGATTGAGGAGGGGCTGTGGGCTGATGCCCTACGTAGGGTAAACTCGTCGTCCTCGTGCGCCAGGCTAAGCCTGATACAATTCAAGGTTTTACACAGGGCGTATATGACCGGAGCACGGCTCAGTAAATTTTTCGGGGTAGAGGATAGGTGTGGGAGATGCTCGAGAAGCCCAGCAAACCACACCCACATGTTTTGGTCATGTCTGGCACTACAGGGGTTCTGGGTGGGGGTGGCAAAGGTGCTTTCAAAGGTGGTGGGGGTCCGGGTCGAGCCAAGCTGGGGGTTGGCTATATTCGGGGTTGCAGAAGAGCCGGGAGTGCAGGAGGCGAAAGAGGCTGATGTCTTGGCCTTTGCATCCCTAGTAGCCCGGCGAAGGATATTGCTTATGTGGAAGGAAGCCAAACCCCCGGGCGTGGAGACCTGGATAAATAATATGGCAGGGTTTATAAAACTAGAACGGATAAAGTTTGCACTAAGGGGTTCGGCTCAAGGGTTCACCAGGCGGTGGCAACCGTTCATTGACTACCTTGCAGAACGATAAAGGAAATGGGAAGGTAACAGCAGCAACCCAGGGGGGAGGGGGGGGAAAGAGGGCCCGGGCGGGTCCTCAGGGGTGTTTTTTTTTGTATAAATATTTGTATTAGGCTATGTATATTGGATTGTTTGATTTTATTTTTGGAGAGTTATTTTTGATAGGGCAGTTGCCATTTAGTTTATATATTATTTATTTATTTGTTAAAAACGGCCACTGTTATTTATACTGTTTTACTGTTGTAAAAAGGAAAACCTTTGTATTGTTTTGTTTGGCCAAAAAATTTGAATAAAATATTTTTTTTTTAAAAAAGAACTCTTTCAGGTCAGTTCGTTTTTCCTCTGGAAGGTAACTTAACAATTCGTCCCAATTTTTAAGAACATTCTCATTTTCCAATTTAATTTGAGGTATGTCAAATTCACAGTCATCTGGATTTGATGCGTCACTTTGAGTTAGAATCATTAAAACCTCCTTTTTCTCTCCTTCCCTTTCAAAGTAAGCATATTCATATGACACACTCGGTGAGTCTTCCTTCTATCTGGTGTTTTTACCACATAATTCACCTCACTTAATTTCCATTCAATCTGATACGGTCCACAAAACCTTGCTTTTAAAGGCTCACCTACCACTGGTAACAACACTAAAACTTTATCCCCACTGGCGAAACTACGAACTTTGGATTTCTTGTCCGCTACCCGTTTCATCACATTTTGTGCAACTTTCAAATGTTGTCTAGCCAATTCATCTGCTCTATTTAATTGTTCCCTAAAATTTGACACGCAATCCAATAGTGTAATTTCCGATTTCTCACCCACCAATTTTTCCTTAATCAATTTAAGTGGTCCTCTTACCTCATGACCAAATATTAGATCAAAAGGACTAAATTTGATAAGACTCATTAGGTCCATCTCTAATTGCAAACAATACGAATGGGATTCCTTTATCCCAATCCTCTGGATAATCTTGACAATAAACCCTCAGCATTGTCTTTAATGTCTGATGCCTCCTTTCTTTTAAAACATTTTTAAAAAAAAATTCTCCTTTTTCACATTTTCTCCCACATTTACACCCATCAACAATAAACAATAATCAGCAAGATATGTCAATCCCCATAATAACAATCCCATCCGCCCACCAACCCCCAAACCTCAGCCCACATGTTTACATAAACAAATGACAAGTGAAGTGTGATTGGGTGGAGAATCATGCGTGAGACGAAAATCTTGCTGCGCACCCCACTGACGGCCCACCCTGGCTGTCGTATGGGCCACCCCACCACCCCCGCACTCCACCCCCACCCCGCAACCTTTTATGCCACTCACTGGTGGGACATCACGTGGCCCACACAAGGGGGACTCCACTACAAGAGGACGCCGGATGGGAGCCGCAGAGCATACCCCTGGCATGGTCGGGCCAGCCACCAGTACCCCGGCTGGCAGGGACGGGTGACGGGGCCGGAGGCCCCCGCAGTACCGAGCTCTGACAGGGCTAGGAGTGTGGTGTGGAGGACAGAGTGCCAGGGAGAAGGTTCAGATTTGGGTGTGGGGATGGGTGAAGAGAGAGGGGAGAGGGTGTCATGCGGCAGGGGCTGCAGTGCAGGCTGGGTAGCCCGGTGGACCTGGTTGGGCATGGGGGCACACACCATACTAACGTAACTGCCTTTCACCTCCTACAAGCAATGGACATCAGGGGCACGATTCTCAGACCCCTGGCCGGGTCGGAGAATCGCCGGGGGCCAGCGTGAATCTCGCCCCCGCCTTGTCCCGAATTCTCCGCCACCGTAGTTTCGGCGGAGGCGGGAATCGCGCTGCGCCAGTCGGCGGAAATCACGCCGGTCGGCGGGCCCACCCCCAGTGATTCTCCGGTCCGCGATTGGCCGAAGTCCCGCCGCTGTCAACCCATGCCAGCCGGCGTGGATTGAACCACCTTTCGAACGGCGGGACAAGGCGGTGCGGGCGGGCTCCGGGGTCCTGGGGGGGCGCGGGGCGATCTGGCCCCGGGGGGTGCTCCCACGGTGGCCTGGCCCGCGATCGGGGCCCACCGATCCGCGGGCGGGCCTGTGCCGTGGGGGCACTCTTTTCCTTCTGCCTTCGCCATGGTCTTCACTATGGCGGAGGTGGAAGAGACCCCCTCCACTGCGCATGCGCGGGGATGCCGTGAGCGGCCGCTGACGCTCCCGCGCCGCCCAGCGAAGTCATTTCCGTGCCAGCTGGCGGGGCGGAAATCAGTCCGGCTCGGGCCTAGCCGCTCAAGGTGAGGGCTTGGCCCCTCAAGATGCGGAGAATTCCGCACCTTTGGGGCGGCGCAATGCCAGACTGATTCGCGCCGTTTTTGGCGCTGGTCAGCGGACATCGCTCCGATTGCGGAGAATCCCGCCCCAGAATTCAACCATAGCACGGCTGGAAATCCTGGCTGAACTTTTGCATCATCAGTTTGCATAAACAAAGCTTAATAATTTCACAGCCTACAAAACAGATTTTTTTCATTCTATCATCATTTTGATCATAATGAACATTGTCATTTTACTTTAAATCATTAGACTAATTAAAAACTTAAATTTCTATTCAAAATCAAAATTTTCAAAACTTTACCTTTTGTAATTTCCAATATAACCAGAATGGGTCCTATATTATCAAAATGTGGCAACATCTGACATTATCATGGCCTATCCCCAAAACACTTGAATGCAAAAGCAACTTGCATTGTGTACAGAAAGTGTTAACGCAGCTTATTAAAAGCTGAGCCTAAGCTTTTCAAACATTTTGCGTTTTTAAGCTTCTTTCTTAGTCCCTTGAGAGCTTGAACTTTGATTCTGAAGTTTGGATTGTTTGTAAAATTAGGAGACCAGAGATGTGGGCCGGGAGTCTTCAGTCGCAGACGCCGAAATTGGGTTCAGCGATCGACCGGAGAATCAACTCTAGGAGTACGCCACACACTATATCGACGGCCTCAGGACGTTGCATGAGGCCCTCCCCCCGATGCTCCGTCCCCGACTGGCTGAGTTCCCGACGTCATAGGTCTCTCATGCTATTATTTGTCGGGAACTCGGTGTGGCGGCTGCGGACTGAGTCCAGCCACAGTCGGGGGAGAGCTGATCCGCGGGGCCGGGGGCACTGTTGGGGGGTGGTCCGGGGGTTGCAAGCCAGCCATAGGGGGGCCACTATTTGGCAGGCCGGGTCCGCACGCGGCCGGCGCCATGTTGCACGGCAGGCCCGCTGCCGTGCACATGCGCGGCCAGGGATCCAGCAATTCTCCGGCTGTATCGGCAGCTAGAGCCGGGTGCTCTACACTGCCTGCCTACTAGCCCCCCACCAAACGGAGAATCGGTGGCTGTTTTGTGCCGAATGTTCAGTCATAATACGCCACCGTTGCCATGCCGGCGTCGGAATATCGGAGAATCCAGACCCTGGAATTTAGTAGAGCTTTTTTACACCACAGTTGCAAGTTTAATATAAAGTGTTATATCAGTCATGAGTCTCTGGAGAGAGAGAGAAATGGAACTTTCCTGAGGTATGTTCATTGTTTATCTATTTGGACATGATTTGTGCAAAATCTGGATAAAAAAGCTGAACCATATGTCATATTTTAATTGTATTGTCCAGCTTGTGTTACTCTGTACAAATATGAGAACAAGGGCAGGAGTAGGCCATTCAGCCCCTCAAGTTCCCTCTGCCATTTAATAAGATCATGGCTGATCTGATAGTAACCTTAAATCTGCATCCTTCCTACACCCAATATCTTCTTACCTCCTCGCTTACCTCGAATCTATCCATGGCAAGGCTGGATGCAATTTAGTTTAATGCAAGGACTCTTATGGAAAGGCCGGTGAACCAAAGGCATTGAGTAACACATGGGATTATGAAATTATTGCTATCACAATGACATGGTTGAGGGAGGGACAGGACTGGCACTCAATATTCCAGGGTGTAGAATCTTCAGGTGAGACTGGGGGTGGGGGCAATAGTAATTGGGTTAGGCAGAGTGTGACAGGTTTCGAGGGGGCAGAGGTCTTAAAGTGCAGGCAGGAGAGCTTTTTGAGCCAGCACGTAGAATGTCCTACAAGAGAGGGGCCGGTACTTGGTCAGCTTTAGGGAATGAGGCCAGGCAGGTGGTAGAAGTGTCAGGGGGGAAGCATTTTGATGATAGTGATCATAACTCAGTAAGATTTAAGGTAGTCATGAAAAGGGACAAGGATGGATTAGAAATAAAGGGCCGGATTTACCAGCCACCTCGCCACGTGTTTTTGGCAGGGGGAGTTGGCGCACCAGCAGGACTCAATGAGATTTCCCGTTGACAGCACCCCTCACCGTCGGAAACCCATGCGCCAGCGTGGGATCGGAATTTCCTGCCGACGTGAACAGCTGGTAAATCCCGCCCACAGGTTCTGGATTGGGGAAAGGCTGATTTTAATAGGATGAAACAGGATCTGGCCAAAGTGACTGGCAGCAGCGACTTGAAGGAGTAGTGGGAGCCATTCAAAAAGGAAAGAGCGAGAGAGAGTACAAAGCTGTCATGTTCCTGTAAAGGTAAAGGGTGGGACCAAAAAGTCCAGAGAACTCTGGATGTCATGAGGAATTGGATATGGAAAGAAAGGAAGGCTTATCAGGAGGCTGAAAAGAGTGGATGCCTTAGAGGAGCATAGAAAGTCTAGGGGGTGCTTAAAGAAATCAGGGGAGCGTAAAAGAAGCATGAGAAAAAACTGGTGGGCAATGTTTTATTTTTAAGAGTATATTAAGAGCAGGAGGGCAACCATGGAAAGAGTAGGACCCATTAGGGACCAAAGTTGCAACCTGTGTGTGGAGCCAAAAGGCGTAGGTGTGGTATTAAATTAGTATTTTGCGTCTGTGTTCACCATGGAGGACGACACGGGTATAGAAATTAGGAAGGGGGGCTGTGATATAATTGAACAGATTAGCATTGAGAGGGAGGAGCTGCAGTGGGCTTAGAAGCGGATTAATCTCCAGGCCCAGATGTGACCACCTCTCTATATGCGCTATCCACAACACTCTCCGTCTCGCGCATGTTCCACAGTGTCCCCAGCCGCCGCTCCAGCTCAGAAATCAGGGCTTCCAGGAGCTGCAGCTGGAGACACTTCCTGCTTACATGTTAGTCCCGGGCACTGGAAATGGTCCCGGCCTCCCACATGGAGAAAGAGGGGGAAACCTTGGCTTTCAGCTCTCCTGCCATGAAGTACCCCTTTAAATTAAACTTTGGAAGATGCTTGTTATTAGATTAAATTCAATTCTCTATGGCCTTTCTTTCATTGTCCTTGTCACTACAATTATAGCCCATACAGTTTATAAACCACAAAAAGTATTTTCTTTTTTTTTAATAAATATTTTATTGAAAATTTTTGGTCAACCAACACAGTACATTGTGCATCCTTTACACAACATTATAACAATACAGATAATAATGACCTTTTTTATATAAACAAAAAACAACAAATAAATAAATATCAAATAACAAAAATGAAAACTAGCCCTAATTGGCAACTGCCTTGTCACAGGCTATACCCCCCCCACCCACACACCCCCATCCCTCCGCCCCCCCCCCCAAGTCCTGGGCTGCTGCTGCTGCCTTCTTTTTTCCCCCATCTATCTTTCCGCAAGATATTCGACGAACGGTTGCCACCGCCTGGTGAACCCTTGAGCCGACCCCCTTAGGACGAACTTAATCCGCTCTAGCTTTATGAACCCCGCCATATCATTTATCCAGGTCTCCACCCCCGGGGGCTTGGCTTCTTTCCACATTAGCAATATCCTGCGCCGGGCTACTAGGGACGCAAAGGCCAAAACATCGGCCTCTCTCGCCTCCTGTACTCCCGGCTCTTGTGCAACCCCAAATATAGCCAACCCCCAGCTTGGTTCGACCCGGACTCCTACTACTTTTGAAAGCGCCTTTGTCACCCCCACCCAAAACCCCTGTAGTGCCGGGCATGACCAAAACATATGGGTATGATTCGCTGGGCTTCTCGAGCACCTCGCACACCTATCCTCCACCCCAAAAAATTTACTGAGCCGTGTTCCAGTCATATGTGCCCTGTGTAATACCTTAAACTGAATCAGGCTTAGCCTGGCGCACGAGGACAACGAGTTTACCCTGTTTAGGGCATCTGCCCACAGCCCCTCCTCGATCTCCTCCCCTAGCTCTTCTTCCCATTTCCCTTTTAGTTCGTCCACCATAGTCTCCCCTTCGTCCCTCATTTCCCTATATATATCCGACACCTTACCATCCCCCACCCATTTCTTTGAGATGACTCTGTCCTGCACCTCTTGTGTCGGGAGCTGCGGGAATTCCCTCACCTGTTGCCTCGCAAAAGCCCTCAATTGCATGTACCTGAATGCATTCCCTTGGGGCAACCCATATTTCTCGGTCAGCGCTCCCAGACTTGCGAACTTCCCGTCCACAAATAGATCTTTCAGTTGCGTTATTCCTGCTCTTTGCCACATTCCATATCCCCCATCCATTCCCCCCGGGGCAAACCTATGGTTGTTTCTTATCGGGGACCCCCCCAATGCTCCGGTCTTTCCCCTATGTCGTCTCCACTGTCCCCAAATCTTCAGTGTAGCTACCACCACCGGGCTCGTGGTGTAGTTCCTCGGTGAGAACGGCAATGGGGCTGTCACCATAGCCTGCAGGCTGGTCCCCCTACAGGACGCCCTCTCTAATCTCTTCCACGCCGCTCCCTCCTCCTCTCCCATCCACTTACTCACCATTGAAATATTAGCGGCCCAATAATACTCACATAGGCTCGGTAATGCCAGCCCCCCCCTATCCCTACTACGCTGTAAGAATCCCTTCCTCACTCTCGGAGTCTTCCCGGCCCAAACAAAACCCATGATGCTCTTTTCTATCCTTTTAAAAAAAGCCTTCGTGATCACCACCGGAAGGCACTGAAACACAAAGAGGAATCTCGGGAGGACCACCATCTTAACCGCCTGCACCCTCCCTGCCATTGACAGTGCTACCATATCCCATCTCTTGAAATCTTCCTCCATCTGTTCCACCAACCGCGTTAAATTTAGCCTGTGCAATGTGCCCCAATTCTTAGCTATCTGGATCCCCAGGTAACGAAAGTCTCTTGTTACCTTCCTCAACGGTAGGTCTTCTATTTCTCTACTCTGCTCCCCTGGATGCACCACAAACAGCTCACTCTTCCCCATGTTCAATTTATACCCTGAAAAATCCCCAAACTCCCCAAGTATCCGCATTATTTCTGGCATCCCCTCCGCCGGATCCGCCACATATAGTAGCAGATCATCCGCATATAAAGATACCCGGTGTTCTTCTCCTCCCCTAAGTATTCCCCTCCATCTCTTGGAACCTCTCAGCGCTATCGCCAGGGGCTCAATCGCCAGTGCAAACAGTAATGGGGACAGAGGACATCCCTGCCTTGTCCCTCTATGGAGCCGAAAATATGCCGATCCCCGTCCATTCGTGACCACACTCGCCACTGGGGCCCTATACAACAGCTGCACCCATCTAACATACCCCTCTCCAAAACCAAATCTCCTCAACACCTCCCACAGATAATCCCATTCCACTCTATCAAATGCTTTCTCGGCATCCATCGCCACTACTATCTCCGTTTCACCCTCTGGTGGGGCCATCATCATTACCCCTAACAGCCTCCGTATATTCGTGTTCAGCTGTCTCCCCTTCACAAACCCAGTTTGGTCCTCGTGAACCACCCCCGGGACACATTCCTCTATTCTCATTGCCATTACCTTGGCCAGGATCTTGGCATCCACATTTAGGAGGGAAATTGGTCTGTAGGACCCGCATTGTAGCGGATCCTTTTCCTTCTTTAAGAGAAGCGATATCGTTGCTTCAGACATAGTCGGGGGCAGTTGTCCCCTTTCCTTTGCCTCGTTAAAGGTCCTCGTCAGTACCGGGGCGAGCAAGTCCAGATACTTTCTGTAAAATTCAACTGGGAATCCGTCCGGTCCCGGGGCCTTTCCCGTCTGCATGTTCCTAATTCCTTTCACCACTTCTTCTACCGTGATCTGTGCTCCCAGTCCCACCCTTTCCTGCTCTTCCACCTTGGGAATTTCCAGCCGATCCAAAAAATCCATCATTCTCTCCCTCCCATCCGGGGGTTGAGCTTCATACAATTTTTTATAAAATGTCTTGAACACTTCATTCACTCTCTCCGCCCCCCGCTCCATCTCTCCTTCCTCATCCCTCACTCCCACTATTTCCCTCGCTGCTCCCCTTTTCCTCAATTGGTGTGCCAGCAATCTGCTCGCCTTCTCCCCATATTCATACTGTACACCCTGCGCCTTCCTCCATTGTGCCTCTGCAGTGCCTGTAGTCAGCAAATCAAATTCCACATGCAGCCTTTGCCTTTCCCTGTACAGTCCCTCCTCCGGTGCTTCCGCATATTGTCTGTCCACCCTCAAAAGTTCTTGCAGCAACCGCTCCCGTTCCTTACTCTCCTGCTTCCCTTTATGTGCCCTTATTGATATCAGCTCCCCCCTAACCACCGCCTTCAACGCCTCCCAGACCACTCCCACCTGAACCTCCCCATTGTCATTGAGTTCCAAGTACTTTTCAATACATCCCCTCACCCTTAGGCACACCCCCTCATCCGCCATTAGTCCCATGTCCATTCTCCAGGGTGGGCGCCCTCCTGTTTCCTCCCCTATCTCCAAGTCTACCCAGTGTGGGGCATGATCCGAAATGGCTATAGCCGTATATTCCGTTCCCCTCACCTTCGGGGTCAATGCCCTACCCAACACAAAAAAGTCTATGCGCGAATAGACTTTATGGACATAGGAGAAAAACGAGAACTCCTTACTCCTAGGTCTACTGAATCTCCACGGGTCCACACCTCCCATCTGCTCCATAAAATCCTTAAGCACCTTGGCTGCTGCCGGCCTCCTACCAGTCCTGGACTTCGACCTATCCAGCCTTGGTTCCAACACCGTGTTAAAGTCTCCCCCCATTATCAGCTTTCCCGTCTCTAGGTCCGGGATGCGTCCTAGCATTCGCCTCATAAAGTTGGCATCATCCCAGTTCGGGGCATACACGTTTACCAAAACCACCATCTCTCCCTGTAATTTGCCACTCACCATCACATCTGCCCCCGTTATCCACCACTATAGTCTTTGCCTCGAACATTACCCGCTTCCCCACTAATATAGCCACCCCCCTGTTTTTCGCATCCAGCCCCGAATGGAACACCTGCCCCACCCATCCTTTACGCAGCCTAACCTGGTCTATCAGTTTCAGGTGCGTTTCCTGTAACATAACCACATCTGCTTTAAGTTTCTTAAGGTGTGCGAGTACTCGTGCCCTCTTTATCGGCCCGTTGAGCCCTCTCACGTTCCACGTGATCAGCCGAGTTGGGGAGCTTCCCACCCCCCCCCCCTTGCCGGTTAGCCATCATCTTTTTCCAGCTTCTCACCCAGTTCCCACGCAGCTGTATCTCCCCCAGGCGGTGCCCCCCCGCCCATCCTCTCCCGTACCCACTCCCCCCTTTCCCCAGCAGCAGCAACCCAGTAATTCCCCCCTCCCACCCCCCCCGCTAGACCCCCCGCTAGCGTAATTACTCCCCCCATGTTGCTCCCAGAAGTCAGCAAACTCTGGCTGACCTCGGCTTCCCCCCGTGACCACGGCTCGCACCGTGCGACGCCCCCTCCTTCCTGCTTCTCTATTCCCGCCATAATTATCATAGCGCGGGAGCCAAGCCCGCGCCTCTCCCTCGGCCCCGCCTCCCATGGCCAACGCCCCATCTCCTCTCCCTCCCCACCTCCCCCCATCACCACCTGTGGGAGAAAGAAAAGTTACCATACCGCAGGATTAGAACATAAAACCCCTCTTCGCCCCCCCCATTCGCCCCACCACTTTGTCCGAACGTCCTTTTTCATAATCCACTCATTCCAGTTTTTCTTCTACAATAAAAGTCCACGCTTCATCCGCCGTCTCAAAGTAGTGGTGCCTCCCTTGATATGTGACCCACAGTCTTGCCGGTTGCAGCATTCCAAATTTTATCTTCCTTTTGTGAAGTACCGCCTTGGCCCGATTAAAGCTCTCCCTCCTTCTCGCCACCTCCGCACTCCAGTCTTGATAAACACGGATCACCGCGTTCTCCCATTTACTGCACCGAGTTTTCTTCGCCCATCTAAGGACCATTTCTCTATCCTTAAAACGGAGGAATCTCACCACTATGGCTCTGGGAGTTTCTCCTGCTCTCGGTCCTCGCGCCATCACTCGGTATGCTCCCTCCACCTCCAACGGACCCGTCGGGGCCTCCGCTCCCATTAACGAATGCAGCATCGTGCTCACATATGCCCCGACGTCCGCCCCCTCCACACCTTCAGGAAGGCCAAGAATCCTCAGGTTGTTCCTCCTTGCGTTGTTTTCCAGTGCCTCCAACCTCTCCACACATCATTTCTGGTGTGCCTCCTGTATCTCCGACTTCACCACCAGGCCCTGTATATCGTTCTCATTCTCGGCTGCTTTCGCCTTCACGACCCGAAGCTCCTGCTCCTGGGTCTTTTGTTCCTCCTTTAGCCCTTCGATCGCCTGTAGTATCGGGGCCAACAACTCTTTCTTCATTTCCTTTTTTATCTCCTCCACGCAGCATTTCAAGAACTCTTGTTGTTCAGGGCCCCATATGAAACTGCCACCTTCCGACGCCATCTTGGTTTTTGCTTGCCTTCCTTGCCGTTGTTCCAAAGGATCCGCTGCAATCCGGCCACTTTCCTCTCCTTTTTCCATCCGTGTCCAGGGGGAACACCCTCCTGGTTTACCGCACGGTGTTTTTAGCCGTTAAAATTGCCGTTGGGGCTCCTATCAAGAGCCCAAAAGTCCGTTTCACAGGGAGCTGCCGAAACGTGCGACTCAGCTGGTCATCGCCGCACCCGGAAGTCCACAAAAAGTATTTTCAATGATAAGTGATAAAAGTTGTAAAGGCGTACCAACGTTATCAACTGCTTACCAATCAGCTCTCTCCCTTAAAGCCTCAACTGCAGCAGAACTAGAATACACTCTGAAGATTTAAAAGTTACAAATCAAGGAATCATGTGAGAGTACCTTTAAGAAATGGGTGTTTATAAATGGGTGTGCATATAAATATCTGTAGTAATAGTACCTTTAAGAAATGGGTGTTTACTACTGCAGTGGTGTCAGAGTGGGTTGAGCTGGGCTGTCTGTCAGCTTTTTACTTTCATTTTTGAGCAGGCTGCAGGGTGTGTTTTAGTTTTGTTTTCAGTGTTGGAGCTGAAGCCAGACCAAGCAGGTGTACTGCTGTTCTCTCTGCCATCAAAAGATTATCCCTTGATCATTTGGTGAATTCAGAATTATAAATGTTTTCAGTAGTGACTTTAACCCGATGTGCTTCCGATAAAGGTTTTGTTTTTAAGTCGTATGGATGTTAAAGGAAAGCTTAAAGGTTTACTTAGCGTTGTAGTCTTTGGGATTTGAATTTGAATTAATGGTTGCTAAGATGTTCACTGTATGTTTTTAAAAAGGTTAACTTGAGTTCATAGAATAAACATTGTTTTGCTTTAAAAAATACTTTTCCATTTCTGCTGTACCACACCTGTAGAGTGGGCCGTGTGCTCCCCTTACCACGATCTCTTAAAAGTTGTGGGTCATGTGAACTCCATGCTACACTTTGGGGTTCTCTAAACCCTGGCCCAGAAAAAATGACAAAAAGCAAAGAGTGCCTCTTCTCGCTCTGCACCGAACTCCCACTCTGTTTCAAATTCCCAAGTTTAAAACTCGCTGGCTGTGCCTCACTCTGGATGTGGCCTCTCCCACTGCTCATGCGCAAGGTTCACACCTAGAGATGCAACCAATAACAGGTCCACGACAGGTGCCAGTTGCTATGAGAAAGAATTATCTCAGTCCCATGACTTTTCTGTACCTCAATGAGGCGCAAACAAATTCCCCATACTGCCCCTCAATGATACCTAAAAGTACAATAATAGAAAAAAAAATCCATAGTGTGCTTCTATAATAGACCAAACAGGTCAACTTCCAGGGCATTAGGCCATTTCCTCTGTGTTAAATCTAACCCCATATCCTGGCTGTATGTGGGATCCAAGAGATTGCAAGGACTGTTATTTTGGTTTAGCAGGTGGGCCAACAGCTGGCTTGTAATGCAGAACAAAGCCGGCAGCGCTGGTTCAATTCCCATACCGGCCTCCCCGAAAAGGCGCCGGAATGTGGTGACTAGGGGCTTTCACAGTAACTTCAATGAAGCCTACTTGTGACAATAAGTGTGATGCTCGATCAATAACTCCAGAAGCGAGATTGGATGACAATATAAGGCTTTATTGGACTAGATGTTTGCCCCAGCAGCGCAGGTACAGAATGCAGCTGCTAGGGAGATCCAGACTCTTATACTCCGCCTTACTGGGTGGAACCAGCAGGCAGGCTTCACCAATGATCTTCCTGTTTCAGGTACCTCCCACACCAATGATCTTACAGCCTCAACCTAGGTACCGTAATACCCCTAATACAGACTACCACAAAGTGATTATTATTATTTGAATTAATCCAAAAGGGAATACATTTTTCAGGAGATACATTGTACATTCAAAGTCAAGATCTAAAAGTGCATTAGTACTCCAGTCTTTCATGTCTACCATCTTCCTTTTCACTATCTTTTTTAAAATACAGACATACTGGGTGGATTTTTCTAACGTTGTGGAAGGAGGCAGGCAATTTACTGCAACTGGCAAGTATGGTCGTCTGTAATCTTGGTCCCATGCCCTGGCAATTTTGAAGGAAGCTGCAAGAGGTTGCGGGGAGGGGGGGGGGGGGCAGTTAAAGCTCCCGAATTCCAACAGTATTGATCAATTAGGTCAATGAAATTGTTCGTTGAGGGCACTGATCAAAAAATTCCAGACAGCAGGTAAACGGGATCTGAAAACTGGCTGACGAATGAAGGCAGATTCCTGGCAGTAGCTGTGCCCACTTTTTACTTTTTAATCTTTGAACCTTCATTTTGAGGGGCCCTTTCGTACTCCAATCTATAACGCAGTGCTCTTTTTGACATTGGGGCAGCTGATCTTCCGGTGCAAGGTGACCTTCTGTTGGCCATCAGTCTCGGAGGCCCACCTTCCGTTCTTGATTGAACTCAGCTCCAGGGGGCAGCCACTTAATTGGCCTCCTGCTCCAAAATTTCCTTTCAAACCCTATTGCTGGCATCTGTGGTTTCCCGACCCATATTTAATAATAACAATCTTTATTAGTGTCACAAGTAGGCTTACATTAACACTGCAATGAGGTTACTCTGAAAATCCCCTAGTCACCACACTCCAGCGCCTGTTCAGGTACACTCGGGGACAATTCAGAATGTCCAATTCACCTAACAAGCACGTCTTTAGGGGTTTGTGAGAGGAAACCGGAGTACCCAGAGGAAACGACGCAGACACGGGGAGAACATGCAGACTCCGCACAGAAAGTGACCCAAGCCAAGAATCGGACTGGGGTCCCGGGTGCTATGAAGCAACAGTGCTAACCACTGTGCTGTCGTGTCGGCCACTTTTCATGCCAATGGCAGAATAAGGGCCTGGGAATGAAAATTTGTCTACCATTTTCATGTTAACCACAAGGTATTCACACACCAAGTCATGTTGCCACTGCTTTTCCAACAAAATGTTCCCTATACAACCTTGAAAATAAACCATGGTAAACTGTCAATGTGACAAATGGGACTAATGAATGAAACACATTACAACTTCTCTAAGCAGTATTAAATAAACAGCTGGCCTTTTACCATTTAGTGAGATGTCACAGATATGTTACTGTAGTTGGCTGTTAAACCAACCATTTAATCAACTGAGATGAAACTTCAGTCTTAAAAATTATTTGTCACTCTTTCAGTCTGTTCATGTAAAAAGAACACTTTTTTATTTAAAGTGTTACAATTTAAATACTTTAAATACTTAAAATAAAAAGCACATATTATTGAAGTGAATATTTTGATTTGTAAATGTATGAGATATTGGTTATAATGGTTTATGGCCTGACTCACTGACAGTTCAGTGTGCTAGTTGTGACTTTCACAGTCTGTTGGCAGTTTCTGGGAAAGCCATCACACCTGTGACTTTGGCTTTGATTAATGAGTCTTTCAACTCATCACCACCATCTGAAGGAGGGCCATGGCCTTTTTGGGCTTCAGTGATTTATTTGCCTTCAGTGCAATGCCAGGAAGGTATCTTCCGTAAAGAAACCCACACCTGTTTAAAGCTAATGAAAACCTCAATATGTCATTGTCTAGACAAGCCAAAATGCATGTTAAACTAGATAAAAGATTTATTCAAGTTACTTGAATGCAGTTTTGTCCCAACCTGTCAATTTAAGGAGGCATAAGACCTTCCTCAATGACATTCCACATAGTGTCAAGTTTCTGAGTGACTATTTCAAATTTTGTGGTGAGATGAAGGACTTTTCACAAAACAATACAGGATATTTTACTGAAGTTAATTGAAAACCATTAAAACTTTCATATGATTTTCAAAATATTATGGCAATTTTCAAGGTGAATGACTTATTAGTCATAGAAAAGGCAAATTTGCAAGGATAAACATTAATGCAAACAGTGAAACCCAGAAGTAATGAAGTACTTTCAATACTCTGAAAAACTTTAAATCTTAAAAAAATTCAATCATGTGCTGATGATAAATAAAAGTGGTATAACAATTGATATATTTTTCCTACAAACTTTGACATATGGCTATAATTTATAATCAACAGTATATTCATATTCAAAAGAATATATGACCATTTCCTCAAAATAATCAAAATAGTTGATTTTTAATAATAGCTTTTAAATTTAATTTCAATACTTCAGCATCCAAAAAGTCACAGTATCATTTTAATGTTGCCTTAGAAATAAATTTATTTTCGAAGGCACATATCTATCAAATTTCAAAAGGCATTAAAAGCCATTTCATTTTAAACTACAGTTTAAGCAAATTGAACAATAAAACAACTATTAATTCTACATCAATAATTAAAAGAACAAAGAAAAGTACAGCACAGGAGCAGGCGCGTCAGCCTTCTAAGCCTGTGCCGATCATGAAGCCCTAACTAAAAAAAAACAACCTTCTGGCCTTACTCGGTCCGTATCCCTTTATTTCCTCTCTATTCATGTACCCATCTAGATTCCTCTTAAATGTTGCTAATGTGCCTGTTTCCACCACAACCTCCGGCAGCACGTTCCAGGCACTGTTGCCTTTTTTGCCTGCTATAAATATGGCAATCAATAAGGTTGCCCTTCTTTCTTTAGATCTCGATATCATATTGCTCAGCGTCGCCAGGTATCAAATGATAGCATCACAAGGTTCAACCGGATATCGATCAAAGAGCCAAACACCAGTTAGTTAGTTCAAGATCAAGGGTACTTTATTTACACACAAGATTAATCATGTAACATAAACACTAGTTAAAATATACCCATCAACTATGACAATCTGTACTTAACTTCAGGCACCCGGCTTAGGTCAGAGGAACAGTGGCCGTTGTTTGAATCTGGATCTACTGGGTCTGGAGAAGTAACTGCTGCTCAGCTGGGCTCATCCGTCTGGTAGCGGGCGTTGAACTTGAACTTGCTTCTGGTGGTGCTGCAATTGGAGGTGGACGTTGCCGGAGAGTCAGGTCCAAGAGAGGTTGAACACATGGCAGTGTCTCTCTTTATCCTTGGGCAGTTTCGCGCCCTTTAGGGCGGTCCTTAGGTTTGGACCTCATTAGTTAGGTAGTTCCCGATCACTGTATTCGATCTGAGCCAATAAAGGGCCGGGTGCCTTGATAGCTGGGCATGCCCTAAGCGGTCATTTACCTTGTTGTTTACAGTTCCTGAGTACCGGGAGTGGCGCCGAAATGTCTGGGATTGTATCGGTTACTCAAGTATCAGTCCTTTGTCTTACGGACATGGGCCATCAAAATGCTAATCGGTTGGGGGTTTCGATGCTGTCTGGATTCTTTGCTCACAAATATATATTGAGGCTCTGAGCCTCCCTGAATCTTACATTGTCCATATTTTCCTTTAGGCTTTGCGAACGCCCATGTTTCTTGTTGTAAGTGGCCATCCCAGATGGCTACGGTCCGTCCTCTTTATCCTCAACGCAAAGCGTGAAGGATCACACTACTGAAACCTCTCCTGTTCTCTGGTATGCCGGGAACCCTCAATCAAGGACAGGTTCTATCCTACTCTGTCCTATGGGTCAAAACATTTACCTAAGTTTTCCCTAATACAACACACAGCTATAAAAACTCTAAGGCGCACTATAACATTCAATCATACATTTCAATTTCTTTACACAAAAAGGGGAACCTCTAACTGTCCTTAACTAAACTACACTCATGCTGCTATCTAATAATCAAAGGAACTTATATTAATTACAGTACAAAATAAACAATAGCAGCATCACATTCCTACTTAACAAAGGGCAGCACGGTAGCATTGTGGATAGCACAATTGCTTCACAGCTCCAGGGTCCCAAGTTCGATTGCGACTTGGGTCACTGTCTGTGCGGAGTCTGCACATCCTCCCCGTGTGTGCGTGGGTTTCCTCCGGGTGCTCCGGTTTCCTCCCACAGTCCAAAGATGTGCAGGTTAGGTGGATTGGCCATGATAAATTGCCCTTAGTGTCCAAAATTGTCCTTAGTGTTGGGTGGGGTTCCTGGGTTATGGGGATCGGGTGGCGGTGTTGACCTTGGGTAGGATGCTCTTTCCAAGAGCCGGTGCAGACACGATGGGCCGAATGGCCTCCTTCTGCACTGTAAATTCTATGTTAACACATATGTCAATTTACAGAGAAAGTAATTCTATTATAAAAAACGCGGAATTTATTCATAGTTCATAGAGTTCATAGAATTTACAGTGCAGAAGGAGGCCATTCGGCCCATCGAGTCTGCACCGGCTCTTGGAAAGAGCACCCTACCCAAGGTCCACACCTCCACCTTATCCCTATAACTCAATAACCCCACCCAACACTAAGGGCAATTTTGGACACTAAGAGCAATTTAGCACGGCCAATCCACCTAACCTGCACATCTTTGGACTGTGGGAGGAAACCGGAGCACCCGGAGGAAACCCACGCACACACGGGGAGAATGTGCAGACTCCGCACAGACAGTGACCCAAGCCAGGAATCGAACCTGGGACCCTGGAGCTGCGAAGCAATTGTGCTATCCACAATGCTACCGTGCTGCCCTTAGGAATAGGGAGTATTAGGGAGAAAAAGGATCAAAAGGAGTGTGGGGTCTGCTGAAGTCCGAGAAAAGGGGCTCTGAATGTGTATACTGGAGGGAGGGAGGCTCTCCTTCGCCATTTCCGAAGTCTGATCGTCTGGATGACACTGCAAAGTATAGCTATAATCAATAGGGCTTCTACCGTGTATGATATTGTCGCACCATGTGGGGGTATCAGTGGCTGTGTCTATGTGCGGTGTAGTGTCCGGGCTAGGGGTATCGTGTTGGGTGGTCATGCTTAGGGCCTGTGTGGTGAGGGGTGTAGGGGCGGATAACGCGCGCAACTGTATCGATCCAACGGCAATCATGATACAAATCATCAGGTCCGTCTTCATCTTGTCTGTGTCTTCGTCTGTCTCCTGGTACATTCGTATCATTCCTGGGGGTACATGGTAATATTTGTTATTATCTTGTTGTTTAATATCTCGTTTGTCTGTCTGTTTCTCTTTAACATCAATTTCCCATTTAGAATCGTCACCATATGTGATTCCCTCATTTTTATTTTAAACCAACCATTTGGGAGAGAAGACATCTGAAAAATGAATTTTGTCACAGTGCGAGCACTCTCGCAGCCTGTGGTTGATGGGCTGAGTGGGCGGACAATTTCTCCGTCCAGTGCAAATTTGTTTCAACCAAGTGTTTTAACATGTAAATAGCAGGCAGCGGTTAGCAACTGAAGGGTTGCCGGAAAGGAAACATAAGTTGTGGCAAAGTGCATTCTTTAAAACACATTTTTAAAAGAACAGCAAAAGAGTTTTGAAAATAATTTTCCGAATGGGGTGCGTATGAGCGCAGCAGGGCAAGAATGGGTGGAAAACCCGGGTAGGGTGGTGACCAGTGCCGTTACTCCACTACCAGAGCTTGGCTGACCAAATACATAGGGGGTCCTCAGGCAGGGCGGGGATAAGTGTCGTTACTCCACTGTCTGGGTGACCTTACAAGAACGGTAAGAATTTGAATATTTATGGACTTTCAACAAACTTGTGTCTTTAACTACCATGTGGCATCAAAGGAGTAGTCATAACTGTATCAAGAAATTTGTATGAGATCGACAAACAAAGTTGTACAAGAGAGAAACATTCAACATTAAAAACAAACTAAAGAAGAAAGTGGGCAGGTTCATCAGGGAGTAGGACACTAAATCTCAATCGGTTCCTTTCTCTTATAATCTGGACACCTCAGGGATCCATTCCAAAAAGGGTCTTAAAGGGGTTAGCATGGTGGGAGTCAGACTCTGAGTCATCACCTTCTCCCGGTTGTCAAACTCGTGACTGGAGTTTCAGTGCCAATGCGGCGTGGGCCGATGTGGGATCCATCTTGTTGTTTCTTATCAGTCGATAAGAATTGTTGCGGTGCCATTGTTTCTTATCCTGGAGGGCGGTAGGGGCAAGGGGGGTGTCGCTATCGTCGGGCGGTGGGTCAGATTCTGGTTACAGCAAATAAATTGTCTCTGAGGGGCCAAATATATCGTGGTCGGTGTCACTGGGGCTGTGATGACTGGGGCCTGGACTGTTTTTCCATTGTTCGAGAATATCAGGGGCGCTCGTTGTGGTTTCTCTGTCTCTATCGCTATCGCTGTCGCTAGCGGCCGAATCAAGTGTGAGTTTGACGTTCGTCTCTGGGGTCGGAGTCAAGGTCCTGTCTGTGGACGTGCTATCCTGGCTGGGGGACGGCTGGATTGGGTTGCCAGTGGGCAGGTCTTCGTTGTCTGCCATTGCCAGTGAAATATGGTGTGAGTGGCTGCACTGCGTTCCATAAACCTTAGGCTGGTTTATATGGAACCATCCTGATTTTCCATTTGGATATGTAATCTTGTAAACTGAGGGGTTTACTTTATCGGAAATTGAGTAAGGTCCTGCACATTTGGGGGAGAGGAATGAACTAGGATTGTACAGGGAGATCATGTCTTGCTGTCCAACTGTATACTCTATCGGGTGTAGGGATGGGGGAGTCCCCATCGAGTAAAAATGTGCTTGGTTAGTTTTTGCTGTTGCTCTGGCCGGGTTTGTTCTTGAAGGGAATGCTTCTACCCATTTTGTGAAGGTGTCGATGACGACCAACACATATTTGAATCCATTTCTGCAGGGGGGGGACCAATATAGTCTAACTGCAAATTCGTCCATGGGCCATTAACAGGTTGGGTGTGTCTTAGCTGACCTTTCTTTGCATATCTGTCTGGGTTGTTCTGGGCGTAAATCAAACAGTTCTCAATGTAGTGGGTTACATCAGTTTTTAAATCGAGCCAGCAACAGAGAGGTTTGAGGTGGGCAGGGGTGGATTCTATCCCTTGGTGTCCGTGTCCATGGAATTGACAAATAAGCTGGTTCCTGTCCTGGGTGGGGACCACATAAATACCATGCTTTAATATGATTCCCTCGTGTATCGTTAAAGTGTCTTTAAATCTATCATAGGGAGCTGGGAGGTTTCCCCTTAAAATTTCCTTTAGCGTGTCATCTTCCTTTTGTGCCTGTGCCAAATCTTAAATATTAGTCTGTGAGACCTGGACCGCGTGTACTGGGGCACTCTCGGGGGGTTGCCAAAAGTGGCCATGTCGTAAGCCTGCTTTCGCTAGGGTGCCTGCTTTTGCTAGGGCGTCTGCTTTCACGTTACCGGGTGGGGAGGAGTGATGGTGGCTTCTAACTTTTATGATTCCGTATTTTCGATCTTTCGCTGCCTGGAGAAGGTGTTTGAGTAATGTCGCTGAGGGTAGGGGTTTTCCGTCGGCGGATATATATCCTCTAGATTCTCACAGGGGCAGGAATTCTGTCAAGCTGTTGCAAACATACAAACTGTCTGAATATATGTCTGCACAATGTAAGCAATGGCGGCTAACTCGGCTGCCTGCGAACCTAAATGTCCAGGCAACTTTAACGCGATTTCCTCTAGTGCTCGTCCCTGCGCGTCCTCTACATAAATTCTACATCCTATGATCCTTTTACCATTTAGAACTGTGGAGGACCCATCTACATAAATTTTTAGAGCTTTTTATGTGGGCTTGGTCATCTGTGGTGGGATGCCTGTCCTTTTCGGCACCGATTTGGGAATCCTGTGTTGTGCTTGACTGCAATGATCTTGCACTCATGTGGGGTTCCTGCATATTGTAAATTGTTGGCCAGAAACGTGTGCATCTTTGTCCTTTTTACCGTAATGTCGCGTCCTTGTAGGAGTAGGGTCCAGCGCCCTGCGCGAATTTGGCTTACTGTGCCGTCTTTTAGCCTACCGTCTAATAGTAGCTGTGTCGGGGTGTGCTCGGTCAAAATGGTTACGGGGTTGAGTCCTGTTATGTATGAGAAGTATTGGACAGCCCAAAAAACTGTGAGCAAGTTCCATTCGCAGGCTGAAAATCCCTGCTCTACGGGATCTAAGACGCGTGAGGCATACGCTACAGGTCCTAAACGATCGTGCCTTTCCTGTAGAAGTACGGCCGAAAGTGTTCGGTCGGTGGTCGTTACCTCTATTGCGTATGGGGAGTGTGGGTCTGGTGCCTGTAAAGCGGGGGCTGTGCTTAGGGCGCGTTTCAATGCACCTACGGCATCCGTGTGCTCTGGAAGCCATTTCCATGGAGCCTGTTTCTTAAGGAGCTCAGAAAGTGGGGCTGCTTTTGTGGCGAAACCGTCTAAGTGGTTCCTGCAGTAGCCGACCAGTCCTAAAAATGACCGGAGTGCTGTAACATTTTGGGCCAAGGGCAATTTTACAATTGAATCGATCTGTTTCTGTTCTGTCTCACGCTTACCATGTGTAATGACTGTACCTAAATAAGTGACCTTTTCTTGGAGAATTTGGGCTTTTTTGGGGTTGATTTTGCATCCAATTTCTTTTAGGAGTCCTAATAGTTCTGAAAGAAGCAAAATGTGCTCTTCCTTGGTGTCAGTATGTAGGATCAAGTCATCCATACTGAACGAGGCATTCGGGTCGGGAAAATTTTGTTAAACGTTTGCCAATTGTCTGTGGAAAATGGAGGTGGAGTTGTGGAAGCCTTGTGGAAGGCATGTCCACATGTACTGCTGTCCCTGGAAAGTGAACGCAAATTTGTACTGCCACATCTTGTCCAATGGAATGGACCAAAAGCCATTGCTAATGTCCAAAACCGTGAAAAATTTTGACTGAAGTCCCTGCTTTAACATGGTCTCGGGACTCGTGGCAACGGTGGGGGCTGCTAACGGAATTACTTTGTTTAATTCTCTGTCATCGATGGTCAGTCGCCATGAACAATCTGGTTTTCTTACGGGCCAAATCGGGGCATTGTTCGTTGAGGCTACGGGCCCAATTACTCCTTGATCCAATAAACTCTGGATTACTTTAGCTACCTCTCCCTCGGCTTGCTGTGGAAAACCATATTGTTCCTGGGGCTTAGGGTCGGGACCTGCAACATTGACCATTCCTGGAATTTTACCGAAATCGTGCTTGTGCTGGGCAAACGATGCTTTGTGTCTTTCCAAGACTTCTCTGTTTTGTCTGTGGTAATGGTTTGTGGATCAAACCAGTACTCTCCCACTGAGCTAATCCTGTGTGCGTAGTCTCCTACTGTGAGCGTGGCGGGGGCTCGTGCTGCTCTAGCCATTTTCCACACACATTTATTTACGGGGTCAAAAGAAAGGTTGTGTGAGCTCATAAAATCTATCCCTAAGATGTGCTCTGCTTCTGGGCTAAATCTACCAAAACAACTGAGTGCTTAGTTTTAATGTTACCGATCTGGATATCCACAGGGGCCGTAATGTGTCCCTGCTGGAGGTGACCTGTCAAGCCACTAAAGGTGATGGTGTATATAGTGGGCCATATATCTCGCTGATACATCATGAAGGAGTTTAACGTGGTTCGGGACCCTCCTGTGTCCCAAAGGAACTCTACGGGGTGTCCCCGGACTGTGCCTGCAACTACCGGTCTTCCGGACTTGTCCCAAAGTGTGTCGCAGACCCAAGTTGGGGAGTCCGAACACCGTCAATCGGTGCCATTTATGGCCAAATTATCTGCACGGGCACTAACGCTGTGGATAGGTCTGGCATTGTTCCTAGGGAGGGCATTTGTGGGCTGATTCTGTTGCTGTTTCGGGGGGGGCATTGCATTCTCGGGCGTAATGTCCCTTGTGTCCACAATTGTAGCATCCTACGCTTTAGGGTGCTGCATGTTACTTCAACCTTCATTTACCCATGCAGGGTCTTGGTGTGCCCTTACTGGATTCATGTTGGCGTTTACTCTCTCCTGCTCCGTCATTTTCTGTAGGGATTGTTCCCAAGCTCTAGATAGTCACTTCAGTACCAACACTTCATTGTGTGCCGGGTCTGAGGGGTCGTAATTCGCACATGCCTTTTGTCCTGCCTCCATGGCGTGGGAGACTAAAATACGGGTCCATTTGGCCGTATTGTCTGCAGATAAATGGGCGCGTGTCAAATCACCGAACACTGCGGTGAACTGGATCCAGAGGCGTCCAGCAAATGCTGTTGGATGCTCTCCCTTTTTCTGTCTGCATCGGTTAAGTCTTTCTACTGGATCTCCTCTACTGTAGCCAATGACATCTAGAATGGCTGTTTTCATATCCTGGAGGCTACCTCCTCCTACATTTTGTGGGTCGGGAAGGGCTAAACTAACAGGCGGGTCAAGGCTCATTACAATGAGTTTTACTTCTTCCTGCTCGTCCAGACCGTACATGACGGTCTGTTGCCTAACTCGTTCAAAAAAGTGGTGTGGGTCTGACATGGGGTGAAAGGTTTCTATTTTATCGTGGGCATCCCTTAACTGGGTGATGGTTAATGGGGTGGTGTACACAAAATCGGGTTGGTCCTCTGTTGTTACTCTACGCTGCGTGCTGATGGGATTTAGAGGGCTGGGTACTGCCTGTGCAGTCGGTGGTGAGGGTGCTTTCCTTTTCGGGGTCTGGGGGGCTCTATTATGACTTTCCGTTTTGTTCACATATCGTTGGGCCGTTTCATTAAGTTCCTGCCAATCGGGGCCATCTTCCTGATCTAACTGTGGGCCAAAGGTATCTCTGAACCCATTCTGAACTGAGAGCAGTGATTGCAATCTTGCAATTTGCTGCCTGCACTTGGCATGGTCTACCGAACTCCGCCTCTGTTCCGTGGTGGAACTGTGGAGTGCTCATAGGGCTGCCTTTAAGTCCTCACATTGCTTTTTCAACTGTTCTGCTTGGTGTTCTGTTTCCTCTCTTACCAAAACCGCACGTTGCGTGGCCTGGTAGGCCTTATCATATTGGATCTGAAAGCTACTGAGGTGAGCGAGACAAGATTGGTGTGCCCGTTTGACATCAACCATCTCCTTGTCCTTCACCGCTCGCTGGCTCATTTACTTTCTCACACTCGCTAACATTTCCCTCTCTACTCTTCTCCTTCTCCTCCAGCTGTCTGCGGTGCATCCTCACAACCTCCTCTGTGCCTCGCAATTGTGCCAAGCAGGACACGATTGTCATCGGCTTACGAACTCTACTCAAATTCTTCTTGTGGATATCGGTCAGGTTGTCCCACCAGGTTTGTCCTATGCTACCAGGACCTGTTTCCTCATTCGCACAAAATTCAGACCATAGAGGCCATCCTTTCCGCTTTAGGTATTTCCTAATCTCCTCTTCCCATATGGGACACTGTTCTGCTCTGTTGGTCGTTGCAAACTCGGGTTCTTGTGGGTGCATAAGGCATTCCATTGCCTTCATTGCCATCTGTATAATTATCTCTGTTTCTCTACCGGGAATTTGGGATGGGGGGAATAAAGGGGTGGTGCAAACAGCGGGTACGGCTCAAGCTATTTTCCGGTTTACGCAACTCCCGAAAGTTCCACGCAACAAAATCTATCGAGATTACCTTGTATCCCTTGTTAGTACGCATGCAAATTACACACTTCCGAATCTTGGAGGTTTGAACAATACTGGTCTTACACTTGTGGTTTCTTTTACTTTTCCAATTTGGATTTCCAATTCAAACGTTTTGTGGGTTCTCTCGGAGTCTGGGTCGAATCCCGTCAGACGTCGCCAATAACTGTTGCCTTTTTTACCGGCTATAAATATGGCAATCAATAAGTTTGCCCTTCTTTCTTTAGATCTCGATATTATATTGCTCAGAGTCGTCAGGTATCAAATGATAGCACCACAAGGTTCAACCGGATATCGATCATAGAGCCAAACACCAGTTAGTTAGTTCAAGATTAATGGTACTTTATTTACACACAAGATTAATCATGCAACATAAACACTAGTTAAAATACACCTATCAACTATGACAACCTGTACTTAACTTCAGGCACCCGGCTTAGGTCAGGGGAACAGTGGCCGTTGTTCGAACCTGGATCTACTGGGTCTGGAGAAGTAACTGCTCCTCAGCTGGGCTCATCCATCTGGTAGCGGACGTTGAAATTGAACTTGCTTCTGGTGGTGCTGCAATTGGAGGTGGACGTTGCCGGAGCGCCAGGTCCAAGAGAGGTCGAACACATGGCAGTGTCTCTCTTTATCCTTGGGGAGTTTCGCGCTCTTTTGGGCGGTCCTTCGGTTTGGACCTCATTAATTGGGTCGTTCCCGATCACTGTATTCGATCTGAGACAATAAAGGGGCGGGTGCCTTGATGGCTGGGCATGTCCTAAGTGGCCATTGACCCTGTTGTTTACACTTCATGAGTACCGGGACTGGCGCCGAAATGTCTGGGGTTGTATCGGTGACTCAAGTATCAGTCCTTTGTCTTACGGAGATGGGCCATCAAAATGCTAATCGGTTGGGGGTTTCGATGCTGTCTGGATTCTTTGCTCACAAATATACATTCAGGCTCTGAGCCTGCCTGAATCTTACATTGTCCATATTTCCCGTTAGGCTTTGTGAACGTCCATGTTTCTTGTTGTAAGTGGCCATCCCAGATGGCTACAGCACCCACCACTCTCTGTGTGAAAAACGTACCCCCGCACAACTCCCTTAAACTTTCCCCCTCTCACCGTGAACCTGTGCCCTCTTGCTATTGCCACTTCCATCCTTGGAAAAAGCCTTTGACTATCCACCCTGTCTATGCCTCTCATAATTTTGTAGGCCTCTATCAGGTCTCCCCTCAGTCCCCATCTTTCCAGTGAAAACAATCTTAGTTTATTCAACCTCTCCTCATAACCAACACCCTCGAGACCAGGCAACATCCTGGTGAAACTTCTTTGTACTCTCTCCAAAGTATTCATGTTCTTCTGATAATGTGGTGACCAGAACTGCACGCAATACTCCAAATGCGGCCGAGCCAAGTTTTTATATAGCTGCAATATGTTTCCCAACTCCTGTACCCAATGCCCTGGCTGATGAAGGCAAGCATGCCATATGCCTTCTTAATCGCCTTGGTCACCTGTGTTGCCACTTTTAGGGAACTGTGAACCTGCACACCCAGATCCCTCTGTATGTTAATGTTCCTCAGGGTCCTGCCATTTACAGTATAATTAAGTAGGCTGAATTGCTTCTACAATTTCTTGATGTAGCTAATTTCAATGCTGTATAGACCATTGCTTTTGGTTACTGTTGTGAATCATTGCTAATACTTTACTTCAGCACTTACATTTAGGTTATACCTCCATTTTCAAGTTGAAAACTTTCCCTGCATTAAACTGGTATCTGCGACTGGTAACTGTATAGAGCAATGATTAGGCAGAAGTCTAGAGTAATATTGGCAGTTGCAATTTTTTTCTGTGGAGTATTTTAAGTTAATTAACAAAGGATATTTTGATCTTGAATTCTTAATGTGCAATTTAACATGCACAGCTCCACTCTGCAGGTAGCTAATTTTAATGTTCGGAGTGAACAGACTGCATTGTCCAACCTCATCACAATAAGAGGATTTCACTTAAATGTGCAGGATTTAAGGTAGTCCAATCCCACCCGCATACATTTGAAGAATGGCTTCAGGTTCAACTGTCTGGTGCCAAGCTCCTTGTGTTTTGAGACTACATACTGCAAATTGTTGTAAACCATATAGTGTCAGATCAGAACAAGTTATCGAACAAGTTATCAGAACAATGCATCGAACAATGTATTAAAATAATTATTATAATCTGCAAAAGTAATCATGCCAGTTGTAATGTAATTAGTTATTATTTTTTAAATTATCAGTACGAAATTAATTTATCAAACGATACATTAAAATAATTCTTATAATCTGCAAATACATATTTCCTTACATGCAACTGTATGTGCCCTGAAAATCATTTGAAATGCACACAGTCATTTTTACCTTGAATCCAACCTAAATAGGATAATAATCTCCTCCATTTGTCAGCTGCAAAACACCAGTGGAACCTTAGAAGTCCAGAGATGCATACTGTCCAATCATGCTGCTCCTCAAACCATCCAAATTAAAACACTTTTACATTTTACTTTTAGTATATGATCTAGCCCTGAATTAATAAAGCCAAGGATCCTATATGCCTTTTCAACTTGTTCTGCTGCCTTCATAAAGATGTGGACCATACCCCCATTCTCTCTGTTCCTGTACCCCCTTTAAAAGTGCATCATGTAGTATATATTGGCTCTCATTATTTTTCCAATTAAAATGTATCACGTTACACTTCTTTACATTAATTGTACCGGCTAAGGTTTGTCCATTTAACCTGTTCATCTGAAGTTTGTTAATGCCCTCTTCAATGTTTACTACATTTCTGGAAATCATGTCTAAAATAACTCTTATGAAACCCACATGAACGACCCAATTGATCTCCCCGAGGGGCTCGTGGAATATGAGCTCCATGGGTGGATGCCCAGCCGCTGTGGCTCATACAATCACCTCTTAAAAGCAGGCCTGAATTGAAACCAGCATGAGCGGTAGTCCCGGTTGGGACCTTTGTGTTGTATGCCGCGTTGCATCCTTTTCTGTTGGCTGAAAATAAATTTCCATTTGGATTTACCCCCTCGGACATCCTTAGCATTTATAATGACCAAGCCATTAATGTATATGTCTCTCTCTCTATATATATATATATATATATAATATATTGCCAGTTTATCTCGGTGAGCGAGACAGCTGGTTCATGATGCAGAGCGAGGCCAGCAGTGCGGGTTCAGTGCCCATACTGACTAAGGTTATTCATGAAGAACCGCCTTATTTTATTTTGAAAAATATTTTAGGGAGGCATTTAAATATTTACACATCAAATATAATCACAAAACAAAACAAGCGAACAGGTCTGCAAATAACCAAATCAATTAAATACCTAACACCCCACTATCCCGCCCCACACTCCCCAGCTTCCCCCCCCCCCACTGCTGACATCTTAATTTGCATCAAAGAAATTGATTAACGGCTGCTATCTCCGGGCAAACCCCTCCACAGACCCTCTCAAAGCGAACTTTATCCTTTCCAGCCTAAGAAACTCTGCCAGGTTGATGCACGATCAATTACACAAAGACGAGAGTTGAATGCAACTGAGGCTTTATTACACTAAGATGTGTGGCCGCCTACAGCAGCTGGCGAAATGGCTGCTGTACGGGAGCACACATATTTATACTCCGCCTTCTGGGCAGAGCCAGCACGCAGAGACCTACCCCCATACCTGTAGTACAGCGCCTTACCACAAATCACCTAATATATACATCAGTGGTGACTACCATATTTACCCCGTTAAAATTGAGTCCGGCGGGGGTGGTGGAGAACTATACACAAGTACATGTTTTAAAATACAGAGAAAAAAAATTGAGTCCAGCGGGGGTGGAGAATTATACAGAAGGGTGATGTTTTAAGAGTCCAGATCAAGTTACAGGTTCAGTCGGTCCGGAGCCTTGATCTGCCGTTGGAAGTGCGCAGTGGCGGCGACGATTCTGGTGCCGGTCTGGTCCTCGGTGACTCCAAGAGCATGCCAAAATCCTCTTAATCTTCGGGCGTGGGCAGGGAGAGGACGGATTGTCCTGGGGCGGGGGTTGTGGCTGGGTGCGCCGGGGGAGGGGAGGGTGGCGTTGGGCCAGAGGGGTGTGTGTGTGTGGAACCTGCTGCTGCCAGGTCCCTGAGGGAGACAGTATCTTGGCGGCCGCCGGGGTACGCTACCTAGGCGTACTGTGGGTTGGCGTGGAGTAGCTGTACCCTTTCAACAAATGGGTCCGCCTTGTGGAGTCGTACGTGCTTACGGAGGAGTACGGGTCTTGGAGCTGCGAGCCAAGTCGGGAGTGACACCACGGAGGTGGACTTCCTGGAGAAGGCAAAGAGACGTTCATGGGATGTGTCATTAGTCGCAGTGCATTGGAGCGACCGAATGGAGTGCAGTGCGTCGCGGAGGACCTCCTGCCAGCGGGTGGCCGGGAGACTTCTGGACCGTAGGGCCAGTTGAACGGCCCTCCAGACCGTTCCATTCTCCCTATCCACCTGCCCGTTTCCCCGGGGGTTATAGCTGGTCGTCCTGCTCGAGGTGATACCCTTGTTGAGCAGGAACTGACGCAGCTCATCGCTCATGAATGAGGATCCCCTGTCGCTGTGGAAATAGGCGGGGAAGCCGAACAGAGCAAAGATGGTGTTGAAGGCTTTGATGACGGTGGCAGACGTCATGTCGGGGCATGGGATGGTGAAGGGGAATCTGGAGTACTCATCGACCACACTGAGGAAGTACGTGTTACGGTTGTTGGAGGGGAGGGGCCCTTTGAAGTCCACGCTGAGGCGTTCAAGGGGGATGGAGGCCTTCACCAGGCGCACACGGTCTGGCTGGTAGAAATGCGGTTTGCACTCTGCACAGACCTGGAAGTCTCTGGTGATTGCCCTGACTTCATCGACGGAGTAGGGAAGATTGCGGGCCTTGATGAAGTGGTACAAACGTGTGACTCCCGGGTGACAAAGGTTGTTGTGCAGAGTCCGGAGTCGGTCCACTTGTGCGCTGGCACATGTACCTCGGGATAGGGCATCGGGGGGCTCGTTGAGCTTACCGGGGCGATATAAAATCTCGTAGTTGTAGGTGGAGAGCTCGATCCTCCACCTCAAGATTTCATCGTTTTTGATCTTGCCCCGCTGTGTGTTGTTAAACATGAAAGCTACTGACCGTTGGTCAGTGAAGAGAGTGAATTTCCTGCCGGCCAGGTAATGCCTCCAAATTCGCACAGCTTCAACGATGGCTTGGGCCTCTTTTTCGACGGAGGAGTGCCGAATTTCGGAGGCATGAGGGTTCGTGAATGCCACGGGCCTGCCTCCCTGGTTGAGGGTGGCGGCCAGAGCGACGTCTGATGCATCGCTCTCGACTTGGAAGGGGAGCGTCTCATCGACTGTGTGTATCGCGGCCGTGGCGATGTCGGCCTTAATACGGTTGAAGGCCTGGTGAGCCTCGGCCGTGAGGGGAAAAAGAGTGGATTGGATGAGTGGGCGGGCCTTGTCCGCATAATTTGGGACCCACTGGGCGTAGTAAGAAAAGAACCGCAAGCAACGTTTGAGGGCCTTGGGGCAGAGGGGGAGGGGGAGTTCCATGAGGGGGCGCATGTGGTCGGGATCAGGCCCCAGAACTCCGTCTGGCCCACGTAGCCGAGGATGGCTAAGCAGTTCGTGCTGAACACACACTTCACCTTGTTGTAAGTGAGGTTGAGGAGAGTGGCGGTGCGGAGAAATTTGGCAAGGTTGGCGTCATGGCCCTGCTGATCGTGGCCGCAGATGGTGACATTGTCAAGGTACAGGAAAGTGGCCGGCAGCCCGCATCAGTCGACCATTCGGTCCATTTCCTGTTGGAAAACCGAGACCCCGTTGGTGACGGCGAAAGGAACCCTGAGACAGTGGTAAAGGCGGCCATCTGCCTGGAAGGCAGTGTATTGGCGGCCCGCCTTACGGATGGGGAGCTGGTGGTAGGCGGATTTAAGGTCCACAGTTGAGAAGACCCGGTACTGTGCAATCTGATTGACCATATCAGATATGCGTGGGAGGGGGTATGCGTTTAGCTGCGTGTGCCGATTGATGATCTGGCTGTAGTCCACGACCATTCTGTGTTTCTCCCCAGTTTCGCCACTACCATTTGGGCTCTCCAGGGGCTGTTGCTGGCCTCGATGATGCCTTCCCGAAGCAGTCGCTGGACTTCGGACCTGATGAAGGTCTTGTCCTGGGCCCTGTACCGTCTGCTCCTGGTGGCGACGGGTTTGCAATCTGGGGTTAAATTTGCAAATAGGGAAGGTGGGTCGACGTTTAGGGTCGCGAGGCCGCACACAGTAAGGGGTGGTATGGGCCCGCCGAATTACAATGGTAGGCTCTGGAGGTTGCACTGGAAGTCAAGGCCGAGGAGGAAGGCAACACAGAGGTTGGGGAGGACGTAGAGGCGGAAAACGGTAAACTCCACGCCCTGGACAGTGAGAGTGGCTATGCAGTACCCCAGATCGCCACGGAGTGGGACCCGGAGACCAGGGAGATTCTCTGATTGGCGGGGTGTACTGCGAGGGAGCAGCGCCTTACCGTATCGGGATGAATGAAGCTCTCGGTGCTCCCGGAGTCCAGCAGGCAGGAGATCTCGTGCCCATTGATTTTCACGTTTGTAGAGGCGGTTGCTGGGTTGTGCAGGTGAGACTGATTAATCGTGACAGAGGCAAGACGCTGCTGATCGTCGATGGTGGAAGATGATGGGGTGCCCGGAGGGCATGGGTCCTGGTAACATGGCGGCGCCCACGTGCCGTGGGGGAGACAAGATGGCGGCGCTTGATGTTCCTGGGGAGGGCAAGGTGGCGGCGCCCACGGGCCGCACGTGGTGGGGGTTGAACAAGATGGCGGCGCCCACGGGCCGCACGTGGTCCGAGGATGGGAAGATAGCGGCGCCCACTGGCCGTGCGCGGTCCGAGGAGGGGAAGATGGCGGCGGCCACTGCCATAGGGGGGGTCGGAACAATAGCGGCGACTGAACGGGCCTGGCACATCGCCGCGACGTGCCCCTTCTTGCCGCAGGCCTTGCAAAGGGCGCTCCGGGCCGGGCAGCGTTGTCGGGGGTGTTTTGGCTGCCCACAGAAGTAACATTTGGGGCCCCCGGGGTTAGTTGGCTGCTGCATGGCACAGGCGTGGGGTTGGCTAAGTGGGGTCCCCAATGGGGCGGCCGTCTGCGGAGTCCACGATGCGTAGGAGGGGTGGGCCGCGCGGCCGGGGGTGTAGACCTGGATGTTGCGCGAGGTGACCGTCAGCGAGAGCGCAAGCTTTTTGGTTGCCGCGAGGTCGAGCGCGACCCTTCTAAAAGGCGTTGGCGGATGTAATCTGACCCTATTCCCGTAACAAAAGCGTCCCTCATAAGCAAATTTGAGTGTTCCATGGCCGTGACGGCCTGACAGTCACAGTCTCTGACTAGGGGGATTGGAGCACGCCAGAAGTCCTCTACTGACTCACCAGGGAGTTGACTGCGCGTGGAGAGGATGTGTCTGGTGCAAGGCGTGTTAGTCCGCTTAGCGTAGTTTTCGTTCAGTAGCGCCATGGCTTCGTCACAGTTCGGCACGTCCTGGATAAGCGGAAAGACGTTGGAGCTCAGCCGCGTGTAGAGGATCTGAATCTTCTGAGCTTCCAGAATTGGGTCTGGTGCAGACCTAATGTAAGCTTCGAAACAGGCTAGCCAATGTTCAAAGTCCTTTTTGGCGTTGCCTGATTGCGGATCCAGCTGCAGGCGATCCGGCTTGATGCGGAGGTCCATCTTCTGAAAACTTTAGTGTAATAAATTGATGCACAATCAATTACACAAAGACGAGAGTTGAATGCAACTGAGGCTTTATTACACTAAGATTTGTGGCCTCCTACAGCAGCTGGTGAAATGGCTGCTGTACGGGAGTACACATATTTATACTCCGCCTTCTGGGTGGAGCCAGCAGGCAGGAAACTACCCCCGAACCTGTAGTACAGGTCCTTACCACAAATCACCAAATATATACATCAGTGGTGACTACCACATAGGTCACTCACCCAAACCCCGGTTTTGGGGGCCTGAAGGCCCGCCTTCTCGACCATACCACACACCTGAGGTGTGGTGATCCTCAGGTTAAATCACCACCAGTCAGTTCTTCCCCCTCAAAGGGGAAAGCAGTTTACCTAATATATTGCAGAAAAAGACATGTTGACAAAAATTTTTATCATGCACTAATCGGGACAATTTTCAAGAATACCAAATGTAAAGAGAACAATAATTTATACTTCAAGAGAAGAGAGTGCTGATTGGTTGGCAAGTGGACTCTGATTGGTAGAGGAATTGCCATGGAGAATGCATCAGTTAACCGACGACTGACAGTGAACTATCTCGCTGTGTTTAAATTCAATCAGGCAAATTAACTCTGATTGTTCAAGGCATTACCCTGGAAAACGAACCAGAGAAAGAATGTCACCTATTTTGTTTAGTTGATGATGTGGAGTAGGGTAACCGTTCTCCAAGGCAGCCTTTAGGACGCGCGACAACGAAGAATCGCCGAGCAGAAACTTATAGCCAACTTCCACACACATGAGTACGGCCTCAACCGGGACCTTGGTTTCATGTCGCATTACATTCGCCCCCCACCATCTGGCCTAGGCTTGCGAAATCCTCCCAACTGTCCTGGCTTGAGACAATTCACACCTCTTTAACCTGTGATTGCCCCTCACTCTGGCTCTGTAAAGACTTAATTACCTGCAAATGCTCACATTCAAAGTATTATCTTGCATCTTTGACTTTGTTTATATAAATGTTTCTGGAACCTACCTCTTCATTCACCTGAGGAAGTAGCAGTGCTCCGAAAGCTAGTGATTTGAAACAAACCTGTTGGACTTTAACCTGGTATTGTAAGACTTCTTGCCTTGTTTAGTTGAAACAGGAACAATGGGAGCAATTCAACTAAATGGGAACAAAGTCCTACAGTGAGCGCGTTTAGCCGCGTGTTTTCCGACGTTCGCAACGCCAAGAAACACGACAATAATGTCACTTGATTTAAATAAGGGGCCTGTGGGTAGGCCGCACATACACTGAGGCACTCCGCTCGCCGAATTAAGCAAAAGCTTCAAGTCTACGCTGATCGGCACATCATGAGGAATTTCTGCAAAGCATTGAAGAGTGTCCATGACCCTCACGTGGTAACTCACCTGTTCTCAGCATTGAGAGGGAATCTTTCCTGATGAACAGGACAGTTATTAAAGCATGTTGTACTTGTAATAATAATCATAACCTTTATTAGTGTCACAAGTAGGTTTACATTAACACTACAATGAAGTTACTGTGAAAATCCCCGAGTTGCCACACTCCGGCACCTCTTCGGTTAAACTGAAGAAGAATTCAGAATGTCCAATTCACCTAACAAGCATGTCGGGACTTGTGGGAGGAAACCAGAGCACCCGGAGGAAACCCACACAGCCACAGGGAGAACATGCAGACTCCGCAGACAGCGACCCAAGCCGGGAATCGGACTGGGGTCCCTGGGGCTGTGAAGCAACAGTGATAACCACTGTGCTACCGTGCCGCCCAACGATTATAACTGGGATAGCTATAGACAACGCTTTCAGATTGGTCAGATATGAAAAACTGGATAGGCCATCTGTTGTGGTGGTTGCCATTAGATCGTTACACTCAAGAAAGTTCAGGCTCAGATAGAATCCCAAGGGAAATTTACAAATCGGAGGGGATCCCAGCTCGCCATCAACTCTCAGAATTGTATCCCAGAATGAGGGATCAATAAACCATTTCTCAGGATTCCAAGGATGTAATGATTGTTCACTTGTACAAAGGAAAGGGACAAAAATCTACATGTGACAACCACAGAGGAAGCTCATTGCTTTGATAGCTGGTAACGTTCAAGCAGAACTTGTACTACCAGAAAATCAAAGTGGGTTGAGGTTAGGCAAGAGGTACTTACAGAATGATTTTCACCTTTCAGTAAATACAAAATAAATTTCAATGAGCAGAAATGTCTGGAATTGAAGCACTCATCAACAGAGCCCAGCTCAGATAGAGTGGGCATGTCGTACATATGACTGACAACTTAAACTTGGTCTGCGAGGTAGGCCAAGATTAAGGTTCAAGGACTCCTTAAAGGCAAATCTCAGGGAATGTGGCATGTCCACCACAGATTGGGAGAAAATGCACAGGAAAGCACTATCTGGAGAGCAATCCGAAGTACTGATGTTGTTTCCTTTGAACAGCTGAAGAAGGTTGCCAGATAAGGACAAAAGGCAAGATAGATATAGATACCATATTATATTTGTTCAAGAGATGTGGGCAGCAATTGCAAGACAGTATTTACT
Source organism: Scyliorhinus torazame (assembly GCF_047496885.1). NCBI lineage: Eukaryota > Metazoa > Chordata > Chondrichthyes > Carcharhiniformes > Scyliorhinidae > Scyliorhinus > Scyliorhinus torazame. Next base: position 97,458,541 of record NC_092715.1, read on the forward strand.
GTCCACTCATCATCACCCTGAGGGCATTACTGGTCAATCATATGTAGGACATATAGAGTTACATGTAAGTCACATTAGGTAGGGGTAGCAGATTCTCTTCCATAAAGAACATTAGTGCTTCAGTTGAATTGTGACAACAAACAGGCAGTTTTCAGTTATTTCTGGAGCTAACATACCATCGACACCAATGACTAAAGCTGAACTCGATGAGCCAATATCAGCAAAGTGGCCAGAAGTGCAGTGCAGAGGGTATACAATACATACAACCAAATCTCAGCACCCACAATGTTCCTACAATTCGGTCTACCGCTTCTGCCCCTCACCCCAACCCCGCTGCAAAGTGCTCCTAGACAACAGGCTATGCCTGAGCAAGCCTAAATCTCAGCATATTCCAGTGCTCCAATATTCTTTCCCAATGTAAAAGTTGATCAGACTCCAAATTCCAGCATCTTCTGACCTCAGCCATTGATTGGTTTCAGAAAATTTGTTCCATTCAGTTAGAAATGCCCAGCTCCCAAGCCTCAGGCCTCAAGTATGACATTCCCTAGTACTGCTGGGCAACAACCTTCTTTCCCAACAGGCTATTGCGTACATGAGCTTTGCGCCCGTGAAGTGAGAGACAGCCTGAGTGAGGAAACCAGTGGGATTGAAAGTTGGTAATTTGGAGGGGCATAAATATTCTGGCCGGGAGGTTTGTTGGTGTCACACGGGTGGATTTAAACTAGTTTGGCAGGGGGGTGGGAACCAAAGCAAAGGTGAATTAACTGAAGGGGAACGAGAGTATAGCCAGTAAGACCCCAGAGGAAGAGCAGGCAGGGCGTGTTTGAACATAAGAACAAGGAGCAGGAGTAGGCCATCTGGCCCCTCGAGCCTGCTCCGCCATTCAATGAGATCATGGCTGATCTTTTGTGGACTCAGCTCCACTTTCCGGCCCGAACACCATAACCCTTAATCCCTTTATTCTTCAAAAAACTATCTATCTTTACCTTAAAAGCATTTATTGAAGGAGCCTCTACTGCTTCACTGGGCAAGGAATTCCATAGATTCACAACCCTTTGGGTGAAGAAGTTCCTCCTAAACTCAGTCCTAAATCTACTTCCCCTTATTTTGAGGCTATGCCCCCTAGTTCTGCTTTCAGTGGAAGCAACCTGCCCGCATCTATCCTATCTATTCCCTTCATAATTTTATATGTTTCTATAAGATCCCCCCGCATCCTTCTAAATTCCAACGAGTACAGTCCCAGTCTACTCAATCTCTCCTCGTAATCCAACCCCTTCAGCTCAGGGATTAACGTAGTGAATCTCCTCTGCACACCCTCCAGTGCCAGTACGTCCTTTTTCAGGTAAGGAGACCAAAACTGAACACAATACTCCAGGTGTGGCCTCACTAATACCTTAATCTTGCTAATCAAGGAGGATCTGGTGGACTGACGTGCATTTGCATCAATGCGAAAAGTGTAACAGGTAAGGCAGTTAAATTTAGAGCTTGGATTAGTACTTGGAACTATGATGTTGCTATTAATGAGACTTGGTTAAGGGATGGACAGGATTGGCAGCTTAATGTTCCAGGATACAGATGTTTCAGGGGGGATAAAGGGAATTCTCACTAGATGCACACAGTTGAAAAATGATCTCTCTTTCTGACCAGAAATCCACATGCACCTGGTAATCTGTAAATTTCCCTCATTAAACAATAATAAAAATCTAACTGGCTTTCGGACCCTTTGAGGAAATTTCTCTAGAATGAAATCTCAAATAGCGGCCTTAAAGGGATTAATAAGGTTAGTTGATAAATGATCAGAAATGTGCTTGAGAACCAAACTACTTTGTCAGAGGAGGTCAGCTAGAAACAATGCAGCGTACAAAATACATGGAAAATGGTTGTGGTGTTTAGCATCCATTTATCACAGCCCCAATATATTACTGCTTAAGTTCCTCTGAGCAACATCTTCTGCCTAACTATTTTCAAGTGTTTCATTAATGATCTTCTCTCTCCCATAAAATCAGATGTGGGATCGTTTAGAAATGATTTTATAGTATTGAATTCCACTCCTGATAGGCTACAGCAAAACCTGGACAACACCCAAGCAGGGGACAAACAAGGAGTTACATGGAAAAGAAATTCCAAGTGGATGGTCAGCATTAGGAAAATTCTATAATCATAGACTGGATAGAACCTGAAAAGGGGCATAGGAATTCACTGTTCAATTAACCCATGCTCACTCATCGTGTTGCAGGCAATGCACTAAATTTGTGCTATCTGCTCTTTTAAATGATTTCTGTGCACAGTATGTTATTAATAGCAGCACACATTGGCAGGGACATGATATTGTGAGCATCTAGCATTAGTCAAAGACAGCCATCACCTCTGAAAGAGGAGGTGAATTGTGGCATAAGTGTTGGAATTTTCTACTCAACTGATTTGGTGCTGTGATACTTGGAACACTGGTTGAACATCCAAGATAGTATGGACCAAGGTTTTCAAACAATGCATTGGAAACGGGAGCTTGGTGGAAAGGAGGAGGGTTGTCCCGTATCTACTTGGTGGTGGTGGAGGGGGTGTGGGGTTCAGGAACACCTCTAGACACATGCTCAGGAAACAATGGAAATAACAATGGCAGGAATGTTGCTCATCAAACATGGATGCTGTGCAAGAGGATGTTTAATGATCTCATATGAGATGGTATTTCCTACAAACTGCGCCAACAGCCTCATCTGATCCAATCCAATCCAAACAAATCCAATCCAATCGAATAGCCAGAAGCTATTTCCCAGGGTAGAAGACTCAATTACAAGGGGGCACAGGTTCAAGGTGAGAGTGGGTAAGTTTAGGGGAGATGTGCGGGGAAAGTTTTGCACACAACGGGGCGGTGGGTGCCTGGAACGCATTGCCAATGGAGATGATGGAGGCAAGCACGATAGCAATGTTTAAGATGTATCTTGATAACAATTTTCCCCCCCACACAATTCATGTTGCACTCGTGGCGGCTTGCCTCTGATACGCTCGCCATGGGAAAACTTAATCTCTAATCAGTGAGGCATTCCTTTTAAATGCTTTGCCAGCACTTGCTGCAAGTCCAGGGGGCAGGCCTCCAGGAAAACAGCCCCTCAATTCATGGAGGGAGGCCTCACAAAATACCTGGATAGTCTGGAGCAGAAGCGTGACATCCTCTACCTGTGATCACGCAGACGCCCATGAAGCAAGGTCACCACCCCGCCTGGGAGGCAATGGCTACCTTGCTCCATAAGAGGGTGGGGAAAATATGCCTGAAGAAAATGAATGATCATCTTCATGCAGCCAGGGTGAAGTCAGCTTCTGAATGTCTTATGCTGCACCTCTTCACATACCCCTCCTTGGACTGCAAGGTCAACTGGAGGAGTCCCACCACCATCTGTCCGAGGAGATGATGCCATCACTCCAACGCAACAAAGCAAGAGTGGTGTCTGCAGTGAAGACCTTGGCGCAGGGCGTGCACTCCATGGCTGAGGGCATGAGCTCAAGGTACAAAGTTTCAACTGCATAGTGCAGGCACTAGTGGGAATCCATGAGACTCAGTGAATGGAGGGGCTTCTGGATCTCACTCCAGCTGAGTCTCTATCCCATGGAGGAGCGCAGTGTCCCCAGGCACCTGGAGGGAAGAGGCAGAAACGCAGTCCAGGGTCTTCCACTCAAGAGACCCTGGGGACATCTAGCCCATCCGATACCCTCACTGTGAATGACACACCACCAGCCCCGCACACCAAGAAGGGCAGCACTGCAGCACCTGTGCATCCTGAAAGTGGACCTGGATCTTCAAGGTCTAGCCTCCCCAGGGGACGCCCATCAGGATCATCTAGGTACAGAGCGTGAATGTCGGTATCACCGCCTCAACCTGCGAATCCAGGAGATACACCTAGATGTAGGTGTAGAGTGAGGAAGAGTAAGAAACTATAGGTACCTAGTGGGCACGGGTGAACCGAGGCACGAGTAGGGATAATTCACCACTGAAATATTGCACTTGTATTAAAAAATCACTTTGTTTACCCATGCAGATCCTCCACGCTGTCATGTCATGGCACCATGCTCCCCAAGCGCAGGGCACACTCGGCGTTTCATCCCTGTGGAGTGAAAGAATGGCAGCACTATGTCTCTCTAACCTCTCAGGATCATGATACAGAAAGACGTGCCACTGCTGGTACAACCACCCAATCCATGGAAGGTTAAACCCCATCTCCTTACATCAATGCTCAGGCCTTTCTCATGTCTGACCATAGTCTCTCGTGACATGGATGCCAAAGGCTGAAAACGTGTTGAGAACGTGTCAATTTTGGTGGCAAATGGAGTTTAATGCAGAAAAGTGTGAGGTGATTCATTTTGAAAGGAATAACAGGAAGACAGGGCACTGGGCTAATGGTAAGATTCTTGGCAGTGTGGATGAGCAGGGAGATCTCGGTGTCCATGTACATAGATCCCTGAAAGTTGCCACCCTGGTTGAGAGGGTTGTTAAGAAGGCGTACGGTGTGTTAGCTTTTATTGGTAGAGGGATTGAGTTTCGGAGCCATGAGGTCATGTTGCAGCTGTACAAAACTCTGTTGCGGCTGCATTTGGAGTATTGCGTGCAATTCTGGTCGCCGCATTATAGGAAGGATGTGGAAGCTTTGGAAAGGGTGCAGAGGAGATTTACCAGAACGTTGCCTGGTATGGAGGGAAGATCTTATGAGGAAAGGCTGAGGGACTTGAGGCTGTTTTCGTCAGAGAGAAGAAGGTTAAGAGGTGACTTAATTGAGGCATACAAGATGATCAGAGGATTGGATAGGGTGGACAGTGAGAGCCTTCTTCCTCAAATGGTGATGTCTAGCACGAGGGGACATAGCTTTAAGTTGAGGGGAGATAGATATAAGACAGATGTCAGAGGTAGGTTCTTTACTCAGAGAGTAGTAAGGGCGTGGAATGCCCTGCCTGCAACAGTAGTGGACTCGCCAACACTAAGGGCATTCAAATGGTCATTGGATAGACATATGGATGATAAGGGAATAGTGTAGATGGGCTTGAGAGTGGTTTCACCGGTTGGCGCAACATCGAGGGCCAAAGGGCCTGTACTGCGCTGTAATGTTCTATGTTCTATGTATGTAGATGGGGAAAAACACCAGGACCCTTGACCTTGGTGGAGGCAGGAGCAGCAAAGATGTGTCATTCAACTTATCTGGGCTCCAAGATAAGCCCATTCAGTAGGTCACATTCAGCTCTCTACCAGGCAGGAGTCAGACATATGGCTGAGGATGAGAGGAGCATCGTTCTTTTCTCGCTGCAATTCATCATTATTCTCCTATAGCCTCAGGCCAATTACTTTAGCGCCCTGCTCATAAACCACCATCACGATGGCCTCTCTCAGGCACTTCTGTAGTGAGTGAATGTCAGACCCAATGGTTGGAGAGGTCTTCACAACCTTGCCCTGGCATCGCCAAATTGAGAGCGTCCCGAGCACTGAGCCCCATGTGGACCTGGCCACTGCCAGATGTCCTTCCTTCTCCTCCTCTGTGGGTTGCCCCTCGCCACTCTCCTTGACATCCTCCTCATCAGAGATGTGGTACCCCTCCTTGTTCTCCTGTTCCAGCTGCTCTCTCCGCTGTAGTGCCAGGTTGTGCAGAAAAAAGCAGACCACTATGATGCGGGACACCCTATGGAGCCTGTATTGGAGGCTCCCCCCAACCTCTCCAGGAACCAGAACCATGTCTTGAGCACTCCAATTGCCTGCTTGATCTGCGCATCACAGATGGTGATGGGACTCCTCCAGTTGAGACTATTGTAGCGAGTCTCAGCGGGTGTCTGGCCTCTGCACTAGCATCATCAGCCATCTCCTGAGTGGGTATCCTTTGTCCCCGTGGAACCATCCCTCTAGCCACTGCTCTCCCTCAGGAATGGCTGTGATCCTTGAGTGCCCCAAGATACATCTATCATGGACGCTCCCTGGGAAACGGGCACATACCCGCATGATGCGCATCGCGTGGCCACTGATGAGCTGGACAGAGGGAGTGGTATCCCTTGGATTCAAAATAGTGCCCATGCCGCCATGGAAAGAGAGTCACATCGGTGCAGTCAATGACACCCTGCACCTGGTGCATGCCTGATATGAGGGTGGAACCCATGGCCCTGGTGTCCTGGCTCGCTTAGTACAGGGCCAAGTTGATGTATATGTGGGACATTGTAAATAGTGCATCTGTGACCTCCCTTATGCACCTGTGCGCTGCTGACTGGATATGTTGCATAGGTCACCCGTGCAGTCCTGAAATGAGCCGCTGGCATAGAAGTTCAAAGCGGCAGTGACTTTCAGAGACACAGACAATGGGTGACGTCCAAGTCCATGAGGTGCCAGTTTTTGCATCATCTGGCTCAGGTAGTCCACAGTCCCCATGGACAGACGCAGTCTACTCTGGCACTGGACCACTGTCATCTGGTGGTAGGACAATCGATGTTGGAAAACCCTTGGCTGGTGTGTGTCTCCTCTATATCCTCTACTGTAAGTCCCCTGCCCCAAATACATGGAGTACAATATATCTGAAATTCCTACTCTGGCTTCAAAATGCTGCCTGAGTGTGGGGGTTCATTCTCACTACACTCGTCCTACCCCCTTGTGAGGGTCTTCAGGCCTTCTAAGGCTGGAAAACACCCCTTTGTCAGAGTTCTCGACACACAAATGCAGCCTGGCATCTAATGCACCCCCATTACATTATTTATAAATTTGGATCAGAATATGCATTTTTTGGTGGCTTTTACTTTTGTGTAGCCAGAAGGAGATGGCGGGATTATCATTGATTGAAGAAAAGGTGAGTGAGAGGCTCTTTATGAATGAGGAGTTGTGATTGCATTTAATGGTATTACTCGTGAATTACTTAATCTTATACAGGCTAGGCACATTGTGGCAGTCTATCCTTCCTTCCTCTTCCTGTTGCTCCTCAACTTCCTCTTAACAGATGATGGTAAGGGCTCATAATGGCCAGGATTTACGGGATCACATGCATAGTAACACAAATCTTGATGCCCACTCAGGGCTCCTAAAGCTAGGGTTCCTAAATACCATACTCAGTCAAATGTTGCCTTGATGTCAAAGTCAATCACTCTCACCTCACCTATGAGGTTAAGTTCTTTTGTTCATTTTTGAACCAAGGCTGTAATGACGTCAGTGGTTGAATGGCCCTGGCGGAATCCAAAATGAAAGTCAGTGAGCAGGTTATTGTTGAGCAAGTACCACTCTATAGCATTGTTGATGAGCAGATGGAACGGTTGGTGGCCTTTATCAAGGAAGAGTTCCACCAGCAGAGGAAGGAGATGCAGGAGGAACGATTGAAGGCCATCGAAGGGGTTGTGGCACCCCTGAAGGATTCGATGGAGAGGGTGGAGAAATATCAAGAGGCTCAGGGGTTGCAGGTCCAAGAGATCGAGAGGGTGATCTCTGAACACAGCGATAGAGTGGTGGCAAAGGAGGCGGAGGTGGGGCCCGTGGAGACCTCTGCAAGACGTTGAGAGCAAAGGTGGAGGAGCAGGAAAACAGGTCGTGGAGACAGAATCTGCGAATAGTTGGCCTGCCTGAAGGAGTGGAAGGTGCAAGTGCCACGAAGCACGGTTCAAGGATGCTGGCGGGGCTGGAGGCAGAGGGGGTGCTGGACAAAGCCCCTAAAGTGGACAAAGTGCAGTGTCTCTGAGGCAGAAGTCAAGAGCTGGAGAGCCGCCATGGCAAGTGATCATGAGGCTCCACAAGTTTGTAGAAGAAAAGAGATCTTGCAGTGGACCAGTGAGAAGCGGAACTGCAAATGAGAGGGGAACAAGATCCGAATATACCACGACATTGAAGCTGAACTGGCAAAACAGCGTGTGGGATTTAACAAGACCCATTGGAATGTGGGTCGTATCAGCCCATATCGCTGTTAAATATGGATGTGAAAGTGCTGGCTAAGTTGGTGGCGGGAAGGATGTGTCCTGGGGATGGTTGCGGAGGACCAGACAGGTTTTATAAAGGGCAGGCAGCTTTCTAGTAATATAAGGAGACTGTTAAATGTGTTCATGACCTCGTCAAGAGCTCAGGTACCGGTGTCCATGAACACAGAGAAGGCAAAGAGAAAATGCTGGAAAATCTCAGCACATCTGGCAGCATCTGTAGGGAGAGAAAAGGGCTAACAAAGCTGACAAAGCTTTGTCAGCTGAGGACGCACTTCAGGATAGAAGGGATGTCGGTGCTGGCGCTGCTGTGTGAAAACCACGGGGGGATAGATGGTATGCACAGGAAATGGAGAGAAGTGGGACTGATTAAGGTGAGGGATCTGTACCTCCAAGAGGAGTTTGCCAGTGTAGAGGAACCAAAGGAGAGGGTAGAGATCCCGAGAGGAAGTGAGTTTAGGTACCTGCAGGTGAGGGACTTTGCGCGTTTGGAAAGAGTTCTCCAAGTTGCCGAGGTACATCTTATTGGAGTGACTGCTGCTTCCAAATATGGAAGGGGAGGGCAGGATCAGAGACATATAGGGTGTCTGGGAGAGCAAGGAGGTGAGCAGATGGTGAAGATTAATGAGAAGTGGGAGGAGGAGCTGCGAGTGTAGATAAACTGGGAGTATGGAGTGAGGCGCCACGAAGGCTAAATGCGATCTCCTCATGTGCAAGAATGAGCCTGATACAGTTCCAGGTGGTACACAGGGTACATATGACGCAGGCAAGAATGAGTGCGTTCTCCCAGGAAGTGGCAGACGAGTGTGAGAAGTGTGGGTGGGGACCAGCGTATCATGCACATATGTTCTGGGGCTGCGGAAAGCTGCAGAGATTGTGGGCGAGAGTGTCCGCGGTGCTAGCAAGTTTAGGTGGGAAGAAGGTTGAGCTGGACCCTTTTGTGACGATATTCGGGATATCGGAGAAGCCGGAGCTGATGGAGAGGAGGAAGGCCTACATTGTGGCCTTCATCTCTCTGACTGCCCGCCGAGGAATTCTGTTGGAGTGGTGGACAGTAACGCCGCCGGGGGTGCCGGCCTGGCTGGAGAACTTGTATGACTTTTTACAGCTGGAAAAGGTCAAGTACAAATTAAGGAGTTCAGCCGAGGGCTTCGAGGAAAAGTGAGGGATGTTTGTGGCTGTGTTTCAGGAACTGTTCGTCGGGGGGGGCGGGGGGTGAAAAAGGGAAAAATTTGTACAAACTGGACAGTTGTGTTGGGGACTTTGCTCTCCGAATTGTTCATGTTTTGAAACCTTTTATATAAGTTTGGAATAAAATAAGATTAAAATAAAAAGAAGTTACTGTGAAAATCCCTTAGTCGCCATACTCCGGTGCCTGTCCGGGTACACTGAGGATGAATTCAGAATGTCCAATTTACCTAACATGCATGTCTTTTGGGAATTGTGGGAGGAAATCAGAGCACCCGGAGGAAACCCACGCAGACACGGGGAGAACGTCCAGACTCCGCACAGTGACCAAAGCTGGGAATTGAATCTGCGTTCCTGGCGCTGTGAAGCAACAGTGCTAACTGCTGTGCTACCGTGCTGCCCATATTTGGCATGCAATTAGTCATGTATTGTAGCTCCACCAGGTTGACACTTCATTTTTAGGTATGCCTGATGCTGCTCCTGGCATGTCCTCCTGCACCGTTCATTGAACCAGGGTTATCTCCCAGCTTGGTGAAAATGACAGGGTGGTGGATGTGCCAGGCCATTTTGGTTGCAGATTGTTGCCGAGTACAATTCTGCTGCTGCTGTCAGCCCACAGCGTCTCATGGGTGCCAAGTCTTGAGTTGTTAGACAGCAGCACCTGGTTTTTCTAGGAAGCCCTTCAGAACAAAGAGACAGACCCTTTAAAAAAAAACTGCAGTCAGCAAAAGAGGTGCCCAAAATAATAATCTTTATTGTCACAAGTAGGTTTACATTAACACTGCAATGAAGTTACTGTGAAAAGCCTCCAGTCGCCACATTCCGGCGCCTGTTCGGGTACACAGAGGGAGAATTCAGAATGTTCAAATGACCTAACAGCAAATCTTTCAGACTTGTGGGAGGTAACCGGAGCACCCGGAGGAAGCCCACGCAGACATGGGGAGAACGTGCAGACTCCACACATACAGTGACCCACGCCGGGAATGAACCTGGGACATTGTGTCATGAGAGAGTACCATCAAGAAATGGGTGTTTATCAAATAGCTGCAGTGATGTCAGAGTGTGGGTGGAGCTGGGCTGTCTGTCGGTTTTACTTGTGCTTTGAGCTAGCAGCTACAGGGTGTGTTTAGTTTTGTTTTGCAGATTGGGAGCTGCATCCAAAGAAACAGGGGGCGGGATTCTCCGACCCCCCGCCGAGTCGGAGAAATGCCGGGGGGCGGCGTGAATCCCGCCCCGCCGTTGGCTGCCGAATTCTCCCGCGCCGGGGTTTTGGCGGGGGCGGGAATTGCGCCGCCTGTCGACAGCCATTCACAGCGCCCCCCATCCTCCCCCCCCGGCGATTCTCCGTCCCTCGATGGGCCGAGCGGCCACCCGTTTTCGGCCGGTCCCACCGGCGTAAGTCAAACCAGGTCTGTATCTGGTTTCTGTATCCTGTAGACCTGGCTCTACGGGCGGCCTGCAGAGTCCTCAGGGGGGCGCAGGGGGGTCTGGCCCCAGGGGGTGCCCCACGGTGGCCTGGCTCGCGATCGGGGCCCATCAATCCGTGGGCGGGCCTGTGTCATGGGGGCTCTCTTTTCCTCCGCGCCGGCTGCTGTCAACCTCCGCCATGGCCGGCGCGGAGAAGAACCCCCCTGCGCATCGCTGGGACGACCCCAGCACACGCTGGTGCTCCCGCGCATGCGCCAACTCACGCCGGCCGGCAGAGGCCCTTCGAGTACTGTATTCTTTGGGGGGTGTATTTGAGTTGATAGTTGCTAAGATGTTTACTGTGTGCGTTTAAAAATGTTAACGGGAGTCATAGAATAAACATTGTTTATTGTTTAAAAATACTTTTAGTTCTCTGTTGCATCACACCAGCAAAGTGGGCCCTTGTGCTCCCCATAATCAAAATCTATTTAAAGTTATGGATCAGGTGAACTCCATGATACACTTTGCGGTTCTCTAAACCCTGGCCCGTAATATTTGGAGCTGTGAAGCAACAGTGCTACCCACTGTGCTCCTGTGCTACCCTAAAGAGGAAATACTTCAGAGTTAATGGACCCCTACAGGGCTATATAAATAAATAACTGTAATCCTTTGTTTGAAAGCCTGTACCTGTCAATCAAGAGGCTTTTAAAAGGCGATAGTCCCTGAAATTGAATGTAAATAATACAGATCAAGGCTTTTATGCTTCTGTTCTTTCAGAGTGGCTTCAATAAGTTAAAGAACAATGAAACTGAGTGTGAACAAAACACTCCAAAGTTTTCCACTTAATTAAAGGGAATACCTTTACCTTCATCTCACAGATCTTTGAACTTGACATGCTGGGAGATAGTTTTATGGGTTTAAAAGCTGCAGATAGGAACACCAGCTAAACAATCCCATTCTGGATAAGACCCCTGACTTGAACCCCTCTAACCCAGCCAAAGCCCCCAACCCCTGTTGGCACCCTGGAGGCAAATGTTGGGAGTAAACTACTCCCCCCCCCCCCCCCCCCTCAGAATGCAAACCGCCAGGTTCTCATTTCTCAGGACTTAACACCAATTCACGTCAGCAGGACTGCCAGCTGGGGGGTGCTGGAGAATCTCAGGAGGCAGGTGAATTGGGCATTCTGCCTGGTAATGATATGAACACTGGGTTTAATCAGGTATTTTCATGTTCCCGTCAGGTCCAGGCAGGAACCTCATCGGGGTCGGCCGGGCTGACCAGTTGACTCACAATGTGTTTCACAACCGGCGTGAAACCTGTTTTTTGCCTCCCACCTGATTCACCAGGCCATTGCTATTCCCATCGCTGGCTAGCAGCCCGGGAGAAACCCACCTGCCAATGTGGATGAAAGGCATAAACAAATTAAGCATATTATGTAAAATGTCAAAGGAAGTTATTTCTAAACTTTACTTTTGTTGCATATTCAACTCGGTCAGTGAAGTTTGTTTTCTATCTCTTATTCAAAGACATATGACATTGTTCGCTACAGATTGCAATTAATTAGAAAGCATTTAACTAACAAGAACTTCCACTTTTACGCATTTAGATCAGCTGAAAAAAATCCCACGAAAAGGTACACCTTGTTGAATTTGGTAAAATTGACTTTTTAATGGTATGTTAACATCTTAAACTTTGCTGAATAACTTCTCTGGCTCTGGAAAACTAATTCTTCATTTGTGGAATGTCAGAATCCTCCATTTTGATTTTAAAAATCCACATTTTAAAAAAAACGTTTATGATATTTCAACTTCTACCTTAATTATATATGTAAGTCCTAAGCTATAATCTGATTTCTGTAAAATGGTAATTAAAAAGTGAAAGATAATCTGTGATTTTTGTTTTCTTAGTTTGCTGCCTATGAGAATTCTTCTAATCGATGATATCATTGTTGCTGGATGCTTGGAGATCTCCTTGAGTTGGCACCAACTTCAAATTAACATTGGGAAAGGTGAAATCCATGCCACAGATATTGCTAGATCTTTGTGGGCAGCTTTCTTCGAGGTCAACAGTGTCATTGTTTTGCAGCTAACTACAAAACGCAGGCCATTGTTTTACATTAATATGTCAAAGTACTGACTTAACAAGAATGGAGAATTGAAGTACAGTCTTTTCTTTACTATTAGGTTTCCCAATTTAAAAAAAAATCCCAATTTGACTTCTCCAGTAGCAGCTACTCTGCCGCACATAAACATGTGAGTTAATTAGTTAATGTAAGTCAGCTAGCTGCTATATTACATTATTTGAAGCAAGGAACTCCAACAGCGCACAAATGCAATAAGATTTTCATACCCTTGCTAGTTTTCTCAGTTTTGGTTCAACTGATTAAACAGGTGCAGCTGAATTTTCCTTCAGAGGATGCAATACTTGCTTTTTCAAAATTAGTAAGCATTTAATTCTATGAACAACCACTCTGTGGACCCAAATTTGATTAGTACAGGCCTCAGTTGAAATCCTCTTTTTACTTCCAGTCCTCACTGGATATATTTCGCAATGGACATGATTGGCGAGAGAACATGTCATGCTCTGATACTATAACTCCATAAGTCTGATTGAAATTCATATAAGCCCTTGCAGAAATGTATTAGGTAGATTAAGAGTACTACTGGAATGCTTTTGAGATGTCTCAAACAGTCTTTGAGTAAACTGTAATAAAGTTCCCCGATAATCTTCAATATCTTTCTGGCTTGTATATCCTCCACATTTTATTCATATGAAAAGGGTCATGACTGAAGAAACAAATCAATTTCTGAAATGTACAATAGTGGAATATTTACACCCGTTATGAAAAGAGAAGTTCGAGAGGAAAAAGTAATGACCATCAACCCTATGGAATAAATTTAGTGATTTTACACTGTAGTGTAGACACACTCAATGCGAGCATGGGTTGGTGAATCGGAGCTACCATGTTGTTTCTGATGTTGTTTTTGATCTTTCCAAAGTCAAATTGGACCTACTTAGAGTGATACCCTATTACAGGTTAATCGAGAAAGAGATAGCTTAATGCCAGGAACTTTGAGAAAAACACAAGGAGGTGCAGAATAGAACTACAGGAGTCAAGAGAGGGTAGTAACCGCAGTTGAGAAGGCTATGATAGTCCAGCTGGAAGAAGGCAAGGCCTGTCCTGAAATTGAGAATTAGCTTCTCTGAATTGGCGATGCGCAGCGATGAGAAACATCCTCAGCAGCTGATTAGTGCACATGAGGGACACAAAAGTGAAGACTGGGAACTGGGAGACCATGAAATAAGTTTCCTAGAAAGGTCAGAACATCAGTGCTGCATGAGGCTGCTTATTTCCGGGCAATTGGTTTCTGACCTTTGTGTCTTTGTTGCAGATCACCTCAGGCCTGAAAGGTCTAGTGGGCATGCCCTGCCAATAGCAGCAAAAGTCACAGTTTCTCAAAAATTCTTCACATCTGGACTAATCCAAGGATCAACCGCTGACCTGGGTGACATTTCTTTAGAAGCTGCTAATATTTGCATAAAGCAGTTGATGGGTCATGAGAGGGCCACATCTCACATAGTTCAAAATGAATTGTGCAATGCAGGCAAAAAGGGTAATGGCGATTACCACCATTTTAGGATTCCTTCAGGTACAGGCCATCAAGGCACCAACTGTGCAGCCAGGGTGATTTCTCAATGGTCTGTGATCACACCAAGACTTTCTTTGATTGTGCTTTGTATCCTGGCAGAAACCATAATTCCTACATCCTCAGGCAATCACACGTATTGCAGTTCTTTATTAGACTCTGTGGATGGCTGCGATGGGATAAAGGATAACTAGTGAAGAGATATCTACTGACACCAATGTGAGACTGCAATGGAGGTACAGAGGTGTTACAACTGATGTTATCTCATCACCAGAACTACTACCGAACAACTATTCAACTTCTGAAGATGCGGTTTTGATCCAATAACATCCTTGAAGGCACTCTAGCATTGTGGTTGTCTGATGTGTTCTTCACAACATGGACCTCTGGAAAGATTTGGACATATAATTCATAAGTTTTAGAATATAGATTTTTGTTTCAAGAACAACTGGGCAGCATGGTAGCATAGTGGTTAGCACTATGGCTTCACAGCGCCAGGGTCCCAGGATCGATTCCCAGCTTGGGTCACTGTCTGTGTGGAGTCTGCACCTTCTCCCCGTGTCTGCATGGGTTTCCTCCGGGTGCTCCAGTTTCCTCCCACAAGTCCCGAAAGACATGCTGTTAGGTAATTTGGACATTCTGAATTCTCCCTCTGTGTACCTGAACAGGCGCCGGAGTGTGGCGACAAGGGGTTTTTCACAGTAATTTCATTGCAGTGTTAATGAAAGTCTACTTGAGACAATAAAGATTATTATTATATTATTATTATTTTAAAAACTTTTAGGTTGGGGATCAAAGTGTTAGAATGCTAAATAATTGGAAGCACTTGGTTCAGAAAGTAATATGCATCTCATGTGAATGTAACTCAAATGGCCTAGGTTTATTACACTTCAAATTGTGCCTTAATTGGAAAAAAAATGAATTGGATACTTTAAATTGATAAAATAAAATACATTTTACAAGGTCAGAGTTAATAGCCAAAAATAATTTTTAAATCTGTGAACCATCTCTGGGCCACTTCATGGAATGATGAAGAGAGGACATTACATCCATTAGAAATGTAAATTATTGGACTTCCGGTGGCAGCCATTGAGTGGTCGCACACAGGGCAGTTCTGGTTCAAAGGCGTTAGTTTGGACACTTTATCTCCGTTAGTGGGGTAGCTTCGGCAGGAAAGAAGGTGCAGAGGATGAGATTCTCCCCAAGATTGGTATGGCTGTTCGCTATCGGACCCCGGCAAAAAACGATCAAAAACCTGGCGAAGGAATTGGAGGGAACTCGTGGTGCAGCAACAATTTGAGGAAATGACAGAGGGGGAAGGGTCGAAGCCAGTGGAAAAAGCCCAGATGGAGCAGTTTATGGCCTTCATCAGAGATGAATTTCGACAGCAGAGGAAGGAGATGCATGGGGACTGGCTGAAGACCTTCTAGGGTGCAGTAGCACCTCTGCGAGGATTGATGGACCGAGTGGAAAAGTGCCTTGAGGAACAAGGGATGAAGTTGTGGGAGGTGGAGATGCAAGTCGCCAACCAGAGGGACCTGATTTTGTCCCTGGATGCGGAGGTGGGGGACCTGCATGTCGTTGAGTGTGAAGGTGGAGGAGCACAAAAACAGGTCCAGGAGGCAGATCATGGGGCTTCCAGAAGGTGAGGAAGGTATGAAAGCGCCACAAAATATGTGTCAAAGATGTTGGCCAGCAGGTGGAGCAAGAAGTGCTGGATAAGGCCCCAGAGGGCCCATAGGTCTTTAACGCAGACGCTGAGAACGGGGGAGCCGCCGCGGGCGGTGACTTTGCAGATGTACAAATTCCTGGAGAAGAAAAGGATTTTGTGTTGGGCCAGGGACAAGTGATACTGTGAATGGGAAGGGAACCGGGTCTGAATATACCAAGGTATCGGCGCGGAGCTGGCTAAGAGGCATGCAGGATTCAACAGGACCAAGGCGGCATTGTACCAAAAGAAAATTTGGTTTGAGGTGCTGTACTCAGCGAAACTGTGGGTCCCATTTCAAGGCCGGGAGTATTATTTTGAAATGCCAGAAGAGGCAAATTACTTTATAAGAGACCATTAACTGGGGGAGAACTGAGAGTTGGTGGCATATGGAGAAGTTGCATCTGTAAAGGTTGGAGGGTATAGTTGATGTATGTTGCTGGAGGGTGGGGGGGGGCTCTTTTTGTCTTGTTTGATGGTAGTTGTTACTGTATATTGTATTTTGCGGATTTACAAGTTTGTATGGAGGTATTTGTCCCCCTCCCCAGTCTGTGGTATCCTTTTTGGAGGGGGTGGATTGCGACTATGGTTTATTTTTCGCTGCAGACGCGGGGATGCAGGAGAGCCTTTGAGCGGGAGCTGCCAGGCAACATTGGTGAACAGAGGTGAGGGGGGTAGGGGAAGGCCGAAAGGGGTGGCCAGATTGGGGGTGGGGGGCCAAAGAGGGGGGAGGGGGGAATTGCGGTGTGGCAGATTTGGAGACTAAGTGTGGCCATGGATGAAGAGGGTGGGCGTCTTGAATGGGCCCGATTTAGGGTGGTATTACAGGAGGCAGAGCCGGAGGGAGACAATGGCGGACGATAGAGAGAAGTAGGGGCGTAAGCCTCCGGTAATTGGGGGCTAACCGGGCTGATTAAGAGACCGCCGGGTCTTTGCACACTTGAGGAGTTTGGAGGCATAGGTGATCTTCTTACAGGAGACGCACCTCCAAGTGAAGGACCAGGTTAGGCTAAGGAAGGGATGGGCGAAACAGGTATTCCAAGCGGGGTTTGATTCAAAGTCAGAGGAGGTGGCCATTTTGTTGAATAAGAGAATGGCGTATGTGGGAGCTAAGGAAGTACGGGACCCGGCGGGGAGATACGTAATAGTGAGTGGGGTGTTGGAAGGGACGCTGGTGGTGTTTGGTAATGTATATGCGGCGAATATTTCAACGACTTTCCCTCGGACTGATCTGTTCCCTGTAAGAACACTAGCCACGATGCCCTATGCTGCTCTTGCTCATGTATTTGCTTTGTTTGGCCCTTGTTCCGCACTGTATCCAATCTCTATTTGTCGATGTACTTTGTCGGCTATTCTTTTTGTCTACTGTGTATATACTATGTATGTTCCCTTGGCCGCAGAAAAATGCTTTCATTGTACTTCGGTACATGTGACAATAAATCAATCAATCCAAGCATACCTTTGCGTCACTCCACTGCACGGTCCTTCTTTTATATAATGTGGAGATGCCAGCATTGGACTGGGGTGGGCATAGTAAGAAGTCTTACAACACCAGGTTAAAGTCCAACAGGTTTGTTTCAAACCACTAGCTTTCAGAGCGCAGCTCCTTCATCGGGTGAGTCCTTTTCTTCTGATGAAGGAGCTGTGCCCCGAAAGCTAGTGATTCAAAACAAACCTGTTGCTCCTTTTACATAGATTTTCATCAAAGGCTGGAACAACACCATATCTCTTATATTGAGCTTTATTAGCTTCACTCAATCACGCATGCTCACGATTGTATGATAATTATGAAGTGTGCAAGATTATTGCTGTGTTGCTTGGTTTATAAGGCAATTGTAGTTTGGAATGTAACTTTAAATGTAGGGCAGATGAAGGGGATCTGTGCTGGAGTCTGCTTGATGGTAAGATTGGGGGTTCAGACTGTTTTATTGAGAGCAAGGTGGAAGGTATTTGCACTTGGAGAAAATGACAGCAGTTTCTAAGTCTACAATGAATACACCTCGAGTCTCCCAGGGTGCTAACAATAGGTATTGAGTTGCGAATAGTTGTGCTGTATGTTCACCAGACATAGCTTAAAATTGAGACCTGGGGTCATGAATTCCAAGGCCTGACAGACCCCGGGGTTTCCGTGCATGCGCAGACCAGGAAGCACTAAGAGTGGCTGGGGTGCAGAATGTACTCTGAGTGGGGGTTTCAATGCCCATCAGTCTACTCCTGATCATCAGTAAAGTGATGGAAGGGGTCATCAATAGTGGGCACTTGCTCTGCAATAACTTTCTAACTGACGCTCAGTTTGGGCTCCACCAGGGCCACTCAGCTCTTCACCTCATTACTGCCTTGGTTCAAACATGAATGAAAGAGCGGAACTCCAGAAGTCAGGAGAGATTCACTATGCTTGACATCAAGGCAGCATTTGACCGCGTGTGGCATCAAGGGGCTCTAGAAAAACTGGAGCCAATGTGAATCAGGGGGAAAATTCTCCATTGATAGGAAGCATGACTAGCCCAAAGGAAGATGGTTGTGGTTATTGGAGTCAATCATGGCAGTTCCAGGACATCACGGCAAGAGATCCTCAGGGTAGTATCCTAGACCGAACGATCTTCAGCTGCTTCGTTAATGACCTCCCTTCCATCATAAGGTCAGAAGTGTGGATGTTAGCTAATAATTGCACAATGTTTATTACCAGTCAAGAATCCTCAGATTTGAAGCAGTTGAAGTCCAAATGCAGCAAAACCTGGACAATATCCAGGCTAGGGCTGATAAGTGGCCAGTAACATTCACACCGTACAAGTGCCAGGTAATGACCAACTTTCACAAGAGGGAATCTAACCATTGCTACTTGATATTCAATGGCATTACCATCGCTGATGCCCCCACTATCAATATCCTGGGGGTTACCATTGACTGGAAACAGAACTGGATTAGCCATATAAATTCTGCAGTTGCAAGTACAGATAGAGGCTAGGATTCATGAGGTATTAAGTTAACTTCCCGATTCCCCCAAAGACTGTCCACTATCTACAAGTTACAAGTCAGGAGTGTGATGGAATACTCCCCAATTTCCTGGATGAGCGCAGCTCCAACACTTAAGAAGCTTGCACAATCCAAGTCAAAGCAGCCTACTTGATTGGCATCCCATCCACAAACATTCACTTCCTCCACCACCATCATAGAGTGGTAGCAATGTGTACTATCTGCAAGAAACTTACTAGGGCACCCAAGACAGCACCTTCCAGACCCATGACAAGTACTATCTAGAAGGATAAGGGCAGAATACACATGGGAACACCACCACCTGGAAGTACCCTCCAAGCCTCTCATCATACTGACTTGGTGACCAGGTAATGACCAGTATCGCTGTTCCTTCACTGTTGCTGGGTCAAAATGCTGGAACTCCCTCTCTAACAGCACTGTGGGTGTACCTACACCACATTTTAAAATTCATTCAAGGAATTTGGATTATCACCGTCAAGGATAGTATTTATTGCCCCACCCTAATTGCTGTTGAGAAGGTGCCTTCTGGAACCGCTACAGTCAATGTGGTATAGGTACACACACAGTGCTGTTAGGTCATTGATGAAGCAGCTGCAGATGCCTTGGACACTACCTTGAGAAATTCCTGTAGTGATATCCTGGAGCTGAGATGACCGAATTCCAGCAACAACCATCTCCTTTGTGCTAGGTATGATTCCAACCAACGGAGAATTTTTCCCGATTCCCATTTACTCCAGTTTTGCTAGAGCTCCTTGATGTCACACTCGGTCAAATGCAGCCCTTGATGACAAGGATAGACATTCTCATCTCACCTCCTGATTTCAGTATTTTAGTCCATATTTGCACAAAGGTTAAAAAGAGGTCAGGAGCTGAGTGTCCCTTGGTGGAACCCAAACTGAGCATCAGTGAGCAAGTGCCACTTGAAAGCACTGTTAATGAAGTGGTTCAAATGGTATCTCACCGTCACCTTCTCAAGGGCAATTAGGGTTGGCCACGAAATGCTGCTCTAGCCAGTGATGCCCACAACCCATGAATAAATTAAGAAAAACTCTTTGCAATATGTTATGCCACAGCAGATCTTAATTGCTCAGTAAGCCAAATCCCAGAGAGAAACTTGGCTTACTGCGCCACAACCTTTTATTGTATTCTAAAAACGAGAATAAAGCATACTAATCTCAGCAGCATGAAATCCAGTAACTCTTTTGGGATTTAAAAAAAATTAAAAGTGAAAGGTTGATTAACAAGAAGAAAATAAAATCTAAGCGTATAAAATTGCATGATGTGGAGATGCCGGCATTGGACTGGGGTGAGCACAGTAAGATGTCTTGCAACACCATGGTAAAGTCCAACAGGTTTGTCTCAAATCACTAGCTTTCGGAGCACTGCTCCTTCCTCAGGCGATTCACCTGAGGAAGGAGCAGTGCTCCGAAAGCTTGTGATTTGAAACAAACCTGTTGGACTTTAACCTGGTGTTGTAAGACTTCTTACTGTACAAAATTACAGTTATACGCTTAAAATTAATCTTATAAAATCTTCTCCTTAAAAAGACTCCTTACTTGATCTAACCCACAAGTAAATAACACTCAGACAACTCTCTATTACAGATGTTTTACTACAAAATTCCAGTAATTTTACCCAAATGCAAAGCTGCTGTTGTTTTAATAAGGCATGCCCCATGACCTCTCAAGTGCACTTCCACTCTGCTGTATTGAAGATTGCGGAACAAGACTGCAATTCTGTGGAGAGTACTATGTGTGATAACTGAAAAGCAACCACTTATCTCTATGGTTTAAAGATTAAGTTGCCTCTGCAAGAAAATTGACTTAAATCAATAGCAGTTTTCCTCATTTTGTCAAGTAAAAGTGAGACCATGACATGTTATTCTTTCAGCTGCTAACGAAGTTATAAAAGTAATTGTTTTCGAAGAAGATCACTAGATCAAGAGACCTGTCATGAAGGTGCAGGGTTGCAATTACCTTGCCAGTTTACAGGTCACTGAAAGTGTGCAGTATTGTATCCAGTTCCTCCTCACAATGCTGCAAGGATGCACTTCCTCTGGCAACCCCACCAGACCTGCTTGATTTGGCTGCCTAACTTTATTCTGGTGCTCTCTCATTTTAGTCCTTATTCAGGTATAGAGAGCACCAGATCTGTTTGTCAATCCAGTATGTATTACTTTTGTCTTGTTTTCAGTGCAAGTACTCAGAAATTGTGGTTCAGAATGGAACGTTGTGATGCCACCACCTTCAAAAGAACCTCAAGAGAACCACTCTTGAACGTGTGCCTGTCCTTCTGTTCTGCCCGTCATCTTGTGCTGAAATCATTCGCTAACCATTTCCCACTAAACCAGCAATCACAATAATGGCTGCCGTTGCACATTTACAAGGTATTTTTACATCACTTCTGCCTCGCTACTCTCCTGTCTATTCTGTGCCACCGTTAACTGGACGGTGATAATACAGCCTGGTCACTACTTAGTCTGCTTTTTGAAAATCACGTTGGGTGTCAGGCTCAGACATGACATGGCATTGAACAAAAATTCAGCCTATTGAGTTTTTCCCACCACTCTGAGTTTAGGCGGTTATTTAGTTTAGCTTCCAGGGTTTCTTCAATTTCTCCATTGGGTATGAATGTGATCTGCGGTCCCAAAAAGTTGACTTTTGTGCTTGAGGAATTTAATGTAATATTCATCTGATGAGTCAAAAGTGTTTGCAACAAATCCCATGGCGATTTCCTTTACATAATCTTGAGTATGTTTCCTCGCTTTCACTTTGAATACAAAATATTATTTCCAATCATTAATCAACTTGTATTTTGTATCAAGGAAAAATACTGCTGCTTTTCAAAAATGAAACTCGGCTGTATTATTACTGAATTACCACGAGGATTAGTACTAACGCCCGGAAAAGGAAAAATATAAAACCTTATGAATTCTGTGGAAGTTAATGAATATGGTAGAAAGAAACAGAGAGTAAAATTGATTTTACTGAAGATGCATATAAAATATTTGTTTCCTTTTAGACACCATCCAGTATGTACTATAGTTTGTATGAATTAAGAATACAATGTGGATCATAAAATGTCAACTAACTATAAACTGGATAGTACTAAAATTAAAGTACAATCAGCAACAATTTCCAGTAAAATGGAGGGGGAATTCCAAAGACACAAAAGCACACTTCTATTAAATTATGTTTGGATTAACGTAAAATAACAAAAAGAAAGATTTGGGCACATGAAATATCAAAGAAAGATATTTTAAAATTGTACATATTTCTAATTTTCCTTAATTAAAGCTTGAATTCGTAACCTAAATTTTTTTTAAAACAGCATAAATCCATTTGTTTGCTAACAGTTTGCTGCCAAATCATGCTTTTATGATCAGATTTATGAAATAGTTTGGCTGCACAAATCACACAAGCATTTATTTCTTGGAGAAATGCCACATGAGTATGTATAATAAAATAATGTATAAACTGAACATGACAGTCAGTTCTGAAAATAAACTATTACCTGTTTGCTAGCAGTGCCCTGAAGGTGAATTGACTCAGTCCTAGATTACTATGCAGCACTTTTGACCAATCCCAATTCCACTCAGTTATAGCTGACTGTTGATAAATGAAAATCAGGCATTGTTAGCTATTAATCAGAGATAACATGGTCAGTAAATTACAGCTCCAGCTGTGATGGACTAAACAGAGAGGACGAGGTCTTAAACAAATGTTGAGACAGAAGATATCAATCATAAAGAGGGAAAAGGCTTTTATTCCAATAAGATGACAATTCATTTATAAATTGATTTGGGTACGTACTCATTAGTTATTAAAAAGCTAAATCAATTTTGTTGTTGCTGTTCATTCAGGCCACAATGTTATTTTTCCCACCTACTTTTACAGGCAGTCCCTGTATGAGCTTTAAAAAAATTATGTATGCAAGGAAGTCTGTGAGTAAGATGAACAATAATGAGTAAAAACCTTACAGAAAAGTTGAGCTCAACAGTAACAACTATGTGAAAATCAACTGAACGGAGTCCAGAGGAGATCTATAACTCCAAAATAAAATGTGAAATTCAGGATTTGTGCTGCGGTGTTGTAGTTGGTTGGACATGGCACTCTACGGGAATGTATGACTAATACATTTTTACCCTATTACATTTTGGATAAAAATCTGCAATCACAAGAACTGAATGTTAAAAACTGGGGTCCTAAAATTGTTGACGCTGCTTTAGGTGGTTGGGGAGACTGTTGGGTTGGACCGGAAGGGGCGGGGGGTCATGTCAGACCATGGGGAGTAGTTGGATCGTACCAGAAGGGGACGTCGGGTGAGACCGGTGTGTTGAATGTGGGTATTTCAGATACATATTGAATTGGATGTATTGGGTGCAGAAATGGTTAAACACCTGCATTTGTGTGTGTATATATCTGCTGCAGTAATGTTCTTAAAACACCTGGTTTAAAAAATAGGCACTGCGGCTACAGAAGAGATAATTGAGGCATTGCCGAAACCGGGAAGGGCGATTGGGCTGAGAAAGGCTCCCGATGCCGAAATCGCGGCAGGCGCCGATTTGACGCTGGGTCGTGATGGTCCACCCCCTCCAAAATGCTGTCATCGAGCCGCATGCTGCACGCAGTCGCAACCCAGTTGGAATGTCATTAGCGGGCCCACCCATGATGTTCAGCCTCCGATGGGCAGAGTTCCCAACAGCGCGGGCCATGTATGGTCTCAACGGTCGTGGCGTGGCGGCTGCGGATAAAGGTAGAGGGCGTGCGGACCGCCACATGTCCAATGTCCAGCACCGCCACACTCAGCCAAGATCCGTGCCACTGGCCGGAGGGCATCTGCCAGGGCTTAGGGGAAGGGTGGGGTGTGGCCAGGAGGTGGACTGTGGGGTCAGGATGGGCGGGTACGTGGTCCAGCAGAGCCGTCTTTTCCGGTGCGATCGGTGCATGTGTGGGGGGTGTAGGCGTACGCGCGGCTGCAGCTTGACAACCCTGCACATGTGCAGCACGGACCCGGCTGTTCTCCAACTGTTTTCCGCGCGTTCCATAAAGATTGCAGAAGGAGGCCATTCGGCCCATCGACTCTGCACTGACCCACTTAAGCCCTCACTTCCACCCTATCCCTGTAATCCAATAACCCCTCCTTACCTTTTTGGTCACTAAGGGCAACTTATCATGGCCAATCCACCTAACGTGCACCATTTTGGACTGTGGGAGGAAACCGGAGCACCCGTAGGAAACCTACGCAGACACGGGGAGAACGTGTTGACTCTGCACAGACAGTGACCCAGCAGGGAATTGAACTTGGGACCTTGGCGCTGTGAAGCCACAGTGCTATCCACTTGTACTACCGTGCTGTTCCGTGGGTGTTTCTTATACTCAAGTATACAAAAAGGAAATGGTTTAGTATTTTTTTACATAGGCTTTAGTTCTATGTTTCAAAATAATATACAAAAGAAGTTCAGTACCAATAGGCATTACCGTGGGGTAGAAAGAATGAAGATTAGATTTTCTACTCCATTTACATCCTGTGTGGAGAGACACTGGGAGGAGGAAACAGAATTTCCTTTACACAGTGGAGAGAAAACTGAGAAGTCTGTTATGTCAAGGTGGCACAATATCTCATTGAAGATAGCTGAAAGGACAGACATCAGAGATCTATGAACAGATCTGGCAGAGCAGCAGACTTGTGGCAAAAGGAGGTATGGCATGATAAAAAATTCTGCAAATAATAAATTTAAAAAAACAATGGGCGAGATTCTCTGGTCTCCGACACCAAAATCGCATTCGCCGATCGGCCGGAGAGTCCACGCTGGCGGCAAAATCTGTGCGACGCCACTTTTGCGATGCTCCGCCTCCTCTAAAATGCTGTACTCTAGGAGTACGCCGCACGGACGGCCTCAGGACGTTATGGGCCAAGTTCCTGTCGGCATGGGTCTCTCATGCTATTTTTTGTTGGGAACTCGGTGTGGCGGCTGTGGACCGAGTCCAGTACCGCCAAAGTTGGGGGAGAGCCGATCCGTGGGCTGGGGGGACTTTGGCAGGGTCTGGGGGCACTCATGGGATGTGGTCCAGGGTGGTGAGCCTAGTCAAAGGGGGACAGTATTTAGCAGGCCGGGGCCGTGCATGGCTGGCGCAATGCTGCATGGCGTGGCCTCTGCAGGCCGCCAATGTGTGCATGCGCGGCTACGGACCCGGCAATTCTCCGGCCATATCAGCAGCCGGGTGCTCTATGCTGTGTGCCTGCTAGCCCCCCACCAGATGGGGGATCGGTGGCCATTTTGTGCCATTTTAGTAGTCATAAAAGGCCACCATTCCCAAGCTGGTGCCAGCACTTAGTCTCAGAATCAGACAATCCAGCCCAGTAAGAATAATGCACATTTTAGTTCTACTGCACTTTTATTGTAAAATTTACCTGGTTAAAGTTACTGGAACCAATATGGTTAAAAGCATGCAAAGGGTTAAACAGCAAAGGCTGCTGAAAACCATGCAAAGTCAGTTGACAAGGCTTCTGTGGGACCCTTTCCTCATCTGACAAATGTTGAGAATAAATTTGTTCCTTCAACCAATCCTAAAGGTGAAAAAAGAGAAAATATTAATGTTGAATAAAAAGAAGTGGAACAAATTTTAATCCTAAACAAATCTATCTAAAGTCTAATGCTTTTCAAAGTTTTTTTTTTAAATCAGTAAATGACGTATTCAATATAACTTTATCAGCATTCTAGTATCACTATTGGCAAGAAGTGCACAATGCAAGCTCCACAATCTTGACAGAGCAGAAAGGGAGAGGGGAGCCCATTCCGTGATTCACCCACTATGATTCATTGTGCCCATCCCCGATCAATCTCACCACCCCCTATGATTCATTGTGCCCATCCCCGATCAATCTTACCACCTCCTATGATTCATCGTGCCCACCCTATGATCAATATTACCACCCGCTATGATTCATTGTGCCCACCCCACAATCAATCGTACCACCCCCTATGATTCATCATGCCCACCCCACAATCAATATTACCACCCCCACTATAATTCATTATGCCCACCCCACAACCAATCTTACGACCCCCTATGATTCAGCGTGCCCACCCCACAATCAATCTTACCACCACCTATGATTCATCGTGCTCACCCCATTGTCAATCTTACCCACCTCTATGATTTTTGGATTTGTTTATTGTCTTGTGTACCAAGGTACAGTAAAAAGTATTGTTTTGCATGCAGCTCAGACAGATCATTCTGAACATGAAAAGAAAATGCATAATAGAGCAAACATAAAATACACAATGTAAATACATAGACACAGGCATTGGGTGAAGCATACAGGAGTACTACTCGGTAGAGAAAATGTGTGAAGAGATCAGATAAGTCCATAAGAGGGTCGTTTAGGAATCTGGTAACTGCGGGGAAGAAGCTGTTTTTGAATCTGTTAGTGCGTGTTCTCAGACTTTTGTATCTCCTGTCCAATGGAAGAAGTTGGAAGAGTGAGTAAGCAGGGTGGGAGAGACCTTTGATTATGTTGCCCTCATTCCAAGGCAGCGGGAGATGTAGACAGAGTCAATGGATGGGAGGCGGTTTGTGTGATGGACTGGACGGTGTTCATGACTCTCTGTAGTTTCTTACGGTCTTGGGCCGAGAGGTTGCCATACCAGGCTGTGATGCAGCCGGATAGGATGCTTTCTCTACTACCAACCTGTAAACATTGGTAAGAGTTAATGTGGACATGCTGAATTTCCTTAGTTTCCAGAGGGAGTATCGGCGCTGTTGTGCTTTCTTGGTCATAGCGTCGACGTGGGTGGTCCAGGTCAGATTTGTGGTGATGTGCACACCTAGGTAATTGAAGCTGTCAACAATCTCCACCTCAGCCCCGTTGATGTAGATAGGGGTGTGTACAATACTTCCTGATGTCAATGACCAGCTCTTTAGTTTTGCAGACATTGAGAGAGAGATTGTTGTTATTACACCACTCCACTAGGTTCTCTATCTCCCTCCTGTATTCTGACTCATCGTTGTTGAAGATCCGACCCACTAGGGTCGTGTCATCAGCAAACTTGTAGCTGGAGTTGGAGCCATATTTTGCCACGCAGTCGTGTGTGTATAGGGAGTTAGTAGGTTGTTAAGTACGCAGCCTTGCAGGGCCCTGGTATTGAGGGCTATCGTGGAATAGGCGTTGTTTATCCTTGCTGATTGTGGTCTTTGATTCCTCGTGCTCACCCCTGATCAATCTCACCAACCCCCTAGGATTCATCATGCCCATCCCATGATCATTCTTACCCACCCCCCTATGGTTCATCGTGCCCACTCACTATAATGCATGCTGCCCACCCATATGATTCATGGTGCCCAGCTCATCATCATTCATGTCCACCCCATATAATTTATCGTGCCCACCCATCACTCATCATGCCCACCCCATGATTCATCAAGCCCAGTCTGTGATCAATTGTGCACACCCCTATAATTCATGGCCCCCACACCTTTGATTCATCGTGCTCACCCCCTATGATTCATCATGCCCATCCTGTGAACAATCACACTCACCATTATGATTCATTGTGCCCATCTCACAAGATTCATCGCACCCACCTAATCAGTTGTTCCCATCCCCCGTGATTCATCCTGCCCATCCCGTGATTCATTATGTCCACCCAGTGATCAATCATGCCCACCCTCCTGTGATTCATCCTGCCCATTCCCTGTGGTGCATTGTGCCCACCTCCTGTGATTCATCATGCCAACTCCCGTAATTCACCATGCCCACCCTGTGATTCATCGTGCACACCCCCTGTGTTTCATCATGCACACTCCCCGTGATCCATCATGCACACCCCCATGGTTCAGTGTGTTCATCCGCCTGTTATTCATTGTGTATTTATTTAGAGCATTTAATGAACTCAGGACATCCCAAAGCACTTTGCAATCCAATCGAGTATTGTTGAAACACTGCAGTCAGTATACACACAGAATGGCCCCGGAAACAGCAATGATTTAATGACCAAATAATCAAATTTGGTGCAGTTCGTTATCTTATCATAGAATTTACAGTGCAGAAGGAGGCCATTCGGCCCATCGAGTCTGCACCGGCCCTTGGAAAGAGCACCCCACCTAAGCCCACACCTCCACCCTATCCCTGTAACCCAGCAACTCCACCCAACCTTTTTGGACACTAAGGGCAATTTATCATGGCCAATCCACCTAACCTGCACATCTTTGGACTGTGGGAGGAAACCGGAGCAGCCAGAGGAAACCCACGCAGACACGGGGAGGACGTGCAGATTCCGCACAGTGACCTAAACCGGGAATCGCACCTGGAACCCTGGAGCTGTGAAGCAACTGTGCTAACCACTATGTTACCGTGCCGCCCCTATGCTACCGTGCCGTTGAGGGTTACAAATTGTCCAGGGCACTGGAGAGAAAGCTCCTTGCTCTTTGTTGTATGCTTTTGTGGTGGTCTAAGGAAGAGGTTCAGAGGCATAGGCTAGGGTTTTCTACTCCGAATCAGGGCAGGACTCATGGAGGATATGATCGCAAAATCTCACGAGAGGCCGATGCTCAATTCCCAATGATGTGAAAGCATGAAGCGATTGTCTGCTGCCCGTCAATAGTAGCCTGCTTTTCCCACCGCCAAATATCACGGGTGTCATTATCATTTATTTGCATCTCATTATAGAAACTTACAGAATGCTGAGAGGCCTAGATAGAGTGGAATGGAGAGGATGTTTCCCTTGTAGGGAAAACTAGAACCAGAGGGCACAGCCTCAGCATGTGGGTTGAGAGCTGATGCGATCAATGAACAGAGGAAAGGGAAACATTACTCTGCATCAAAAGTATAGCTTCTGTAGAGATATTTTGCAGCTGTGTATCCACGATAACAACATAAAATGAATGCAAACTCGTCCTCAGAAGAAGAAACAACCATTTTTCTGGCCACTGAAAGCTGAATTTGCCCAAACAAAACAAGTGCATGTGAACTGCAGAACTAGATCTTGTAGAAACTGCCTTCCAATATAAGCAGCAAAGTTTATATTAAACTAGGTTCTGAAAAGCAGTATTGCAGAGCCAAATTCTGAAACAGTTCTGAAATATAAATGTACCAAACTCTCTGCCTGGTGATCAGAGATCATGATTTTTCAGTGTTACAGCGAATCATTACTGCAATGTGCAGTTTCTCCCTCAGTTAACTCTTGTTTCACAGTAGACTGAACCCATGTGAATTGGCAATCCAGAATCAAATGGGTTCCTATCTGATTTGTGTATTAAGTTGCTCTTTGCAACTACACACAAGAGCAGGAAATTCCCTGAAGTAAAGGGTGAAGTTATTTTGGTCCATACTGACTATTGCAGTCTTATAAATGTGATTTTATTTCAATAGCAGTAAATTTAAAATTTAAAATTCTCAGTGATAAGATTTTTAAAAAATAACAGAAATTGGTGAAACAATTGTTGAACATAGGTGCACAATATTTTATTTCCCTTTAAATAAAAGTTTTTGAAAACAATGTGACAACATTTTATTCAGTCATACTTATACTGACTTCCGGGTGCGGCTATGCGGAGCTGAGCCGCGCGATTCGGCAGCTCCCGCTACCACGGACTTTCGGGCTCGCAAGAAGAGTCCCAACGGAACTTTTTTCGATACTAACCCGTGGCAAGGTAAGAGGGAGGTCCCCCTCCAACTTTTATGAAACGGACTCGAAGCGTAACGGCCACAAAAGTGGCATTGGAGCAACGGGGAAAACCGGGGAAAAAAGACAAAATGGCGGCGGCCAGAGACAAAGTGGAGCTGCAGGAGTTGGAGCAACGGGAAAAACCGGGGAAAAAAGACAAAACGGCGGCGGCCAGGGACAAAGTGGAGCTGCAGGAGTTTATTAAGCACTGCTTCGAGGAGCAGCGCGAGGTGATGCGTAAGGAAATGCTGGCGCCTATGCTTTCGGCAATCGAAGGACTAGGGATCACCCAGAAGGCCCACGAGGTTCAGATCCAGGAGGTACAAAAAAAGAGTTGGTCAGAACGAGGACGAGATCTCGGGCCTGGTGGTGAGAGTGGAGCAGAACGAGGCGCTACACAGGAGGTGGGCGGGAAGACTTGAAGACCTGGAGAACAGGTCAAAGAGAAAGAATCTGCAGATCCTGGGTCTCCCTGAAGGAGCGGAGGGGGCCGATGCCGGGGCATACGCGAGGACGATGCTCGGGGCAATGATGGGCAAGGGGGGCCCCTTCGAGGCCGCTGGAGTTGGACGGGGCACACCGGGTGCTGGCGTGGAGGCCCCGGGCAAATGAGCCGACAAGGGCGATGGCGGTGAGGTTCCACCGGTTCACGGACAGAGAATGGGACCTGAAATGGGCCAAGAAGGAGCGGAGCAGTAAGTGGGACAATGCTGAGATCCGAATATACCCGGACTGGAGCACAGAGGTTGCAAAGCGGAGAGCGGGTTTCAACCGGGCCAAAGCGGTGTTGCACTGGAAAGAAGTGAAATTCGGAATGCTGCAGCCAGCGCGACTGTGGGTCACATACAAGGGCCAACACTACTACTTTGAAACGCCTGAAGAGGCGTGGACCTTTATACAAACCGAAAAGTTGGACTCTAACTGAGGGTTTGCGAGGGTGGGGGGGATATTTGAGGTTTGATGTGTGATGGTTGTTGTATATAGCGGGTCAATCACAATCACGCGCAGGAAATGTTACATGGGCTGGGGGAGAGACAAGGCCGTGACAGGAGCTGCGCCAGAGGGGGCGGAGCGGGCTTTGGAAAGCGCGGGGTCCTTTGTTTTTCCCGCGCGCGGGAAGAAAGGTGGGAGGGGGAACTCCCACACGGGGAGGTCAATGGGATAGCGGGGGTAGCCGGGGTCAGCTGACTTACGGGAGTGACATGGGGGGAGCAAAAAAGCTAGACAGGGGTCTAGCGGGGGGGAGGGAAGGGGGGGGGAGGAAAAGGGTTGCTGCTGCACTGGCCGAAAGGGAATGGGACATAGACGAGGTGGTCGGGACGGGGGTCCCCCGTCTGGGGGACTGGAGGGTGAGGGAGGCGTGGACATGGAACTGGCCCAGAAAAGGAGATGGCTAGTCGGCGGGGGGGGGGTTTAAAGGGACTGAAGGCGGACGTGGTCATGCTCCAAGAGACTCACCTGGAGGTGGCGGACCAGGTCAGGTTAAGAAAGGGATGGGTAGGACAGGTATTCCACTCGGGACTGGACGCGAAGAATAGAGGGGTGGCAATATTAGTGGGAAAGCGGGTGTCATTTGAGGCCAAGACTATTGAGGAGGACAATGGAGGGCGATATGTAAAGGTGGGCGGTAGGCTGCAAGGGACGTGGGTGGTGTGATGGGCAGAGGATAACAAAGAGAGAAATAAGGAAAGAGAGGATCAAATATGAAGGTAGGCTAGCCAGTAACATTAGGAATGATAGTAAAAGTTTCTTTAAATACATTAAAAACAAACGGGAGGCAAAAGTTGACATTGGGCCGCTCCAAAATGACGCTGGTAATTTTGTGATGGGAGACAAGGAAATAGCTGAGGAACTAAATAAGTACTTTGCGTCAGTCTTCACAGTAGAAGACATGAGTAATATCCCACCAATTCCGGAGAGTCAGGGGGCAGAGTTGAATATGGTAGCCATCACAAAGGAGAAAGTGCTAGAGAAACTAAGAGGTCTAAAAATTGATAAATCTCCGGGCCCAGATGGACTACATCCTAGAGTTCTAAAGGAGATAGCTGAAGAAATAGTGGAGGCGTTAGTTATGATCTTTCAAATGTCACTGGAGTCCGGGAAAGTCCCAGAGGATTGGAAAATCGCTGTTGTAACCCCCCTGTTCAAGAAGGGAACAAGGAAAAAGATGGAAAATTATAGGCCAATTAGCCTAACCTCGGTTGTTGGCAAGATTCTAGAATCCATTGTTAAGGATGAGATTTCTAAATTCTTGGAAGTGCAGGGTCAGATTAGGACAAGTCAGCATGGATTTAGTAAGGGGAGGTCGTGCCTGACAAATCTGTTAGAGTTCTTTGAAGAGATAACAAATAGGTTAGACCAAGGAGAGCCAATGGATGTTATCTATCTTGACTTCCAAAAGGCCTTTGATAAGGTGCCTCACGGGAGACTGCTGAGTAAAATAAGGGCCCATGGTATTCGAGGCAAGGTACTAACATGGATTGACGATTGGCTGTCAGGCAGGAGGAAGAGAGTTGGGATAAAAGGTTCTTTTTCGGAATGGCAACCGATGACGAGTGGTGTCCCGCAGGGTTCAGTGTTGGGGCCACAGCTGTTGTCTTTATATATTAACGATCTAGATGACGGGACTGGGGGCATTCTGGCTAAGTTTGCCGATGATACAAAGATAGGTGGAGGGGCAGGTAGTATGGAGGAGGTGGGGAGGCTGCAGAAAGATTTAGACAGTTTAGGAGAGTGGTCCAAGAAATGGCTGATGAAATTCAACGTGGGCAAGTGCGAGGTCTTGCACTTTGGAAAAAAGAATAGAGGCATGGACTATTTTCTAAACGGTGACAAAATTCATAATGCCGAAGTGCAAAGGGACATGGGAGTCCTAGTCCAGGATTCTCGAAAGGTAAACTTGCAGGTTGAGTCCGTAATTAAGAAAGCAAATGCAATGTTGTCATTTATCTCAAGAGGCTTGGAATATAAAAGCAGGGATGTACTTCTGAAGCTTTATAAAGCATTAGTTAGGCCCCATTTAGAATACTGTGAGCAATTTTGGGCCCCACACCTCAGGAAGGACATACTGGCACTGGAGCGGGTCCAGCGGAGATTCACACGGATGATCCCAGGAATGGTAGGCCTAACATACGATGAACGTCTGAGGATCCTGGGATTATATTCATTGGAGTTTAGGAGGTTGAGGGGAGATCTAATAGAAACTTACAAGATAATGAATGGCTTAGATAGGGTGGATGTAGGGAAGTTGTTTCCATTAGCAGGGGAGACTAGGACCCGGGGGCACAGCTTTAGAATAAAAGGGAGTCACTTTAGAACAGAGATGAGGAGAAATTTCTTCAGCCAGAGAGTGGTGGGTCTGTGGAATTCATTGCCACAGAGGGCGGTGGAGGCCGGGACGTTGAGTGTCTTTAAGACAGAAGTTGATAAATTCTTGATTTCTCGAGGAATTAGGGCTATGGAGAGAGGGCGGGTAAATGGAGTTGAAATCAGCCATGATTGAATGGCGGAGTGGACTCGATGGGCCGAATGGCCTTACTTCCGCTCCTGTGTCTTATGGTCTTATGGTGTTGGTAAACGTATACGCCCCGAACTGGGTTAATGCAGGATTCATGAAGCGCATGTTGGGGCGCATTCTGGACCTGGAGAAAGGAGGCCTGATAATGGGAGGGGACTTCAATACAGTGTTGGATCCAGCACTGGACCGCTCCAAATCAAGGACTGGAAAGAGGCCGGCGGCAGCCAAGGTACTTCGGGGGTTTATGGATCAGATGGGGGGAGTGGACCCATGGCGGTTTGCAAGGCCGCAGGCCAGGGAATTTTCTTTCTTTTCCCATGTACACAAAGCCTACTCCCGGATAGATTTTTTTGTTCTGGGCAGGGCGCTCATCCCGAGGGTGGCAGGGACGGAGTATTCGGCCATAGCCGTTTTGGACCACTGGGTGGAACTGGAGCTGGGAGAGGAGAGGGACCAACGCCCGCTGTGGCGGCTGGATGTGGGACTGCTGGCGGACGAGGTGGTGTGTGGGAAGGTGAGGGGGTGTATCGAAAGGTACTTGGAGGCCAACGACAACGGGGAGGTGCGGGTAGGGGTGGTATGGGAGGCGTTGAAGGCGGTGGTCAGGGGAGAGCTAATCTCCATTAGGGCTCATAGGGAGAAGACAGAGGGCATGGAAAGGGAGAGGTTAGTGGGGGAGATTTTGAGAGTGGACAGGAGATACGCAGAGGCCCCGGAGGAAAGATTACTTGGGGAAAGACGACGGCTCCAGACGGAGTTTGACCTGTTGACCACAGGGAAGGCGGAGACACAGTGGAGGAAAGCGCAGGGGGCGACCTATGAGTATGGGGAAAAGGCTAGTCGGATGCTGGCACACCAGCTCCGTAAAAGGATGGCAGTGAGGGAAATAGGGGGAGTCAAAGATGGAAGGGGAGCCACGGTTCGGAGTGCGACGAAAATAAACGAGGTATTTAAGGCCTTCTATGAAGAGCTGTACAGATCTCAGCCCCCAGCAGGGGAAGAGGGTATGAGACGATTCCTAGACCAACTGAGATTTCTGAGGGTGGAGGAGCAAGAGGTGGCTGGTCTGGGGGCACCAATTGGGTTGGAGGAGCTGAGCAAGGGTTTGGGGCGCATGCAGGCGGGGAAGGCCCCGGGACCGGACGGGTTCCCGGTGGAGTTCTACAGGAAGTACGTAGACCTGTTAGCCCCGCTACTAGTGAGGACCTTTAATGAGGCAAGAGGAGGGGACCCTACATCCGACAATGTCGGAAGCGACAATTTCTTTGATCCTAAAGCGGGACAAGGACCCACTGCAATGTGGATCGTACAGGCCGATCTCGCTCCTTAATGTGGATGCAAAGTTGCTGGCAAAAGTGCTGGCCACGAGGATCGAGGACTGTGTCCCCGGGGTGATTCACGAGGACCAGACAGGATTTGTAAAGGGTAGGCAGCTAAACACCAATGTGCGGCGGCTCTTAAACGTGATAATGATGCCATCGGTGGAGGGAGAAGCGGAGATAGTGGCAGCTATGGACGCGGAGAAGGCCTTTGACCGAGTAGAGTGGGAGTACCTCTGGGAGGTGCTGCGTAGGTTTGGGTTCGGGGGAGGGTTTATCAGTTAGGTTAAGCTCCTTTACGGAGCCACGGTGGCGAGTGTAGTGACGAACCGGCAGAGGTCGGAGTACTTTCGACTGTACCGAGGGACGAGGCAGGGGTGCCCCCTGTCCCCCCTGTTGTTCGCATTGGCGATCGAACCATTGGCCATGTCATTGAGGGAGTCTAATAAATGGAGGGGGGTGGTCCGAGGGGGAGAAGAGCATTGGGTGTCGCTATATGCGGATGACCTGTTGCTGTACTTGGCGGATCTAATGGACGGGATGGTGGAGGTCATGCAGACTCGGAGGGAGTTTGGGGAGTTTTCGGGCTATAAGCTCAATGTAGGGAAGAGTGAGCTCTTTGTATTACAGGCGGGGGACCAAGAAAGAGGGATAGGGGATACCGCTGAGGAGGGCGGAGGGAAGCTTTCGGTATCTGGGGATCCAGATAGCCAGGAGTTGGGGGGCCCTACATAAACTGAATCTGACGAGGTTGGTGGAGCAAATGGAGGAGGATTTTAAAAGATGGGACATGCTACCGCTCTCGCTGGCGGGTAGAGTGCAATTCGTCAAAATGGTGGTCCTTCCGAGGTTTTGGTTTGTTTTTCAGTGCCTTCCCATCGTGATCACTAAGGCCTTTTTAAGAGAGTAGGCAGGAGTATTATGGGGTTTGTGTGGGTGAATAAGACCCCGAGGGTAAGGAGAGGGTTCCTGGAACGCAGTAGGGACCGAGAAGGGTTGGCGCTGCCAAACCTGGGGAGCTACTACTGGGCAGCAAATGTGTCGATGATCCGCAAGTGGGTTATGGAGGGAGAGGGGGCGGCATGGAAGAGGATGGAAATGGCGTCCTGCAAAGGAACGAGCCTGGGGGCATTGGTGACGGCACCGCTGCCGCTCTCGCCGACAAAGTATACCACGAGCCCGGTGGTGGCGGCAACGCTAAGGATCTGGGGACAGTGGAGACGGCACAGGGGTGCAATGAGAGCATCGGTGTGGTCCCCGATCAGGGGTAACCATCGGTTTGTCCCGGGGAAGATGGCCGGGGGGGTTCCAGAGCTGGCATCGGGCGGGGATCAGAAGAATGGGGGACCTGTTCATTGATGGAACGTTTGCGAGCCTAGGGGCACTGGGGGAGAGGTTTGAGTTACCCTCGGGAAATGCCTTTTGATATATGCAGGTGAGGGCTTTTGTGAGGCGACAGGTGAGGGAATTCCCGTTGCTCCCGGCACAAGAAATTCAAGACAGGGTGATCTTGGGTGCATGGGTTGGGGAGGGCAAGGTGTCGGCAATACACCAGGAGATGAAAGAGGGGGAAGCGCTGGTAGAAGAGTTGAAGGGTAAATGGGAGGAGGAGCTGGGGGAGGAGATCGAGGAAGGTCTGTGGGCTAATGCCCTGGGTAGGGTTAATTCCTCCTCCTCGTGTGCCAGGCTGAGCCTGATACAATGTAAGGTGGTTCACAGAGCTCACTTGACGGGGGCGAGGTTGAGCAGGTTCTTTGGGGTAGAGGACAGATGTGGAAGGTGCTCAGGGAGCCCGGCGAACCATGTCCATATGTTTTGGTCATGCCCGGCACTGGAGGGGTTCTGGAGAGGAGTGGCGGGAGCAATATCTCAGGTGGTGAAAGTCCGGGTCAAGCCAAGCTGGGGGCTAGCAATATTCGGAGAGTGGACGAACCGGGAGTGCAGGAGGCGAAAGAGGCCGGTATTCTGGCCTTTGCGTCCCTAGTAGCCCGTCGAAGGATCTTGCTAATGTGGAAGGAGGCGAAGCCCGCCGGCGTGGAGGCCTGGATAAACGATATGGCTGGGTTCATAAAGTTGGAGAGGATCAAGTTCGCCTTGAGAGGGTCTGCGCAGGGGTTCTACAGGCGGTGGCAACCGTTCATAGACTATCTCGCGGAGCGTTAGAGGAAGGTCGGTCAGCAGCAGCTGCAACCTGGGGGGGCGGGGGGGGGGGATGGGGGACATGTCCGGGGAGGGGGGGGGGGGGGGGAAGCTGCGTGGGGGGGGTGGATGAGCAAGAGATAACATGAAGAGTCAGGGAAACTGGCACGTACGGGAGAGAGCCAGTGTACAAAGCTGTACTATTTTGCCATGTACATATCTTGCTCCGCGCGATTTCTCGTTTCTTTTTTTTTGTTACGGGGGGGGGGGGGGTATTGTTTGTAAGGGAGAAAAATTGTGTTAAAAACTTTAATAAATATATATATATTTTTTAAAGTCATACTTATACCAAAACCATATTATATGATCAGCAAAATTACAAGTCAGAAATTAGTAAATCAACCTAATTGAATGCTACAGAAAAACTATTCAGATGATATGTTTCAAATATACATATATATGTGCATATATATATATAATATATATATTTGATCTATTTTGAACAATATTCAATAAAGAACCAATTTGGTTTTCAACTCTTTTTAAATATTCTGATTTTCTACTGAAGCACTAAAAAGGTGTGCTTTCTTGACTAACCCTTAGCTGATAGCAGACGCTGCCTCAGGCCGACATACACTCAATTGCTTGGTAAAAAGTAAGTTTCCCTACCTCATTGAGTTGAATGATGTGATAAATTTGCCTTAGGTATTCACTACCGCCTGGCTGATGGCAGATATCCATGAGTATCATGCTTATTTTCTGCTTAGTCAATTCAGCAAAACTGCTTTTCTCCTGTGCAAAGCGATCTTCATCTGTGAGAAATGTACTGCAACAGCAGGGGGGAGAAAAACATTTATTTTGCGCACATTTAAAAAAAGTCACTTTAAATTTCTTCTCTTAAAAATAATTGATTGAACTAATGAGATGAGTTAAAAATAATTGATTAACTAATGAAGTTTTCTAAAAAAAAGTATTTTATTCCAAACATATCCAAAAATACAACACAAATCAATAGCATTCTCAACACCCCCACAATTCAGTTTGCACAATTTTTCCCCCTTTTCACCCCCTCACCAATTCCTCAAACATTGCCATGAACAGTCCCCACTGTGTCTCAAAGCCCTCCGCATATCCTCTGAACTCCAACTTGATCTTTTCCAACCAAAGGAAGTCATATATGTCCTCCAACCAGGCTGCCACCCCTGGCGGTGTAGCCAACCGCCAATCCAGCAATATCCTTCGCTGGGCAATTACACCGGCCCTCTTCCTCTCCTTCAGCTCTGGCATTTCCACCACCCCAAGGATCCGGCCTGACCTCCATCCTAAAGAACTCTAAACCCTCCTGTGCCGCCACCGTCTCACCTTCTACACATTCGCCGCCCAGTAGTAATATAGCAGGTTCGGGAGTGCCAGTCCCTCTTTCTGCCTCTGTAGCAGGGCCCTCTTTCCCCGCCCATACAAACTCAGAGATCACAGCTGCCAATTTCCAGAAAAAAGCCTTGGGGATAAAGATCTGGAGGGTCTGGAATACAAACAGGACCCTTTGCAGCACATTCATCTTAACCACCTGGACCCTTCCCGCCAATGTCAGGTGCAGCGCATCCCACCCCCTAAAACCTCCCTAACCTCCACCATCAACATTGTCAGATTCCACTTGTGCATCGCCGCCCACTCCCCTGTCACCTGGACGCCCAAATACCTAAACCTATCCCTGGCTCTCCTGAATGGCAACGCCCCCAGGTTGGCCCCCCGACCTGCTGCATTCACCGGGAACACCTCACTCTTCCCGACGTTAACTTATATCCCAAAAAGGCTCCAAACCTCTCCAGTATGTACATAATTCTTCCCATACTCTCCAGTGGGTCCGACACAAACAGCAACAGGACATCCGTGTACAGTGACAGATGGCGTTCCCTACTCCCCCTCACAATCCCCTGCCACTCCAGTGACCCCCTAAGGGCCGTCGCCAAGGGCTTCATCAGCAGCACGAACAGCAACAGCGGACACCCCTGCCTCATTCCCCTATGCAACCCATAGCTCCGCGAACTCATCTTATTTGTCCGTACACCGAGGCCGCTGAAAACAGACGCACCCACGCCACAAACATCGGGCCAAGCCCAAACCTTCCTATCATCTCGAACAGGTGCCTCCACTCCACCCGATCGAAAGCCTTCTCCACATCCATAGAGACCACTACCTCCGATATGTGCCCCGCCGAAGGGGTCATAATCACGTTGCCTGCTCTTTACAAAACTGTTTGGTCCTCAGTGACCATCCCTGGGACACACCCCTTCATCCTCCCCACTACTAACTTGGCCAACACTTTCACATTCATGTTTAACAGTGAAATGTGCCTATATGACCCACACTCCAGCAGGTCCTTCCCCTTTTTCGGGATTAACGTAATCAAAGCGAGTAGCAATGCCTCCTGCAGCTCCCCCTTTTCCAGCGACTTGCTAAACATCCCAGGCAAATGTGGTGCTAACTTTGTCGCAAACTCCTTATAGAATTCCACTGGTTAGCCATCCGGTGCCGGGGCCTTCCCGACTTCTTTCCCCTCATGCTATCCATCACCTCCCTCAGCCCTAATGGCTCGTCCAGCGCCGGCCTCCTTCATTCATCCAGCCGTGGGAACTCCAGCCCATCCAAAATCCGTACCATAATCTCCCTCTTCACCGCTCAGCTCGGCCCTGTACAGCTTCTCATAATACTCCCCAAATGCCTCGTTGATCCTCCCCGGCTCTGACACTACCTCCCCCTTCCCTGTCTGCAGCCTCAAAATGTGACGAGACGTGGCCTGCCTCCATGGCTGGGGGGCCAGCATGTGGCTCGCCTTCTCTCCATATTCATATTGCACCACCCCCGCTCTCCGCAACTGCCCCACTGCCTTCCCCATCGTCAGCCTGTCGAACTGCCCCTGTAACCTTTTTCTCTCCACCAACCCCTCCCACCGACACTCAGTTCTCCCCCAGTTTATGGTCTCTTATAAAGTCATTGGCATCTTCTGGCATTTCAAAATCATTATCCCGACCCTCGAAAGTTACCCACAGTTTCGCCAGGTACAGTACCCGGAACCGAATCTGTCTTCGATATAACACCAGCCTGGCCTTCTTAAATCTGGCATGCCTCTTCGCCAGCTCCGCACCAATATCTTGGTATCCGGACCCAGTACTCCTCCCATTCACAGTTCCGCTTCTCCCTGGTCCATCGCAGGATCTTTTCCTGCTTCACAAACTTGTGGAGCCTCACAATCACCGTCCACGGCAGCTCCCTCGCCCTCAGCTTTTGCCTTAGGGACCTGTGCACCCTGTCCACCTCTGGGGCCTTGTCCAGCACCCCCTCCGCCATCAGCCCAACCAGCATCCTTGAAACATATTTTGTGATGCTTGTACCTTCCACTGTTGAGGTGATATTCAGGTGAGTGACATCAGCATCTTCCCACTGCTGGTTGCAGATCCCAACACACAAATATAATTCACATGCTCAGCAACAATCACTTTTGTGAATAGTACGTCTCAGGTGAGCACTTCATAGGATCATAGAATGGTTACAACACAGAAGGAGACTATTCAGCCTGTCATGTCCATCCTGGTTCCCTACAA
This sequence comes from Scyliorhinus torazame, assembly GCF_047496885.1. NCBI lineage: Eukaryota > Metazoa > Chordata > Chondrichthyes > Carcharhiniformes > Scyliorhinidae > Scyliorhinus > Scyliorhinus torazame. The sequence continues at coordinate 97,498,642 of NC_092715.1, forward strand.
GAGCAATTCACCTAGTGCCACTCTCCTGCTTCATCCTCAGCATTATAACCAGCACAGGGTTGGAGCAATCAACCTACCCATGAATCTCACCAAATATGAGCTCCCCCGTTAAAGGGGTGGGAATCCAAAATCATCCATAGTTAAGTTCTGTACAACGTCGGCCAGGTACGGTACCGACAGTGCATATCCGTTTGGGGTCTGGTGTATATTGTAAATACTAGTGTGTGTTAATAAACCAAATTTTCTTAAATCTTCTCTTTCCAGACTCGTTCGTCTACAAAACCCAACCCAGTATTTTCTTGCTTTTCAGATAATGATCCATTTCCCTTTTGAATGCCATTATTGAATCTGAATTAGTTTAAAGAGTGCTCCAATATTAGCATTTTAGGTGTTTTCAAGAGGCAAAACTGAATTACCAATGCTCTATGCGGTATTCGTTGGCTGCGTGCATCAGCAGGGGTCCCAAAATCATTGCTGCCTGGCACTAATTAAAGCTAGCGTACATGTGATAGGGAAAGTGCATTCTAGCTGGTGACAGTGCTAAGATCATTGGGAATAGCATGTTATGCAACAATCAAGAATGGCTGACTACGAAGAAAGCAGGCAGCAAAGTTTTCGAGTATTTCTCTGGAGGTCTTTGTGGTGATATGCTTGTAAGCAATATCATAGTTGGATGGTGTGCAGCCTCCAACCAGCAGGTGGCGGTGCAGACACACCATGCGGTCAGATGACCAGGGACTGCCATATCAGTGGAGACACATCCGGCCATCGACAGGCGGTTGTAGGGCATAGTAGTAAGACATACAGGTGAACAGTTGGTGCGAGGTGTAGTTCCAGAGGAGTACCAAGAACTCCATGATAACTTGCACTGCAACAATAAAGATCCTGGTTTGGACAAGTCTACGTGTTTGGTGGATTCCTTTACAATGTATGGAAGACCAAACACAACATGGTACCACGAGTGCTGAAGATTTAAAGATAACGACGGCAGTGACAAAGTTGGGCATTTGGCTGGAAGATCGATCTGGTGAACTGCAGCCTGAGGTGACTCAACTCACTAGAAGAGGCTGAAGCTCGAGATGGACAGACTGAGAACCCTCCACCAGCTTCAGATGTCCGGTAATGTAGGTGAAAACTGGTGGCAGTTCAAGCAACAATTCAGACTCTATGTTTTGGCCCTAGGCTTGCAGGCCCAACCTGATAGAAGGCGAATTGCGTTCCTGCTAACGTTGGCAGTTTCACTAGCACTTGAACTGTATAACTCGTTTGCATCGATCACGAGGAAGATCGCAAGAAATATGATGAAGTTGGAAGGCACTTTGATAAACATTGAATGATACATTTGAGCGATGCATGTTCCGTATGTGTATCCAAAAACCTGGCGATTCATTTGAGTTTTGGCACTGACTTAAAGCTGAAGGCCCAGTCATGCAACTTCAGCAACCTGAAATCTTTGTTGATTCGCAACCAAATTGTCTTTGGTGTAGCTAATAAACTTTGGGAAAGGTTATTGCGGGAAGATGATTAGGTGCTGGAACAAGCAGTGAAGATTTGCCAGGCAAGCGAAGAACTTTCTGAAGTCCTTTACATCTAAATTGAAATCGATGGTAATACTGAACAATTCTTTAATATGTCGTGAATTTGACCCTAAAGCGACATCCAACCTCGTGAGTCGGTTTGCTTTGCAAAAGCTGAACGTGCAGCAGAACTTCATGTTTGAGTAATTTTCGTCGCGGGGGGGGGGACTTGTACTGTAAACCGTGAGATGTGGAGAATGTTCTCCGATTTATTTATGTACTTTTGAATATGTTTGGAATGAAATATATTTTTTTTAAATGGTCCCGGGTGCCCGTGCACCTAAAGAGTTTTAAGGCGGAGATGATTTTCCTGCAGGAGACACATTTACAGATGAAGGATCAGATGCGGTTAAGGAAGGGTTGGGTGGGGCAAACGTTCTATTCGGGGTTAGATTCGAAGTCGAGAGGGGTCTCGATTTTGTTTAACAAGAAGACGGTATTTGCGATGGCCAGGGAGGTGCGGGACCCAGGGGGAGGTTTGTGATTGTGAGTGGCGTAATAGCGGGGGCACCGGTGGTGCTGGTGAATGTGTATGCGCCCAACTGGGACGATGTGGACTTTATGAATAAGTTGTTAGGGACTATCCCAAATTTGGATTCTCACCAATTGAACATTGGCGGGACTTTAATTGTGTACTTGAACCTAGGATGGATATTTCGAGATCTAAATCAATGGCTAGGTAAGGGATGGCAAGGGAGTTGGGGGCGTTCATGGATCAGATGGGGGTGATGGATCTGTGGAAGTTTAGGCATCCAGGGGAAAGGGAATATTCCTTCTTCTCCCATGTCCACTGGGTATACTCTTGTATCAATTTTTTTGTTGTGGGTAAGGCGATTTTGACGGGGCTTGTGGGGACGGCATATGCAGGAAGAGTGATCTCGGAACATGGGCCACACTACTTGGATGTTAGATTTAGGTCGGAGCGCGTGCAGAGACTGGGGTGAAGGCTGGATTTGGAACTTTTGGCGGATACGGAGTTCTGTGATAAGGTGGCAATGGCAATTAAGAACTATGTTGATTTCAATCAAAATGGGGAGGTCTCTGCAGTTCTGGGAGGCATTGAAGGCGGTGGTTCGGGGGGAAATTATTTTGTTTATGGCCCACAGAGATAGGGTTGACAGGGAGGGGATGCAGAGGTTGCTGGAAGGTATTGTAGATGTGGATCGAAGGTACTCAGTGGTCCCAACTAGAGGGTTTCTGGCGGAAAGGAAGAAGCTCCGGGCAGTTTGACCTGTTGACAACGGGGACAATGGGAAAGGCGGCGGGTCAGCTATGCGTTCTTTGCGGGGGGGGGTGCAGTGTGAGTATGGGGAGAAGGCGAGTCTCCTGCTTGCCCATTAGTTGCGGCAGCAGGCAGCGGCAAGGGAAATTGTGCCGGTGAGGGCAGCGGCGGTGGTGATGGAGCCTAAATTAAGTGGAGGGATTCGGCGCCACCAAAGCTGGGGGTGTGGGTGAACGACCTGGCGGAGTTCCCAAGGCTGGAGAAAATCAAGTTCGACTTAAGAGGGTCAGTTGATGGGTTTGCCCTGAGATGGAAGCCGTTCATCGACTTTTTCAAGGAAGATGGAGGTGTCATCAGCCGGGGGGGGGGGGGGGGGGGGGGGGGGGGGTGTTAGAGGAGAATGGCAGGGAGGTCAGGGCTTTCGGGTAGTGATTTTTTTGTTGTTGAGATTTCTGCTTGTTCTTACTCTTGTGATGGCAGCAGAGGAAAATGATGAAGACAGTGAAGATGATAGCACCTGTCACTCGATTTCACAGATGCAACCAGCAACTCAGATACTGACACTATGTGCAACATTGAAACAGGATTTTCATACGATGGGTGCAATTTAGTCCAGCCCACAGGAGCGGGCTGGAAGTCGGTGGCTGTAGAATCAGGAGGCAAGGTGGAGGATGGAGTACCTGTCACCTTTCCGACTCTGATTCAGTCAGGGTTGGCCTTTCTGCAGAGAAGCCAATTGAGGCCCTTTAGTAGTCAATTACTTAAAGACCTCTTCCAACTGCCGCTGGCAGAATGGTTTCAGTGGGAGGACAGAATCCAAGCTGAGTGTCATAGACATAGACTTTACAGTGTAGAAAGAGGCCATTCGGCCAATTGAGTCTGCACCGCCCTTGGAAAGAGCACCCCACTAAAACCCACACCATTGCCCCATACCCGTAACCCAGCAACCCCACCCCTTTGGACATGAAGGGCAATTTATCATGGCCAATTCACCTAAACTGCATGTCTTTAGACTGTGGGAAGAAACCGGAGCTCGCTGAGGAAACCAACGCAGACACGAGGAAAACGTGCAGACACCGCACAGACAGTAACCCAATCCGGGAGTCGAACCTGGGACCCTTGAGCTGTGAAATGACAGTGCTAACCACTGTGCTACCGTGCTGCCCACATTGAGCAGGTTATTGCTAAGCAAATGCTGCTTGATAGCACGGTTGATGACTCCTTCCATCACTTTACTGACCATCGAAAGTAGACTGATAGGGTGGTAATTGGCAGGTTTGGATTTATCCTGTTTTTTCTGTATAGGAAGTACCTGGGCAAATTTCTACTTTGCCGGTAGATGCCAGTGTTGCAACTGTCGTGGAACAGCTTGGCTCGGGGCACGGCAAGACCAGTACATTTTCTGGAACATTGTCAGGATCCAGAGCCTTCATCCACTTCTTGTCATCAAATAGCGTAAATCAAATTGGCTGAAGGCTGGCATCTGTGATGCTGGGGACCTCCAGAGGCTGAGATAGATCATCCACTCGGTACTTCTGCCTGAAGGTTGTTGCAAATGCTTCATTGATGTGCTGGGCTTTTCCATCATTGAGGATGGGGATAATTGAGGAGCCTGTTCCTCCAGTGAGTTGTTTAATCATCTACCACCATTCATAACTGGATGTGGCAGGACTACAAAGCTTAGATCTGATCCGTTGGTTGTGTAATTACCTAACGTGGTCTGTTACTTGTCACTTACGCTGTTCGGCTTACAATAGGCCTGTGTTGTATCTTCATCAGGTTGACACCTCATTTTTAGGTCTGCCTGTTGTTGCTCCTGGCACTCCCTCCTGCACTCTTCGTTGAACCAGGATTTATCCCTGGTAGGGTGGGGGATATGTCTGGCCATGAGGTTACACATCATGGTGAGTACAATTTGGTGCTGCGCCCACAGTGTCTCATGGATGCCCAGTCATGAGCTGCTAGATCTGTACAAAGTCTATCACATTTAGCATGGTCATAGTGCCACATAACACAATGGAAGATATTCTCAATGTGAAGAAGGAACTTTGTCTCCATAAGGACTGCGCAGTGGTCACTCCTACCGGTACTGTCATGTGAGACAGCTCTCCCAATTTTGGCACAAGCCCCCAGATATTATTACGGAGGACTTTGCAGGGTTGACAGAGCTGGATTTCCATTGTCATTTCCAGTGCCTAGGTCAATGAAATGAAATGAAAATGAAATGCCGGGTGGTCCGTCCAATTTCATTGTAGCAGTTTGGTACAACTGCGTAGCTTGCTAGATCATTTCAGAGGACACTAAAAAGTCAACCATATTTCTGGAGTTACTTGTCGGCCAGACCAAGTAAGGATGGCAACTTTCATTCCTCTAAAGGACATGAGAGGACGAGATGGGTTTTTACAACGATCGACAATAGTTTCATGATCTTCATTAGACTTTTATTAAATTTAAATTCCACCACCTGCCCTGGTCCCCAGGATGTTACTATGACTCCAGCGGCTCCAACGACACTACCACAATGCTACTGCCTCCCCCAGTGGAATGAGTATAGGTGGTCTCATATTAATTCAACTTCAAGCCTAAATCACACTTTTGCTAATATTTAGCCTTAATTAATTAGCTTGATTTTAGAATTGAACATGTAGAAGATTGCAGATACTGAGAGATTAGGATTTAAAACCGGAGGAGTATAGACATCTTCCTTGCATTACACCTAATCTATACAGCCCGTGTGTCTCATTACATCAGGTATCACATGAATGCTGATGACACCTAGTTTTACCTTACCATCACCTCTTTCATAGAATTTACATTGCAGAAGGCACTGACTTTGTCACTGTCTGATTTGTTATACTGTTTGTCCAACTTCCAGTATTGGATGAGCAGAAATGTCCTCCAAATAATTATTGGGAAGACTAAAGCCACTGTTTTCAGTATTCCATTTGCAGCAAGATCTGGACAATATTCAGGCTAAGGCTAATAACTGGCAAGTAACATTTGAGCTAAGCAAATGCCGGACAATGAACACCTCCAAGAGAGAATGTAAACATTTCCCATCAATGGCATTACCATCTCTGAATTCCCCACCAGCAACATCCTGGGGGTTATCATTGACTACAAACTGAACTGGGACCAGCCATATAAATACTGTGGCTACATGAGCCACAGAGGTTGGGAATTCTGCACAGAGTATTTCAACTCCTGACTCCCCAAAGCCTGTCCACCATCTACAAGGCACAGCTCAGGAATGTGATGGAATACTCATCATTTGCCTGATTGAGTGCAACTTCAACAACACTTAAGAAGCTTGACACCAACCAAATCAGAGCAGCCACCTAGCCACTTCAACATTCATTCCCACTACCACTGATGCACAGTGGTGGCGGTGTGCACAGTTTACAAGGTGTACTGTAGCAATTCACCTAGGCTCCCATGACAGCACCTTCAAAGCCCATGACCTCTACCAACTAGAAAGGCAAGGGCAGCAGGTGCATGGGAATGCCACTACTAGCAAGTTCCCCTTCAGGTCACACACCATTCTGACTTGCAACTATATCTCCTCTCCTTCACCATAACTGGGAACTCCCTTCTAAACAGCACTGTGGATGTTCCCACAACACATGGACTGCAGTAGTTCAAGAAGGCAGGACACCACCATTTTCTTGAGGATAATTAGGTATGGGCAATAAATGCGTGCCTAGCTTGCGACACTCACATCCAATAAATGATATTTTTTTAAAATCGCCACCACAAATTTCTAGTTACCGAATCCAACCCTTCCCCTGGCAACTGACTGAGGCTGAATCTGACCATTCACAAGCTTGGCATCCTATTTGACCATGAGATCTTTCAACTAAGTATCTAATCCATCATTAAACATGCCTCCTTTAACATTCACAATATCAGCTTATTTCCTACTGTAAACTTCATCCATGCCTGTAGACTTGACCATTCCAATGTTCTCCTCCCCGTTTTCCCATTTCCACCCTGCATAAAGTTGAGCTTATTCAAAATTCTCTTGCTGACATCCTAACTTGCATTGAGTCCCATTCGTTAATCACCCCTGTTTTCATTGATGTGGCTGTTAATCCAACACCACAATTTTTTAAATCTCATCCATGTTTTCAAAAGCCTCCATGGCTTTGGCCTATGTTTATATGCATTTATTCAACCACAAAATAAATAACAATGAAAATAATAGTGGCATATACTTTTTCAGAAAATTAATCTAAATAACTTTTACAAATTAACTTGCCTCACGTATAATCACTTCATTTGAATTATAAATTGTACTTTTATTTTTAGACATAGGCATGGTGTTCAAATTTAGTACCAAAGTAGTCCAGTGTATAGAGAATAAACAGAATAATGTGTCCAACTGTCTGCTGAAATACAGAAAATGATGGTGGATTCCCCTAACATTCTCCTCAGTTTGAAAGGATCGTCCTTCAAGGTGAATGATGACAAAATAAAGGATAAACAAAACAGAGCAATAAAAAGGAATAATCTAAAGTATTTTAGTGTATGCCAATGGAAAATTTGCAAGTTCAATGGAAATAAGAAAAAAGTAACATCAAAGCAGAATTTTAAATACTCAAATTTCTCTTTGTTTGTTAAATACTAGCTCAACAATTCTGAAAGGACACCATGTCTTGTTTTCAGAACAGAAGGGTAGAACAAACTCTGTCATTTATCAGGAATCTTGCAGACTGACATTGAAAAAGTTGAGGCCTCTGACCAATCAGTACACCATGTCAGCACCTGAATTGTATCCTTTTCTGTCTATCACTTTGCAGGTGAAGCAGATGATTGTATTCAGTCACACCAATGATTAATGAGTTCCTCTGTAGCTTTGGGACAGCCTATCAATCATGTCATTAGAGAGAATGTGGCCTGAAAGAGGCAGTCCTCCGCCAAGGAATAACTGCATTCATCTTAATCTATGTATGCACCCAACCAGCCAAGTCAGGGTCACTATGATGGAAAACAATAATCTTTTCTTGGACAAATTACTTTGCAAAGTCAGGCATTTGTTCAGACTCTGAACTGCATATTTATTTTCGGATACTGACTGATGAGTTTACCACTGAGACAATGCTTCAGATTGAAAGTTATTTTAAGGAACAATAATGTTACTACAAAGTATACATAGACAGGTGATGCATCCTACTGCCATTTTCCCGTATGCTTAACACACTGCACTTTTTGACTATAGAAGTGAAACTATTCCATACTATAAAACAGCCACACTACCCTATTTCACAAAAATATATATGAGGTAAGTTGGCCAGACTAGTAATGACTCATCCAGCACATATTTAACAAACAACCCAAACATATTTAAACAATTTAAGTATGACACTATTTGTTGAATAATGTGTTTCTTCTATGTGATTCTACGTTGTTTTTTCTTCAGACACTTCAAGTAACATACCTAAAATACAAGTGAACAAATAAAAAATTGGTGCAGTTTATCGAATCACCCTTTGCACTCAAAGTAGCAATGTTCCTGACTTCCGGTGGCGTTTGCGAGCGGAGCGGCCGCGTTAAGGAGAAGCTCCCGCTGGTCCGCGATATCGCGGTCTTTTTCGGGGGGATCCCTGCTGTTTTTTTTTTTTTTTTAAATTAAACTTCTCCGGGATCGGCCCTGCCTCCCTCGCCCTGTTAAAGCGTCAAAGCTCTGTTTCACGGAGCCGGAGAGTTGGAAGGGGGGGGGGAAGAGGAGAGACTGGTCGGGGTTCGGCAGAGTGGCTGCACGTGGAGGAGGAGCGGGGATCGCGACTTTGTTCCCTAAGAAACAACCTGAAAGCTGAAGGGCTCAAAGAGTATGGAATTTTTTTTTTCTCGCTCTCCAGAACATTTGAAAGGAGCAGCGGGGGCGGAGCCAAACAGAGTACGAGGCGGCAGGCCCGAAGCCAGGGTGCAATGTAGGTGAGGTGTCCCACATCGGATGGCTCCCGCCTAGAATATGGTAAGAAGACTGAAGCCCGGTCCCAGGGAAATTCTGGAGGAATACAAAAAAGAAGAGAAAGAAGTTGTAAAGTAATTTGGTGAAAGTTTTTTTCCCCCCTTTTTTATTTGAAGGAAGAAAAAATTTGTTTTGTTTTTTCAAATAAAAAAAGAGATTGAAGGAAGGAGGGGTGAAAAAATGAAAAAGGAAAAATAATAAGCCGTTAAAGGATGAGAAAAGCAGCGTCGAGGAAGGGAGGAAATGCGGGCTCACCATCGAATGAGAGCACGAGCAAAAGTGCCGACTAGATTGCGGATGCCGGACCGCATGGTCGGGCCGCACTACTTACGGTGGAGAAGATGACCGAGGTGATGGCGATGGAGCTGGAAAAGCAGTTTGCGAGGCACATGGAGGCTTTGAGAAAGGAGACGGCGGTTGCATTGAAGTCATTGGTGGAGGAGGCAATTGCCCCGGTGAGAGTAGCTGTGGCAAAGACATCGGCCAAGGTGAGAGAGCAGGGCGAGAAGATGAAGGAAGTGGAAGAGGCCATGTCGCAGCACAGCGACCAGTTCACCTCGATGGGGGACGAGATGCAGAGGGTAGTGGAGGTCAACAGAGGACTCCGAGGAGAACTGCTCGAGGCGGCAGAATCTGAGAATTGTGGGCATGCCTGGAGGGACAGAGGGTCCAAGGCCAACAGAGTACTTCGCTAAGAAGTTGGCGGAGCTGATGGGGGAGGGTGATAACCCCTCCCGGTTAGAGCTGGACCAAGCTCATTGGTCATTAAGGCCGAAGCCCAAAGTGAATGAGCCGCCAAGAGCAGTAATTATCTGCTTCCATAAGTACTGCATGAAGGAGAAGGTCTTAAGCTGGGTGAAGCAGAAGCGCGCGGTGCAGTGGGATGGTGCTAGAGTTCGGATCTACCAGGACTTGACGGTGGAGTTGACAAAAAGACGAGCGGCGTTCGGGCAAGTGAAGGCGGCACTGTACAAAAAGGGGGTGCGGTTTGGTATGGTATACCCGGCGAAGCTGAGGGTGATGTATGATGCCAAAGACTTTTATTTCGAGACAGCGGAGGTGGCTGAGGCGTTCGTGAGGGCAGAAGGCTTGGGAGAGACGTGAGGAGCGGAGCGGGAAGAGAGACTGTGGACTGTGATTGGGGAGCTGGAAAATGTATAAATGCTATAATTTTCTTTTTACTGACGTGTATTGTAATTTACTTCTCTTCACATTGTTACAGAGTTCAAGTTATTGGTTGGGTTGATTGGCATTGTGTGTTGCGACGGTTATATCTTAGTTTAGTGAATTGTATGGGTTGGATTGTTTTTGTTTTTTTCTTTCTCTGGGACTGGGTGGGAGGGACGGTATACCATGGCGGGGGAGCCACCCGCGCTAGCTAACTAAAGTCACCTAGTGAACGGAGGTGAGGTGAGAGGAGGGCTGCAGACATTGGATGGCCCTCGAGGCGAGCGGGGGTGGGGGGTGGGGGAGGGATTGATGCTGGGAGATGTTTTTTTGAGAGGAAATGTGGGGGGGTTGGGAGGGGGCAGAAGGTTTTCGATGTTAATAATGGATAGGGGCGGGTCAGGCTCATGGGGCAGGGCCCGGTGGTATGATGATGGTGGATAAGAAGGGTGGGGGGAGATGAGAGACCCCCAGTTAGGATAGTCACGTGGAACGTGAGGGGGCTAGAAGGTCCAGTCAAGAGGTCAAAGGTGCTTGCGCATCTTAAGAGTTTGAAAGCCGATGTAGCAATGCTGCAGGAAACTCACTTGAGGATGAATGACCAGGTGAGACATAAAAAGGGCTGGGTTAGTCAGGTGTTTCACTCTGGATTTGACAGAAGCGTTCGAGGGGTAGCGGTAATGGTCAGCAAAAGAGTACGCTTCCAGATGGAGAAGGTGGTGGCAGATCAGGGGGGTAGATACGTGATTGTGACAGGGGCGCTGGAGGGGAGGTTCGTGGCGCTGGTAAGTGTATACGGCCCCAATTGGGACGATGTGGGATTCGCAAAGAAGGTGTTTGGGGTCATCCCCGACTTGGACACACACGAACTGATAGTGGGGGGGGGACTGGAGCTTGGTGCAGGAGCCAAGGTTGGACAGGTCACGGCCGCGCCCGCTGGTCCCATCGGGGGGGGCAAAGGCATTGTCTGGGCTAATGGTGGAAATGGGAGGAGTGGATCCTTGGAGGTTTCTGCACCCGAGGGAACGGGAGTACTCGTTTTTCTCAGCAGTCCATAAGGTATACTCGCGGATCGACTTTTTCGTGGTGGGTGAAATGCCTTCAATAAGCACACGACGAGTGATGAATGTAACTGAGGCTTTAATACACTAAACAGCAAGCCTCCTGGCCTCTGACCCGAACTGGTGGTGATTGTCGCCGGTGGGCCTGCGGGTGCTAGTTCATGAGGTAGGTCGGCAGGGGTGGGGGAAGACGGTGTAGGGTCGGGGTTGCTGGTGGTGGTTGCTGGGGAACCTGCAGGTGCCAAATCCCGAAGGGAGACTGTCCTGTCGCACGTCCTGCTGTGCCACGTAGGCATATTGTGGATTTGCATGGAGGAACAGGACCTTCTCAACGAGGGGGTCGGTTTGATGGCTCCTCGCATGCTTCCGGAGAAGGACGGGCCCTGGGACTGCCAGCCAGCACGGGAGCGAGACCCCGGAGATGGATTTCCTGGGGAAAGCAAACATACGCTCGTGAGGAGTCTCGTTGGTGGCTGCACACAGGAGCGACCGGATGGAGTGGAGCGCGTCGGAGAGGACCGCCTGCCAACAGGGGACTGGGAGACTTCTAGACTGTAGGGCCAGGAGGAGGACGACCTTCCAGATCGTCGCGTTCTCCCTCTCCACCTGTCCGTTTCCCCGGGGGTTATAGCTGGTCGTTCTGCTGGAGGCGATGCCCTTGCAGAGCAGGAACTGACGCAACTCGTCGCTCATGCAGGAGGATCCCTGATCACTGTGGATGTAGGCGGGGAACCCGAACAGGGTGAAAAGACCGTGCAGGGCCTTGATGACGGAGGCAGAGGTCATGTCAGGGCATGGGATGGCAAAAGGGAATCTTGAGTACTCGTCAACGATGTTGAGGAAGTACACGTTACGGTCTGTGGAGGGGAGGGGCCCTTTGAAATCGATGCTGAGGTGCTCAAAGGGGCGAGACGCCTTTACCAGGTGTGCTCTGTCTGGCCGATAGAAGTGTGGTTTGCACTCCACGCAGACCTGGCAATCCCTGGTTACGGTCGTGACCTCCTCGATGGAGTAAAGCAGGTTGCGAGCCTTGATAAAGTGAAAACAACAGGTGACCCCCGGGTGACAGAGATCATTGTGGAGGGCCCGGAGTCGGTCTACCTGTGCGCTGGCACATGTACCGCGGGATAGGGCTTCTGGGGGCTCATTGAGCTTCCCGGGTCGATACAAGATATCATAGCTGTAGGTGGAGAGCTCGATCCTCCACCTCAGAATCTTGTCATTCTTGATCTTGCCCCGCTGTGTGTTATTGAACACGTTGGTCAGTGAGGAGAGTGAATCGCCTGGCGGCCAGGTAATGCCTCCAATGTCGCACAGCTTCTACGATGGCTTGGGCTTCCTTTTCGACGGAGGCATGGGGGGTACGGGAGAAGAAAGCCACAGGCCTGCCTTCCTGGTTGAGTGTAGCGGCCGGAGCAAAGTCAGACACATCGCTCTCCACCTGGAATGGGATGGACACGTCCACAGCGTGCATCGCGGCTTTGGCAATATCTGCCTTGATGCGGTTGAAAGCCAGTCGGGCCTCAGCCGTCAGGGGAAAAACGATGGATTTGATCAGTGGACGGGCCTTGTCCACATTATTGAGGACGCACTGGGCATAGTACGAGAAGAACCCCAGGCATCTCTTCAGGGCTTTGGTGCAGTGGGGGAGGGGAAGTTCCAGGAGGGGGTACATGAAGTCGGGGTCGGGCCCTAGGACTCCGTGTTCCACGACGTAGCCGAGGATGGCTAGGCGGGTTGTGCGGAAGAAGCATTTTTCTCTATTATAGGTGAGGTTCAGGAGTTTAGCGGTGTGGAGGAAGTGCTGGAGGTTCTCGGCATGGTCCTGCTGGTCATGGCCGCAGATGGTGACAATATCTAAGTACGGGAACGTGGCCCGCAGCCCGTACTGATCAACCATTCGGTCCATTTCTCTTTGGAAGACTGAGACCCCATTGGTGACGCCGAAGGGCACCCTGAGGAAGTGGTAGAGGCGGCCATCTGCCTCAAAGGCAGTGTATTGGCAGTCCTCCGGGCGGATAGGGAGTTGGTGGTACGCGGACTTCAAGTCAACCATGGAGAAGACTCGATACTGCGAAATCTGATTGACCATGTCAGATATGCGGGGGAGGGGGTACGCATCGAGCTGCGTGTACCGGTTGATGGTCTGGCTGTAATCGATGACCATCCGGTGCTGCTCACCAGTCTTGACGACCACCACTTGAGCTCTCCAGGGACTGTTACTAGTCTCAATGATCCCCTCTCGCAGGAGTCGCTGGACCTCCGACCTGATAAAGGCCCTGTCCCGGGCACTGTATCGTCTGCTCCTGGTAGCGACGGGCTTACAGTCCGGGGTGAGATTTGCGAAGAGCGAAGGTGGGGCGACCTTAAGGGTCGCAAGGCTACAGACGGTGAGGGGGGGGGGGGGAGTCCGCCGAACTTTAAAGTAAGGCTCTGGAGGTGGCACTGGAAGTTGAGCCCCAGTAATAGGGCAGCACAGAGATGGGGAAGGACGTAGAGTTTGAAGTTAGCGTACTCAACGCCTTGTACCATAAGGGTGGCGACACTGTACCCCCAGGTTTCTACTGCGTGGGATCCGGAAGCCAGGGAGATTTTCTGGGTCGCGGGTAGGATTGGGAGTGAGCAGCGCCTTACCGTATCTGGGTGCATGAAGCTGTCTGTGCTCCCGGAGTCGAAAAGGCAGGCCGTCTCAGCCCATTGATCCAGACGGTCATCGTAAACTTCGCGAGGTGGTGCGGCCAGGACTGATCGAGCGTGATGGAGGCGAGCTTCGGAAGGCGGTTGGTAGCCCGGTCGGAGGTAGCAGTGGCCAGCGTACGGTCGGGTGAGCTGGGTCCCCGGGAGGCTGCGGGATGGTCCCAAGATGGTGGCGGGTGGCAGCGGCGATGGCGTCCAAGGTGGCGGCCCCCGTGGATCGCGCGTGGTGGTCGGAGAATGCGTTAAAGGTGGCAGCCCCCATGGATCGCACGTGGCGGCCGAAATTTAAGATGGCGGCGCCCATGAGTCGCACATGGCGGGTGGCACGGCAGCTGGGGGCGGCCCCGACAGGCAGCAGGCAGTGCTGCTGGGCCTAAAAGTTTTAGGGGGAGATTGGGCCTGGCAGGAAGTGGCCCTTCTTCCCACAGCCGTTGCAAGTTGCGTTCCGTGCCAGGCAGAGTTGTCTGGGGTGATTACTCTGGCCGCAAAAGTAGCACCTCGGGCCTCCGGCGTTGGTGGAGACTTGCCACCTTCATACATGTGCCCGAGGGGAGGAGCCACAGGTGGAGCCAGCTGGGACAGGCCCAGGCATGTACAACACAACACAATGCAATACAGTGGTTTACCACAGTGGGGAAGGCTTTGCTGGCTGTGGTTAAGGGGTCGGAATACTCGGCAATTGCAGTGTCAGATCATGCTCCGCATTGGGTGGATATGGTGCTGACGAAGGGGGTAGCGCAGACCCGGGGTGGAAATTAGATGTGGGACATTTGGGGGACCAAGTGTTCTGTGACAAAACTGAAAAGGTAATTAAGGAATATGTAGGTTTCAACTGTACGGGTGAGGTGTTGAAGGCAGTTGTCTGGGAGGCTCTAAAGGTGGTGGTGAGGAGGGAGGTGATTTTGTTTAAGGCCAGGGTGGACAAAGAGGAGAGGTTGGAGCGGCAGAGGGTAATAGATGAGATGTTGGAGGTAGATAGGAGTTATGCAGAAGATGGGGACCCAGCAAAGCTGGAAAAGAGGAAGGAACTACAGGCGAGCTTTGACCGACTATCTACCAGGAAGGCGGTACGCCAACTGAGACGAGCAAGGGGTGCAGTTTACGAACATGGAGATAAGGCAAATCAGTTCAGCTCTGGAGGGAAGCAGCGGCAAGGGAAATTGTGCAGGTGAGGGATAGGGCAGAGAAGTTGGTGGTGGCTCCGGATCTGATTAACAAGGTTTTTGAGGAATTTTATTAGAGGTTGTACAGGTCAGAGCCACCTGGGGGAGACCGTGAGATGCAGGAATTTCTAGATGGGTTGGAGTACCCGAGGTGAGGGGAGGGGGACAGGGCTACATTAGAAGGAGCGATCGTGGAGCAGGAGATAAAGGATGCGATTGGGTGGATGCTGTCGGGGAAGATGGCAGGGCCGGATGGGTTTCCGGTGGAATATTATAAAAAATTCAAGGATAAGCTGGCACCCCTGATGGTAGGGATGTTTGAAGAGGCGATAGGGAAGGGGCAGGCATCGATTTCCCTGTTGCTAAAAAAAGATAAGGATCTGACGGAGTGTGGGTTGTATAGGCCCATATCGCTTCTGAATGTGGACGCAAAAGTATTGGCGAAGGTACTGGCAGGTAGGTTGGAGAAATGCCTCCCGAAGGTGATAGGTGAAGATCAGACGGGGTTCGTGAGAGGGAGGCAGCTCTTTTCAAACGTTAGAAGGGTATTGAATGTCGTTCTGGCACCGGCAGAGGGGAAGGAAACAGAGGTGGTTGTGGCACTGGACGCTGAGAAGGCGTTTGACCGGGTAGAATGGGGGTACTTGATGGCAGTTCTGGAGCGGTTTAGGATTGGACCAATATTTGTGAACTGGGTAAAGCTACTTATATAAGGAGCCGAGGGTGAGTGGCCGCACAAACAACATCAGCTCGAGATACTTTTCTCTCCACCGTTGGACTAGGCAGGGATGTCCAATGTCCCCCCTGTGTTTGCACTCGCGATTAAGCCGTTGGCCATCGCATTAAGAAGTTCGGAGGTATGGAAAGGAATAGTGCGGAGGGGGGATGGAGCATAGGGTGTCCTTATATGCCGATGACTTGCTGTTATACGTGTCAGAACAGAGTGTGTCGATAGGGGGAATATTGGAGCTGCTTTGAGTGTTTGGGTCTTTCTCAGGGTAAAACCTGTTGAAATTCTTGACTCTTGTGAAGGTTAAGTTTGAACTGAGGGGAAGGATGGAGGGGTTCTACAATTCATGGGCATTATTCATTATGCACTTTAAAGAACTGGATAACATCGAACATTAGTTGGGGGGGGGGGGGTTGGGGGGATGGGGGCGGTGTGTGATAATGGTGACTATGGGTGATTCCTGATTCCTTTTTGTCATTTGTTTATGTGAACATGTGGGCTAATGTTTGGGGTTTGGTGGGAGGATGGGATTGTTGTTATTGATATGGGGATTGACATATTTGTTACTGATTATTGCTTATTGTTGGTGAGTGTAAATCTGGGAGAAAATGTGAAAAAGAATTCAAATTTTTTTTTTAAAAGTAGCAATGTTCCTATATTACAATAGTGACTAATTATCATTGGATGTAAAGCATTTTAGGACGTCTTGCAGTCATGAAAGAAGCTCTTCAAATACAAGTGCCATTTTTTTGAATAGTTCAGGATCAAATAGCTATGCAACATAATCCATGAATCACACCATACAAATAGTATGTAGGGACTCTAAGGGGCTGGTTTAGCACAGGGCTAAATCGCTGGCTTTGAAAGCAGACCAAGGCAGGCCAGCAGCACAGTTCATTTCCTGTACCAGCCTCCCCGAGCAGGCGGCGGAATGTGGCGACTAGGGGCTTTTCACAGTAACTTCATTTGAAGCCTACTTGTGACAATAAGCGATTTTCATTTCATTTTTTCCCCCATTTTAAGTGATTAGGAAGGCGCATGGAATGTTGCCATTTATTGCAAGGGTGTTTCAGCTGTAAAAGGCCTTAGTGAGACCACATTTGGAGTACAGATTTGGTCTTCATATTTGAAAAAGGATATAATTAGTTTTAAACATTTTTAAAAAGATTCGCGCAACTTATTACTGTGATGAAGGGCTTATCTTATGAAGGAATGTTGAAAAAATCTGGGCCTATACTCACTGGGGTTTACAAGAATGAATAGTGATCTCATTGAAACATGTGGGGCGCGATCTAACCAAAATAAAACAGAGCCCGTGGATGGGATAGCAGAGTCGTTTCCAGTGCTCGTAGCACCAAGAATGACCCCTCTATCTAACAACATTGTCTTGTTTTTGTGGCTCAGTGGGACCACCCCGCGAGGCCGCATTTTAGTGTCATTTCCTGCAGGCAGACATCAGGGTACCAGGTCTCTCACCATCCCGACACAAGTCCCCCCAACTCACCTTTTGTGCCCCCCCCTCCCCCTGCACCCGGCCACCCCCGCACCCTAGCTTATACGGACAGGGCACCCGCTGGCCTGATCCATGGCATAGGCACAATGCCAGCATGGCACCTTGGCACTGCCGGTCTGGCACCCTGGCAGTGCCCCTGCCAGCCTGACAGTGACACCTGGCCACCCTGGCAGTGCCAGACTGACACCCAGGTGGCACTGCCAGGGTGCCCCTGCTAGCGTACCAGGATGGCAGTGCCAAGGCGCCACCCTGCTCAGAGGATGACCACCCAGGAGCCTCTGATCGCCTGAGAGACCCCTCCAGGTACCGTTCTCTTGGTCCCCTTACTGAACAGCTTCTGGCTGGGGTCTCCTCGGCGGGACCAATAGGTGCTGAGTGGCCGATTGATCCAGCATGCAACACTGGGTCCTGCCAATGTTGAGATCTGGTTAGATCTCGAGGCGTAACGGCCGTCAGGAGTCCTGGGTGGCAGCTCCCAGGATCTACTGGCCGTGTCCTGCTAGATCTGGTTAGACCTCGAGGCGTAACGGCCGTCAGGAGTCCTGGGGTGGTGGCTCCCAGTATCTTCTGGCCGTGTCCCGCTCCAATTCCGGCGGGATGCATCAGTAGATCGTGCCCAAGAGGTCCAGAGGGGACTTGATGGGACATTCCCTCATGTAAGGGAGAAAAATACCAGGGGATACATGGTTTAAGAATAAAGGGTCTCCTATTTAAGACGGAGATGAGGAGAAATGTTTTCTTTCACAGGGTATGAGGAATTCTCTTCCCTGAAAGCAGTGGATTTTGGGCCACTGAATTTATTGAAGGCTAAGTTAGTTAGATAGATTTTTGATTGTCAAGGGAGTCAGGGTTATGGTGGGAAACTAGGAAAGTGGAGTTTAAAAATATATCTTTATTCAAACAAGATTTTCATTGCAACAAAAGAACCTATACAACAAATCCCAACTCGTACTATACCAAAATTACACCCTCCCAATCCTCCAGACCCTTCTCCCCCGATAGAGAAAACAGAACCTTAATAAAAAAATTAAAAGACAACCCCCCACCCTCACTAACAGCTGACGGTAATCAGTTCCTGAAAAAGGAGATAAAGGGCTGCCACCTCGAGTAAACCCTTCCACTGACCCCTCATGGTATAATTGGTCTTCTAAAGATGAAAAAAATTCCATCAGGTTCCCCAACCAAGCTAAGGCCTCAGACGGCACTGGGGACCTTCACCTAAGCAGAACTCGCCTCCGGGCTATTAGCGAGGCGAAGGCTAGGATATCGGACCTCATCACCGTCTGCAGCACCAATGACTCTGATACTCACAAAAAATGGCCACCAACAGGCACAGCGCCAGCTGAACTCCCAACATCCCTGACATTGAATCAAAAAGGGCCCAGAAACTAACAAGCTTGGGCAAGACCAAAACATGTACGTATGATTCGCCAGCTCCCTCGAGCACCGCTCACACCTATCCTCCACCCCCGAGAAGAACCCACTCATTCCCGCCCTAGTCAGGTGCTCATGTCCGCCACCTTGAACTGGATCAGGCTTAACCTAGTACGAGGAGGTGAAGTTGACCCTGTGAAGAGCCTCTTTCTCCACTCCCCGTAAAGACCAAACCCAGCTCACCTTTTTCCCTTTACTTCCTCCAACGATGCCTACTTCATCGCCAATATCTTCCTACATACATCCTCGGCCAAGGAAAGAGCACTGTTCATAAGCAAAGGCGATAGTACCAGGGGAAATAAAGGAAGCTCCTTGACTACAAATCACGCACCTGAATACATTCCCTCTTGGGAGCTGGAACTTCTCAAGCAACCCGGCTAGGCTATCAAACCTACCCTCCAGAAACATGTTCCTAAACCTCTCCAAACCCTCTCTCTCCCACACCCTAAATGATTAATCTCAGCCAAATGGCACAAACCTATGGTTCCTGCAAATCGGAGCCTGTAGTGATATGGAATCCAGTTTAACGTGGTGCCTAAACTTATTCTAAATCCTCAAAGTGGCTACCACCACCAGGCTCAAGGAGAGTCCAGCAGGGGAAAATGGGAAAGGTGCAGTAACCAGGACCCTCAGGCCCAACGTTATGCAAGAAACCTGCTCCATCCACTCCCATATAGTGTCCGAATCCATGAAGCACGCCTGCACTTTATCAATATTTGACGCCCATTAGTAACATAACAGATTAGGAGTCTTTTTGTTCTGCTAGGGCTATTCTTTTCTCCTTTCTTCTCTCTCCTTTTCTTTTTCCTCTCTCTCTCTCTCTCTCTTTTTCTTTCTTTTTTCTCCCTCTCTCGGTCTCTTTCGTTTTCCGCTCTCTCTCTTTCATATTCAAGCCGCTTTAAATCTTTCTCATGTTCCATTTGTTTAATTTGCAACTGAATTTTTGCCATTTCCCATGAGTCAAACTCTATCTCAGGCAACTTTAAATGCTTAACCACCGCCATAATTACCTCATCTTTTCGCATTTTGTCAGTTAATGTTAACTGCAATGTTCTTGCCAAATCTAATAGTTTGCTTTTCGTTTCTGTCCATAAAGTACTACGTGTGACATTCTCCACCCCCAAAGACCTCTGAGCCTCTGAAAGAGCCATTGTTCACAACACTCTCCCCACTTAAACTGAAATACACACCGGAAAAGCAACAATCCTTCACTGTATTTAAGTTCACAAAAGCCAATCCAATAGATAAGACTTTTACCCCCCCTCGAGCCCCCAATTGTTATGGGCGAGGCGTTTTCAGAGCCCCAAAATGTATCATGAAGTTCAACCAACCACTCCCTTTAATGTATTTGTTGCTTTTCCTAGCACACGGCTTGTTCCCTAAATGTGGGATTACAATTATGGACACGTGGGTTTTTAAACACAAAACAATGTTTATTCCATGAACTCAACTTAACATCTTAAATAAAAATTGGATCTCTTAACACCCCTTACTTCAAAGATAACTCAGAAAATATTGCAACAGTAAATAACTCTTTAAAATGTTCCTTCAAACTTCCAAGAGACTTAACACCTTTAGACAGTATCACATCAGGTTAAAGGATATATATATATTTTCTGTAGAATGGCAGAGATATATTAGCTTGGTTGATTTCAGCTCCAGCACCTTGCTTTCTTCTTGCAGCTCTCTGGACACACGCAGACACACACCCACTGCTTTTTAAACTGAAACTAAATACCTGCAAATCTAAACTGCAAAATGGCTGACCTAACCTCAGCTCCACCCACTCTCTGACATCACTGTTTTCTTAAAGGTACATTGCTTAAACATCCATGTTTTAAAAGTACTCTCACATGACAGTACATACACTTGCAGTGGGGGCTCTGTACAAATGTCTATTCCATGAAATAAATTTATGCTCGAAGCCAAATTGCCCCAGTATCTCAAAGAGGCAACCCCCACCCAACCCGATCGAACGCCTTTTTAATGCCCATCAAAATAATTCTGGCTTGGTCCCTAAGGAGGGTACCGCCCAATATTTCACAATCTCCTAGTATTGACCAACAAATCCAATCTGCTGCTCCAAAATCACCCCAGGTAGGCAGGGCTCCAAACGAATTGTCAACACTTTAGCCAACAAACGCATCAACGTTTAACAACAAAACAAGGCCGATATGGCCCACATTCCATGGGATCCTTACCCTTCTTCAGGATGAAGGAAATTGGCACATGCGCCAGCGTGGCGGCAATACTCCTCAGAACATGGAATCCTTAAACATATCCAGCAGAAGTGGGAACAACTGTCCATAAAGCTGTTTGTAAAATTCAATGGGGAACCCATCCGGAGCCGGTTCTTTGTCCGTCTGCTTTAGCTCATGACCTTCTCCAGCCCTATCGGCGTCTCCATCTCCTGCCTTCTCTCCTGTTCCTCCACCGGAAAGGCTAACACATCCAAAAATTGCTTTGTTGACGAATCCTCTGACTCATACAACTCATGGTAGAAGCCCTCAAACACTTCAATACCCTGCTCCGGGGTCGAAACCAACCTGCCACCCGAGTCCCTAAACTGCACTATCTCCTGGAAGGCAGCCTACCTTCTTAGTAGGTGAGCCAACAGATGACTGGCCTTTTCCCTATACTCATAAAAGGTCCCCAACGAGTGCCACAGGGGGCTCACCGCCTTACCCTTTGACAACAACTCATAATCCATTTGTAATTTTCATAGAATCACTACAGTGCAGGAGGAGGCCATTTCGCCCATCGTATCTGCACCAACCCTTTGAAAGAACATCCTACCTAGACCCATGCCGCCACGCATCCCTGTAACCCCACATAAACCTTTGAACTCTAAGGGGCAATTGAGCATGTGTCATGAGAATGTCGCTTTAAGAGATGGTTAACTGCTCATGTTACTGCAGCGATGTCGGAGTGTGGGTGGAGCTGAGCTCTGGTTCTGCTTTTTAGTTTCACTTTGAGAAAAGCTTGGGTGTGTCTCTGTCTTTTTGGTTTCGTTTTTCAGTGTGTTGCAGCTGAAGTCAGAAAAAGCAGCTGTACTGTTGATCTCACTGCCATGAAGGACTATCTCTTGATCATTTGGCAAATTCAGAAATTTAAATGTTTTCAATATTGAATGTAAACCCCTGATGTGCCTCTGTTTAAAGGTTGTTAAGTCTTTTGGATGTTAAAAGGACAGCTTAAAGGATTACTTAGTATTGTATTCTTTGGGGGTTATCTTTGAATTAATGGTTGCTAAGATATTAACGGTTTGTTTAAACATTGTTTTGTTTTTAAAAATACTTTACCATTTCTGCTGTACCACACCTGTAGAGTGGGCCATGTGCTCCCCATACCACAATCTATTAAAAGTTGTGGGTCAGGTGAACTCCATGATACACATTGGGGTTCTCTAAACCCTGACCCATAACAATTGGGGGCTCGTCCGGGATAAAAGTCTATCTATTGGATTGGCTTAGTGAACTTAAAGACAGTGAGGGGTGAGCATATTGCGGGTGCTTTTCAGTCGTGGTATTCTAGTTTAAGTAGGATGTGTGTTGTGGACAAAGGCTCTTTCAGAGGCTCAGAAGTTTTGGGGATGGAGACGGTCACACGCAGTACCTTACGGACAGAGACTAAAAGCAGACTGTTGGATTTGACAAAAACATTGCAGTTAACATTACCTGACAAAATGCAAAAGATGAGATAATTATGGCGGTGGCTAAGCATTTAAAGTTGTCTGAGATACAGTTTGACTCATTGGAAATGGCAAAAATTCAGTTACAACTTAAACAAATGGAACATGAAAAAGAATTAAAGCAGCTTGAATACGAAAGAGATAGAAAGGAAAAAGAAAGAGAAAGGGAGATACAGATCAGGGAAAAAGATAAAGAGAGAGAGTTTGATCTTCAGAAAATGGCCATGAAACATGACAGTCAGTTAAAATTGGCAGGAATTAAGGGAAACGTACAGTTGGATGATAGTGATGAGGATAGTGAGAAAGAGCGTCTAAGTCAAAGGCGTGGTGAGGATCTTTTTAAATATGTCCAAGCATTGCCACGGTTTGAAGAGAAGGAAGTGGAAGCCTTTTTCATTTCATTTGAGAAGGTAGCTAAACAAATGAAATGGCCACATGACATGTGGGTATTACTGATTCAAACAAAGCTGATAGGAAGGGCTAGTGAAGTGTTTGCATCACTATCAGAGGAGGTATCTGAGTCATATGAGGAGGTGAAGAAATCCATCTTAAGTGCATATGAGCTGGTGCCTGAAGCCTAAGACAAAGGTTTAGAAATTTAAGGAAATAATTTGGTCAAACATACATGGAGTTTGAAAGGCTCAAACAGAGTAATTTTGATAGGTGGATAAGGGCTTTGAAAATAGACCAAACGTATGACGCTCTCAGAAAAATTATACTTTTCGAGGAGTTTAAAAATTCAATTCCTGATGTAGTGAGAACTCATGTGGAAGAACAGAGGGTTAAAACTGCGAGATTAGCAGCGGAAATGGCAGTTGATTATGAATTAGTTCATAAATCAAAGATTGGTTTCCGTCATCAGTTTTAGCCGGTGAGGGATAGAAACTGGGGACATGAGAAATACTCAACTGGTAAAGGTAAAGGTGATCTGATGGGAGACAATAAAGAGAGTGTACCCCAGATTAAAAAAGAAATCCAGGAGGGTGGAAAAGAAATGAAAAGTTTCAAATGTAATAAACTAGGCCATGAAGAAAAGCACTGGGAAGGCTAATGTGGTAAAACAGGATAAGACAGTGGGGTTTGTTAAAGTGGTAAAGGAAAGCCCAAGGGAAGCGAAGGAGGTGCAAATGATTGTACAGCCTGTTCAAGAAGTAATTGTTAAGAAGGTGCCAGATGTCTTTAAAGAATTTACTTGTGTGGGTAAAGTTTACTCATGTGTATCAGGAGGAGCAGGTAAAGAAGTCACAATTTTAAGAGATACGGGAGCTAGTCAATCTTTAATGGTAAGAGATGAGGAATTATGTAGTTTGGGAAGAATGTTGCCAGAAAAGGTGGTGATATGTGGAATTCAGGGTGAGAGGAGTTGCGTTCCATTATATAAGGTAAGGTTGGAAAGTTTAGTGAAGAGTGGTGAAGTGGTAGTAGGAGTAATAGATAAACTATCTTGTCCAGGAATGCAGTTTATCTTGGGTAATGATATAGCTGGATCGCAGGTGGGAGTGATGCCTACTGTGGTTGATAAGCCAGTGGAAAATCAGACAACTGAATATCCTGGGATTTTTCCGGATTGTGTAGTAACAAGGTCGCAAAGTCACAGGTTAAGACAAGAGGAGAAATCGAAGAGTGAAGATGAAATTGAAGTGCAATTATCAGAAGCGATTTGTGATCAGATGGTTGAAAAAGAACAAAAAGAGGTGGAGGAAAATTGGCAGAGTTACAACAGAAAGATGTAGAAATAAAACGGATGTATCAGAAAACATATACGCAAGAGGTATCTGAGAGTATACCAGAGTGTTATTACCGTAAAAATTATGTCTTGATGAGGAAATGGAGACCGTTACATATGCAGGCGGGTGAAAAGTGAGCAAAAGTTCATCAAGTAGTATTGCCGGTAGGGTATAGAAAGGAGGTGTTGCGAGTTGCACATTAGGTACCAGTGGGAGGTCATTTGGGAATAAGGAAAACTCAAGCTAAAATCCAGAAACATTTTTATTGGCCTGGACTACATAAAGATGTAGTTAAATTTTGTCAATCATATCACACATGCAAAGTGATAGGGAAACCTCAAGTAGTGATAAAATCAGCACCCTTAATACCCATTCCAGCATTTGAGGAACCTTTTACAAGGGTCCTAATTGATTGCGTAGGACCACTTCCGAAAACAAAAAGTGGGAATCAATGTCTTTTGACGATAATGGATGTGTCTAGGTTTCCAGAGGCCATTCCAGTACATAATATTACAGCTAAACAGATTGTGGAGGAGTTACTTAAATTCTTTAGTAGATATGGACTACCCACAGAAGTACAATCAGGTCAAAGATCAAATTTTACCTCAAGGTTATTCAAAGAAGTTATGGATAGCTTAGGAATAAAACAATTTAAATCAACTGCGTACCATCGAGAATCGCAGGGAGCGTTAGAAAGGTGGCATCAGACATTAAAGACAATGTTGAGGGCGTATTGTCAAGATTATCCAGAGGATTTGGATAAAGGAATTCCATTCATACTGTTTGCAATTAGGGATGCACCTAATGAGTCAACCAAATTTAGTCCTTTTGAACTAATTTTTGGTCATGCGGTAAGAGGACCACTTAAATTGATTAAGGAAAAATTGGTGAGTGAGAAATCGGAAATTACATTATTGGATTACGTGTCAAATTTTAGGGAACGATTAAATAGAGCAGGTGAATTGGCTAGACAACATTTGAAAGTTGCACAAAATGTGATGAAACGGGTCGCGGACAAGAAATCCAAAGTTCGTAGTTTTGCCAGTGGAGATAAAGTTTTAGTGTTGTTACCAGTGGTAGGTGAACCTTTAACAGCTAGGTTTTGTGGACCTTATCAGATTGAAAGGAAATTAAATGAGGTGAATTATGTGGTAAAAACACCAGACAGAAGGAAGACTCACCGAGTGTGTCATGTAAATATGCTTAAAAGGTACTTTGAAAGGGAAGGAAAGAAAAAGGAGATTTTAATGATTCTAACTCAAAGGGACGAACCAAATCCAGATGACTGTGAATTTGACATACCTCAAATTAAATTGGAAAACGAGGATTTTCTTAAAAATTGGGATAAATTGTTGAGTTATCTTCCAGCGGAAAAACAAACTGACCTGAAAGAGTTATTGATATCACGTGGGCAAGTTTGTAGAGATGAATTGGGAAGTACTAAAATGGCTGTACATGATGTAGATGTGGGAAATACTGTTCCAATCAAACAACATCCATACAGACTTAACCCTTTAAAATTGGCACAGGTTAACAAAGAGATTGAGAGTATGCTTAAAAATGGCATAATTGAAGTGGGTTGCAGCCAATGGAGCTCACCCATAGTGATGGTACATAAACCAGACGGTACCCAACGGTTGTGTGTGGACTATAGAAAGGTTAATGCAGTTACAAGAACGGACTCTTATCCTATCCCACGTTTGGAGGATTGCATTGAGAAAGTGGGACAATCAGCTTTTATTTCCAAATTGGATTTACTTAAAGGTTACTGGCAGATACCTTTATCCGAAAGGGCGAAGGAGATTTCAGCTTTTGTTACTCCAGGTGGTATATACCAATTCAAAGTTATGCCATTTGGCATGAAAAACACCCCAACCACATTTCAACGGTTAACTAGCAAAGTTGTTTCAGGATTACCCAATTGTGCGGTATACATCGACGATCTGGTAATTTTCAGCCAGACATGGAAAGAACAGTTAAAACATCTGATGGAATTATTCGATCGACTTCAGGAGGCGGGTTTGGTGATAAACCTAGCCAAAAGTGAATTTGGAAAAGCCCAAGTCACTTTCCTTGGCCATACAATCGGACAGGGTCGAATGGTCCCACGGGATGTGAAAACAAAAGTTATTGGGGAGTTGTGCGATTTCTTGGCATGAGTGGATTTGATCGAACATTTGTGAAAAAGTTTTGTCGCATCATTGCTCCACTGATGGACTTGCTCAAGAAGCGTAACAAATTCCAGTGGTCAGCGGAGTGTCAACAGGCATTTGACGGCTGTGATAGCCAATGTTCCTGTGTTGGAGAATTGCAAGAGACTGTGATCAGATTGAACTAAAGTATCTGACTTTAAAAAGAAATGCCGAGGCGTAGAGAGCAATGGACGGATCGTGCAGAGACCTCCTTGTTCAAAGAGACTGTTAATCGAGAAGGATTTCAGTTGGAGGAAGAAGAAAAAAAAAGAAATGGACTATATTATACCTGTTTGTGTGTATTGTTTTTTGATACGATAAAGGATATTTACTGTGTGCATTTCTTAAAGGATGATGAAAAGGTGAAAAATGAAACCATCCTGAAGTTGATGTTTTTTTTTTCTTGGGGAGAGGTGTCATGAGAATGTCGCTTTAAGAAATGGTTAGCTGCTCATGTTACTGCAGTGATGTCCGTGGGTGAAGCTGAGCTCTGCTCTGCTTTTTAGTTTCACTTTGAGAAAAGCTTGGGTGTGTCTGTCTTTTTGGTTTCGTTTTTCAGTGTGTTGCAGCTGAAGTCAGCCAAAGCAGCTGTATTGTTGAGCTCTCTGCCATGAAGGACTATCTCTTAATCATTTGGCGAATTCAGAATTATAAATGTTTTCAGTATTGAATGTAAACTGATGTGCTTCTGTTTAAAGGTTTGTTAAGTCTTTTGGGTGTAAAAGGACAGCATACGGGTTACTTAGTATTGTATCCTTTGGGGGTTATCTTTTGAATTAATGGTTGCTACGATATTCACTGTTTGTTTTAAAAAGGTTAACTTGAGTTCATAGAATAAACATTATTTTGCTTTAAAAAAGAACTTTTCCATTTCTGCTGTACCACACCTGTAGAGTGGGTCGTGAGCTCCCCATACCACAATCTATTAAAAGTTGTGGGTCAGGTGAACTCCATGATACACTTTGGGTTCTCTAAACCCTGACCCATAACACATGGCCAGCCCACCTAACCTGCACAACTTTGGTCCATGGGAGGAAACTGAAGCACCCGGATGAATGCCATGCAGACATGGGGAGAAAGTGCAAACTCCATACAGTCACTTGAGGTCGGAATTGAACCCGGGTCCCTGGTGCTGTGAGGCAGCAGTGCTAACCACTGTGCCATTGCGTCACCAATAACTCCGGTGTCGGGCCAATCGAGTAATGGCAGTCCACTTTGAGAATGGAGTCCACCAGCCTCTGCCTCTCCACCTTCCCAGGTGTACTCACTACAAAGAAGTCAATCAGGGCGCAAACCCAATGGACGTGGGGAAAAAAAACTCATCTCTCGTAAAACTAAATCTCCATGGGTCTGCCCCCCCATGAACACCTGGGTCTACTAATATATTAACCGCAGAAAACGCCACCCCCTTATTAATCAACACAGCACCCCTTCCCCATCAATCAAATTCCAAGTGATATACCTGCCCCACCCATCCCTTCCGCAACCTTGTTTAATCCTTGATTCGCAAATAGGTATAGGTCTCCTGTAGAAAAAACACATCCGCCTTCAAATTTCTCAGGTGCACAATCACCCGGGACCTTTTTACTGGGCCATCTCTTGGGGGATTTAACGAGGCGCTGGAGAAGGGGGAGCTTCCGGAGGCAATGCGCAGGCAGCGATCACGTTAATCCCAAAAAAGGGGAAGGACCCGGTGGAATGTGGGTCATATAGGCCCAGAACGCTGTTAAACACAGACGTGAAAGTGCTGGTTAAGCTATTGGCGAGAAGGATGGAAGGTTGTATCCCGGGGTGGTTGTGGAGGACCAAACAGGCTTCATAAAATGCAGACAGCTCTCTAGCAATATAGAGAGGTTGTTAAATGTAGTCATGAACCCTTCGAGAGCCCAGGTGCCGGAGGTAGTGGTGTCCATGGACGCGGAGAAGGCATTCAACCGGGTGGAGTGGCGGTACCTGTTTGAGGTTCTGGGAAGGTTTGGGCCGAGGTTTGTGGCATGGGTGCACTTGCTATATGTGGCACCGAGGGCGAGTGTGCGGACGAATGCCATGGGCTCATGGAAGTTCGAATTGCACAGGGGAACAAGGGGTGCCCGCTGTCGCCTCTGGCAATAGCTCTGAGGGGGCGGGCAGAGTGGCAGGGCATTATCAAGGGACGGAGGGAGCATCAGGTGTCGCTCTATGCTGACAATCTATTATATATGTTTCGGACCCGCTGGGGAGCATGGAGAGGATCATGGGCCTGCCGGGGAGGTTTGGAACATTCTCGGGGTATAAGTTCAATCTAGGGAAAAGCGAAGTGTTCCCGGTGAATGAGTTGGGGCGGCAAGCCAATTTAGGGGGGATGCCATTTTAGGTGGCTAGAAACAGGTTCAGATACCTGGAGATACAGGTAGCAAGGGATTGGGCGATGCTTCACAAGTGGAACATAATGAAGCTGGTGGAGGTGGCCAGGGAGGATCTCAGGAGGTGGGATATGCAGCAATTGACTTTGGCGGGGAGGGTCCAAGTGGTAAAGGTGAACATTCTGCTGCGGTTCCTATTCATTTTCCAGACACTCCCGATCTTTATACTGAAGGCCTTTTTTCGGAAACTGGATACTATTATTTCGGACATTGTATAGGCGGGGAAGGTGCCAAGGGTTAGAAGGACCCTGCTACAGAGGCAAGGCAGCAGGGAGGGTTGGCTTTGCTGAACCTGCTTCATTCTATTGGGCAGCGAATGCAGAGAAGGTGAAGTGATGATGGGAAGGAGAGGGGATAGAATGGGTTAGGATCGAAAAGAATCTTGTAAGGGGTCCAGCTTAAGGGCTATGATGATGGCAGCGTTGCCATTGGTGCAGAGTAGGTACTCAGGGAGCCTGGTGGTGCAGTCCACAGTGAAGATCTGGAGCCAGTTGAGGAGACATTTTAGGATGGAGAGGATGCCGGTGTTAACGCCGTTGTGTGAGAACCACGGGTGGTGGACGAGAGGAATGGATGGCATTTATCGGCAGTGGAGAGAAGTAGGGCTGGTCAAAGTGAGGGATTTGTCTCTGGAGGAAAGGTTTGCCAGTCTGGAGGATTTGAGGGAGAGGGCAGAGCTCCCGAAAGGGTGTGAGTTTAGGTACCTGCAGGTAAGGGACTTTGCACGGAAAGTTTGGAAGGCGTTCCCTAGGTTGCCAGGATGAGCCTGATACAGTTTAAGGTGGTGCACAGGATACATATGACTCGGGCAAGAATGAGAGGATTCATCCAGCGGCTGCCAGCATACACCCTGCTGGAGCGTCTGCTGCTTCCGGATATGAAAGGGGAGGGTAGAATTGGAGATATATACAGGTGGCTGGGGGAGCAGGGAGGTGAGCGGGTGGTGAAGATTAAGGAAAAATAGAAAGGGGGGTTGGGAGGGGATATCAACTGGGGAGTATGGAGTGAGGCACTGCGAAGGGTAAACGCGACCTCCTCGTGCGCAAGGATGAGCCTGATACAGTTTAAGGTGGTGCACAGGATACATATGACTCGGGCAAGAATGAGTGGGTTCATCCAGTGGGTGGCAGACGAGTGTGAGAGGTGTGGGTGGGGACCAGTGAATTACACGCACATGTTCTGGGGCTGTGAAAAGTTAGAGAGATTCTGGGCGGGAGTGTTTGCAGCCCTCGCAAGGATAGTGGGGGAGGAGGTGGAGCCGGATCCTTTTGTGGCGATTTTTCGGGTTTCAGAGAAGCCGGGGCTGATGGAGGGGAGGAAGGCCGAAGTTGTGACCTTCACCTCTCTGATTGCCCGGCGATGAATCCTACTGGAATGGTGGTCAGCAGCGCCACCGGGGGTATGATTTCCTGCGAGCGGCTGGAAAAAATAAAGTACAAGCTAAGGGATTCAGTAGAGGGGTTTTAGGCAAGTGGGGGATGTTCGTGACCGTGTTTGAGGGGCGGGTAAAAAAGGGGATAAATTCTGCACAAACTACATAGTCGTTTGTTGGGAAGCCTGTTTTCCGAATGGTTTATGTGGTGTAACTTTTTTACTTATGTTTGTAATAAAATACATGAAAAAAAAAGACTGGTTTGACAAGAATGATCAGGAGATCCAGGATCTCCTTGACCGCAAGGTGTTCCTGAACTGGCAGCTCCACCAAAACTCGAGTGAGAGAAAACATGCCTACAGGCAACAGAAGGCCAAGGTGCAACAAAGAACTCACAAACTAAAGAACAGATGGTGGGTGGAAAGAACGCAGGAGACTCAGTAACTCGCCGATAACCACGATGTGCATGGCTTCTTCAGCACAATCAAAACCATCTACTGTCTGAATACCCAAGGACCCACACCACTGAGAACCAAAAACAGCGAGGTGCCCATCAAAGACAGAGACACACAACGCCCATTGGAGAGAGGGCTTCGAGGACATCCTCAACCAAGTCACACCCTTTGACATAAACATTTTAGACACCATCTCGCAACACGCTACCCCCCCAACAGCTCAGCGCAACCCCAGCTCGGCGTGAGGTCGGAAAAAACACCCGACAGCTAATTGGAGGTTGCATCGACAACTATATACATTAACAACTATATACAAAACGTTGCACAGGCATATCACCACATCCCCCTTCCTTTGGAGGTGTTAACATTTACATACAAATGTAACTGTGCTTTACAAAACATGATATGCCTGATAACTTTGATCGTGTCTCTTGTGCACAGCTCATTACACATTCAAAATGACATTGTCCCGTTGGTCTTCTGAACCTTGACCGGATACTCAATCTCGCTTCAACATTCGGAAGACTGGTTTTCTGGCTAGTCTTTTTTGCGTCACCAACTTTTTCACCTTCTGATGCAATGCTTCCTATTCCGTCTCCGTGTGTTTTCTTGCATATTGGCCTTCTTGCCGATGCTTGTGCCTTCGCTGTCGCGGGTGCTACCCGGTCGACCACCTGTGTCCTCAACTCTTCTTCTCTTCCCCTTCCATCTCATTTGAATGATCCGTTGATTGCGTCTCCTTTTCTTTTTGCCTCTAGTGGCATCCTTCTTGCTGCTGGACTGTGCCGTGGGATTAGCTGGTTTCAGATCCCTTGCTGCAATGACTGCTTCTGGATCTTATTCTGTGAAAGCGGACTCTGGCTCTTCTGCCACAATAGCTGATTCTGGGGCCATTGCTGGATTGAGGAGGTCCGGTTGATCCATGGTGTTCGTCCTCGAACAAGGTGTTGCATGACCCTCAACTGGTGAGACATCCACTGTCGGCATACTTTTGGACGATTTTGAAGTCGCAGACTTCAGGAATTATCTGCAAACCCTCGCATTCCGGTGTCTTAGTTGGATCAATGTCCTCAACATTAGGCATTCCTTCTTCACTTTGTGTTTTAGCCTCAATTAGTGGCTCATCCTCATCTGATATGGCGATATATGCTTCCTCTTTTGTTGGGGAACTGATTGGTGGCTTATCCTCATCTGATGTAACGAACGATACATGATTCGTCTTTCGTTGGCGAACTGGACGAAGATGTATCTATCTGTTCTTCCTGTAAGTCGTTTGCTAGACTGGCCTCGAGTATTGGGGAATCCACTGCAGGAACCATTCCGTGGGCAAGGGATGATTCATCGTACGTCTCTGGAGCCAATTTCTCCAAAATGGGGATTAATTCTTCAGTTACCAGTCTGCAGTTGATTTGCTCTCATCGGATTGATCTGCTGTTGCAATCTCACTTTCAGCCTCTGCACACACCATATCGTTGTCCGGCACAAATTGTAAGCTACTTGTTATCACCAAATTAAGTAAATAATCTTTCCTCATCACCAATGTCAAATAAGCTAAATACGTTTCCTGGGTCTCCTTCTTCTGGCTCATTAACTGCTTCTTCACCCTCCTCATCGTAATCAGCATCATTGTCTGCCGCTTCTCCTGCGAAGTAATAATAATTCATCTTTTATTGTCACAAGCATGAAATGTGGTAGGCTAGATTAGGGGTATCGCGGTACCTAGGTGGGATGTACCTTATACTGTAGTATGAGTGGTGGAACCTGCCTGCTGGTTCCGCGGTGGGATGTACCTTATACTGTAGTATGAGTGGTGGAACCTGCCTGCTGGTTCCGCCCAGCAGGCGGAGCATAAGAGTCTGTGTTTCACCCACAGCAGTCATTCTGTACCGGAGCTTCTGGGGTAACTACTTGTTCATTAAAGCCTTCAATTGGACTACAATCTCACTTCAGCAGTGATTGATCGTGCATCAATTTAATGAACAAAATTGAAGAATGGCTGCTCTACGCATCAAGCCAGTGTCTACAAATCAATCCCCATGCGGCAAATGCAGCAGCAACTTTTAAACATTGGCTGGCATGTTTCAAAGGGTACATCAGGACGGCCCCGACTACCCCCACGGAGGAACAGAAAATGCAAGTCCTCCACTCAAGGGGGAGCCCAGAAATCTACACGCTTATCGAAGACGCGGACGGTTTCGAGGACGCAATGACTTTGTTAAAAGAGCACTACGTCCGCACTGTGAATCAGGTATACGCTCGGCATCTTTTAGCTACCAGACGGCAGATCCCAGGAGAATCACAGGACGATTTTTAGCGCGCATTGTTAGTGTTAGGTAGAAACTGTAACTGTCCACAAGTCTCAGCCATGACCACACCAAACTCTTAATAAGGGATGCTTTTGTTGGGAGCATGCTGTCCTCTAAAATCCGCCAGCGACTGCTGGAATACGACATGCTAGGGCTTAAAGAGGCACGGAAACTTGCGCACTCCCTAGATGTAGCCTCCCGCAACGCCCAGGCCTACGTTCCCGACCGCGTGGTACCCGCATGGACAGGGTGGACCCCACCCGCGGCCGATTCCAAAGCACCCCTAAATTCCCCACAAGCTTGTGCAGTGCGGCAGCCAGGAAACCCCAGGGTGGGGGCTCCAGAGACGTACGATGAATCATCCCTTGTCCACGGAATGGTTCCTGCAGTGGATTCCCCAATACACCGGGCAAAACAAACACCCCCGGCAACGCTGCCGGGCCCGATCTGCAATCTGCAAGGGCTGCGGGAAGATGGGGCACCTCATGGCAGTATGCCAGGCCCGGTCGGACGCCGCTGTCTCCACAGGCCTCTGCCATTCCTCTCCTCACAGGCCATGTGCGATTCATGGGGGCAGCCATCTTGGATGACGTCTCAGGATCCCGACTCGGCTGGCCATGCATCGCCTGATGAGATCTCCCAGTCAGCCATGTTCGATTCATGGGGGTAGCCATCTTGGATGACGTCTCAGGCCTCTGCCATTCCTCGCCTCACAGGCCTTGTGCGATTCATGGGGGCAGCCATCTTGGATGACGTCTCAGGATCCCGACTCAGGTGGCCGTGTATCGTCCGACGAGATCTCTCAGCTTCTGCCACAACTTGCCTCAGTGACACTGGACCAGTCTCGGCCCCAAACGCTTTCAACTGCTACACGTCGGTACTCATCAACGGGCACAAGACATCCTGCTTGATCGACTCTGGGAGCACGGAGAGCTTCATCCATCCAAATACGGTAAGACACTGCTCCCTCACTGTACACCCGATTAAATAAAAGATCTCCTCCATGCTAACCCCCAGTACACCAATGTGGCGCACCCCGACAAGACACGGTCTCCCTCCGGGATCTGGCCCCCGCTGGATCCCCACCCTCACCCCCGCCACCAACCCCAATCATTTTTTCACCGGCGCACACCACCGCAGCCCCCTTCCCAGGAGGATCCGTCATCCGGATGCGATGAAGCTAAAGACGACACGCTCCCAGAGCCACGGATGCCCGAGCCGACGCCAGCATCACCGCCGGGACTGCGACGATCGCAGAAGACGACCAGGGCCCCCGACCGGCTGATAGTTTCATTGTAAAATGAACTTGTAAATAATTGTCTGTAAATATGTGTATTGCATGTAAAGGCACCGAGACCGCTATAACCTCTACCACTGTAAAAGCAAGGCCACCACCCCCGCCGGACTCTTTTTTTAAACAGGGGGTGAACGTGGTAGGCTATATTAGGGGTATCGCGGTACCTAGGTGGGATGTACCTTATACTGTAGCATGAATGGTGGAACCTGCCTGCTGGTTCCACCCAGCAGGCGGAGCATAAGAGTCTGTGTTTCACCCACAGCAGTCATTCTGTACCGGAGCTGCTGGGGTAACTATTTGTTCATTAAAACCTTCAATTGGACTACAATCTCGCTTCAGTAGTGATTGATCGTGCAACATGAAGTTACTGTGAAAAGCCCCTAGTCGCCATATTCCGGCGCCTGTTCGGGTAAGCTGGTACGGGAATTGAACCCGCGCTGCTGGCCTTGTTCTGCATCACAAGCCAGTTGTCTAGCCCACATTGCTAAACCCCTGTTGCAGCGCTGTCTGGAACGTACAGCTGCTTAACTAGGTTCAGTGCCTCACACGTGTCCACTCCTATGATGGAATTGTCCTTGTCAACGATGGAAAATGGTATGATGTGACTTCTGTTGTGTACCCATTCTTCGAGTTCACATGCTTCCAGAGTCACAATCTCATTCTCATTGTAGTCTCTCAGCAGTCTCGTTTGATTGATGACTTTCGGTTTGACTCACAGCACGTTCTAATCGGACAAACTGAGAAGGTTGGCCCTCTCTCCCGTATCGAGCTTGCATTTGAACAATGTGACATTTAGCATCACTGAACTCGTCCACCTGTCTTCGATGGTATCAGCGTCATCATCGCCCTTGCCGCAACTGGGCAGCGTGGTAGCATTGTGGATAGCACAATTGCTTCACAGCTCCAGGGTCCCAGGTTCGATTCCAGCTTGGGTCACTGTCTGTGCGGAGTGTGCACATCCTCCCTGTGTGTGCGTGGGTTTCCTCTGGGTGCTCCGGTTTCCTCCCACAGTCCAAAGATGTGCAGGTTAGGTGGATTGGCCATGATAAATTGCCCTTAGTGTCCAAAATTGCCCTTAGTGTTGGGTGGGGTTACTGGGTTATGGGGGTAGGGTGGAGGTGTTGACCTTGGGTAGGGTGCTCTTTCCAAGAGCCGGTGCAGACTCGATGGGCCGAATGGCCTCCTTCTGCACTGTAAATTCTATGAAAAAACTGGTCAGTAAGACTTTTTCACTCTGCATTTTCGGACTCATCGCGTCCTTAGTCGAAATCAGATCAACGAAAAACAGGTCTTTCGTGGACATCTCATCAATCACATTGACTGATCCTGTTTGGTCCACTGCTGGACGTGGAATACATTGCTTCGCAAAATGATTTGTTCGGCCACACTTGGAACACACCTTCCTAAATGCCATGGCCCATGCCGATTGCCACATTGCGGATCTGGTCGGCCGCTTAAAATGGCTGCCCGCATTGAGACCACGTTTCTTATTCAACTGTGTTACAGTGCTTATGGCTCTGGTGTTTTCTTCCAGATAGGTGCCAAAATGCTTCAGGTTTAGTATACTAATCTGCTATGCAGCTAGCTCATTTGCATGACAATTCTCGATAGCATTTTTTAATTGAAGCTCTTCTTCGCCTGCCTTCTGGGTACGCGTATGAAATATATAACGTTCAAATGTTTAATTTTTCTTCAGAAAGCACTGCCAATCAATGTTCTTTATTACTTCATTGAAGCTCTTGCTTTACTCTTTGCTGTCGAACACAAAGGTATTGCCAACTTCTATTGCTTGAAGACCGTGAGCAGCAACGCAATAAGCCTCTCGTCAGGCTGTGCCTGCAGGCCAAGGGCTGCAACAAAGTCTGTTTAAAAACACGCCAATTCTTATCTACATTACTGGTGACTTGAAGCTGGTGGGGTGCTTTCAAACCTTCCATCTCTAACTTCACAAACTTTCCGTGCGTTGATTTCCAGTTGCCTGTAGTTTACCAGGTAGGCGGAAGAATTTTCTGCTTTCTTTCTTCAGCCTGTTTCGCAGTCTTCTCCATTGTTATCTTTAATTGTTCAACACATTGGTACCATGTTATGTTCTGTGTTATGGCTGTAGTAAAGATCAACACAGAACATCTAGTTCTTTGACGAGTAATGTAATTTGTTAACAAGGTGAATATGTGGAAAGATAACTAACGAACTATGATACAAAAGGTAACAAAATAAACAAATTCAGTGAATTTTCCTGGAGCTACTTCTGGTGCGACTGTCTTCTAGTACAACTTTCTACCAGCTGCCGGATATCTCGAATCACATTAGAGATCTCTATCGCCACCAACTGGTTGGAGGTTGCATCGATAACTAGATAATTGATGGACAACTATATGCAAAACTGTGCACAGGCATATCACCACAGAAGCAAATCATCCCTGACCCGAAGGGATGACCGAGAGAGAGAGACCCCTCCACCCTTATCCCCCTCGCAACCCACCCCCAAAAACCAAGCAAACGACCAACAAAAGAACAAAAGCCCCCCTTCCCTGTTTTCCTGTCCCCAAACGAATCCTGCCCCCACGTCAAAACAGAACAGAGACAATAAGCCTAAACTCATTACCTTAAAAAAAACCACCTCAATGGCAACAAGCTGCAAACATCTCCCCTTCTCTGCTTCCATTAACCAGCTATACTGCTAGCAGGGTGACCCCTGCACGGGGTAGAAATCAATGTCAACTAAAGAGTATATTAATGATCAGCAACCCCCCACCCCCCCCCCCTCCCGCCCACGTCAAACTTTAATACAGAATAGAAGAAAATCAACACCTACCCCCTCCAACAGTACAAAACCCAACTTTCCCCAGAGAAAACACCCACCAACAATTCCAGGAACAACCCCAAGCCCCCCCCACAAAAAAAACCAAATACAGATTAACTTAACAATGAACAAACAACATTTTAATTCATCCCCAGTCCATGCTGCTTGACAAACTCATTTGCAGCATCCGGCACACTGAAGTCATATGGTGGGATTCTCCGTTCCTGCGACTAAGTGTTGACGTGGAGGCAGGATTCGTGGGGCCCATGGTATTCGAGGCAAGGTACTAACATGGATTGACGATTGGCTGTCAGGCAGAAGGCAGAGAGTTGGGATAAAAGGTTCTTTTTCGGAATGGCAACCGGTGACGAGTGGTGTCCTGCAGGGTTCAGTGTTGGGGCCACAGGTGTTCTCTTTATATATTAACGATCTAGATGACGGGACTGGGGGCATTCTGGCTAAGTTTGCCGATGATACAAAGATAGGTGGAGGGGCAGGTAGTATGGAGGAGGTGGGGAGGCTGCAGAAAGATTTAGACAGTTTAGGAGAGTGGTCCAAGAAATGGCTGATGAAATTCAACGTGGGCAAGTGCGAGGTCTTGCACTTTGGAAAAAAGAATAGAGGCATGGACTATTTTCTAAACGGTGACAAAATTCATAATGCCGAAGTGCAAAGGGACATGGGAGTCCTAGTCCAGGATTCTCCAAAGGTAAACTTGCAGGTTGAGTCCGTAATTAAGAAAGCAAATGCAATGTTGTCATTTATCTCAAGAGGCTTGGAATATAAAAGCAGGGATGTACTTCTGAAGCTTTATAAAGCATTAGTTAGGCCCCATTTAGAATACTGTGAGCAATTTTGGGCCCCACACCTCAGGAAGGACATACTGGCACTGGAGCGGGTCCAGCGGAGATTCACACGGATGATCCCAGGAATGGTAGGCCTAATATACGATGAACGTCTGAGGATCCTGGGATTATATTCATTGGAGTTTAGGAGGTTGAGGGGAGATCTAATAGAAACTTACAAGATAATGAATGGCTTAGATAGGGTGGATGTAGGGAAGTTGTTTCCATTAGCAGGGGAGACTAGGACCTGGGGGCACAGCCTTAGAATAAAAGGGAGTCACTTTAGAACAGAGATGAGGAGAAATTTCTTCAGCCAGAGAGTGGTGGGTCTGTGGAATTCATTGCCACAGAGGGCGGTGGAGGCCGGGACGTTGAGTGTCTTTAAGACAGAAGTTGATAAATTCTTGATTTCTCGAGGAATTAAGGGCTATGGAGAGAGAGCGGGTAAATGGAATTGAAATCAGCCATGATTGAATGGTGGAGTGGACTCGATGGGCCGAATGGCCTTACTTCCGCTCCTATGTCTTATGGTCTTATGGACTTCCATGACAGCAAAGCTGGAGCCGCACCTGGACCGATTCAGTGACTGTTAAGAGGATAGCACCGGTGCCACGTGGAACACAATCGATTCCAATGAGAAACGGTGTCGGATTTGCGATTGACACTCAAGAGGCTGACAGGCTGCAGCCGCATATACACACTTCACTTCCCACACACACCATCCCAGCCAGCAAGATGGTAGCGAGGAGAGCGGCACCAAGATTTATGGACATCGAGCTCGAGACTCTCCTGGATGCCAAGGAGGAGGGAGGAACACCTGCACCCTGGCCCAGGAAGGAGGCTGCCAGCCGCTGCAGCTCACCGTGTCTCATCCACTGGGGCCAGAATTAGCGCTGAAGAACCTGACAAGTTGGAGCTGCTTTAAGAGCTACACTAATCACACACTCTCAATCCAACTAAAAAGGTGGCTTCAAGGAAACCTGCCCCTCCCTCAGCATTCTGGAAAGGAGCTAGACCCGATGCTGGATGCAGTGGAGGAACGTCCTCTTCCTCAGGGTGGGCCGCAGACTCAAGCCAGCTGTAATCAACAGCACCTGGAAGAGCTGTCAGAGCCAACGATCAGTGCCGCCAGCTTCACAAGGAGGACTGGAATCCCGTGCCGCAAAAGATGATTGATCTCATCAGGACAGCTCGTGTGAGTCACCATCTCTATGCCCCTGGCATCACTCCCATCCCTCACTCCTCACATCATCCCCCAATCCCCTAGAGGCCAACCAGACGCCGCATGCCTGCACCTCCCTTACAATTCACCCTCCAACAAACACTAACACATGTTTTGTCCTCCTTGGCCAGGAACCTTGCACACATTTACCACCAGCTACAGACCAAACCCGCTCCCGCCTTTAGAACACACCTCCATGCGCCTCAACATGTCCTTTCTGTGTCTCCTAGGATAAGGCAGCCTATAACAGACAAGAGCGGCAGACGACCAGAGGAGGCGTCCCTGAAAAGAGTGTCCAAACCACGTGGTGGAAAGCGCCATTCAGCTAGTGAGGAGGAAAAGGGTAACGGCTGACAAGGAGGTCGACATGCAGCCAAGAAGTGAGAGCCCAATGCAACGCTGTTGTCCCTCAATCAAGTGAGTCACCTCTCCCAGTGACCAGCCAACCCAAGAACTCACCATGTCTTGTCTTGCAGGATCACCATCAGACAAAGCCAGGCCACCTGGGGTTTCTGCCCCTCAGCCACATCCTCAGCAAACCCCGGAGCACCAGTCTGGGGAGACACCGATTTCTTGGCACTGCTGTCACCTGCACCCTCCACCATCGCAGAGAATATCACCTCGGTGGGGCATTTTAGTGAAGAGGCTCCTGGGTCACCTTCTGGTGTGTACTGCACGCATGCTACAGCATATCAGGTGAATGCAGGGACTCCCAAGGAAGCGGAAGGTTGGAGGGCTGCCCGATCCCAAGTAACAGCTGTGGTCCCGACAGGCGTGATGCCTCTGGAAAGTATGATCCCATAACTGGTAGAGATGAAAACACAGAGCCAAGATTTACAGGCGGAAGTGTCAGAAACTTTTCAATGCCCACAGGTGCAGATGGAGAAGTCCAATTGCCTTCAGGCGCAGGACATGTTACCGACAAAGCAAGCTATCCAGGCCAACACTGAACAGGTGGCTTCCACAGCGGAATGTCTGAGGCAAGAAGTCAGAGTCATGTGTCAAGATGTCCAAGGCTTGGAGCACACTGTGCGGTCAATGGCTGAGGCGCAGGACAGGGGAGCCCAGTCACAGGCAGACATGTCCCAGGCCCACATGGACATTACTGCGGCGTTCCAGAGCTTGGATCATTCACAAATGATGACAGAGGGCATCAAGAGCATTGGCCGGCTGCTGACTGACCTTAACCACTCAGAGAGGGACATGTCACAGGCACAGAGGAACATAACATAGGCATTGAGGGTCATGTCTCACTCGCGGAGAGACATATCCCAATCTCAGTGTTCCTTGGCCGAGGGCATTGAGACCATGGCTCAGACGAGGGCAGACCTTCAGTGCCAGGTGACAGTGGAGCTTTCAGAGGTCACTTCAGTCTCACCTCTGTTTCAGAGTAGCCCGGGGGCCATCGAGCACCCCAGGGAGGAAGAAGTGATGGAGCACGTGCCAGTGCCTCCCGCAGGGATGGTGCTGGAACACCTCAGCCTTTCCAAATCCCTCCCACTTGACACTAGTGCATCTTATGGGCAGCGGACAGAACAGGGTGGCATGTCATCATCTGTGATACCCAAAGGTCGGCCAGGCCCATCCAGGTCCAGGCCCTCCAGAGGTCGGCCGCCAAGAGCATCACAGATAAGAGGGCAAGACACACAGTAGGCCACCTCCACTTCTGGTGTGCTATCTGGGGTTACATCTAGAAGGAGCAGTAGGCCACGTAAAGTAAGTTAGAGAACGCTTGAGTTGGTACGGGTGTAGCATATAGGTGATACTTTGGGGTTAGGGCACAACAATATATTTACTTTTACACCAACAGTCCGATCTGCCTCTAACCTGTTTGATGGATGTTAAGGATGGGCTGGGCCTGCATGTAGAGGTTGTGCCGAGTATGAGGTTGTGTAAGGGTGGGGAGGCTGGAGGATGGTGGGGAGGCTGGAGGATGAGGCAGAGGCGCCATGACACATGAATGTCCCACATGGTGTCACCCTCAGAGAGAAGTGTAAGGGCACAGGGCCAGAAGTGTGAGCCTTGGGGAAGGGGGAGCTGTGGTAGTGGGAAGGAGTGGAAAGCTAGGAGGAAGGTGGAGTGAAGGACTGAGGGACAGGGAAGGGGTGAACAGTTATGTGGAAGGAGGTTTCATGTTGAAGTGGGGGGATGGGCCATGGAGAGGTGGGACAGGGCGATGGAGCTGTCGGTAGCCAGGTTCTGTTGCTCTTTTTAACCTTAGTCTATTGGCTCTGATTACGCCACCTTTGCTCACGAGTCGCCAGGTATCTTTATGATACCGCCACGTGGTTCAAGTTCAGGTTATGATTAATAATACAGCACACCGCTTAGTAAGGATTAAAACAACGGTCATTTATTATATACAACAAGCAATATTAATACACTAATACTACTTTCTATATAATAAACCTATCACTACTGGCCAATACTTAACTTAGGAAGAGCCCACCAGGTCAGGGAAACGAATGGCTTGTCCAATCAGATCTGGCCCGCGGGATTCAAAAGGCTGCTACAGGTCGGTGGCTAGGTGTCTCTACCGGATAGCGATCGCTGGATTCAAACTTACAGTTGCCGGTTGCTGTTCTTGCGAAGGTCTCGAGCAGGCGAAGAGGAGAGAGAGAGAGAGAGAGATCTGAACTTGGCCCCTCACTTTTATAGGGCCCAGGGGCTTCCCGCCTCCCGGGGCGGCCCTTGACCCCGAGTCCCAAGTGATTGGATTTGTCCCCAATCCCTGGGGTCGATATGTCCAATGGTGAGGCGATTCCTCGATCGGGGGGGGTGGTCGTTCACCTGTCTTTGTTTCGGCCACTGCAGGCGTCGACAGGTCTGGCCTGGTATTCAATTGCTAATATGTTGCAATTGTTCCCGGGGATAGCCGATTTAACTGTGGATGTCTGAATAGATGGGCTGCAAACAGTCCTGAATGCAACTGCAAATACCTGGGTTGATGGGCTGTTGATAGCCCTGAGTATCGATCTGCGCTAACTTCCCAGAGCCAAATATGCAATACTGTCTGCAGCTGCCTGCTTGTGTCTTCTTAGCTGCTTTTCCCAGCAGTCTTTCGGGTTAGCCATTTTAAACTGGGTTTTGGCCAGATTAATCGGAACGCAGCCATTTTACGTGGCTACAGTCCTTAGTTAGCAAATAGGGAGGTGATGAGGTTGTCCTGTGTGTGGCAGCCCTGGATCACATGTTGGGCCTCTTTGCTTAGAGGCTTGTGCATGGGCAGGTCCTACAGATGAGGGTGAGTGTGCATCTGCTGGGAGCTTAGCTCCAGCATGGTGTGGCTCCTGGGTATGATGCACAGGTTGTGGCAACATGACCGGGTGCAAGATGGAGCAGTGGCACGGTGGACAGGCAGCGCATGGAGACAGCTCATGGTCCTGAAGGATGGGCTTACTGTTGAGGCCTCTGCCCTAGAGGGGTTGTGAGCCAGGGGGGAGTGACAAAGGCCACGGTGCATATGCCCTTTGTTTGGGGTGAGCTCTACCGGCTTTCCATGCACCTACTGCATCAATGGCAGTCTGAGCCAGGC
The DNA here is from genome assembly GCF_047496885.1 of Scyliorhinus torazame. Classification (NCBI taxonomy): domain Eukaryota; kingdom Metazoa; phylum Chordata; class Chondrichthyes; order Carcharhiniformes; family Scyliorhinidae; genus Scyliorhinus; species Scyliorhinus torazame. The sequence goes on from NC_092715.1 coordinate 97,541,024, forward strand.
CACCCTGATTAGAACAGGATACCCAGAGTCCACGAACTTGGTACCATGTTGTTCCACACTACTACCCCAGGCCCAGCCAGCCAACCCCAGCAAGCCTGATAAATTTGGAGAATTTTTGAGAATTTTCTTACCTTCGCACTTCCCCACATTCATGGCATCCAGGCCCCGCTTGTAAATACCTGCACCAATTTGTGCCCGGGTGACCTCTGCCTATGAGGGATGGAGCATGAAGTGCCAAGCCGCTAATGATATTAAAATCCATTTGTTTTGCATGGACCCGCCGGCGCAGAGCACAAACTTCGATATCGAGGGACCGGAGAATGGAGTTGGATTCGGCTCCGGGCGCAAAACGGATTTTTTCAATTTTGCACGATTCTTCGCCTGATCGCGAATCTCACCCTGGCGTTGCGAAGCGGAGAATCTAGCCCACTATGTTTGGGTGATGTAATCTGCAGACAAATGCTCAGTTTTTGCATGTACACTTCTAATACCTGCACTTTGGAAAGATTGCACTCGAGAAGTTACAGAGAAGAGTCAGGAGCCTGAACTGAGGATATTAATTAAGAAGACAGATTAGAAAGGATGGGGTGATTTCTTTGGAACAGAGGGGTTGAGGGGACACCGAATTGAAGTGTTAAAAATGATAAGGGAGTCTAAACAGAGTGGATAGAATGGCCCTATTCCCCATTGGTTGAGGGATTAATGACCAGACAGCGTGGGTTTTAGTTTAGATTGTGAAGGAATATTGATGCTGTTCGGTGGAATATAGTTATATAATTTGGTGGAATATCGATAATTAGGGAGAATTCAGATATGATGAGGACATTATGTTTGAGGAATAAAGATTCACTTAATACAACCTTCTATGATACACATGTTTAGCAATTTTTTAAAAACCTTTTCAAACATAGGGTAACCTTGTACAATCTATTATGAGAAAAACAGAATATTTAGGCTCTACTTCATAATTCTAATCGTAGGTTTTTAGCAAAAGGAATGTTAAAGAGGTATTAATATGCATCATTATCAGTTTTGTCTGTACCCTAGTCACATTCATTTTTAAAGTTTGAAGAAAGATATTGTAAGGAACTGATATTAGTTGGAACCAATGTCTTGTAGACTCTTATAATTAACTTAAAATTATCTGTCAAAGACAGAAATGTAACATTACATATCAGCCTCTAAGTTTTAAAATTTAAAATTCCTTTTAAGAATAAGATACAGATTATGAAACAAGTAAAATAGTTATCGAGATTGTTAACATGAGATATTATAAATATTTTTGACCAGATAAAAGCTCACAAATTCAGGATAAGAGAATTTTCAACAATTAAATAATTTACTAATTATAGTGAATGATATAGCCTTGAGGATAAGGAAAAGGAGATGAACCTACAGAGGCAACACTCACATTTGCAAAATATTATCTAATCAAATTAGAAATGGTATAAAAATAGAAACTTCACCATTTAAGTATTGAAATCCTAACCAATGCTTCTCAAGGTAAAAGGTGCCATATGCAGTGTCAGATAAATCTACTCTTAATTGCGAAGTGTCTTGCTGAGCAGATGGCTTGCTACTTGTGGATATAAGGTAACATTTCTGATTTTGATGGACATTCTAAGATATCTTGACTGTGACATTTAGAGGTTTAACTTGTGTATCCTATATTAGAAAAAAAGATGTGTTTTAATTTTTAAAAATCCAATTAAGGGCAATTTTAGTGTGGTCAATCCACCTATCCTGCACATCTTTGGGTTGTGGGGGTGAGACCCACGTAGACATGGGGACAATGTGCAAACTCCACACGAACAGTGACCCGGGGCCGGGATCGAACCCGGGTCCTCGGCGCCGTGAGGCATCAATGCGCCCCAGAAATAAAATAATGTTTATCATCCTTAATTAACCACTTTTCAGATAAGTAAAATATATCATAGTCTGAGATGTCTACAGCATGGAACAGGCTCTTCGGACCAGCTTGTCCATGCCGTCCAGTTTCTATTGCTAAGCTAGTCCCACTTGCCCGCATTTGGCCCATATCCCACTATATCCATCCTGCCCATGTAACTGTCTAACTGTTTTTTAAAGGACAAAATTATACCCGCCTCTACCACTGCCTATGGCAGCCCGTTCCAGATGCTCACCACCCTGTGTGTGAAGAGATTTCCCCTCTGGTTTCTTTTGTATCTCTCCCCTCTCACCTTAAACCTATGCCCTCTAGTTCTAGACTCCTCTCCCTTTGGGAAAAGTTGTCGACTATCTACCTTATCTATCTCATGTGATATTCTGTATACAATTCTAAGAAACCGTCTTTGCATACTGTAAGGGTCCTTCCTGTGTGTTTCTGTTTATTCCCTTATTTCCCCTTTCTTTCATTTTTGATGTTGCATTTTTGATGCATGGATGTTTAATGGATCTGTGCCTTAGAGGCAAAGAAGCCTGTACCTTTCATTCAAACAGAAGGATCCAGAAGGCTGTGCTGATTTAAATTGGTGATTGCAGACGGACTGGCACCAATGACAGAGATTGGCCTGCATCGGTGATGACTCGGTTTGAATGATTTGGCTGGTGACCAATGAATTGGCCCCAAAGGCTATGCTCTGCCTGGTAACAGGTGATGATTGGATCTGAACCCACTGGAATGTTTCAGAGCTACAAGGGTTGAGTTTTGGTTTCAGTTTTACTCCTGGCAGACCTGAGGAAGGACTGCTGTCCTCTCCCTTCTCCGTTTTCTCCAGAAAGCCTGTGTTTCTGATCTGGCAGGGAGCCTGGATAAATCAATGTAGGAGAACCAAAAGAGGCTATGCAAACAGGGGCGAACCAACCAACTCTTTCTGCAGAAAAGGCTGGAGTAAACCAACCAACTCTCTCTCCAGAAAAGGCAGAAACCTGGAAATAAACCATGAACTGAGAGCAAGGTTTGATGTGAAGCAAAGGGGCCTCTCCAGGAAAAGCTGTGAGTAATACATTTCTAAATTACAGAGAAGATCATTACAGGTTGCAAACAAAGGACTTTAATCACCCAGCGTGCTGCATGGAAAGCATTCTAAATAAGAATCATTGGAAGCAAAGACTCTTATCTTTTGACCTTCATCCTTATTATTTTCACCCCTTCCCCTCCCTCTGTATTTATCTGTCTTGTGTGCGTGGGTAGGGGGTGGGACAATTAAAAGGGTCATATTTACTCCATATTTCATAATTATTCTGGTTATAAGTAAACAGTAATTAATATTACTGTTATTAATATTTTATAAGAATTATTAGTTAATTAATTTGTGTTGTAACGAGCGGGGCGAGAATTGACCGTGCACTTGCTCAGGGTGTCCTAACAATATTCCTGAATGGGGGATACATTATTGAAGAGAGACCCCCGGATCTTTACAGTTTGCAGGATATTTACAACCTAGTTGATTTAATTAAGTACAAATATCTGGAAGACGGTAATAATTGTTTGCTGATTCCTCCCTTATGGGGGAGATGGATCAGTTCTTCTGACCCAAACAAATATTTATAAAGCAGGTTACGATGAACGTAAGTGAGTCATTATCAGAGAAATTCTCCCTATCTGGAATAGCGTCACAAGGGATTAACATTATAATCCATTTAAGAGATGTGGGGGGCGATTCTCCCCACATCTGTGGAGCCCAAGTGTTTGCGCCGTCGTTAACACCGTCGCGTTTCACGATGGCCGCGCCAACCTGCGCATGCGCGAAGGACTTCTTTAGCGCGCCGGCCCCGACTCAACATGGCGTCGGTGTTCAGGGGCCGGCCCACCAGAAGGTAGGCCCGGGGGGGGGGGGGGGGAGAAGAGAGGCCGGCCCCCCGATTGGTGGGCCCCGATCGTGGGAAAGACCCCATCGGATGCTCCCCCCCCCCAGTGAAGGAGCCCCTCCCACAGGCCGCCCCCCCTACCGGTCGCGCAGAGTTCCCGCCAGCAGCGACCAGGGGTGAACGGCGCCGGTGGGACTCTGTCATATCGGCGCGGCCGCTCGGCCCATCCGGGCCAGAGAATCGGCGGCCGATTCCAGCGGCCCGCGCTGCGCCAAACGCGCCATGAAAATGGCGCCAATTCTCCGCACCTCGGAGAATCATGCGCCGGCATCGGGCCGTCGTGGCGCGGTTGATTCTCTGGCCCGGCACAGGCTCGGAAAATCGCCCCCGGGAAGTTTAGAAGGAATTCAATGGGAAATGTTTTCGCCCAGTGGGTGGTGGGGATCTGGAACTCATTGCCTGAAAGAATGGTAGAGGCAAAACCCATCATAACATGTGAAAAGTACTTGGAAATGCACTTGAAGTGTTGTAATCTATAAGTCTACACATCAATGTCGAAAAGTGGCATTGAGCAGAATGGCTACTGTGACATACACACGGTGGGACAAATAGCCTCCTTCCGTGCTGTAAATTTCTAGGATGCAGATGCCTTCCCGAACCATGACCATCCCAAATTCAGCCCAGTACTGGTCCAGACAAGCCCATCATAATGACTGTACGATCTTGACGATACCAAGCTGTACCTTATTACAATTGAGCATACAGCACTTATTCCTCCTTGGAACTGGATGACAACATAAATGCCATGCATTGCCCTGTAGCATGGCCCGCAAAGCCATTTCTCATCCTACGAGCTCCTCTTAGCCCCAGGACTATTTTTAATCTCTCACCCTAACTGGGAGATCCAAGGAACCCCAGAGCTGCCTGTAATCTCTCACTATGACTGGTCCACTGAGTTCCAGGATTACCTTTAATCCCGCACCCTGAGTATCAGATCCACTGAGCTCAGTACTGCCTTTAATCTCCCACCCTGACCGTGAGGTCCACTAAGCCCATCACTGCTTTTAATCTCTTGCTCCAACCTCTTGGCCCCAGAGCAGGGACTATGACTGTCTTTCAATGAGCTCTCTTGTTTCTTCTTTACTGATGACAATATAGACTGCCCGCCCCTCCATGAGTCTCTGTGCCACACTGACATAACCCCCCTCATATTCGGAACTCTGCGTGCATACAAGCATGTTCACACAGTTCAATTCCTATCCACCTCCTTCTGTGCCTGCATTCTAATCTTCCATGTCGGGTTCCAGCTTGCTCATCCTTAGTCTCCCCTTCTGTCTGGGGGGGGGGGGGTCCTGATCTCTGTGCGTGTGGGGGAGGGGCTTAAATTTAACTTTGAGAATGGGAATCCTAGCATTGCCGGCATGTTCAGGCCTCGCTGCCTACAGCTGTATGATCCTCAACAGCACTTTGAAATTGCAGAGTGCTGTGAAATCAGGTGAGAAAAGGTGAAGCTTGCAAGTTTCACACAGCTTTTCTCGCCTGATCCAACCCTTCCCCAAATTGCACCCAACACCTCTAATTCTGCCTTACAACCGTCCCCCAAGTACCCCCAAACTCTACACTTCAGAACTTAGTTTAGCTGTTAACTTTAAAATCATTGTATATTAATAATTGATCAAACCTTGTACTTCCATCGTATAGATTCTGAAACAATGATAACTAAATATAATTATCAGTGATTAAAGGAGGACAAAGGAATGGTTTGAGATAATCCTTGAATCAATCAGGACTATTAAACATGGGTCAACTGAAATAACTTCCCCTCCATCCAGATATATTTTAAACTATATTGACCTACAACACTTTTTTAAGTCTGCATTCTGTAGCTTTAGTTACATTAAAATTCCAATGTACTGAATGGAACTGACAAACGATCTATAAATATATATTTGGAAACAATATTATAACACAGAATATTACAGCTGTCACTTACTCTTCTGTGCACAATTCTGTTGCTTTTTGTAGTTGGGCATCAATCCATTTAGGTTTCTGTTTTTCCAGACAATTGATGACCTTCTGTATTATTGGTTTGGGACTTTCCTTTTGCTTTCCCATAATGGTCTGAAGACATTCACTCAACAAACCCAGTTTATCTTTACTCCATCGATCTATTGTAACACTTGTCAAAAGCTCTATGGCATTTCCATCTTCTAGGGTTTGGCAAATAGTCATAACATAACAAAGAAGGCATGATTTCCGGAGTTCAGGAATGTTGTTTTGAAGTTTTGTTTCTGCTAAGTTGAAGAGGTATTTAATTGTTGATGGCAATGAAGCAATTGCTGCAGGCAGATTACCAATTACAACAGAAACAGCCTGAGCTACAACTTCTGTCAAATCTGAAAGGAAAATATTAATGGTGATAATTAGTGTTATTACTCTTAACATATCTTGCAGAACTAATTCCAGCGGAGAGATTCTCCGCCCCGTCGCGCCACATTTCTGCCTCAACCTGCCGGCAGGATCCTCCGTTACACCGGACGGTCAATGGGGTTTCCCATTGTGGGGCAGCCCCACGCTGTCGGGAAACCCCCAGGCTGCCGGCAAAACAGAGCATCCAACCCCATATATACCAACAGCAAATTAATTAAGTTTATTTATAAATTTATATTACAGTTTTCTGTATATGGACCCCGATTATATCATGGGGTGCAATTGTTCTGTGTGAGGGCCCCAGGCAAGTCACAAACTAACATGTAAAGGCACATCTGCAAGTTCCTTTCCAAACCATACAGTATCCTGACTTGGACCTATATCATTATTCCTTTACTGTTGTGAAGTTAAAAACCTGGAAATTCCTCCCTAACAGCACTGTGGGTGTACCTACATTACAAAGACTGCAACGGTTCAAGAAGGCAGTTCACCACCTTCTCAAAAGCAACTAACGATGGGCAACAAATGTTTACATCCCATAAACAAATAACTATATTCTGTCAAAAAATGAACTTGACTCAGGAGAACTAAAATTGATTTTAAATGTATTGCAAACGTTTTCACTAAATGTTTAAACATAAGCTTTGAAGACGTTGTTTCATGAAGATCACAAATTTAATACAATAATTTATTTCATTCTATAGAAAAAAAAATGTTTTAAACAACTTGTTACTAGGAAGCACAGAGTTAATTTATCATCTTCAACAAAAGACACTTACTTTTTCCAGATTCTCTTCTTTTAAATTCCCTTGGTATATAATCCCATTCTTTGGGAATTTTACTGAGTAGACTTTCTGGAAGCATTTGCTTATGATGATATGTAGCAGGATACTCTACTGCTTGCCACATGAGAACTAAGGAGATGACCTGCTTCAGTACTGTCTTGCTTGCTTTGGATATGTAGAGGTTCAGACACCTTAGCACTTCTGATTTATTTGCAGCTGTGAAAATTGATGATTATAGTCAACTTTCAGACTTGTTAAATAGGATACAGTGCATCCAAGTTACTTACACAATGGAATTCTGAGAAAGGAAGTCTTTTTTTGTTAGTACACATCTAACTTCATCACAACTTTGAGTCCCAGTTGCTTTAGCACCTCACATTTGCATTTTGACAAAGGTGGGCAACAATTTCAGGTTTGGGTACAGTAAGCATCACCTTGGATGAGATTTTAATTAATTCAAAGCCCACTTACTTGCAGTGTTAAAATCAGGCCCCTTATTTCTAAAGCACTGCATATTCAACATTTAGTGCAATGAAATCATTAAATTCTGCTTTTTCCAGGTCAGGAGCTAAAACCGTGCACTCTGCTAAAAATTGTGGGTGGAATTTTCAGCTCTGGAACTTTCAGGATGGTAAGCACTAAGCTCCATCCAGAAGTTGGCCCGATGACGGTCAAAAGCCCACTGCCATTTTATGCTCAATTAAAATCTGATTGGCAGTATGCGGGACTTCATTCCGTCATTGACAGATTGGCCGCTAGCTCTGCAACCTGTCCGGGCACAGTTGTACAGTGACCAGAAGAGGAACTGCAGTGCTCTGCCTGGAACTAAATCCCGGGACTGATCATGAGGTGGGTCCTGTGCGTCCCAGGGGAGAGAGGGTAGGGGATGTCCTGGGAGTTCCGGATAGCGCCAGTCATTGCATTGGGATGTAGGCCGGCAGGAAGGGGGCGGGATGCGATGTAGGGCCGTAGCTCCCAGAGGGAAGCCTGTGGTGGCTCGAGACATAGAGTGGAGTCTCCTAGTAGTTAACAAAAGGGTTTATTGATGAAAGGCAAAAGCAGTTAAGCAACAGGCACAGAACACAGTATAATAAGTCTTAACACTTGGCCCCAGAACCAGCACTGCCCTGCTCCCAGGGTTCCGCACAAACTCCCTATTGATCAGGGTTCATGCGCTCCAGCGCGATTGGTCCCAAGCCTGTTATGTAGACCATGGAGCCTGCGCTCTTAAAGCGATCGCACTACCACAGCACCCCAAATCTGAAGGCGCCTGAGGAGTTGTTTCTTTTTTTGTTTTCCGCTCTGCCCTAACACACACTCGCCAGCCTATAAATTGAGGCTGGGTCGGAAAAGACACTTAAGTGGCCATAAAGTGGTTACTTAAGGGCCTTAATTTTTTTTTAAATGTATTTTATTACAAACTTGTATCAAAACAGGTTACAGCGAACAAACACCCCAGGAAACATGCTTCCCAACAATCAACTATACAGTCTGTACATATTTTCCCCTTTTTTTACCCCTCCCCCCCTCCCCTGCAACGAACAGTCCTTCAAACACGGTCACAAACATCCCCCACCTTTCCTCAAACCCCCCTGAAGAACCCCTTAACTCACACTTTACCTTCTCTAATCGCAGGAAGTCGTACAGGTCACCCAATCAAGCCGCCACCCCCGGTGGCGATGCCGACCGCCACTCCAGCAACATTCGCCGCTGTGTAATCAGAGAGGCGAAGGCCACGACATCGGCCTTCCTCCTCTCCATGAGCTCCAACTTCTCTCAAACCTCACATATCGCCACCAAAGGGTCCGGGTCCACCTCCTCCTCCACTATTCTGGCTAAGACCGCGAACATTCCCGCCCAGAATCTTGCCAATTTTTTGCAACCCCAAAACATGTGCGCGTGATTCTCTGGCCCCCGCCCACACCTCTCACCCTCATCTGCTACCCCTGAAAGAACCTACTCATACTCGCCAGTGTCATATGCATCCTGTGCACCACCTTAAACTGTATCAAGCTCATCCTTGCACACGAGTAGGTCTCGTTTACCCTATGCAGTGCCTCACTCCATGCTATCCAACTGATCTCCCCTCCCAACTCTGCTTCCCATTTCTCCTTGATCTTCACCACCCGTTCGCCTCCCTGCTCTCCCAGTCACTTGTAAATATCCCCAATTCTTCCCTCACCTTCCACATCCTGGAGCAGCAGTCGCTCCAGCAGGGTATATCCCGGCAACCTAGGGAACCTCCTCCAGACCATTCGCGCAAAGTCCCTAACCTGCAGATACCTGAACTCACTCCCCCTTGGCAGCTCTTCCATCTCCCTTAGCTCCTCCAGACTGGCAAACCCTTACTCCAAATGCAGATCCCTCACCTTGACCAGCCCCACTTCCCTCCACCTCCTGTGTACACTATCCATCACCCCCCCCCCCCCCCCGGCTCAAGGTCATGATTCTCGCACAGCGGCGTTAGCACCGACATCCCTTCCACCCTAAAATGCCTACTCAACTGATTCCATATCTTCAATGTGGACTGCACAACCGGGTTCCTTGAATACCTACTCGAAGCCATTGGCAGAGCTGCGGTCACCGTAGTCCTCAAACTAGACCCCTTACAAGATTCCTCCTCTATCCTAACCCACTCTGCCCCTTCTCCTTCCCACCACCACCGCACCTTGTCCACATCCGCCGCCCAATAATAATGAAGCAAGTTTGGCAACGTCAACCCCCGCCTGCTGCCTCTGCCTCTGTAGCAGAGTTCTCCCCACCCTCGGCACCTTTCCCGCCCATACAAAGTCAGAAATGATCGTGTCCACTTTCCGAAAAAAGGCCTTTGGCATAAAGACCGGGAGAGCTTGAAATATAAACAAGAACCTCGACAGAATATTCATTTTCACTACTTGGACCCTCCCTGCCAGCATTACGTGCAGTGTATCCCACCTCTTAAGATCTTAAGCGTCTTAATAGAGGAAAAGGGTGTTTCTCACCTGAGGTGCTGCCCACCCCACCAAGAAATTGTATCAGGGGCACGAGGGATCCCGGACGAAAGCCAATCCATTCAATATTATGTTCCCCGCCTCAAAACCCATCTGAGGAGCGTAAAAGTCTGCCCTAAATGTGGCGGCAGGCGGAAAGTTTGGCTTGGCTCCCGCTGACCAGTGGGTCGGGTTGTTGCATCAGACCGTCTGCTTTTCACTTCATTATGTATGCATCAATGAGCAGCATGTTGTGGTGGAGTGGCCTAGGATTTGGCCACCGTACCATTATCTCATCAGACCGCAGTTATGGTTGCCAAATTTAAATGGCACCCAATCACATATTCAGTCTCTGCAACTCAGGACATTTTATGGAAAGTCATGACCACAAGAATAGACAAGTGCCGTGCCTCAAAGTTCAACGACAAGTGCCTGGAGAAACTCTTCCAGGCAATTGAGGACCAGAGGGAGGTCTTCTACCCCAGTGATGATGCCGAACATCCATCCGCCATTGGGAGGAGCTCACCAGAGTGGCCAGTGCCTGTGGAACTCAGAAGTGGATTACTGCCCAGTGCAGGGAGAGAATGAATGATCTCATCCGCTCCACCAGGATAAGTTAACCTTCTCCTCACTCTAAACTCACACACTCATCGGGCCATAAATCATTAGCAGGGTTACAGTGCCACCAGCAGCACAAAGGATATCACCATCGATTCTCTCACACACATTTTTACATTTTCATCCCTTGTCACATCCTTCACAAGTCGCGTCTTCAGCCCTTGTATAGGTCCACACCGCACACACAGAAGACAGACATGCTCATCATCTGTGTTGGCAACAATCCTGCTTATAGTCCATATTGAGAGCACAATGGTGGCATGGGTGTTCACACTCACTGTGTATACTTTGCACATTTGTAAATATATTTTGCTTTTCTGAAAGTCTAATTTAGCAAATACCTCTTCTAGCTGATGCAGTGCTCAGAGATCATCCAAGTGTAATAGATACCATCTATCATGACTTATCTCTTATCATGTCCCTCAGGTCGGCACAGTGGTTAGCAATGTTGCCTCACAGCCCCAGGGACACAGGATTGATTCCGCATTGTGTGACTGTGTATGTGGAGTTTGCATGTTCTCCCCCTGTCTGTATGAGTTTCCTCCAGCTGCTCTGATTTCCTCCCACAGTCCCAAGATGTGCAGGTTAGGTGGATGGACCGTGCTAAATTGTCGCTTAGTGTCCAAAGATGTGCAGGTTAGGTGGGGTTACAGGTATAGGGCCTAGGTAGGGTGCTCTTTCACAGGGTCAATACAGACTCGATAGGCCGAATGGACTCCTTCTGCACTGTAGGGATTCAATGAATTCTAGGTTCATGGTGGTTCGCACTCAGTGCAGTGAATCGCTTATATGTCCACAGAAGTGACATGAACAAACGCAGTTGCTCTATCAACATGGTGATCGGAAAATGTATATCGGTGTCTTGCACCAGAGAATCATATCATGTGGCCTCAGGAGTATAGATTTTGCAGTTTTCTTTATCCTCCTGATGCTACTACACTGAAATCTGGCGACCCACAATGGAGTTATTCTAACATAATGCATCTTTCAATGGCCTCCATGCAATGTCTGTCAGGAGTGGGTGTGGGTTACATTTCAAGTAATAGTCAAGGACCTTAGCTGTTCATGACAGCTGGTAGTGTGAAGCCGTGACCACGTTTACAGCTAAACATTACCCCTAAAATAGATCCCACACCACCTGCATGATGGAGAGCTTTACACCTAGCTAGCACTTGGTGACTCCTCAAATGTCTGTGAGTTAGCCATGACTATGCAAGATTAGAGGTGCATGTCAAATCTAATGGTTCCACCTTATTACATGGAGGGATGCAGCTTTACACCTGGAACTTCTGGTTAGCATGGCTTGACAGAATCCCTGAGATAGCTCTCATAAGGGCAATCAATGTAAGTAGCTGATCGTGACAAAGACACCAGTGTCCCAGGTTTCCTTGTGTATATTTGAAACTGCTGGAATGAAAATGTGGAGGCATCAAATGGGATCAGAGCAAAGCTCCAGTATATCTGTTTTGTGTACTTCACTATTAACAAAGCTAATAAGTAATGTTTAAAAGTTTTTATAATAATAACAATAACAATGACATAAAGATGGTATAATAAACATTTCCACCCCCATCCCAACTTTCACACACCCCAACCATACCAGGGCTACCAGGGAGGCAAAGGCCAAGACATCAGCCTCTTTCGCCCCCTGAACTCCCGGCTCTTCCGACACTACAAAGATCGCTACCTCCAGACTCGGCACCACCCCTGTTTTTAGTATCGTGGACACTGCCTTAGCAAAACCCTGCCAAAACCCTCTAAGCTTCGGGCATGCCCAAAACATGTGGACATGATTTGCTGGGCTTCCCGCACACCTCGCACACCTGTCCTCTACCCCGAAAAACTTGCTCATCCTAGCCACTGCCATGTGTGCCCGGTGGACTATCTTAAATTGTATCAGGCTAAGCCTGGCACATGATGAGGAGGTATTAACCCTGCTTAGGGCATCTGCCCACAGACCCGCCTCTGTCTCTCCTCCTAGCTCGTTCTCCCACTTGCCCTTAAGCTCCTCCACCGGAGTTTCCTCCGCCTCCGAAAGCTCCTGGTAAATATCCGATACCTTCCCCTCTCCCACCCAGGTACTGGAGACTACTCTATCCTGTATCCCCCGTGGCGGCAGCAGCGGAAAGGCCGGAACCTGCTTTCTCAGGAAGTCTCGCACCTGCAAATACCTAAACCCATTCCCTGCTTGCAATTCAAATTTATCCTCCAAGGCTTTCAAGCTGGGGAAGCTCCCGTCTATAATTAGATCTAATTCCTGCTCTTTGCCATCTCCGGAACCCACCGTCCAGCCTACCCGGTACAAACCGATGGTCATTATAAATGGGGGCCAAACCGATGCTCCCTCCACTCTCTTATACCTCCTCCACCACCCCCAGATTCTCAGAGCCGCCACCACCACCGGACCTGTGGAGTATTGGGCCGGCGAGAATGAAAGAGGTGCCGTTATTAGTGCTCCCAAACTTGTGTCTTTACATGACGCTCCCTCCATCCGCTCCCACACTGATCCCTCCCCCACTACCCACTTCCTAATCATGGCTATATTAGCCGCCTAGTAGTCGTTGCAGACATCCGGCAACGCCAACCCACCCTCCCCCCGACTGCGTTCTAGCAACGCTTTCTTCACTCGTGGGGTTTACCCGCCCACACAAAGCCTGAAATCACCTTATTCACCCGCTTGAAAAAGGCCCTTGGGATGAAGATGGGGAGGCACTGAAAGACAAACAGAAATCTGGGGAGGACTGTCATTTTTACGGTCTGTGATTGCTGATTGTCCTCCTTGAGGTGCCTTGTAATACACCAAATATACTGCCTTGAGTGCAATGAGGTTTCCACTGCTGCCCCATGCCTCTTGTAGGATGTCATAGGCAGTGAAAAGTTGTGATGCATGAAAAGACTACATCGGGCGCGATCGACCGGCCGCATTGCGCTCGAGCGCAAGGTGACCGGTAGATCCAGGGAGAGGCCTCCCGCAGGCTCCCCAGCAGCATTTACGCCTCATGGGATATACCCAAATTCACGAGGCGTCTAAATTCTGAACCCTGCCCAAAGGGGGCGTGACCAAACTCACACGCCAAGTAGGTTTTAAACCTACTTGGGCAAGCTTACCCAGGATCTACCGGCTTCCCGGATCAACCGGCCTTCCGGCTGCAGCCAAGTGCCATTCTGTACTGGTCCACACAAATGTGGACCAGGTGGAATGGCTCCCTGACCCTTTCCCTGGAATGTAGCAGCTTGGCAATGCCCAGCTGGCACCTTGGCACTGCCATCCTTGCACTGCAAAGGTGCCCAGGTGGCACTGCCAAGCTGGCAGGAGCACTGCCAAGATGCCAGTGCAAGGCTGCCCGGGAGCCAGGGTGGCAATGCCAAGGTTGTGGGCCCGAGGGGGGCCATGCCCATGAAAGGAGGATGGAGAGGGGTTTGCAGGTTGAGCGGGGTGCAGGGTAGGTAGGTAGGGGCCTCTGGGAGGTTGGGGTCCTGGAGGGGTGGATCATGAAGAGGGGGGCCTCCAGCGACCCGAAAGTGGGGTATCCTCACTTGGGGTGGGGGGTGGAGATGCCCATGTGTGTGGGGGGTGACATTGCCCTTGGATGGGTGGTGTGGGGGCTCACTTAGAGATTGGGGCACCCTTTCAAAATGGCGGCCCGATCTCGGAGTTCAGCTCCCCAATGCTGAAAACAATTCGAAGTGTGAGCTAAGCTGGTGAGAAACTCCCCAAGGCCCAAAAAAGTGACTCAGTGTCGTTTGATAGCGGTGGGATACTCGCCAGCAGAACTACCAATGACGAACAGGAGGAAAATCATCGTCCAGTAAAGACAGCAGAAGAGGATTCTGGGAGAGGTCAACTGAGTCACCTCAACCAGCAGGTAAGTGATTGACTGGTAGTTTTTCTTTTCTTTTTTCTCTTGGCATTGTAGTTTTAGGTTAAGTCATGACAGGAGATCCCAGATGTGTGACATGTTCCTCTTGTTCGATGTGGGAAGTCAGGGGCCCTTCTGGTGTCCTTGGCTTCTTCACGTGCAAGTGTGTCCAACTGCAGCTCCTATTAGACCACTTGACGGCTCTGGAGCTGCAGTTGGACACACTTTGAAGCATCCACGATGCTGAGGAAGTCGTGGATAGCACGTTGAGTGAGCGGACACATCACAGTGAAAAATTACTGAGGGAGATAGGAAATGGGTGACCACCAGACAGAGGAAGAGTAGGAAGGCAGTGCAGGGATCTCCTGCTGTCAACTGCCTCCAAAACAGATATACCGTTTTGGATGCTGTTGGGGGAGATGGCTCACCAGGTGAATGTGGCAGCAGGTTCATGGTACCATGGCTGGCTCTGCTGCACAGGAGGGCAGGAAAAAGAGTGGCAGAGCTATAGTGATAGGGGACTCAATAGTAAGGGGAATAGACAGGCGTTTCTGCGGACACAAACGAGACTCCAGGATGGTATGTTGCCTTCCTGGTGCAAGGGTCAAGGATGTCTCGGAGCGGCTGCAAGGCATTCTGGAGGGGGAGGGTGAATAGCCAGCTGTCGTGGTGCATATAGGCACCAACGATATAAGTAAAAACTGTGATGAGGTCCTACAAGCTGAATTGAGGGAGTTAGGAGTTAAACTAAAAAATAGGATCTCAAAAGTAGTAATCTCAGGATTGCTACCAGTGCCATGTGCTAGTCAGAGTAAGAATGTCAGGATAGATAAGATGAATATGTGGCTTGAGAGATGGTGCAAGAGGGAGGGATTCAAATTTCTGGGACATTGGAACCAGTTCTGGGAGAGGTGAGACGAGTACAAAACGGACATTCTGCACCTGGGTAGGACTGGAACCAATATCCTTGGGGGAGTGTGTGCTACTGCTGTTGGGGAGGGTTGAAACTAATATGGCAGGGGGATGGGAACCGATGAAGGAAGTCGGGAGTGAAATAAAGTAGGGACAGAAACAAAAGGCAGTGAGGGGGAATGTAAAAGGCAGAGAAACCAAAGTCAAAAATCAAAAAGGGTCACAGTACAGAGACTGTGGATAACTCAGTGAATAGGCCCAGTAAGGCTAAGAGAAATAAAACACAGGGAGAGTGTACAAAACATGACCGGACAGATAGTCTGAGAAAGCAGGGCAGAGAGCAAGGGAAGTCTAGATAAAACTGCATTTATTTCAATGCGAGAGGCCTGACGGGCAAGGCAGATGAACTCAGGGCATGAATGGATACATGGGACTGGGATATTATAGCTATTACTGAAACATGGCTAAGGGAGGGGCAGGACTGGCAGCTCAACGTTTCAGGGTATAGATGCTTTCAGAAAGATAGAACAGGAGGTAAGAGAGGAGGGGGAGTTGTGTTTTTGATTCGGGAGAATATCACGGCAGTACTGAGAGGGGATATATCTGAGGGTTCGCCCACTGAGTCTATATAGGTAGAACTGAAAAATAAAAGGGAGACATCACTTTGATGGGATTGTACTACAGGCCCCAAAATAGTCAGTGGGAAATTGAGGAGCAAATATGTAAGGAAATTACAAATAGAAAAATAGGGTGGCAATAGTTGGGGACTTTAACTTTCGAAATTTGTTGAGTGTATTCAGAAGGAATTTCCCATTCAGTATGTAGATGGCCCAACTAGAGAGGGGGCAAATCTTGACCTCCTCTTGGGAAACAAGGAAGGGCAGGTGACAGAAGTGTTAGTGAGGGATCACTTTGGGACCAGTGATCATAATTCCATTAGTTTTAAGACAGCTATGGAGAATGATAGGTTTGCCCAAAAGTTAAAATTCTAAATTGGGGCACAAGATATAGGT
Organism: Scyliorhinus torazame; assembly: GCF_047496885.1. Taxonomy (NCBI): domain Eukaryota; kingdom Metazoa; phylum Chordata; class Chondrichthyes; order Carcharhiniformes; family Scyliorhinidae; genus Scyliorhinus; species Scyliorhinus torazame. Next base: position 97,557,382 of record NC_092715.1, read on the forward strand.
GAGATCCTAAATGAATATTTCTCATCGGTATTTACTGTTGAGAAAGGCATGAATGTTAAGGAACTTGGGGAAATAAATAGTGATGTCTTGAGGAATGCACATATTACAGAGAAGGTTGTGCTGGAAGTCTTAAAGCGCATCAAGGTAGATAAATCCCCGGGACCTGATGAAATATATCTCAGGACGTTGTGGGAGGCTAGGGAGGAAATTGCGGGTTCCCTAGCAGAGATATTTGAATCGTCGACAGCCACAAGTGAGGTGCCTGAAGATTGGAGGGTAGCAAATGTTGTACCTTTGTTTAAGAAGGGCCACAGGGAAAAGCCTGGGACATACAGATGGTGAGCCTAACATCTATGGTGGGTAAGTTGTTAGAAAGTATTCTGAGAGACAGGATCTACAGGCATTTAGAAAGGCAAGGGCTAATTAGGGACAGTCAGCTTGGCTTTGTGAGTGGAAAATCATGTCTCACGAATTTGATTGAGTTTTTTGAAGGGGTACCCAAGAAGATAGATGAGGGCAATGCAGTCGACGTTGTCTACATGGACTTTAGCAAGGCCTTTGACAAGTCACCGGATGGTAAGTTGTTGCATAAGGTTAAATCTCACGGGATCCAGGGCGCGGTGGCCAATTGGATACAAAATTGGCTTGACAACAGAAGACAAAGGGCGGTTGTAGAGGGCTATTTTTCAAACTGGAGGCCTGTGATCAGCGGTGTGCCTCAGGGATCAGTGCTGTGTCCACTGTTATTTGTTATTTATATTTATGATTTGGATGAGAATTTAGGAGGCAGTTAGTAAGTTTGCAGATGACACCAAGATTGGTGGCACAGTGGACAGTGAAGAACGTTATCTAGGATTGCAACGGGATCTTGGTCAATTGGACCAATGGGCCGATGAATAGCAGATGGAGTTTAATTTAGATAAATGTGAGGTTATGCATTTTGGTAGATGGAATTGGGGCAGGACCTACTCAGTTAATGGTAGGGAATTGGGGAGAGTTATAGAACAAAGAGATCTAGGAGTACAGGTTCATAGGTCCTTGAAAGTGGAATCACAGGTGGACAGAGTGGTGAAGAAGGCATTCAGCATGCTTGGTTTCATTGGTCAGAATATTGAATACAGGAGTTGAGACGTCCTGCTGAAATTGTACGAAACATTAGTAAGGTCACACTTGGAATACTGTGTACAGTTCTGGTCACCCTATTATAAAAATAATATTATTAAATTAGAAAGAGTGCAGAAAAGATTTACTAGGATGCTACCGGGACTTGACTTTGACTTATAAGGAGAGGCTGTATAGACTGGGACTTATTTCTCTGGAGCGTAGGAGGATTAGGGGTGATCTTATAGAGGATTATAAAATAATGAGAGGCATAGTCAACATAGATAGTCAACATCTGATAGTCAACGTAGATAGTCAACATCTTTTCCCCAAGGGAGGGGGGTCGAAAACTAGAGGGCAAAGGTTTAAGGTAAGTGGGGAGAGACACAAAAGGGTCCAGAGGGGCACCTTTTTCACACAGAGGGTGATGAGTGTCTGGGGCGAACTGCCAGAGGCAGTAGTAGAGGCGGGTACAATTTTGTCTTGTAAAAAACACTGACAGTTATATGGGAAAGCTGGGTATAGAGGACTATGGGCCAAATGCGGGCAATCAGGACTAGCTTAGTAGTAAAAACTGGGTGGCATGGACAAGTTGGGCCGAAGGGCCTATTTTCATGTTGTAAACCTCTATGACTCTAGCTACTGTTATTACTGTAATATATCAAGCAGCTACTTATAAATGTATGCTGTAGCTAGAGGTCGAAATCAATTTACAGGGTTAAATTACAATTGAAATGAAAATAATAATTATTTAAAAGGCTGAATTTTCATGGCATCGTGGTAGGCATGGACTGTGGGGCTGGGAAAATAGGGTGAGTTGATTAGGACGGCTCGCTGACACATTCCTACTCTGGGGATGTTTTTCAAAGGCAGACTGGGAAGCTCGCTCCATGGAGGTGGACAATCAATTAACATTGTCAATGTAACAATTAGGAGTAATTTTACAGAGCAGCCATTCCCACCCCGACTGCTGAGTGCAGCAGTTGCTAGTTCAATGGAGGCATGGCACAACAGTGGAGTCATTGTCTAGAAAGTTTCCATCCATGGCCCAAACAAACGATCAGGTTTCCCTTCTGCTGCAAATGATTCAAATGTGAGCCTCTGTGGGGGTCCACCTCCCCAGGTGGGGCTGTCAAGGCCTTCTGACACGGAGTATGAGGAGCTCACCCAGTGTCCTTAATAGGAAGGCTAGCATGGAGGTGGGCAGTTTGAGGGCCTCCCAGAAGATTGCTGAGCTGGCCCCACTGCTTTGAAGCTCCAATTGGTCCCAATGCCTGTAGGAAAATCCAGCCTAATAGGTCTGTAACAGATTTGTAATTGGTTACTTAATTTTAGTGCTCTATGCACAATCCTCACAGATAACCTATAATTGGTCTCAACATGCTTGAGAAAGAGAGGGGATTGATCGGCTGGTGAACTCTGCCAGAAACTGCATTATTGTTTTTTATCAGGGCAGATTTAAGCTTGCTTGTGATGCCCATCATATTTGCAGTCTCAGCTTACAGGATGGCTATGATGTCAGTAGAGTTCTAGCTACTTCTTTCAGGAGAGAAGTGGAGAAGAGGGAAGAACATTGGCAAAGAAAATGCACAGACATTCAAATTTTGTTTGAAATCAAACGGGGCTTATTTTGAAATTATATCTGCTGAAATATATTTTGTTTTACTGGAAAGAGGTTATGGAGCTGAAAATCAGCTTGGGCACTATTCCAACGTACCTGTATGTGTACAAATCGAGGATCTAACAATCGCAATGTGAGAAGACTCAGGAATTTGGGTCCGAAATTTAAAGACCCATAACAGTTGCAAATTACTTTCCCCAAATTTCTTTGATCAGTTAACTTCATGTGCCATTTCTACACTGCTAATGCATTACAGAAAGTGAGGGACCTTTCTGTATTGAACTTCTTTACATTATTGTCATGTTTATGGTTGTAAATATCCACACAGCTTGAAATAAAAAATGAATTTCAATACTGGCTTCCATATTGATTATGTTTTAAAAATTCCAAAATTTAAAAGCATTCAATCATTATTGAAATTAGTCCAAAATTAAATGGCCAGGGTTTTATGCCTTTCTCCCCTCTCCCTGTGGATACAGCAGGCTATTTGAATTACCATTTACTTTGGCAGGACTATACCATCCTGCTGGGCAGGAAGGGCCGTAACATCCTAGCCCATATCTCTGGTCTTTAGTTTACAGATTTTTAAAAATAATTCTGGTATAATGCACAGAATCGGGGGGGGGAGGAGAGGGGAGGGGGGAGAGGGAGAGAGAGGGAGAGAGAGAGAGAGAGAGAGAGAGAGAGGGAAAGAAAATGCTATTCTTTTTCCACTTCCCAATAATGGTTTCCACAACAAATTCAAAGCCAATAAAGTTTGTTTTATCTTCTTTGCAACTGAAATTTTTAAAAAGGTACTTAATCATGAGAAGAGAATCAACATGCAATTTTTTGTCAGTGAATATGTTCTGATCCTTAATCAAATTATAATTAATATTTTCAGCAATAAAGTTAGAAATATGTTCGAATGTTGGAATACCACACCTGATAAATAACACAACTGATTCCACATCTGGTATTTGTCCATATAATCTTCAAGAACAATACTGAGACATCTGGGCAATGATTTGGAGTATGTCATCACCATCACGATTGCTTCTATCAATTTGGACTGTTCATCATTGTTTTTTGCCTTTGTCGCGATATCAGCAAAGTTCTCTTGATCAATAGCTATAAAAAAACAAGCAATGTTTTCAGAATGGATATTCACATTTTGAAACTCAATCATCTAATCAGTTTAGAATGGCTAATTTAAGCAATTTTTGTTAGATGCATAATAAAGGGAATTTGCTCGGTCTTCTAGCCCACCAGGCCAAACTTTCCTCTGCTCTGAGGAGCTCTGAACTTGCATATTTTTCTAGATTATCTCTGATCTCCGCTCATGCATCTTCAAGCTTATCTTGAGACCCACCACCTTGGGTGAGACCCACCTCCTGCTCCCTCAATCCTATTCCCACAAAAATGCTGAGAAATCAACTTCCCTCCCTGACTCCTATGTTATTTCATATTGTTAATGGATCATTTTCCTCAGTTGTTCCCCTCTTCTTCAAATGCCATAATGGCGCCTTTCCCCAAAAGACCTGCCCTGCATCCCTCTACCCTTGTCAAATCTTCAACTTCCCTTTCTCCTCCAAAGTCATTGAACATGCTGGCAATTCATAAAGGTGTACTCATCTTTCCCAGAACTCCATGGGCTGGGTTTTACGAGCCGCCATATTCCCCCCGCTAACCTAAAAGTCATCAGCCTGCCCATCTGAAACATGGCTACCTGCAGCGAAATTATGCTGGAAGCCACCTTAATTGTTTCAGAGTGGGACGTCTGCTCCCATCTGGAAGTCGTGTCCTAGAGAGCAGCTAGCAGCTCTGTAATTCTTCCAAAGTCATATTGTGATATCCTCCATTTAGTCTTTTTTAAATTTTCATTTACGGGATATGGGCATTGCTGGCTAAGCCAGCATTTCTTCCCCGTCCTTAGTTGCCCTTGAGAAGTTGGTGATGAGTTGCCTTCTTGAACCGCTGCAGGTGTAGGTACACCCATGCTGCTGTTAGGAATGGAGTTCTAGGATTTTGACCCAGCAAAATGTCTCATCTTTTCCTCAATCAACATATTTTCTTCAGCATTCCTCAGGTGATTCTTTTTGATGAATTTTTGTAACGCTACAGCGGGTGATTTGACTCCCCAAAAATCATTTGGGAGTCCCATTTTGGACGCGGATAGTGGAATGTTTCTCGGCGAGGAATGCCGCATTTAGCTCACAGCTGAGCTCGTCAATGCAGGAAGAGATTGGGGTGCGATTTTTAAATGCCCCCCCTCCCCCCCACCCCGATCTCTCGGCCCCCCCTTGGATTTCCCACCATGGCCTCCGGACCGCCCCAACTTACCTCTTAGGGGATCCTCGAGCAACCCCTCACTTCCACCTTTTAAAGGCAGGAACTGCAAACCAACATGTACTTTCTTCCAACAAACTTTCATACCATCTAATTTACCTATTCCTTTCCAAATTCAGAATTATTTGTGCACCGATTTTGAGTTAATCGACCATCTTCTGGCTTCTGAAGTCTTTCAAAGATTTCAAAATTATTTGTAGAATATTATTGGGTTTCGTCACTTTGCACATAAATTGCTGTTTACAAGTGACAGTAGAAAGTGGAAAGGTTACTTACAGTCCAAATATTTTGGAATGCCAGCAATGCTTGGATATAGGCGTCTACAACAATTATAGCTACATTATTACCAGACTGCTCCTTCACGTCACTGGAATATAATTTCATGCGTTTAATGCAACACAAATTAAATTCCTAGACTATTTTGAACCAGAAGCTTGAAAGTATGAAACATTGGAACTAGAGAGGATTGAGAGGCACAATTGGGCATAAATATAGATATCTTTTGTATCACCTAAAATAATTCAGCAGCTGAATCAAATATATTTAATCAATTATGTCAAAACTTAGTGCCATTTTGTCAGATCTGGTCATGCCCATTGCTATCATTAATCTCTTGAGAGTCAGATCGCCTTGGTTGAAACGCAGGAAGAGAGTGGATGGTGCTGTCACCAAGAGACCATTAATCGCCTGAAGTTAAAATGTAAAAAAATGAATCATTCATTTAATTTTATAATTGATCAAAATAATTTCATGATTTAAAAGTCAACTTGTTACACAAAGGGTTCAAATTTTTCTGCGCTATTTTCAATGTACGATTTCTGTAAAAATCTTAAATGTGCTATCAAGGAATGACTTGATAACTTTGTGACAACTATCATTGATAAGTTTGAGACAAATGTATTAAGGGCAGTAAAAACAGTATATTAAGGAAGTTCAATCCCACAAAATATTCTTTTTAAATGGTAAAACATAAAATGGATGACAACATCAACTGACTTAATTTTGTGCATAATATAGATTATGCATGGTTAAAAGTTACAGTTAGCAAGTTTCCCACAGATATTCTCGCATAAACTGGTCACTTCTACAAGTGGTTTGATTTTTTTTATACATTCAAGGGGATTTGAGTGTTACTGGCTAGGCCAGCATTTTTTGCCCATCCCCGAGAGAAGGTTGCGGTGAGCTGCCTTCTTTTTAAAATATTTTTATTAAGGCATTTATATATAAATTAAAGACAACCAAAACCAAAAAGAGAACAGGAAATCTTATGACAAATAACACCCCGCCGCACCACCCTCCTTGCATTTGCCCTCCACCCACTCTACTTTTCCCTCTTTTAACCCCCGTCTCTCTCTCTTTCTCTCTCCCCCGCCCCCCCCTCCCCAACTCCTGATGTCTTAACTATCCTGGAAGAAGTTAATAAATGTTCTCCATCTCTGGGCAAACCGCCTCCACAGACTGTCTCACAGAACTTGATTATTTTCAGCCGAAGGAATTCCACGAGGTTGCTCACCCACACCCCAGGCTTCGGCAACCCCGAGTCCCTCCATTCCAACAAAATCCTTCTCCGGGCTACCAGGGAGGCAAAGGCCAAAACATTGGCCTCTCTCACCTTCTGGACTCCCAGTTCTTCCGACACTCCGAATACCGCCACTTCTGGACTCGGGGCAACCTTCACCTTCAGCAGCTTGGACATTACGTCTGCGAACCCCTACCAAACCCCTTCAGCTTCGGGCATGCCCAAAACATGTGAACAGGGTTCACGGGTCCCCCCATGCACCACCCACACCTGTCCTCCACCCCCTCAAAGAACCTACTGTTATGAGCCAAGGTTTAGAAAATTCCAAAGTATATCATGGAGTTTACCTGACCTACAACTGTTTATTAATTTTGGTTACGGGGAGCACAACAAGGGTCTACCTTTCAGGTGTTATTCAACAGAGGCCTTAAGCACTTTTAATCAAAAACAAAGTTTTTTCTACGAATTTAGTTAACATTTTTATAAACACACAGTAAACATTTTTATCAGCGACCAACATAAATACCCCACACAGCTACAGTACTCTACGTATAACCCTTAATAAATTTCCCCCTTTAGTAACAAGATCCCATAAACCAGAAAACCCTTTTCAAAGGTGTGGCCCAGCACACAGCACTCGAGACCTGGTATAGGTACTTATTGTTTCCTCTCCCAAACAGCAGGTTTGAATTCCTTCCAGGAAACAGCGACAATGGGAACACGTCCCATCTCTTAAAATCCCCTTTCACCTGCTCCACCAACTGCACCAAATTCAATTTGTGTAGTTGTTCTCATCCCCATGCCACCTGGTTGTCCAAATACCTAAAGCTCGTTCCCCCCACCTTAAACAGCAGCTCGCCCAACATCCTCTCCTGCCCTTGCCTGGATCGGAAAGACCTAATTCTTCCCCATGTTTAACTTATATCTGGAAAACCGGCCGAATTCCTCTGAAATGGTCATGATCCCCCCAAAAACCTCCCAGTGGATCCGAAATATAAAGCAGTAGATCGTCTGCATATAGCGAGATCCTGTGCTCCACCACTCCTTGAGCTAACCAGTGTGGAGGCCCTTGCCCAGGGTCACTCCCCTCCCCTTGCCCGGTCCCAGGAAAACAAAGAAATCCCTTTCAACACACAACCCTTGTGTAAACACACGAACCCCAAAGAACCGTCATTGCAAAAGAAAATCCCAACTCTTACCTTGTCCAAAAGGGCAACTTCAATTCATTTAGCGCATATAACAACATGCACTGAAAAATAGAGCTACATACACTTCTCCATCCCCCCTACCCTCAGTCCAAGTCCAATCCTCAGTCCCATTTCTCACTTTTGTCCCAGTCCTTCTGCCTTCACAAACACCTCCGCTGCTTCCACCGTCTCAAAATAAAAGTCTTTGGAGTTATAGGTCACCCTCAACTACGCCAAACCGCACCCTACTGTTATACAGTGCTGTCTTCACTCGACCGCTTCTGCTTTGTCCAACTCAGGAACTTCTTCTTCATACGGAAACAAATAATCACTGCTCTTGGCGGCTCATTCTCCTTTGGTTTAGGCCTCCACGCCCTATGAGCCCGATCCAGTTCGTACCGAGAGGTGTCTTCCCCCTCCCCCAACAGCTCCGTCAACATTTTGGCAAAATATTCCGTCGGCCTTGGGCCCTCCATCCCTTCGGGCAGGCCCATGATCCTCAGATTTTGCCGCCTAGATCTGTTTTCCAGGTCCTCCACTTTGGCTCGCAGACCCTTGTTGTCCTCCACCACCCTCTGCAGCTCCTCACCCATCGAGGTGAGTTGATCACTGTGTTGTGACAAGGCCTCTTAAACTCCCTTCAGTTTCTCACCCTGCTCCTGCATCTCGGCCAATGTCCTCGACACTGCCGCCTTGACCGGGGCAATCGCTTCTTCCACCGGAACCTTCAATACTGCCATCATCTCCTTCCTCATCACCTCCATGTGCTTTACAAACTGTTTTTCAAGTTCCACAACCATTACCTTGGTCATCTTTTCTGCCGTGAACAGTGCGGCCCCACCTAGCAACCCAGCCTCCACCATCCTTCCAGTTGCCGAGCCAACCCTTCCACTCGACAGCAAATCTTCATTCACCTCCTTTACAGCAGCTTTCCTTTGGGTTTTGAATATCTTTCTTCCTTACGTCTTCCTGCACTTATTTAACCAAGAATTGCCCCTGGGGCCGGGCATGAAATTCTAAAAAACCAAACCTCGAGCAGGAGCCATCCAACGTGCGACCTCCTCCCACATGCCACCACTGGAAGTCCCCTTCATATTCAATCCTGAGTGAAAAACTTGCCCTACCCACCTTTTCCTTAGCCCCGTCTGGTCCCCGATCTTCAAATGCGTTTCCTGTAAAAATGCCACATCCGTCTTTAAGCTCCCTGACGTTTGACCGGCCCATTCAGCTCTCTCACATTCCATGTGACCAACCTGGTCGGGGGGGCCCCCCCCGCCCCCCCCCCCCCCCACCACCCCACGCCCCTCACACTTCTTCCAAAGTTCAATGCCCTCCCTCGCCTGCCAGTTCATTTGTCCTTGAAGAACTTCATTGCTTCCTCCGGTGTTCCAAAATAATACTCGCGGCTGTTGTGGGTCACGCAGAGGTGGGCCGTGTACAGATCCCGAACTTCACCCCTTTCTTAGAGGACAGCCTTGACCCGGTTGAATCCGGCTCTCCTCTTTGCCATTTCCACAGCCAGGTCATAGTATACCTGGAGCTCGTTACCCTCCCAGGTACATCTACTCGTCTGCCTGGCTCACCGTAAGACCTTGTTTTTGTCTAAGAACCGACGTAGCCTCACCACCACTGCACTCGGTCGCTGATTCGCCTGCGCTTCCTCAGCAGCGCCCTATGCGCCCGGTCGACCTCCAAGGGTGGGTCGAAGGCTCCCTCCTTCATTAGCTGCTCCCACATTTTGGCTACATAAGAGCCTGCATCCATTCCCTCGATGCCCTCTGGCATACCCACAATTCTCAAATTTTGCGTCCGGGAGCAGTTCTCCAAATCCTTTTACTTTCTCCTTGAGCCGCTTCTGGGTCACCCTCAACATTCCAATTTCGGCCGCCAACGAGGTAAGTTGCTCCTCAAGCTCCCCCATCATCTCCTCCACCTTCTGGATTGCCTGGCTCTACGTCTCCAGCTGCAGCTCCACGCGGTCGATCCCCACTTTTAGCTCATCTACCTGAGCCTCCCTCCTCAGCTGACTGAACTTTTCATTTGGAAAATCCAGCAACTGCTCCGTCGACAATTGGGCTGGTAGGGCCGACCTCTTACTCTCCGCCATCTTTCCCTGACTCACATGAAAAGTTTCTTACTCTTGCAGCTCCTTTCTTCTAAATCCACTTCTGGTCCACGAAACCATTCACCAACCTCACTGTAGTGTTGGGTGTTCTGATGTACAGATGAACCAACATGGTTGTATTTGGTACAACGCTGTTTTATTTCAACTTGTTATTTACAGTTCTGTCTTGATACTCTGCACGTGGTGACTCCGTGTGTGTGATGTTAATCAGGTCCTGTCCTTGTCCTGGTCTCCAGATCTACTGGCCACCAGGTGTCGTGTTTCTTCTCTTATACTGTCTCTGTCCTTGTCTATGATTGGTTGTCGTGTTGTGTGTGCTGATTTGTCTGTTGGTGTGTCTATCATGATGTGTGTGTTTGAATATCATGACACTCACCAGTGGAGTATAACTTTCATCTACCACCTCTATACCTTTTTCCGCCAAAACATCCGCCCGGCAACCGGGGAAAAGGACCGAAAAAACAGCTTTGAGTGTGAGTTGCCAAATGTGTGACCACTCACTCCATGGCCACCGGTAGTCGTGAACTGCCTTCTTGAATGTTATACATCAGGCACCATCCAATATCTAATTATATAATAGCATAAACAGGAATATAACCACAGTAACCTGTGGTACTTTGCACTGTTTATGTGCTTTGGCTATGGCAACTGGCCCTCAATGTCTCTTTTGCAGTAAATGCTAAGTCACAAATTTTAAAGACTGGCTTGGTCTAGCTTTAATATGAAGCTTTAACGTATGCAGACAGTGGCCATTTTTAAAAAAAGTATGCCAATTCACTTTGCTTTAAAACACATTACTTAAATAAAACTAATTCCCAAACTCTTTCTTTAAAAGATTAACCAAACATCTCTAGAAATGATTGCAACTAACTAACAATGGAACCAACAATATAGTGTTTTAAACAAATAAAGTAACAGGAATTAAGCTCAATGCACTGAATTGTATGTTACATTCACTTGCTGGTATTCTACAATATTGAGAATAAATTCAGTGGTATTTTTAGCTGCATTTTGGATATTTGAAACGATGAACTATATAAGATTATAAAAGATAAAGGCGACGTTGTGATGGCAAAAGACCAAGGGAAGGTATATTTTTGTGGAGGCTGCCCTTCTTATGCACTGTAACTTCAACAGAAGAGCCACGTAATTCAAAAGCACCAACTTAAAATTGAAAAAAATTGAAAATGATGGAAATACAGCAGATCAGGCAGCATCTGGGGAAGGCGGAGGTTGTATTGTCACTGGACTAGTAATCCAGAGATCTAGGTTAAAGCTCTGGGGACCACAAAGACTGACATGTGCACAATCGTAACCACCCTCATACGTCAATGCTGCACCGTATTATCTCCTGCTGCCTGCTACCAATAGTTCAAGAACCTGCTGACAGGAGTTATTAGCCTACCAAGTGACCAATCTTTCCTCTTCAGGAGAATCCATTTCTCCAATAAATGGTTGCATGATCACATAATATAAAAATAAATAAACCATGAAAGTGGCCTCAGCATAATGTTACTAGAGCTATATGTCATCCTGTGAGACCACGAAGAAACTGAACCATTGCAACGTACAAAATTGTATTGAGTACAATTTCTATAATCATGAAAATATTGATACATTCCAATGCTTTTAAAGTATAATTATTCAGGCAGCCTTCATACTGGTATGTTAGCATGTTTCAGATCTGGTGGTAGGGCTATGTTAATACATTTGAGAATTCAAGGGCACTGGCTATGAAAACGTAAAATATTTCTCATGTACTACTCTGTTAGGATGATAAATATTTTTACTGAGTTAAACTAAACATCAGTAAATATATCAATAAGGCTGAAACAGAATAATATTTATTTGAAAGTAACATAATAAAACTGGCATTTAGTTATATGTGTTTCTCATTAAAAACATGTTACATTACAAATAATAAAGCATTGCCTTTTTACAATAGACACCTTGGCTGGAAATTTTACCAGCATGTTGTTCACCGGGACCAACTGTGCTTCATGAATCCTTGTGGACACAAGGCAGGGTTGCAGAGGGGGTTTTAGCAGCACTGGCTAATTAACAGACAGCTGCCATCCAATTAAGGATGTTGGCCTGCCTCTCCAAGCCAGCCCAATCAGAGGGCCAGAAGCTCAGCGGTATCTGCATCACCAATAGAGATGGCCGCTGCTGAAGCTGCCAGGAAAGTGAGGGGGCACTTCCATGTTGAGGTCTCCTTGAAGGAACTCTTCTTAAAGTGCCAGAAACAGGCAGGCAAGCCCCGGTGATTGGAGTGAACTGTTCAGTGGCGGTGTTGGGGCCGGGACAGGGGTGGGGGTGACGGACCCTTGTTGCTGGGAGTCTCCTCCATAGGACATGGAGTTCACGTAAAGAAAGTTCTCTTCCACCGGTGAAGCTGCTAGGCGGTTGCCTCGATTTACCTGACAGTGCCCCCACGAAACAGTGGGCCACCACAATGCAAAAGTAAAAACCACCACAAAAGTGACATTCAAACCAAGTTATAAATGAAATCATGCCATATGGCATACAAGGGTTAACTAATATACCCTGTGCATTTCCTTAGTGCCTGTCTTCCATATGCCTTTACGTTTCATTGTGTTCCTATGCACTTCTACCCAATGGCTGCAGCATGGCTGGCAAAAGGCTGATGATCCTCATTGGAGGAGACAGCAGATGACTTTGCAGAATAGCTTTGAGCATCTCTGGGGAACGAAGGCCCAGTTATGAATTGCTACATCTTTGTGGTGATACGCATCACTGTAAATACACAAGAGGTTAATGTAAATACACTATGACTAAGTAAACACTAGAGGGAGCACCAGAGATGACATGACAGACATACAGCTAATGAACTCATAGACTAGGACACGACCAATGGGCAGTCAAGACACCCAGAGGTGACACTACCACAAGGGGGCATTACACAACCCATATAGAAGGACAGGGCACACATGCTCTGTCTCTTTCCACAGGCGACACTTAGAGAGTAGGACAGGGGCAGATCAGAAGCATCACACCCACCACGTGGCTTAGAGCAGACTGGTTAGTTAGACTGAGTTACTATAGCAAGATTAGCAGGAGAGTCGAACACATAGAGAACTGTGCTTATGGTTCAATAAATCACATTGAACTTACTTCAAAGTTTGGAGAATCTTTTGGTCAAAGCTGCATCGAGTTGCAGCCTGTGTTATCCCAGAGTACATAACATAACAATCTTGGCATGGGCAACAGAAGTCTAGGATAATTGACCAACAAGCAGTAGCACACACACAAGCGAAGTGGCAGTGGTCGAAGGCCAAATACTGCCTTGCTAAAAAAGGCCAGGTTTGTGGTCCATGGAATCACTGCCATTCCCCTGGGGTGGTGCCTTACAATTCTGGTAATCCAAAGACAGTTGCTGGACTGCTGTGACATGCTGTTCCAGTGAATCTCAACACAAACTCGAGAACAGTACCTTATCTTATGACTCAGCATGTTACAGCCGTCTGGACTCAACATCAATTTCAACAACTTTAGATCGTAGCCTCTTGCCTTCATGTTGCTCTATGGGTGAAATTTTCTCTTTTTGAGACCAAGTGCCGTGGCAGGCAGGGTCTGTGGCACATATCCTGTTGCTCGGAATGGTGGGAAGTCGCACACGATTCCGCACTTGTAAGCTCATTAATTATGCACAGGCGAGTAGCTCTCCGAATCACCTGACAGATCGGAAACTGACTCTTCTGCTCCACTTTTACCTTGCAGGGTCGAAGGTCTAGACGCCGAAGTTCCAGGCGGCATACCTGGGCACACATACCTTATTCTCCACAGCCCACCTGCCTCCAGGAGACCGCAGAAAGGTCTGGCAACCTGATGAAGAAGGCTACACTCCACCTCGGCCACGCCATCCTCCAGGCCATGATAAGAGAAGTGTATGCGCATGAGATGCGCTTTATCCCAAAGATGGCTCCAGAAAGCACACCACTACAATCTGGCAGGCCATGCCAGCACAGCCAGTCACTGCACTCGAAACACCATCCAGTGTCATCCATCCACCAGGGCAAGTCATCCTTCAGTGCCCTCTAATTTTAATGTCTCTTCATGACTTCATGTACTCAAAAAGCTACTCTTCAGGGACCTCACACAACTATTAGTGGGGGCACATATCACCATTGTCTCACAGAAATATTCGCATTACCACCATCACACCCATCATGATGCTCATACTCGATCCTTCTCCCTGACTGAGGAGGGCTCACCACACACAGGGCTCATTCATCTTTCGCAGCCTTGGCTCCAACCCTTTTCATCACATTGGTTTCTTTTGTCTGAACATCCAGGGCAAGCTTTCCCACAACAGGCGGTAAAGGTCGCAGAGCAGGGGGAGGGGCATCCAACATAACTGCCTCACAGAATTCGAGGAGGATGTCGTCAAGATCACTGGGGAGGACAGGGGTCGCTCCTGGTAGGAAGGAAAGATCTTGGACTGGACCTTGACCCGTGTGACATAGCGGACTCGCACTGCGGACCATGATGGAAGAAGTAGGTCGTCCCGAGCTCGCACGCGCCCGAGAATCGGTGCCACCCAATCGCTTGCCTGGCCGTCCATGAGGCCCTCCCCCAGGTGAACAATACCCCCACCCCCCACCAGGGCGGCCACGGACTGAGTCCATAGCTGCCACCCGACGTTCCCAACGGCAGATAGGTGATTAGAACCACGCCGTCAGGAACTCGGCCAGTTGCGCGCGGAGAATCACGGGGGGGGGGTTCTGCCAATGGCCCTCTACCCACGCCGCATAGTTTGCACGCGCAATTCTCGAGCGATTCTCCGGGGACTGGAGAATCACGGGAGCGGCACCAGTGCGAATTTCCGGGTTGACAACCATTCTCCGTTCCCCCACCCCCGCCGCGCCGAACGTGATTTTGGCACGGAGACTCAGAATCCAGCCCCAGATTGCCTCAGCAACAGTATTAATCACACCTCCATCAATTCACCACATCATGACAATCAGTGAGTGACATGCAATCTTGTCATCAGGAAATAACACTCTATAGGCAGCAGCAGATACAGGCCCACAAAGCTGGCCAATGTAAGTCCTAGGCCTCAGACCACGGCAGACGAGGAAGCAGAGGAAGAACTGCGCTCACCCGTATCCTCCACCAGCACAGAGACTCGAACCTCAGTGGAGCATAATTGCAGTTTAGATTCAGGGCTCACCTCCTGGAGAACAACTCCCAGACACATCACCACAGCAGTCAGAGGCAGGAACAGCCCAGGTCTCCAGTACTTGGGAAGGCTGCTGGAGGCCAGCCACCCTCCCAGTGTGAGGCAGATGATGAGTCTCTGAGAGCACCTCAATGCTTGGAGATGCAGCAACAAAGGAGGAACATCAGACAGAGATTAAGCAATCATTCAGCAGACTAGACCGAAGAATGGAGGAGTCTATCTACATTCTGTCTGATGTTGTGGACCCAACAAGCGAGCACCTCGAGGTCACCATGGGAAGATTGGCGGCCATCATGGAGACCTTGGTTTTGCACTTGGCCCTGGATTCTATGGCCACATGCATAGGTGGACACCATTGGTGTCTGGGCGACACAGGGATGAGGCACCTTGACCTCGCTCAAGATGCCCCTTATCCCCGTGGAGTCAGGGAGGTGACCTTGAGCGCCCACAGGGATGATAAGCTTCAGCCTCACACCCCAGGAGCCTCCATTCAGGAGACTCCATGTCCAGCCGTTTCAAGTCCTGTCAGCCTGTGACCCCATCCACTCCACCTGTTCAAGCTGAGGCGGACACAGCTGCATCTGAAGGGGACACCCTCATCAGGCCAGGACCTGCCAGTCTACAGGCCACTAGAGGACACCCATCAAGGCATCACAGATACCAGGACACAGCAGTAAGCAGGCTGACTGTGCGTCTGCTGCGGATGCTGGGCTGCACTCAGGTGTAGTGGTAGGGTTAGAAAAGTAAATAAATATTCAAACCACTTTTGGGTCACCTTAAAAATATTGCACTTTTGTGAAAATATTTGATGTTCATGTGAATGGCTTGGTCCACTGAAGGCGTTGTGATTATGTACATTTAAATTCTCCTATTTTACGGCTTTGTTATCCTCCCACTCCTGTGTGATGTCAGGGAGATGTGATAAAATCTTTATTGGAAGAGTGTTATTAATGTGCTTGTAATCTTTCCTCCTCACAAAACATCATTGTACTTATTTTGGGGTCACTAAATAAATTATATCAACAAATTGAGGGATAAATTAAAAGGCAGCCCCTTAAAGGGATACTGCATCAAAAGTAAACAGCTAAATTTTCCGCCTTGTGACGCCGTAAACACGAACCGCGATTGGGCAGAGAACCGAGCATCTGGACAAAATTGATGTCCGTGACTGGTGCTGAATTGGACGCCATGCTCCGGAGTCCCTCACTGATGGCGGTAACAAGGTCCGCGTCCTTGTGCACCATTCGCTGAAGGTAAGCATGCAGGTGTAGCAGGCAGTAAAGAAGGCTAATGGTATGTTGGCCTTCATTGCAAGACGTTTCGAGTATAGAAGCAGGGATAGGTTGCTGCAATTGTACAGGACCTTGGTGAGGCCACACTTGGGAGTATTGTGTCCAGTTTTGGTCTCCTTCTATGAGGAAGGATGTTCTTGCTCTCGAGGGAGTGCAGCGAAGGTTTACCAGACTGATTCCAGGATTGGCGGGACTGTCATACGAGGAGAGATTGACTAGGTTGGGATTGTTCTCGTTGGAGTTCAGAAGAATGAGGGGGGATATCATAAGAGACTTACAAAATTCTAACAGGACTAGACAGGGTAGATGCAGGGAAGATGTTACCAATGATGGGTGTGTCCAGAACCAGGGGTCACAGCCTGAGGATTCAGGGCAAACGATTTCGGACAGAGATAAGGAGACATCTCTTCACACAAAGAGTGGTGAGCCTGTGGAATTCATTACCACAGGAAGTAGTTGATGCTAAAACTTTGAATATAGTCAAGAGGCGGCTGGATATAGCACTTGGGGAGAATGGAATCAAAGGATATGGGGAGAAAGCAGGATTAGGCTATTGAGTTGGATGATCAGCCATGATCGTGATGAATAGCGGAGCAGGCTCGAAGGGTCAAAAGGCCTCCTCCTATCTTCTATGTATCTATGTCCCACGTCGCATGGCATTGAAAAGCAGCATTTGCATTCACTTAAATGTGACTAGTGAGTTTGACCCACTATGCTCCTGGCCTCCATGATACTCTGTCGCTCTCAGGCATTAAGTCACGGTGTGATTTGCTACAGGTATTTACAAGCGGGGGCTGGCCACCATGCCTGTTGAGGGGGTGAGATAAGTAAGCAAAGTTTGCAAAAATGAAAAAAACAAACATTTAGCGCTTGCTGGAGGGATGGCTTGGCTCAGACTGCCATTGCTGTGTGTCTGCACCCAGTATTCTGAAAGTACGCATGACACCTACGTCCTGGTGCACGCATCGGTTCCCGGCACCTTTGAGGTGCTCCTTTGGATGAGGGGTTGGCTCTTGGACGACAAGGGTTACCGACTATATTCTTGACTAATGTCGCCTGTCTGGTAGCCCCAGACTCACGAGTAGAACCACTATAATGATGCCCATGCAGCAACCAGGAGCTTCATTGAACAGTGCATTGGTGTTCTAAAGAGGCACTTCCAATGCCTGGACCACTCTCGTGGGGCTCTCCAATATAGTCCCAGGAGGGTTTCAAACATCTTGCTGGCCTGCTGCGTCCTGCACAACATCACACAGCATAGGTGGACATGCTGGAGGAGGAGGAAGAACACCAGGCCTCATCTGACAAGGATGACGACCAGGAAGAACTGGTATGAAGCCCGGGCTGGCATTGCAGGCCGCCCAGTGTGTGCTCCAGGGCCGCCACACATGGGACAATCTCATCACCTCCAGATTTGCCAACTCAGAAGCCTGGCCACTGGTAGCTCCGCCACGCTGTCCCACCTCCTTCCAAGTGGTCCCCCCTTCCCCATAGCCGCTCACATCCTCCCGTCCCTCCTCTCTTCACATCATCCCACCACCCCAGCTCCCCCTCGCACCTTCGAGGGTCCTACCAACATCAGCACAGGGTGTTGGCCTTGTGCAAGCAGAGTCTTGTGCACGGGACAGAGGAAGATGACGACTTGCTATGAGATGGGCTCTGCTGCTCCTCATCATTTGACAACGTCTGACTCCTGCCTTCAGAATCACTTTCCACTGTCCACCCGGGTGATCCCGGCATGTGTTCTGGCCATTCCTTCTCATGGACCCATATATTCTTTTGGGGGTGGGGGGGCGGGATATGGAGATGATGGGCGGTGTTGTGATACTGGGCAAGCTATCTTACAATGCTGCCTCACACCTCTGGGCCCATTCCCTGCCTCCTCGGAGCTTGGCCCCAGAACAGTCAATTGTCCTGGAGGCCCTGCCTCTTTCCATCCTCCAACACCCACACCATCAACCTCCCATGCCCCCCCACCTGGCTCGCCCTCTACACACAGCCCAACCCATCCCTCACAGCCTTCAGATAGAGGATTGACGCAGGTTGGAAAGTTGGTGAAAAGGTGTTTAATAGTGACTATATACGTTAATGTGCCCTGACCTCCACCACTAACCTGTGTGCTGCATCCATGCCAACATAACTGCTGTCTAACTTCCTTATTTTACGCGGCCTACTGCTTCTTTTAGGTGTAACCCCAGACAGCACATCTGATGTGGAGGTAGTCTGTTGCGTATCTCGCCCTCTGACCCGAGATGCCTTTGGCATCTATGGTCTGGAGGGCCTAGACCTGGATGGGCACGGCTGATTTTCGGATGTCACAGGTGTCACCCTGTTCTGCGCGCTGCCCATCAGATGCGCCAGTGTCAGGTGGGGCGATTCAGAAGTGCTGAGATGTTCCAGCAGCTCCCCTGTGGAGGCACCATCAAGGGCCCCATCACTTCCTCCTCCCTTGGGGTGCTGGACGGCCCCCGGGTTACTCCCTAGGATGGAGGTGAGCCTGGAATGATCTACGGAGGCTCCACTGTCACAGTGCTGGAGGCCCACTCTTGCCTCAAACAGGGTCTCAATGCCCTCAACCATGGAGCGCAGAGACTGGACCTCACCCATCAGTGAGTGAGTCATGTCCCTCTGTGACTAGATAATGTCCCTCGGTGACTGGGTAATGTCCCTCTGTGACTGCCTCAGTTCAGTCAGTGCCGGCCAATGCTCTTGGCACCCTCACCCATGCCCCTTTGTGACTGGGCCAAGCTCTGGAGTGCCACAGCAATGTCCATGTGGGCCCTGTACATGGCTGCCTGTGACTGGGCACCCCTATCCTGAGACTTAGCCATCGACTTCACAGTGTGCCCCAAGCCTTGGATGTCTAGACTAGACCCATGGCTATGACCTTTTGACCCAAGGCTTCCAGAGGGGATACCACCTGTTCAGAGTTGACCTGGATATCACGCATTTTCGGCACTATCTCCTGCACCTGAAGATGGTTGGACCACTCCAACTGTGCCTGCACATGCTGGAAAGTTGCTGACATCCCCTCCTGTACATCCTGGCTCACTTGCTGCAGGGACATAATTTTACATTTACATAGTTTTACACTTGGGTGTCGCATGGACATCCCCGAATAAAGCCCTCGGCTCGGCGATGTTCCCGTCCGGTTTTCTCCCGCTCCCTTCTGTTAAAGGCCGTATTTTCCTAGGGGACACAAAACAACATGGTGAGACATGTGGAAGTGAGTTACAAGGGCCGGGGGGGGGGGGGGGGGTCTGTAGCTGGTGACATGTGTCTGCAAGCCTCTTGGCCAAAAACCACAATACAGGTGTTGAGGTTCTGTGCGTGGTGGGATGTGAGGGAGATGCGGGCAGGTGAGTTTTGATTAGTCTCTTTGGGAGTGAGGATGTGATGTGAGGGCCGGGAGTGATGCCTTACCCAAGCTGCCCTAAGGAGGCCGTTCATCTTCTTTCGGCACTGTGTGCCAGTCTGCCTGGTGAGGCTCACCACGCTGAGTGCCGCAGTCACCTCTGCCCAGACCCGGTTAACGACCAGGTGATAGCCTCCCGCCCACCCTGGGGAAGAGGATGTCCTGCCTCTCCTTCACCACATCCAATATTCTCTCCAGCTCCGCGAAGCTTGGTGCTGCTCTTCATGAAGCCATCTTCTTTGCTGGTGTGTGGTGTCGAGTGCTTATAAGCAGCTTCAGCTTGTCAAGCTCCCCAGCGCCAATTTTAGCCCCAGTGAATCAGACGGCGGAGCAAATGAGAATTGTTCTAGATTCACATGGGCAGAGTGCTGGCCCATTGGCATGTCCTGAATTGCTCCAGAAATAGCACCCCCAACAAGAACGCAAAGTTCAGTCCCAGCATCAACACTTTTCAGGGAATTTCACCCAAAATCTCAAAGAAGAAACATCATTGTGTCTGAGCAGCTCTGCACCCTTCATTGATTAGCGGCAGTTGTGTCTCCACAATGGAAGTGACAAAGGACAAGATGTTCACAGGAGAAGGACATCCCCAACCTTATCCTCATCTCACTGTCTGTAGTTTCTCATTAGTGTGGCGATGACTGCTTCAACTAAGTTTTTGCAGTATTATTGCTGTTGATTGGGCACTTTCAGAGCGAGCGAATACAGGGGGCGTTGCTGACTGTCTTAAAGATCATGGCCTAGATAATCAAGAGGCTGGAAGTTGAAAAAATGAATGCTGAACTAGCTTTCGATGTGACAGATTGGACAATCCTTCCATTGAAATGAAATGGTAGGAAGGGCTAGGAGAAAGGTGGCCATTTCCCCATGCCTTCACTTTATTTTTTCTAGAATCTATTAGCAATTAGTGTGGCATGAGCACGTCATCCACGTTTTGCTTTCTCTATGGCATGTCCGGTGGAAGCCGACCCGTATCACCCTCTTCATTCTTCTCGTCATCCTCTGAAGAACCCGTATCCTCTTCCATTTCACCCTCTCACAAGGCTCTGGGCCCTGACAATATTCCGGCAATAGTACTGAAGGCTTGTGCTCCAGAACTTGCCGCTGTTCCAGTACAGCGACAACACTGACATATACCCCGCAATTTGGGAAATTGCCCAGCGTGTTCTGTACACAAGAAATAGGACAAATCCAACCTAGCCAATTGCTGCCCTATCGGTCTACTCTCCATCATCAGCAAAGCAGCACTTATTCAGCAATACCCTGCTCACGGATGCTCAGTTTGGGTTCCGTCAGGGTCATTTCCCTGTGACTGCACTGAAAACGGCATGGGTTCCAGTGGCTTGATTCTCAAGGACGTCTTCCTCCTTTCTCTCAGATCAGGCTCCAGTTTATGGCTGTCAACCTCTGGCACTGTAGGGGCAGAAGAGCATGGTGCAAGGCTTCTGGTCGCAATAGGGAGGCTACCTGTCCACAAGGAAGGCTAGATGGCTATTGGAATACAATAATGTTCTTGGGTCCAGGAAGAGCAGAACCGCAGGAGGGAAGGGGAGAAGAGAACGAAGGCTATAGCGGCCATACTCTCAACAGATAACTTAAAACAGAGTCACTGAAAATGACCAAATTCCAGTCTCACAGGAGACTGTGACACTTGAGGCAGGTGGTTACAGGAGTCTGTGACCTTGCACATTACAACACTGGTTGCCATGCCTTGCCATTCATTAGATGTTCAAATCACTGTAGCCTTAATCTTCTTTGCTTCTGGACCCTTCCAATGATCAGGTGTGGACCTTAGTGGCATTCCACAAATTGCAGTATATCACAGCATCTCGCAGTCATTGATGCCTTTTTTGGCAGTGCTGGATGGTATATTAATTTCATGAAAGTCATGGCCTTGCAGACAATCGAGAGTGAGTTTCAAAACCAAAGCTGGATCCACCCCCCCAACAAACACCTCCATCACATGGCCCTGCTACAGAGAAACCAAGGGGAGCAAGGATGATAAAGGGTAGACATTAATGCACAGTTCCTGCATGTGTTCTAGCATGTCACACATGGTTCTCCAAGTGAAATGAAATGAAAATGAAATGAAAATCGCTTATTGTCACAAGTAGGCTTCAAATGAAGTTACTGTGAAAAGCCCCTAGTCGCCACATTCCGGCGCCTGTTCGGGGCGGCTGATACGGGAATTGAACCGTGCTGCTGGCCTGCCTTGGTCTGCTTTCAAAGCCAGCGATTTAGCCCTGTGCTAAACAGCCCCTAAACAAGTGGTTGGCCATACTCTTTTTGGAGAAGCGTGTACGTTCATAGGCGAGCCATTGTGGGATACAAGAGCTGAACTGACTCCTCCATTCTCAGCCCATGAACCCACACAGCCTCAGGGACTCCCAACATATGGGAGCTCATTTCTTGCTTCTGTTCAAGGTATAACCTTTGCAGTGATTCTGAGGCATTGCATCTGCGCTCAGCTGAGCAAGGCAATTTTTGTCTTCCCTCTAACATGGGGAACTGACCTCTACCTCTGGCACCTCTTCCTGCCGACAAGTGCCATGTTCAACAACCTGTGCCACCCTACCTATAGGGCATTCAGGCCAACAGATGTGAGAGTATTTGTACTGATGGATGGTGTGCTTGTGAGATCTGACGGTGCTTCTCCATTTCCTTCTAGCTGCTCTGGGCCCACAGAGGCTGCTGTGGGTAGAAAATCTGCTCCTGTGGGAGATTCAAGGAGAGATGATGAGAGCTAGCCGAGGAGATTAGAAACTATTGCAATACTGAAGCTACCCAAAGTTACTCAGTGTGCAACACACTAACAGACTGCGTGGCATGCACTGCATCCCCTCAATGACCATTTTGTCTTCACCAAAAGCTCCTGTTATGTCATGCCCAACTCCCTGTTCTGGCTATCTACATCGCTGTTGGCCCCAAGAATGGCCCCTATCCTCCCATTTGGATCCTCTCCTGAATATGGTGTGCTTATTTCACCTGAAAGAATAAAAGACAGTGAGATAAGGCATTGTTGTCCTTTGCAGTCAATGTCATCTACCCATATCTGCTAAGAGATGCATGTCTCAGTGCTAAAGGTCCCCAGCAGCACTATGGCTGTGAAGCATTCTGAGAGATCAGTAAATTACATGGGCACACACTCTTCCCATGTCAGAACATAGAAATAGGAGGAGGTGTAAACCATATGGTCCCTTGAGCATACGCCATTCAATATAATCATGGCTGATCTTCTGTCTGAACTCCATTTTCCTGCCTACTCCCCAAAGCCCTGGATATCTTGAGGGATCAATAATGTATCTCAGCCTTAAATATATTCAATGAAGGAGCATTCGGAACCCTCAGGGATAGAGAATTATAAAAATTCAGAACCCTTTTGAGTAAATAAATTTCTCTTTATCTCAGTCCTAAATGTTTGGCCCCTTATCCGGAGACTGGGATAGAGGGCAATTGGTTAAAGGACTGAAAAGAGAGTATGGGAACAACAGATCATTCTCCGGTTTGGCAGGCAGTGACTAGTGGAGAACCGCAAGAATCAGTATTTGGGCCTCAGCTATTCATAATCTATACCACTGATTGGATGTGGGGATCAATTGTAATATTTCCAGGTTAGATTACAGAAAACCATGATCTCCTACCTCTCCTTCATGGTGTCCAACATTAGATCTAGGCCGACATCAATGAAACTATGGTCAGCCCTGCCAGGCCTCCAGCTCTCCTATATCTTGCTTGGGTTTTTTTTCCATATAAATTTAGAGTACCCAATTCCTTTTTTTTCCAATTAAGGGGCAATTTAGTGTGGCCAACCCACCTATTCTGCACATCTTTTGGGTTGTGGGAGTGAGACCCATGCAGACATGGGGAGAACGTGCAAACTCAACACGGACAGTGACCCGGGTCCAGAATCGAACCCGCGTCCTCAGTGCCGTGAGACAGCAGTGCTAACTACTGTGCCACAGTGCTGCCCTTTCTTGCTTGGTTTTGTAGAAAGCTTTTCCACAATTTGCACATTTCTCCAGTAGGGCAAACAGCAGCCTCCATAATGGTTGCTATGGCAAGTTGAAATGAATACTCCTCTTCATCTGACCCGCCTCCATCCTTGCACCATGAGCTCTAATCGGATGGAGAACCCACCTCTATATCAATGAAGGATCCACCCCTGTGAAAATAGTGACTTCAGTTTCCCACCGAACTTAAAAACAATACCGACTCCTGTTTCCCATACTCTAAGAGGAAAGTCAGTCTTATATATTGAATGAGAGACTTTACAAACAGAAGTATGGAACAGATTGAATCACTTGACTCACACTGGCTCCTGGTTAAACAAACTACTCGATTTAAAAATTCTCATTCTTATTTTCAAATCGCTTCATGATCTCATTGCTCCATTTCTCTGTAATCTCCTCTGGCCCCACAATTCTCCAAGTTATCTCTGCTCCTTCACGGACAGCCTTGTGAATATCCTTAGCAGCTAAATTCCCAAATTAAACCTCTACATTTCTCGGTCTACCTTTTCTCAAGACCTCCTTAAAATCTAGTTCTTTGGCTAAGCTTTTGGTCATATGCTGTAATATGTTCTTATGCAGCTAGGTACCAAATTACACCCTTGTGAAGTGCCTTGGGATGTTTGGCTGTGTTAAACATGCTGGAGAAATACAGGTACAAGTTATTCTTGTTTTAGGGCATCTGGTGTCATGAAGCACATGGATGTTATCTGCGAGGGTATCCCAAATGGGAACACCTGTTCGTGGGGCTGTATAGCTTTGTTTTCTTTTGGTGTCAGGAGACAAGTGAAAACAGGCAAGCAACCCAGTCAATGTGTCACAATTATTAAAGATTATTTAATGAAGTAAAGAGGACTTCCGGTGGCGGCCATGGAGTGAGTGGCCGCACAGAGGGCAGCTCTGGCTCGAAGGCATTGGTTTGAGCTCTTTTTACCCGAAAATGGTGGAATTTCGACAGGAAAGTGTAGCTGAAGGTGTGGAGGAGAAGTCCCCTCCCCTGTGAGTGGCATGGCTGCTGGTTATCAGACCCGGCAGAAGAAGGTTAAAGACCTGGCCAAGGAACTGGAGGAGACCTGTGGCGCAGTTAAATTTGGAAGATGGCAGAGGGGGAAGGATTGTTCAAGTTGGAAAACTCCAGCTGGAGCAGTTGATGCCGTTTATTAGAGAAGAGTTCGCCAGCAGCGAAAGAAGATGCAGGAAGATCGGTCGAAAGCCATCGAGGGAGCGGTAGCACCCCTGGAAGGCTCGATGGAGAGAGTAGAGAAGTGCCTGGAGGCACAGGGGTCACAGATCCAGGAGATGGAGAAGGTGATGTCCGATCATAGTGATTGGGTAGTGGCACTGGAAGTGGAGGTGGGGCTCCTGGGGGACATTTGCAAGTCACTAAGGGCAAAGGTAGAGGAGCAGGGGAACAGATCTAGAAGGCAGAACCAGCATATCGTTGGTTCCATGAGGGTGTGGAAGACACGGGTGACACGAGGTATGTCTTAAGGATGTTGGCGAGGTTGGTGGTAGAGGGGGTGCTGGACAAGGTCTCAGAGGTGGATAGGACACACAGGTCCGCAAGGCAGAAGTCAAGAGCAGGGGAGCCGCCACAGGTGGTGATTGTCAGGCTCCATAAGTTTGTGGAGAAGTAGAAGATCCTGCGATGGGCCAGGGAGAAGCGGAACTGCGAATGGGAGGGGAACAGGGTTCGAATCTATCAGGACATTGGAGCGGAGCTGGCGAAAAGGTGAGCCGAGTTCAACACGGCCAAAGCGGTTCTTTACCGAAGGCAGATCCTGTTTGGGGTACTGTACCCAGCGAAACTGGGTGAGTTTTGAAGGCTGGGAGTACTATTTTTAAACCCCAGGGGAGGCCAATGACTTCATCAGAGATCATAAACTGGGGGAGAACTGAACGTTGATGAGAGATGGAGGAGCTGGAACAACAGAGACTGGAAGATGCGGGTATTGTGTGGGCTGGAGGGTGGGGGAATTTTTCTCAAGTAGGGTAATTTTGCTGTTGTAATTGTTTGTTATGGGGCAATAGGTTTTCAGGGGACAATTGCCCCACTCCTAGTGTTTTTCTTTTTGGAGGGTGTGACGTGTAGTTTTAGATCCATCTTTGTTTATGGGGGTCCACAGAGTCAGTTGCACAGACCAAGGAGGGAAAGGGGGGGGGGGAATGGAGGGGTAGATAGGAGAAGCCTTCAGGCAGGAGCAGCCATGCTGGCAGGTAATTCTGGTGATCGGAAGTGAGATGGGGAAGGTGGCCGCAGGGGGATGGGGGAGAGGAGGGGTAGAGAGGGGATGTGACGTAGCAGTGTTGGACAATGAACGGGGTCATGGGCAGAGAAGGGGGTCACCTTGAATGGGCCCGGTTTAGGACAAAATTTAAGGAGGCAGAATTGGAAGGGGAGAATGGTAGGGGGGAATGGACGCGCAAGCCTCCAGTAAGGTTTGTAACATGGAATGTACGGGGACTGAACGGGCCGGTGAAGAGGTATCGGGTCTTCGCGCACTTGAGGAGCTTGAATGCGGGGGTGGTCTTTCTGCAGGAGACGCAGCTCCAGGTGAAAGATCAGGTTAGGTTGGAAAAGGGATGGGTGGGTCAGATAGGGGGAGAGATGCATGATAGTGAGCGAGGTGTTGGATGGGATACCAGTGGTGTTAGTGAACGTTTACACGCCGAGTTGGGATGATGTGGGGTTTGTGAAAGGGTTGCTGGAAACAATTCCGGACATGGACACCCATCAGTTGATTATGGGAGGTAATTTTAGTTGCGTGCTGGAACGTGGGATGGACCTTCAGTTGTGGATGGTCACGCCCTAAGTTAATGGAAAGGTGGAGGATGGCAAAGGAGCTGGGAGGATCTATGGAAAGCATGGGAATGGTGGATCCGTGGCGGTTTAGGAACCGGGGGAGAGGGAGTACTCCTTCTCGCACGTGCACAAGGTGTACTCCAGAATTGACTTTTTTGTAGTGAGCCGAGCGGAGTTGGTGGAGGTGTTGGGGATGGAGTATGCGGGAATCGTGATCTCAGACCATGCATTGCACAGGCTGGAGGTTAGACTTAGCTCGAGACAGGAACATAGGCCGCGATGAAGGCTAGATTTGGGGGTTTTGGTGGACAAGGGGTTCTGTGAGAAGGTGCGGTCGGTGATCAGAGACTATGTGGAGTTGAATCAGAATGGGGAGGCATAGGCGGCCATATTTGGATTGGAGTTGAAGGCGGTGGTCCAGGGGTAGGTTATCTCGTTCAAGGTGCACAGAGATAGGAGGAGGGAGGAGTATGGACGGCTGTTAGATGAGATAGGTCGATAGGAAATATTTGAGTGCCCCCACCAAGTAGGGGTTGGCAGAGAGAAAGAAGATAGGTTGAAGACGGGGAAGGCAGTGGGCAGCTACGGAGGGCGACGGGGGGGGAAGCAAGAATATGGAGAGTAGGCTAGTCCAGCAGCTGCGGAGGCAGGCCACGTCCAGGGAGATTTGGAGGGTACGGACAGGGAATAGGAAGGTAGTGTCAGAGCCGCAGAAGATTAACGAGGCGTTAAGGGAGTGCTATGGGAAGTTATGTGGGGCCGATCCAGGTGGCGAGGAAGAGGAAATGGGCGGTTTTTGGATGAGCTGGAATTCCCAGGGCTGGATGAGGAGAGGAGGCAAGTGCTGGAGGAGCAGCTAGGGCTGAGAGAGGTGATGGATAGCATAAAAGGAGAAGGCCCCAGAGCTGGACTGTTACCCAGCGGAGTTCTATAAGAGTTTGCGACAGAGTTGGCACCACACTCATTGGGAATATTTAGCGAGGTGCTGGAGAAGGGGGAGCTGCCGGAGACACTGGCCCAGGCATTGATTACGCTAATCCTGAAGAAGGGGATCTATTGGAGTGTGGGACATACAGGCCCATATCATTGTTAAACACTGATATGAAAATGTTGGCCATGTTAGTGGCAGGGTCGCTTCTGCGGTGGCGTGGGTGAGTAGGGCGGCCGCAGCAACAAGAGTTCCCGCCGGTGGCCGCGATTCGCGACGATTTCGGGGAAATCCCCGAGTCCTCACGCACCCCCCGACTATCGTCGGCCTTTGGGGCCGCCACGAGCAGCCAGCGGGACCGGTTTAAAAACCGGCGAAGACCCCGCGCGTGTGTCGGGCGGCAGGAGGGCTGAGGCGCCGGGCCCGGCGCGGCAGGTCAGAGTAGCGGGGGCGGAGCTACGAGGAGGCCGAGGCGGCAGGCCCGAGGCCAGGGCTCCATGTAGGGAGGGTGCTCCACGTCGGATGGCTCCCACCTAGGAAGAAGAAAGAAGGTCGAAGCCTGGTCCCAGGTGAATGCAGAGCAGAAAGAAAGAAGATTTAAGGAAGTTTGGTGAAAGTTTTTTTTTTCTCTCTCCCCCTTTTTCTTTTAAAAAAGAAGAATGTCAGATTGATGAAGGGCAGGAGGGTGAAGGGGGAGAGAGGAAAGAAGATAAAAAACAATTAGCCGCTAAAGGATGCGAAGAGCAGCGTCGAAGAAAGGAGGAAACGCGGGTTCGCCGCCGAAAGGGGAAGACAAGCAAAAGTGTCGACAGGATGGCGGAAGCCGAACTGCAAGGCGGGGCCGCACTACTTACGGTGGAGAAGATGACCGAGGTGATGGCGGTGGAGCTGGAAAAACATTTGGTGAGGCACTTGGGAGGCCTTGAGGAAAGAGATGGCGGTCGTGTTGAGGTCATAGGTGGAGGAGGCAATCGGCCTGATGAGGGCGGAGGTGGCAAAGGCATCGGCCAAGGTGAGAGAGCAGGGCGAGAAGATGAAGGAGGTGGAGGAGGCCGTGACACGACACAGCGACTAGGTCACCTCGATGGGGGACGAGCTGCGGAGGGTGGTGGAGGTTAACAGAGGACTCTGAGCAAAGCTAGAAGACTTGGAAAACCGCTCAAGGTGGCACAATTTGAGAATTGTGGGCTTGCCCGAAGGGTCAGAGGGCCCAAGGCCAACGCAATACTTTGCTCAGAAGTTGGCGGAGCTGATGGCGGAGGATGAGAGCCCCACACTGTACGAGCTAGACCGAGCACATCGGTCATTAAGGCCGAAGCCCAAAGTGAACAAGCCGCCAAGGGCAGTAATTATCTGCTTCCATAAGTTTTGCATGAAGGAGAAAGTATTAAGCTGGGCGAAGCAGGAGCGTGAGGTGCTGTGGGATGGTACTGCGGTTCGGATCTACCAGGACTTGACGGTGGAGTTGGCAAACAGACAAGCGGCGTTTGGGCGAGTGAAGGCGGCTTTGTACAAGAAGGGGGTGCGATTTGGTGTGGTGTACCTGGCGAAGTTGAGAGTAACATATAACGCCAAAGACTTTTATTTTGAGACAGCAGAGGCGGGCTGAGGCGTTCGTGAGGGCAGAAGGCTTGGGAAAGACGTGAAGAGCGGAACTGGAAGAGAGACTGTGGACTGTGTTTGAGCGGCTGGAAAATGTACAAATGTTACAACTTTCTTTTTACTGATTTGTATTGAAATTTACTTCTCTTTGCATTGTTACAGAGTTTAAGTTAATGGTGTTCTGTGTTGCCACGGTTAAATGTTATGTTATGAATTGTAGGGGTTGGATTGTTGGGTTTGTTTTGGTGTTTCTTTCTCTGTGACTGGGTGGAAGGGGGCGAGAGGTCTTGGCGGGGGGAGCCACCCGCGCTTGCTCACTAAAATCAGTTAGTGAACTGGGGTGAGGTGAGAGGAGGACTGCGGACGTTGGAGCCTGGATAGCAGGCTTCAATGGGCCTACGAGGCGAGCAAGAGGGGGTGGAGGGATGGATGTTGGGGGATGTTTTTGTAGGGGGGGTTCTTGGGAGGGGGGGGGAAGGGGTTCGATGTTAACAATGGACAGGGGCGGGTCAGGCTTATGGGGCAGGGCCCGGGGGTATGGTGATGGTGGATAAGAAAGTGGGGGGGGGGGTGAGAGACCCCCAGTAAGGATAATCACGTGGAACGTGAGAGGGCTAGGAGGTCCGGTCAAAAGGTCAAGGGTGCTTGCACATATTAAAAGTTTGAAAGCTGGTGTAGCAATGCTGCAGGAGACTCACTTGAGGGTGAAGGACCAGGTGAGACTTAAAAAGGGCTGGGTTAGCCAAGTGTTTCACTCCGGATTTGATGGAAGGGCTCGAGGGGTAGCGGAGCTGGTTAGCAAAAGGGTACGCTTCCAGATGGAGAAGCTGGTGGCAGATCAGGGGGGTAGATAAGTGATTGTGACAGAGGCACTGGAGGGGAGATTAGTGGCGCTGTTAAGTGTATACGGTCCCAATTGGGACGATGTGGGATTCGTGAAGAAGATGTTTGGGGCCATCCCCGACTTGGACACGCATGAGCTGATTGTGGGGGGGGACTGGAACTTGGTGCAGGAGCCAAGGTTGGACAGATCACGGCCGCGCTCGCTGGTCCCATCAGTGGGGGGCGAAGGCTAATGGTGGAAATGGGAGGGGTGGACCCTTGGAGGTTCCTGCACCCAAGGGAACGGGAGTATTCGTTTTTCTCAGCGGTCCATAAGGTATACTCGCGGATCGACTTTTTTGTGGTGGGGAAGGCTTTGCTGGCTGGAGGCAAGGGGTCGGAATACTCTGCAATTGCAGTGTCAGATCACGCACCACATTGGGTGGATATGGTGCTGGGGAAGGGGGCAGCGCAGAGACCGGGGTGGAAACTGGATGTGGGGCTTTTGGGGAACCAAGTGTTCTGTGAGAAAATTGAAAAGGTAATTAAGGAATATGTAGGTTTCAATTGTACGGGTGAGGTGTCGAAGGCAGTTGTCTGGGAGGCTCTAAAGGCGCTGGTGAGAGGTGAGGTAATTTTGTTTAAGGCCAGGGTGGATAAAGAGGAGAGATTGGAGCGGCAGAGGGTAATAGATGAGATGTTGGAGGTAGATAGGAGGTATGCAGAGGATGGGGACCCGGCGAAGCTGGAAAAGAGGAAGGAACTACAGAGCTTTGACCGTCTGTCCACCAGGAAGGCGGTGCGCCAACTGAGACGAGCAAGGGGTGCAGCTCCGGAGGGAGGCAGCGGCAAGGGAAATTCTTCAGGTGAAGGATAGGGCAGGGAAGTTGGTGGTGGCCCCAGTGCTGATTAACAAGGTTTTTGAGGAGTTTTATGAGAGGTTGTACAAGTCAGAGCCACTCGGGGGAGACCGTGAGATGCAGGAATTTCTAGATGGGTTGGAGTACCAGGGGACAGGGCTACATTAGAAGGAGCAATAGTGGAGCAGGAGATAAAGGATGCGATTGTGAGGATGCAGTCGGGGAAGGTGGCAGGGCCGGATGGGTTTCCGGTGGAATATTATAAAAAATATAAGGATAGGTTGGCACCCCTGATGGTGGGGATGTTTGAGGAGGCGATAGGGAAGGGGGTGTTGCTGCAAACCTTGGGGCAGGCATCGATTTCCCTGTTACTAAAAAAAGATAAGGATCCGACGGAGTGTGATCACTTCTGAATGTGGACGTAAAAGTGTTGGCGAAGGTACTGGCGGGTAGGCTGGAGGAGTGCCTTCCGAAGGTGATAGGGGAGGATCAGACGGGGTTCGTGAAAGGGAGGCAGCTGTTTTCGAACATTAGGAGGGTTTTGAACGTTGTTATGGCACCGGCAGAAAGAAAGGAAAGAGGTAGTTGTGGCATTGGACGCCGAGAAGGCGTTTGATCGGGTAGAATGGGGGTACCTGATGGCAGTGCTGGAGCGGTTTGGGATTGGACCAAGGTTTGTGAACTGGGTAAAGCTATTATATAAGGAACCGAAGGCGAGTGTCCGCACAAATAATATCAGTTTGAGATACTTTTCTCTCCACCGTGGGACGAGACAGGGATGTCCTATGTCCCGCCTGCTGTTTACACTTGCGATTGAGCCGTTGGCCATCGCATTGAGAAGTTTGGGAGCACGGAAAGGAATAGTGCGGGGGGGGATAGAGCATAGGGTGTCCTTATATGCCGACGGCTTGCTGCTGTATGTGTCGGAGCCGAGTGCGTCGATAGGAGGAATATTGGAGCTACTGCGGGTATTTGGGTCTTTCTCAGGGTACAAGTTGAACCTGGACAAGAGTGAGTACTTTGTGGTGTCTCGGCCGGGGGTGGGGGCAGGGGTGGGGGGGCTGCCATTCCGTAGAGCAGGGACTCATTTTAGGTATCTGAGGGTGCAGGTTGCCCGGGAGTGGGGGAGGCTTCGCAGGTACAACATCACTAGTTTGGTGGGGAGAGTGAAAGCCGATCTGGCAAGGTGGGATGGCCTTCCTCTGTCACTGGCGGGTCGGGTACAGGTGGTTAAAATGAATGTGTTGCCGCGATTCCTGTTTATTTTTCAATGCTGTGGTGATATGTATTAGGGGTAATACGGTACACCATGAATGCCGAGGAGCTATTGGAGGACAGATGCTGGGTCCTGATTGGATCTGCCGCCTACTGGGCTCCACCCAGATAGGCGGGGTATAAGAACCCGGTTTATGCCCCGCAGCTGCATTCTGTGACTGAGCTGCTGGGGAACAAGTCTGAACAATAAAGCCTCGATTGAAGTTCTCTATGTCTCGCCTCGTGTGTGATCGATGGTGCTACAAATGCCTACCGATTTTCCTGCCAAAGTCTTTTTTCAGGGAGATTGAGGGAAGGATTACCCCATTCATATGGGGAGGGAAGGTGGCCAGAGTGAGAAAGGTGCTGCTACAGAGGGGAAGGCAGGCAGGGGGTTTGGGTCTCCCCAACCTGTTGTACTACTACTGGGCGGCGAATGTGGAGAAGGTGCGGAGCTGGGTCAGAGGGGTTGATTCTCAGTGGGTCAGAATGGAGAAGAGTTTGTGCAGGGGGTCGGGGCTGAAGGCACTTGCAACAGCGCCGCTCCCGATAGCTCCGGGGAAATATTCAGGGAGTCCGGTAATAATGGCTTCATTGAAAATCTGGAAACAGTTTCGCCAACACTTCGGGTTGGGTTTAGGGTCGAGGGAAATGCCGATTCGGGGGAACCACAGATTTGAGCCAGGGAGGTGGGATGGAAGTTTTCGGAAATGGGAAGAGAAGGGGATTAAGACGCTAAAAGATTTGTTTCTTCGGGGTCGGTTTGCAGGATTGAGGGAACTGGAAGCGAAGTATGGGCTAGAGCAGGGAGAAGTGTTTATCATAGATTATCATAGAATTTACAGTGCAGAAGGAGGCCATTCGGCCCATCGAGTCTGCACCGGCTCTTGGAAAGAGCACCCTACCCAAGGTCAACACCTCCACCCTATCCCCATAACCCAGTAACCCCACCCAACACTAAGGGCAATTTTGGACACTAAGGGTAATTTATCATGGCCAATCCACCTAACCTGCACATCTTTGGACTGTGGGAGGAAACCGGAGCACCCGGAGGAAACCCACGCACACACGGGGAGGATGTGCAGACTCCGCACAGACAGTGACCCAAGCCGGGAATCGAACCCTGGAGCTGTGAAGCAATTGTGCTATCCACAATGCTACCGTGCTGCCCTAACTAACTGCCCGTGCTTAGGTACATGCAGGTTCGGGATTTTGCCAGGAAGGAGATACAGAGTATCCCAGAGGAACCGGCCTCCACATTGCTGGAGGAGGTGTTGACGACAAGGGGACTGGAGAAGGGGGCAGTGTCAGCGGTGTACGGAGCTATTCTGGAAGAGGATAAGGTACCACTGGAAGGGATCAAAGCAAAGTGGGAGGAAGAGCTGGGAGAGGTTATAGAGGGGGTCTGGTGTGAGGTGCTCCGGAGAGTGAATGCCTCCACCTCATGTGCGAGGTTGGGGCTGATACAGCTGAAGGTGGTATATAGAGCGCACCTCACAAGGGCGAGGATGAGCCAATTTTTTGAAGGAGTAGAGGATGTGTGTGAACATTGCGGGGGGGGCCCGTGAATCACGTTCATATGTTTTGGTCCTGTCCAAAGCTAGGGGAGTACTGGAAGGAGGTATTTAGGGTAATTTCCAAGGTGGTGCGTGTGAAACTGGACCCGGGTCCCCAGGAGGCCATATTCAGGGTGTTGGATCAGCCAGGGTTGGAAACGGGAGCGGAGGCAGATATCATAGCCTTCGCCTCGTTTATCGCCCGAAGGCGGATCCTGCTGGGATGGAGAGCAGCCTCTCCACCCAGTGCCCTGGCATGGCGGGGGGACATGTTGGAATACTTGACCCGTGAGAAGGTTAAGTTCGAACTGAGGGGAAGCTCGGAGGGGTTCTACAAGTCATGGGCACTATTTATTATGCACTTTCAAGAACTGGATAACATCGAACATTAGTTGGGGGGGTGGGTGGGGGGGGGGAGGGGGGCTGTGTAGATTAAGGGTGACTACGGGTAATCCCTGATTCCTTTTTGTCATTTGTTTATGTAAACATGCGGGCTGATGTTTGGGGGTTGGTGGGCGGATGGGATCGTTGTTATTATGGGGATTGACATATCTTGCTGATTATTGTTTATTGTTGATGGGTGTAAATGTGGGAGAAAATGTGAAAAAGGAGAATAAAAATATATATTTTTTTTTAAAAGTTAGTGGCAGGGTGGATGGAAGGATGCGGGGGTGGTCGCAGAGGACCAAATGGGATTCGCAAAGGGCAGGCAACTTCGCAGTAACATCAGGCAGTTATTAAATGTGATAATGACCCCGAAGGGACAGGTACCGGAGATAGTGGTCTCTCTGGACACGGAGAAGGCCTTCGACCGGATGGAGTGGCGGTACCAGTTTGAGATTTTGTGAAGGTTTGGGTTTGGATCGAGGTTTGTGGTGTGGGTGTGTCTGCTGTACGTGGCCCCGGTGACAAGTGTATGGACAAAGGAGAGGGGTTCACAGAACTTCAGGTTGCGCAAGGGAATGAGGCAGGGGTGTCCGCTGTTGCAGCTGCTTTTCACGCTGGCGATAAAACTCTTGGAGATGGCCCTTAGGGAGCCAGCAAAGTGGCCGGGGATTGTGAGGGGGAGTAGCGAACACCGGGTGTCGCTGTACGCAAATGACCTGCTGCTGTTCGCATCGGTCCCATTGGAGAGTATGGGGAGAATTCTGGACATACTTGAGAGGTTCGGAACCTTCTTTGGCTATAAGCTGAATGTCGGAAAGAGTGAAGTGTTTCCGGTGAATGCGGCGGGTCGGGGAGACAATTTGGGGGTGTTGCCATTTAGGGGTGTTGCCAAGGACAAGTTTAGGTATTTGGGGGTTCAAGTGATGGGGGAGTGGGCGGCGATACACAAATAGAACCTAACAAAGTTGGTGGAGGTGGTTAGGGAGGACTTTAGGAGGTGGGATACACTACACCTGACATTGGCAGAGAGGGTCCAGGTGGTAAAAATGAATGTTCTGCTAAAGTTCCTGTTTGTATTCCAGACTCTCCCGATCTTCACTTCAAAGGCCTTTTTCCGGAAACTGGATACAGCGATTTTGGAGTTTATGTGGGTGAGGAAGGTACCTAGGGCGCTGCTAGAGTTAGAGGCAGAAAGGGGGAGTTGGTGTTACCAAATCTGTTGTACTACTAATGGACAGCGAATGCGGAAAAGGTGAGGCGGTGGTGGGAAGGAGAGGGGTTAGAGTGGGTTAGGATCGAGGAGGAGTCCTGTGGGGGGTCCAGCTTGAGGGCCATGGTGACAGCTGCGCTTCCACTGGCACCGAGGAGGTACTTGGAGAGCCCATTGGTACAGACCACGATTAGGGTGTGGAACCAGTTGAGGAGACACTTTAGGATGGAGGGGATGTCGGTGCTAACACCGGTGTGAACCATGGGTTTAAGCTGGGTAAGACGGATGAGAGTATAGGAGGTGGAGAGAGGTGGAGCTGGTGAGGGCGAGGAATTTATTTCTGGAGAAGAGGCTTGCAAGTCTGGAAGAGTTGCAGGAAAGGGTGGAGCTTCCAAAGGGAAGCGAGTTCAGGTATATGCAAGTGAGGGACTTGCTCAGAAGGAATGGAGAGGGTTTCCCAACTGCCGGAGTATACCTTACTGGAGCAGTTGCTGCTCCTAGCTGTGGTAGGGGAGGGTAGGATTGGGGATAGATACGGGGAGCAGGGGGAAGCACAGGTGGTGAGGATTGAGGAGAAATAGGAGGAGGAGCTGGCAGGAGGGGTAGATAGGATGGGATATGTGGAGTGAGGCGATGCAGAGGGTGAATTTGACCTCGTGTGCGAGGATGAATTTGATTCAGTTTAAGGTGATGCATATGACTCCGGCGAGGATGACTGGGTTCTGCCAGGGGATGGCAGACGAGTGTGAGAAGTGTGGGCGAGGACCAGTAACTCACGCGCATATGTTCTGGGGCTGTGAGAAGTTTGGAGAGATACTGGGAGGGGTATTTGGGATGTTATCGAAAATTGTGGGGGTAGAGGCCGGGTTGGGCCCTACGGTGGCAAATTTTAGGGTATCGGAAATGCCAGAGCTGATGGAGGGAAGGAAGGCCGATGTTGTGGCCTTCGCCTCTCTTGTTGCCTGGCAAGGATTCTGTTGAAATGACAGTCGACAAAGCCACTGGGATCAGCAGAGGGCTTTGAGACACAGTGGGACTGTTCATGACCATGTTTGAGGAATTGTTCATCGGGGGGGCGGGGGGGGCGGGGGGGAAGTAAAAAGGGGGAAAACGTGAGCAAACTGTGAACAGTGATGTGGAAAGGATGTTCTTAGATCTATTTATGTTTTTGTACCTTTGAATATGTTTGGAATAAAATACATTTATAAATTATTAAAGTAAAGACACATACACACTAACAAGGCTACTCTACTCTAAGACAATTAAGGTATATGAATTACTAAACACAGTTTATGTAGAATGTACCCTCTTATTCCAAAATATATCTACGATCCCTGAACTCCTTAAGACTTCCCTGTTTCCCCAAACAACATCCAAATTAAATAAGTCTATAAGATAAAACCAGCTTATAGTTACCACACAATACAGGGATGATACTGAAGAGTGGGAAATGGCTTGTCCTGGTCCTGCTAAGATGTTTAAACTCCCTTGCTGAAGGTTTTCTGTACTGCCTTGGCTCTAAGACTTCAAGGCTGTTAGATGTAAAACTTGGCCTTCAGGTCTGGTGGCTGGCTTGTCTGCTTCTGAACCTACTTGGTGACAACTGGTCTCTCTTGCTTCTGAGGCTGCTAGAAATTATATATTCGATTCCATTTTGAATCTGCCTTTTGTATATTTGGTTGTCTGCCCCTATCAAATTCCTTGACTCTAGATATTATCCTATGCATATCTCATTGATCTTCCCAATCGTCATGGGAAACTGTTTTTACTCAAACTATTCACCTCTGATACTTATCCAAAATGCCTTCTAATCTCATTACTGGGAGAGTCGCATCTAACCATGCCTTTTGAAAATTGACTACAGGCAGATTTCTACCTGTTACTGGGCAGATTTCATCCCAGTATGCTTTGTTAAATTTGTTTTTCTGCTGTTGCTAGGCAAATACATGACATGAGAGATTTCTCTTTTTAAATCGTGCATCACATTGTTAAAGTCTATGTTTTGATGTTGAAAATATCGGAGCTGAGGTAAAAAGTTGACAAATAACAGAAACCTGAATGGAAAACAACAATGGCACTGGAATTACCTGTGCCAACACACTATCTTGAACTATTACCGGGATTTCACTGAGCAACCAAAAGACAGAAGATTATTCAATAAAACTTGATGGCAGATCTCAAAACTACCACCAAAATGGATCATTTTCACTCATTAGCTGCATTATGACTTCAAACATTAAAATAAATCAGAGAGTTAATTTAATGAAAGATTGCTTGAACATGCCTTTATAGGGGATTTCCGGTGTGGACCATGGAGTGAGTGGTCACATACAAGGCAGCTCCTGCTCAAGGTCACAGAAAAGAGCTCTTTTTAACCAATACGGGGTGGAACTTTGATGAAGATGTAGGTGAATGTTGGAGGAGTAGTTTCCCACGGGAATGGCATGTCTCTTGGTTACCAGACCCGGCAGAAAACAGAGATAGATTTGGCTAAAGATTTGGAGCAGACTTGTGCTGTAACAACAACAAAAGCCTCTTTAAGCATGCAGGCGGGGGAAGGGCTAATGTAAACTGAAAGGCTTCAACTTGACTTGATGGCCTTTATTAAATCTGAATTCCAGCAGCAGAGGAAACAAATGTGAGAAGATCTCGCAAAGGCCATTGAAGAAGCGGTGACACCCGTGAAGAGTTCTTTGCAATGGGTGGAGAAGTGTTTGGAGGTGCAGGAGTCACAGATTTGGGAGATTGAAGGAGTGATCTCGGACCACACCGATCGTGTGCTGACTCTGGAGGCGGAGGTGGGGCTCCTAGGAGACCTCTGTAAAACATGGAAGGCAAAGGTGGAGGAGCAGGAGAATGCCTCAAGAAGGCAGAACCTGCAAATAGTGAGCCTGCCTAAAGGAGTGGAAGGTGTGAGTGTCACGAGGTACGTCTCGAAGATGCTGGCGGGGCTGATGGCAGAAGGGGTGCTAGATAAGGCGCCTGAAGTGGACCGAGCGCATAGGTTCCTGAGGCAGAGGTCTAAAGCTGGGGAGCCGCCACAGGCGGTGATTGTGAGGCTCCACAAATTTGAAGAGAAAGAGAAGATTTTACGGTGAGCCAAGGAGAAGCGTAACTGTGACTGGAAGAGGAATAGGGTCTGAATTTATCAGGACGTTGGAGCAGAGTTGGAAAAGCGACGGGCAAGATTCAACAAGCCCAAGGTGGTGCTGTACTGGCAGCAGATCAGGTTCGGTGTGCTCTACCCGGCGAGATTATGGGCGACGATCGGAGGCCGGGAGTATTATTTTGTGACCCAGAAGCGACCAAAGACTTCATTAAGGAACATGAACTGAGCGGGGTGCTGGCACTTTATAATGGTTGGGAGCATGTTTGAAGTGGAGGTAGGGATTGGGGAATGGTCATCTATTTTGGGGGGGGGGGGGGAGGTTTGCAGGTTACTATTGGGATTGTGAGGGGTGGAAAGTTTGTGTGGGGATGGATGTGCCCGTCCCCCCCTCCTGTTTTCTGGGACTGTTTGTGGTAATCACCACTGATGTATATATTAGGTGATTTGTGGTAAGGCCCTGTACAAAAGTTCCTAGTTAGTTCCCTGCCTGCTGGCTCGGCCCAGTAGGCAGAGTAGAAATATGTGCGCCCCATACAGCAGCCATTTCGCCAGCTGCTGTAGGAGGCCACACATCTTAGTATAATAAAGCCTCAGTTGCATTCAACTCTCATCTTTGCGTAATTGATCGTGCATCAATTTATTACACTAAAGTTTTCAGAAGATGGACCTCTGCATCAAGCCGGAATTGCCTGCAGCTGGATCCGCAATCAGGCAACGCCAAAAAGGACTTTGAACATTGGCTAGCCTGTTTCGAAGCTTACATCAGGTCTGCATCAGACCCAATTCCGGAAGCTCAGAAGATTCAGACCTTCTCCACGCGGCTGAGCTCCAACGTCTTTCCGCTTATCCAGGACGCGCCGAACTACGACAAAACCATGGCGCTACTGAAAGAAAACTACGCTCAGCGGAATAACACGCTTTAGGCCAGACACATCC
Organism: Scyliorhinus torazame; assembly: GCF_047496885.1. NCBI lineage: Eukaryota > Metazoa > Chordata > Chondrichthyes > Carcharhiniformes > Scyliorhinidae > Scyliorhinus > Scyliorhinus torazame. The sequence goes on from NC_092715.1 coordinate 97,596,647, forward strand.
TCTCCACGCGCAGTCAACTCCCTGGTGAGTCAGTAGAAGACTTCTGGCGTGCTCTAATTCCCCTGGTCAGAGACTGTGACTGTCAGGCCGTCACAGCCACGGAACACTTGAACTTGTTTATGAGGGACGGTTTTGTTACGGGGATAGGGTCAGATTACATCCGCAAACGCCTTTTAGAAGGGGACACGCTCGACCTCGCGGCAACCAAAAAGCTTGCGCTCTCGCTGACGGTCGCCTTGCGCAACATCCAGACCTACACTCCCGGTCGCGCGGCCCACCCCTCCTACGCATCGTGAACTCCGCAGACGGCCGCCCCATCGGGACCCCACTCAGCCAACCCCATGCCTGTGCCGCGCGGCAGCCAACCAACTCCGGGGGCCCCAAATGTTACTTCTGTGGGCAGCCAAAACACCCCCGACAACGCTGCCCGGCCCGGAGAGCCATTTGCAAGGCCTGCGGCAAGAAGGGGCACTTTGCGGCGGTGTGCCAGGCCCATTCAGTTGCCGCTATTGTTCCGACCCCCCCTCCGTACGGCCAATGGGCGCCGCCATCTTCCCCTCCTCGGACCACGCACGGCCAGTGGGCGCCGCCATCTTCCCCTCCTCGGACCACGTGCGGCCCGTGGGCGCCGCCATCTTGTCCTCCCCAGGAACATCAAGCGGCGCCATCTTGTCTCCCCCACGGCATGTGCAGCCTGTGGGCGCCTCCATCTTACCAGGACCCATGCCCCCCGGGCACCCCATCGTCTGCCACCATCGAAGATCAGCCGTTTCTCGCCTCGGTCACGATTGACCAGTCTCGCCCACACAACCTAGCAACCGCTTCTACAAAAGTGAAAATCAATGGGCATGAGATCTCCTGGCTGCTGGACTCTGGGAGCACCGAGAGCTTCATTCATCCCGATACGGTAAGGCGCTGCTCCCTCGCGGTACATCCCGCCAATCAAAGAATCTCCCTGGCCTCCGGATCCCATTCCGTGGCGATCCGGGGGTACTGTACGGTCATACTCACGGTCCAGGGCGTAGAATTCAGCAGCTTCTGCCTCTACGTCCTCCCTAATCTCTGCGTTGCCCTACTACTCAGCCTGGACTAATAGTGTAACCTCCAGAGCCTAACCTTGAAATTCGGCGGGCCCCTACGACCCCTTACTGTGTGAGGCCTCGCGACCCTAAAGGTCGATCCACCTTCCCTCTTCGGGAGTCACACTGTTGTACCATTTTATAAAGGCCTGCAATCTGCCCTACTCCGTCGAGGAAGCACGGACAATCACCAGGGACTGCCAGGTCTCTGCGGTGTGCAACCGCACTTCTACCAGCCTGACCATGCAGGCCTCCCGCCCCTTTGAGCGCCTCAGCGTGGATTTAAAAGGGCCCCATCCCCTCCACCAACCGTAACATGTATTTTCTCAGTGTGGTCGATGAGTACTCCAGATTCCCCTTCGCCATCCCATGCCCCAACATGATGTCTGCCACCGTCATCAAAGCCCTCAACACAATCTTCGCTCTGTTCGGTTTCCCCGCCTACATCCACAGTGACAGGGGATCCTCATTCATGTGTGATGACCTGCGTCAGTTCCTGCTCAGCAGGGGTATCGCCTCCAGCAGGACGACAAGCTATAACCCCCGAGGAAACGGACAGGTAGAGAGGGAGAACGGGACGGTATGGAGGACCGTCCAACTGGCCCTACGATCCAGGAACCTCCCGGCCTCCCGTTGGCAGGAGGTCCTCCCTGATGCACTACACTCCATTCGGTCACTATTGTGCACCGCCACTAACACACCCAATGAACGTCTCTTTGCCTTCCCCACGAAGTCCACCTCCGGGATGTCACTCCCAACTTGGCTCGCAGCTCCAGGACCCGTTCTTCTCCGTAAGCACGTCAAAATCCACAAGGCGGACCTGTTGGTGGAGAGGGCGCAGTTGCTCCATGCGAACCCCCAGTATGCCTACGTGGCGTACCCCGAAGGCCGCCAGGATTCTGTCTCCCCCAGGGACCTGGCACCAGCAGGTTCCCCACACACACACACCCCTCCGGCCCGGCGCCACCCTCCCCCGGCGCTCCCAGCAGCAGCCCCCCCAGGACCATCCGTCCTCCCCCTGCCCACGCCCGAGGATGAAGAGGATTTCGGCACACTTCCGGAGTCACCGAAGACCAGACCAGCATCGGCATCGCCGCCACCACTGCGTCGCTCTCAGCGGCATATCAAGGCCCCGGACCGGTTGAATCTCTAACTGGTGCACTAGACTTCAAAAGACATTTTTTTTCTCACAAAAATTGTACATGTAAAATTCAGTTGTTGTATATAATTCTCCACCACCCCCGCCGGACTCAATTTTAACAGGGGGTAATGTGGTAAACCACTGTTGCACCTATATTAGGTGATGTATGATAGGACCTGTACTACAGGTACGACGGTACTCCCTGCCTGCTGGCTCCGCCCAGTAGGTGGAGTATAAATATGTGTGTCCTCCGTGCAGCAGCCATTTCGCCAGCTGCTGTAGAAGGTCACACATCTTAGTGTAATAAAGCCTCAGTTGCATTCAACTCTCGTCTTTGTGTAATTGATCGTGCATCACTGTTATGTTTAACATTTGTTTGTTTGCTTTTGGAGAAGGCTGCCTGGAGTTCAGGAGAAGTCTTTGTTTGGGAGGGGGAGGGTAAGGTCAACATTGACTCTTCCTCCTTGTGCTGAGGAGTGGAGGGGGGGGGAGGGAGAGTTCATTGGTAAGTGCCATCATAGAATTTACAGTGCAGAAGGAGGCCATTCGGCCCTTCGAGTCTGCACCGGCTCTTGGAAAGAGCACCCTACCCAAGGTCAACACCTCCACCCTATCCCCATAACCCAGTAACCCCACCCAACACTAAGGGCAATTTTGGACACTAAGGGCAATTTATCATGGCCAATCCACCTAACCTGCACATCTTTGGACTGTGGGAGGAAACCGGAGGGAACCCACGCACACACGGGGAGGATGTGCAGACTCCGCACAGACAGTGACCCAAGCCGGAATCGAACCTGGGACCCTGGAGCTGTGAAGCAATTGCGCTATCCACAATGCTACCGTGTTGCCCCCTTTGGGCAAGGGCTGCTGCGCTAGCAGGTTATTCTGGTGAGCGGAAGTGAAGTAGTGGGGGTGAAGGCCGAGAGGGGTGGCCGGGGGAGGGGCGAAAGTGGGGGAGAGGTTGATGCGATGTGGCAGGGGGTGAGAGATGACATGGTCATGGCCGGAGAAAGGGCCCATCTGGAATGGGCTAGGTACAGGGTGCAATTAAAGGGGCGGTAGTTAAGTGGGGAAGATGACAGATGGTAGAGGGGGTGGAGGCACAAGCCTCCGGTAAGGCTGGTAACATGGAACGTCCGGGGACTGAATGGGCCCGTTAAAAGGTTGCAGGTGTTCACGCACCTCAGGGCCTTGAAAGCGGGGGTGGTTTTTCTGCAGAAGACGCACTTCCGTGTGAAGTACCAGATTAGGTTAACGAAGGGGTGGGTCGGGCAGGTTTTTCACTCAGGGTTTGATTCGAAATCAAGGGGAGTGGCGATTTTAACGAGCAAAAAAATGGGATTTGTGAGTGCTAAGGAGGTGAGGGATCCAGGTGGGAGATATGTGATTGTGAGTGGGATATTGGAAGGGGCACCTTTGGTGTTGGTCTATGTGTACGTCCCAAATTGGGATGATATGTGTTTTATGAGGGGATTGCTGGCAGCGATCCCGGATTTGGCCACGCATCAGTTGATCATGAGAGAAGATTTTAACTGTGCCCTAGAGCTGAGGGTGGATAGGTCGAGCCCCAGGTCAATGGGTAGGGTACAAATGGCGAGGGAGCTGCGGGGGGTTTATGGAGGGGATGGATATGGTGGATCCATGGCATTTTCAGAACACGGAGGAAGGGAGTATTCCTTCTTTTCAAACGTCTATACGGTGTACTCGAGGATTGATTATTTTGTAGTGAGTCGGCAGATTTTGGTTGGGGTGGAGGGGGCAGAGTATGCGAGGATAGTTATCTCGAACCATGCGCCCCACTGGCTGGAGATTCGGTTTAGATTGGGACGACAGCAGAGTCCGGGGTGGAGGTTTGACTCGGAGTTATGGGGCCTTTAATGAAGCACTGGAGAAGTGGGAGTTGCTGGAGGCGATGACGCAGGCATTAGTCACACTAATTCCTATAGCCACCTAAAATGGCTGATTCCCGATTAATTTGGCCAAAACCCGATGTAAAATGGCTAACCGAAAAGGCTGATGGGAAAAGCAGCCAACAGGGCACAAACGGACAGCTGCAGACAGAACAGCGTATTCGGCTCTGGGGAAGTCGGCCCAGATCGATACCTGCGACCATTAGCAGCACATCAACCCAGACATCTGCAGTTTAATCGGCTATCCCCGGGAACAATTGCAACATATTAGCAATTGAATGCCGATCCAGACCTCTCGGCGCCAGCAGTGGCCGAGACAAAGAAAGATGAACGACCACCCCCCGATCAAGGAATCGCCCCATTATTGGAGCATATCGAAACCAGTGATTGGGAACAAGTCCAATCACTTGGGACCAGGGTCAAGGTCCACCCCGAGAGGCGGGAAGCCCCTGGGACCTATAAAAGATAGGGGCCAAGTTCAGATCGACCCTACTCTCCCTTCTTCTCCTGCTCGCAACCTTCGCAAGAACCATCGACCAGCAACCGTAAGTTTGACTCCAGCGATCGCTACTCGATAGAGACTCCTAGCCATCGACCTGTATCAGCCTTTTGAATCCTGCAGGCCAGACCCAATTCGATAAGCCATTCGTTTCCCTGACCTGGTGGGCCATTCCCAAAAGTTAAGTATTGGCCAGTAGTGGTAGGTAGTGATATAGAAAGTAGGATTATTGTGTAAGTATTTATTGCTGTACATAATAAATGACCGTTGATTTAATCTTACTAAGCGGTGTGCTGTCTTATTAATCATAACTACAGCTTGAACCACGTGGCGGTATCAGAAAGATACCTGGCGACTCGTGAGCAAAGGTGACATAATTAGAGCTAATAAAACTAAGGCTAATAAGAGCAACATTCCGAAAAAGGGGAAGGACCCGGTGGAATGTGCATCGTTTAGGCCTATATCACTATTTAACACGGATGTGAAAGTATTGGCTAAGTTATTGGCGGGGAGGATGGAGGCATGTGTCCCCCGGGGTGGTGGCAGAAGATCAAACAGGCTTCGTGAAGGGCAGGCAGCTCGCGGGTAATATAAGACGGCTGTTGAATGTGGTGATGAATCCGTCGGGGCTCTGGTATCGGAGGTGGTGATGTCCATGGACGCAGAGAAGGCATTTGATCGGGTAGAGTGGCGGTACTTGTTTGAGGTTTTGGGAAGGTTTGGGTTTGGGCCGAGATTTGTGGCATGGATACGGTTGCTGTATGTGGCACCAAGGGCCATAGAGCCATTGGCGAATGCTCTCAGGGAATTAGCAGAGTGGCGGGGGATTATGAGGGGACAGAGGGAGCATCGGGTGGCACTCTATGCTGATGACCTCTTGCTGTAAGTTTCGGATCCGTTGGAGAGTATGGGAAGGATTATGGGCCTGCTGGGGATGTTTGGAGGGTTCTCAGGGTGCATGCTTAATGTAGGGAAAAGCAAGGTATTCCCGGTGAATGAGCTGGCACAGTGTGCTAATTTAGGGGGGGATGCCATTTACAGTAGCGAGGGATAGGTTTAAGTATTTGGGGATTCAGGTAGCGAGGGAATGGATGGGGCTCCATCAGTGGAACTTAACAAAGCTGATGGAGGAGGCTAGGGAGGATCTTAAGAGGTGGGATACACTGAACTTAACGCTGGCGAGGAGGGTCCAAGTGGTGAAAATCAATATTCTGTCGAGGTTCTTGCTTATCTTTGAAGCTCACCTGATCTTAATAACAAAGGCGTTTTTTCAGAAATTGAACATGATCATTTCTGACTTTATATGGGCAGGGAAGGTGCCAAGGGTGGGGAGGACCCTGCTACAGAGGCAGAGACAGCAGGGGGGGTTGGTGTTGCCGAACTTGCTTCATTATTATCGGGCGGCGAATGTGGACAAGGTGCGACGGTGATGGGAAGGAGAAGGGGTAGAGTGGGTGAGGATGGAGGAATCTTGTAAAGGGTCTAGTTTGAGGGCTAAGGTAACAGCAGTGTTGCCAATAGCTCCGAGTAGGTATTCAAGGTGCCCGATTGTGCAGTCCACAGTGAAGATATAGAATAAGTTGAGGAGGCATTATCGGGTGGAAGGGGTGTCGGTCCAACGCCGCTGTACGAGATCAGGAGTTTGAGTTAGGGGGGATGGATAGTGTATACAGGTGGAGGGAAGTGGGGCTGGTCAAGATGAGAGATCTGTATTTGGAGGAACGGTTCGCCAGTCTGGAGGAGCTAAGGGAGAGGGTAGAGCTGCCGAGGGGGGAGTGAGTTCAGGTATCTGCAGGTTAGGGACTTTGCACAAAAAGTCTGAAGGGGGTTCCCTAGGTTGCCGGGATACACCCTGCTAGAGCGACTGCTGCTGCCGGATGTGGAAGTGGAGGGATGAATTGGGGATATATACAAGTGGCTGGGGGAGCAGGGAGGCGAGCGGGTGCTGAAGATCAAGGAGAAATGGGAAGCGGTGTTGGGACTGGAGATCAATTGGGGAGCATGGAGTGAGGCACTGCAAAGGGTAAACGGGACCTCCTCTTGTGCAAGGATCAGCCTGATACAGTTTAAGGTGGTGCACAGGGTGCATTGACTCAGGCGGGAACGAGTGGGTCTTTCAGGGGGTAGCAGATGAGTGTGAGAGGTGTGGGCGGGGGTCCAGCGAATCACGTGCACATTTTTGGGGTGGTGAAAATATGGAAGATTCTGGGCGGGAGTGTTTGCGGTCTTAGCCAGGATAGTGGAGGAGAAGGTGGACCCGGACCACTTGGTGGAGATATTTGGGGTTTCAGAGAAGCCGGAGCTCATGTTGAGGAGGAAGGCCGATGTAGTGGCTGTGACCTCTCTGATTGCACAGCGGCGAATTTTGCTGGAGTGGCGGTTGCATCGACACCGGGATTAGCGGCTTGGTTGGGTGACCTGTACGACTTCCTGCGATTAGAGAAGATAAAGTGTGAGTTAAGGGGCTCTTCAGGGCGGTTTGAGGAAAGGTGGGGGATGTTTGTGACCGTGTTTGAGGGGTTGTTCGTTGCGGGGAGGGAGGGTTGAAAAAGAGGAAAAGTCTGTACTGACAGTATAGTTGATTGTTGGGAAGTATGTTTCCCGGGGTGTTTGTTCACTGTAACCTGTTTTGATACATGTTTGTAATAAAATACATTTTTTTCAAAAGAACATGCCGTTATAGAGCCTGTTTTATTTTAAATTATTTCAGAATGAAACAAATGTGTGTGAATGCTAGACCTTCGCTGAGATCAATGGACGCAAGAAAAAATGGAAGGAAGAATGCCAAGTTATCATAATTTTCTTTAAAATGCACAATGTTTTGATTGGTGCATATGACATTCAGAAAAAGAAACAAGTAATGCATTGGATTATGCTGAAAACAAGCCCAACATTATCACAGCAGGGAGCTGAAGCACTGTTAAACGTTACTGAAAGAAAATTTGTCTCTGCATTTACTCTATGTTATATGTTTGTACAGAAAATGTTTACAGCTAACAACTTGATTCTTGTACAAACCCCCAGCGGCATCCCACAATCCACTGAGGTAAAAAAATGCATATTAGTCCAAAGCATTGGAGCATCGGCACAGTGGTACAGTTGATAGCACTGCTGCTTCACAGCGCCAGGGACCCACGTTCAATTCTGGCCTTGGGTAACTGTCTGCGTGGAGTTTACACTTTCTCCCCATATCTGCATGGGTTTCCTCTGAGTAGTCAGGTTTCCTCCCACAGTCCAAAGTTGTGCAGGTTAGGTGGATTGGCCATGATAAATTGCCCCTTAGTGTCCAAGGATGTGCAGATTAGGTGTGGTTATGGGATTACAGGGGTAGGACGGGGGAGTGCACCTAGGTAGGGTGCTCTTTCAGACACGATGGACCGAATGGCCTCTTTCTGTACTATAGGAATTCTATGATTCTATGAAAACAAGAATATAACATGGCTATAAAAATGTTCAACATGGGACTTCCGGTGACGGCGGGCGGGAGGCAGCCGCACGTTGGAGGGCTCCCGTTCGGGAACGGCAATGTCGGGGGTTAAGGCCCGGTCCTAAGGCCAGCGAAGGCAGTAAAAGTCGGGAGACAGCACAGAGGAGGGGAATGTCGAAGACCAGCAAAAAAACGGCCGTGAAAAAAGTGGCTGAAAGTCCGTCGGGGAGTGGAAAGGTCACCGCGGGGTCAGTAAAGAAAATGGAGGCTGGAGCACCAGGGGAGGCCGCATTGCTTACGGCTGAAGAAATAACTAAGGTGATGGCTGCGGAATTCGAAAGCAGTTTGCAAAATGCATGGAGACGGTGAGGAAGGAGATGAGGGAGGTTTTGAGTGCGCTGGTGGAGGAGGCGATTTCCCCGGTGATGACGGCGGTGGCGAGCGCAGTGGCGGAGGTGCGAGAGCAAGGGGAGGCGCTGAAGGAAGTGGAGGAGACGTTATTGCAGCACGGTGATCAACTTGCCTCGATGGGGAAGGAGATGCGGAAGGTGATGGACATTAACAAGGATCTGCGAGGAAAAATGGAAGACCTGGAAAACAGATCCAGGCGACAGAATTTGAGGTTTGTGGGGCTGCCCGAAGGAATTGAAGGACCGAAGCCGACTGAGTATTTTGCCGCGATGCTGGCGAAACTATTGGGGGAGGGGGAGGATCCCTCCCGATATGAACTGGATCGGGCTCATCGGTCGTGGAGGCCTGTACCAAAGGCGAGTGAGCAGCTAAGGGCAGTGACTCTGTGCTTCCGTAGGTACAGTGTGAAGAAGGTCCTGAGCTGGGCCAAGCAGAAGCGGGTGGTGCAGTGGGCTGGAGCTGGTATACGTGTATAACAGGACTTTATGGTGGAGCTGGCGAGGAGGCGGGCTGCCTTCAACCGGGTGAAGAGGGCACTGTACATTAGCAAGGTCAAGCGAAGCTGAGGGTGACTTAGAAGCTCAGGGACTTTTATTTTGGAACGCCAGAAGCAGCGGAGGAGTTTGCGAAGGCAGAAGGACTGTGGCAGAACTGACAAATTGAGAAATGGCCACGTGCCGATGTAACCTCATGACTGTATTTTCTTCTTTTTTGTTTCACTGCGTGCGGGTGTAGGGGCTAAAGGAGCCAATGTTGTATATATTTGGACAAGGGAAGGGATGGGACTTTCACTCGAAATGAGGGCTCTTTGGGGTGTAGGTGGATATGCGGGGTGTGTGTGCTAAAAGGGGATCTCTGGGCTTTCCTAGGGCCGGGCAAGGGGGAAAGGGACCCGGGCGGGGGCCTCCACGCTGGCCGGTTTAAGCCGGCCTGTGAACAGGAGTGAGATGGGGGGAGGGGCTGCGGCCATCGAAGCCTGGCAGAACAGGGTCCGAGTGGTCTAGCTGGGGTGGAAAGTTGGGGGGAAGGAACCGAGGTTGGGAGGAGGAGTTTTACAAGAGGCAGTGGACGGGAGGAGTTGGAGACTGGGGGCGGGGGGGTGTACAACTCTTGGGTATCATGTACGGTACTCTTTCAGAGGCTGGGTGGCGTTGAGTGTAGGGGGGGGGGGGGGGGGGGGAGAGGGGGAGTGGACTCTATAGGTCAATGGTGACCATGGGCGGTCCCGGACTCCTTTTTCTTTTTCTCCTTTGTTTTTTGTTTCCACCGTGGGAGGGTTTGGTTTATTGGATGCATATATTGACAGGTGGGCCGTTGTTTGGGGTGGTGGGAGGATGGGAACATTGGTATTGTTAAGGGGATTGATTTTGTATTTGTTACCATTTACTGTTTGTGGGTTGGGTGTAAATCTTTGAAGGAAAATGTGAAAATGTAGAATAAAAAAAAACATACGAAAAGTCAAAATTACATCACGGGGCAGCAATGTAATTAAACATGATTAAGCTTTTGATATGTCATAGTAATTTTAAGGATTAGTGTGGAATCATTCACAACAAATGCGAATAACCGGAGAGGAAAATTATTATATATATTTTATAAAATACATACATTGTCACGCAAGAGTGCCTTTAAGAAATGGATGTGTAAGCAGTGTACCTTTAAGAAAACAGTGATGTCAGAGAGTGGGTGGAGCTCAGCTCAGGTTCAGCCATTTTGGCAGGTTTTTAGTTTCAGTTTAAAAGCAGTGTTTGTGTGTCTGTGTGTTTCCAGAGAGCTGCAAGTTTTGCAGTTTGGTTTTGCAGCTTAAAAAGTGCCTGGCTGGTTTTGCTGAGAGCAGTTTAAAAGTGCCTGGCTGTTTTGCTGGAGCTGAAGGCAACCAAACTAATATGTCTCTGCCATTCTACAGAAAATATATATATCCTTTAACCTGATGTGATACTGTTTAAAGTTGTTAAGTCACTTGGAAGTTTGAAGGAACATTTTAAGGAATAATTTACTATTGCAATATTTTCTGAGTTATCTTTGAAGTAAGGGGTGTTAAGAGATCCAATGTTTATTTAAGATGTTAAGTTGAGTTCATGGAATAAACAGTGTTTTGTGTTTAAAAACCCACAAGTCCATAATTGTAATCCCACACCTAGGGAAAAAGCCGGGTGCTCGGAAAAGCAACAAATACATTAAAGGGTGAGGTTGGTTGAACTCCATGATATATTTTGGGGTTCTGAAAACCCCTCGCCCATAACAATATATATATATATATCTCTCTCTCGAAGAAAGACTAGCAGGAAATTGGGATGTCTAAAACCAATTGAAAGGAGTCTAAATATAACACGGTCAAAAAGTGTTGAATGGCTTCTTTAATGCTAAAATGTCTGTTTCTATTATATTGATTTTGATGCATTTTTACAAATCTGCACATAGATGGGGATTAGCAAAAATATCATACCATTCACCCTCATTAAATGCATAGTAAAGAGCAACAATTTTGTTGACACCAATACCATAGAACACTGCAGAGGAACCTCCTTGCTTAATCCTAGTCTGCAGTAAGCATTCCCTTGAAATGGATAAACATCGGTATCTTTTCGTCAAAGGCTGAATAACCAAATATGCTATTTATTTAAAACAAACTTATGAGTTGAACAAATACTCCATCATTTCCACTTCCACTTTAATCCCCAAGTACAGTTTGTAAAAATGTATTGTTAATTGTGATACTTGTTCTTCTTGACTGATCGCAAGATGTTTCACCATAACACAGTAAATTAAAGCACAAATACACTGCCCTGGAGCAGGAGAACATGGCTGGATTTTGCAATTGCTGCTACTAGATGTCAGAGTGGCCGCACAACGTTCAGACTGAAGTGCACTCAGTATTTGATAAGGTTTCCCTCCGTAGTCTTCCACCAGGAATTTTCACAAGAGGTGCACAACGAGTGCAATCGATTATCATGTTAATTTTAAAAATTCAACAGATTTTCCACTAATCTGAAAGTTGCGGTGGCCCAACCAACTGCACTTCCAAGGGTTCACTACTTCAAACAGCAAGTAGGAACCAGTGCGAATTTGGGCTGTTGCTCACTAATTCCTAATTAATTACACTTTAAAATGTTACATCTGTATTTTTGTAAAATAAATTATACCTGCTAAAATCTGATTTTCCAATGTTTTTTCTCGTGTGATTTTCCAACACCTTTTACAGTAGCAGCCTTTTCTTTGTAGAAAAGCAGAATGGCCCAGATCTTCCGAGGAGTGGCAACCGTCTTAGGATTGTTGTTCCACTGGAGAATTCTCTTAACTCGACACTGTTCCACATTTCCTCCAGGACCTTCCACCAGTATTTCCTGAAATGTGGAGTGCAGTGCCCATTGGGGACTCTATCAAAGCCTTGTGCAGTTTGTGAAGACCGGATATTCCCTCTTCTTCGGCACCAACTGCCATATGGTAAGTTTAAATGTCCAGTCTTTGAATAGATGAATGAGTGGATGGGTAGCTGCCTAAATGGGTGATGTGGATAAGTGGGTAGGTGGGTGAGGTCAGGTAGGTAGGTTGGGAGTGGGTTGGATGAGTACAATGAGTCGGTGGAAAATTGAAGAAGTGGGTAGGCATGTGTGATCCTTAAGCAGCTAATTAATGGCTCAAGGGTCTTTGCCACTGCAGCTGGTATTTTACCTGGCATCACGACCATGCTGGGGGAGGGGCGCCCATCGGATATCCTCTACAAGGCAAAACCCCCATACCTGCATTCCCCCTCCCCCTGTCCTATTGATCCCAACCTCCAATGTCCTCTTGCCAAGACCTGCAAGCCTGGCCCTGGTGAGATCCCAGAATTACCTTTGTTGGGACTCTAAGGCTCCATTTCTTCAGGGCTTACAGTGCCAGCAGTGGTCACTGCTCCTAAATGCCACTACTGGGCAAGAGAGCTGTCTGTCATTTGATTTGGAGTGGAGCTCCCTACTAATGGGGCGGAAGGCTCTTTGAAAGCTGTTTTGCACTCCCCTCATTTTAATTGCAGTTTTTTACTGCCAGCCTTCAACATGTCATGGGAGCAGCTTATGCAGCATTGCCTTTCACCTCTGATGAAGAGCAAGAAGAGCATCAACACAAACATCAAAGGCATCAGCTACCTTCTCCTCAGCCACATACTGTTCCATTGTGTAGAGGGAATGGACATATAGATCCAGTTCCAAGGAGATATGACTCTCAACACAGGGTCAACCAGACAGAGGATCACTTCTCTTGACATGTGTGAGCACTGGTGCCTGGTGCCTCAGGAGGCTCAGGCTTACAGGGCAGATCATTGCTGACATCTACAACTTTCTGGACCAAGACATCCTTCCCAGTGCCATAAAGATGTCTCTGTCTCTTGCCAATGTTATGCGCTGTCATCCCTGCAAGAAGAGAAAGCAAAGCATTGAGTATTTATAATGATTGTATGGCGAAGAGGATAAAACAACATTTGTGGAGGGTGATTGTAAGGCATGGATACATAAGGGCCATAGGATGAGGGTGAATAGGAGTAGCTGCTCAGATGGGGATGGGAGGTATCAGTGGAGTTTCAAGGTGCATTTCTCTGAGGATTGCTGTGTGTTAATGTTGTATTTGTCCTGCAATATAATGGATGCTTTAAGTTTGGTCATTAAACACACCAATTGTCAACTGGGGAAGGATTTGGAAGTCTCGATGCACTGGCTCCAGTTTGGAGAGACCACATTTCTGCTGACTTCTTTGGCCACTTCCATCCACGCCTGCTTGGTTGGAGAGGCTGGCCTCTTCCTCTCATAGTTGGGAGACATCACCTCACTATAGTTCCTCAGACACACAACAGGATCTCCAATTAAGAGTTGGAGGGTTCCCATGTCTCCTTTCCATTCCTTTAGCTGCCGAAGCCTCAAAATTCTGTCCGGTTGACCAATTCCAACCCATGCCAGGATTCCTTTCATCACAATTCCTCCCTTCGACAAATCCAGGAGACACACTACACACCCTCCCTGAATGGTTGGGGTTCCTGGAAATAGGATGCTTATGACATGTATCAGTTACAGAGCATCTGCAACACCTGCTGAATAGTTCAACAGGTTGCCAGCCTGCTAATGATCCCACGATATGGAAAGGACGATAGTGAAAATAATTCTGCCCATTTTCCCTGAGACTTAGCCCATGAACTCTCAATCTTCTCTTGTCCCTGAGCACACTTCTGCATAGGCTTTGTTATGCATTACCATATCCTTTGCAGAAAGTTTTTTTTAGCTGACATTTAACAGCAACCTTTATTTTACAAAACCTCATACTTACATGTGCTATTCAGCAGAATTCGAGGTACCAGGCAGTCCTTAAGCATTACAATTTGCAATAATAAGTTCCAATTGCAGTTGGGTTGTGACAATAACAACATAAGGTGCTGCTCGACTGCAACTTTATCAGATGATGCAGGGCTGAAACACACACCAAACAAAAATTATACTTCATTTGTTTAAGGAATGAGTAACATAAAATGTAATTCTAAAATTAAATTACAATTCTTCCCAAATTGTTCTTGAATATATTCTAAAAGATTATATTACGGCTTATTGCTTTTGAAAGAAATGTCGAATCTTGGAAACACCTCACATAATTCACAACTGAAAGACCAAGACAATATATGTGTCACCAAGTCTATAGGACAGATAATAGATATACTTATTTAGTGAAATAAAAAGAACTAACCAACGTCAAAAAAATAAATGCGGACATGTTCCCAATTCCTTTTAAAGCTTTTGGCAGTTACTGATAAGATGCTTATATGATTGAAGTTAGGTTAAATTATGTCGCAGATTCAATGAGAATTTAAATTGTGCAGAGAGTGGAGTCAAAAGGAAGGCTATTGCAGTGTATGAACAGATATGATGTAAACAAAAAGACTGTATAAATGGATGTGTGAGGGATTGAGTGAGATAAAAAATAGGAGCCAAGGTACTATAAAGAGTACAGTTGAAGCATTACGATTGTGTAATTAACCGTGCTTGATATTCTTCAAACAAATATTACATTTATGCCTCACGCCAATAAATCTGAAATGAACATATTAAGTTGTAAAAGGATTTAATTATTTCTGTTAAATTTATATATTTTCTGTTTAATCTTCCAATAACAAAGCCTACTCTATTTGATGTTGAACATTTCAATTTAAATAAAATGATATTTAAATAGCATTTGTTAAACTAATACATAAAGGGCGGGATTTTCTATCCCCCCCATCTGCGTGTTTCTCGGCAGCGCCGTTCGCTGGTGGCGGGATTGTCTACTTTTGCCGCTTGTCAATGCAATTTCCCATTGAAGCCACTCCACACCACCGAGAAATCCACCGGCAGGGGTGCGTTGGTGGTGGGAAAAGAGAATCCCAATGGTCGGAGAGTTCCAGCCAAAATACACATAAGGTCAGACTGAGCACTTAATCATGGATTTCAGCACATAAAACATACATAAAATACAAGGCGTGATTCACCTGAAAAAATTCCACATCTGGTTTTGGACACATTATAATAGAATATAATCTCTACAGTGCAGGAGGCCATTCAGCCCATCGAGTCTGCACCGATCCTCTGAAAGAGGACCCTCCTTAGGCCCATTTCCCCGTCACCCCACCTAACCTGTACATCTCAGGACAATAAGAGGCAACTTATTTTGGGAGGAAATCTGAGCACTCGGGGGAAACCCATGCAGACACGGGGAGAAAGTGAAAACTCCATACAGACTGTCGCCCAATGGTGGAATTGAACCTGGGTTCCTGGCACTGTGAGGCAACAGTGCTAATCACTGTGCCACCGCGCCGTCCGCATTTGGCGGGATGTTTCGCGACAGCTGCAGTGCAAAGATTCACATCGCTATTCAACGACACTTGACCGCTTTTTGGGGCCTCGGGCAGTTTCTCTCCGTTGAGGCCACACTGAGGAAGATTTCCTGCACTGGGGAGCTGAGCTCGCCAGCAGCATTGGCTCCTCACAGTTCGGGACGTCAGTTTGAATGGCTACCCTGTTCTCTACATCCCTCCTTTCAGGGCCCCCCCAACCTTTATTTGGCCGCATCAGACACCTGTAAATGCCAAACTGGCCCCGGGCGCCTTGGCACTGGCTGCCTGGTGCCCTGGCAGTGCCAAGGTGCCTAGATACTGGGGGAGTGCCAGGGTACTACCCTGCCCTGTCCCCGACCACCAAGGGAGCTCCAATGGCCTGCAAACCCCTCCAAGGTACCATTACGTTTGGTCCACGATTGTGGAAATCAGTGTTAAATGGCACCCGGTTGAGGCCTCGCATGCACGGCTGTTGGCTCCTGGGCATTGGGTAAATACGGCGTCCAAATATATACATTATCTGGATCACAGCCAGCCTGGCTTGTGTGAGGTTTTGTGTCTGGCCCGGAGCCTGATTTGGGGCTCGCCTACGATTTGCCCATTGAGCCTGGCTGCGTGCGACACCGGGCGTGATGCAGTGGGAAAATCACACCCACAATTTGTTGTTCCCTCTACATTTAAATTCTTGCATATGTCCCGATGACTGCACGATGAAAAGCTTCGCCATGTCTCTTTTGTCAGCGATATTCATGTTCTGTGCTACCAAATGACTATATAACCGATGTAAACGCTCATTTGCATATTCTTGACATTTAGATCGTTGCCACCTATTTACTGATGCACTTCGGCACCGTTTAACCACATGGTATAGTCAGTAAAAAGCAAAAGCAGGCAAACAAGGTGGGGGACAGACAAAGGTAACATTTCATAACTGTATAATTCTGGAACAAAATCAGCTAAGAATCAAAGTAGCTAATGTTTATTTTTAAAATAATTTTCCTTCTATTTTATATCCTAAATACAATAACATCAAGACATGTACTAAAGAATTGTGATGTGTGACCAGTCCTTGCTTCATCATAGTACAAGTTGCTAATTATTTAGTCCCAAGATTACACATTTTATTGAAAGTGTAGATAAAATGACAAGACCCGTAATGCAGGACAATGCCAAAGTTGAAAGATTTTGTAGAAATGAGAAATTAAAGCAGTAAATAGCAGCCAAGTGCATCAGTTTTAGTATGCAGAATGTAATAAGAAAAGGCGAAGGAAGAAATTAATTAATGACATTAAAAAGATAATTAAATGATAAAGTAAAACTTAGGGCTGAATTTTTATGCAGGCAGCAGGGGTTCCGCTGCTGAGGTCAAAATTGGGGTCCGGGGCAACTCCATTTCTGCAGGCAGTGGAATCCGAAGCAGCATTTTGTCATTGGAAGCCAATTAGGGGGATGTAACTGCAGGATGACGGGACGCTGACAGCCATGTATCCGCAAAGTCAGGTAAATGATGTGTGGGGGTACCTGGGCCAGCAAAAGTGGTTTTCCCCTCACTGGCGCCCACTGGAAGGCTGCCACAATTTACCTGGTGGTCTCCCACATGGCACAGCTCCCCAATCACTCGTAAAATGATAGTGGAGGCATGAAGAAGCCCTTAAATGGCCCTTAACTGGTTTAATTGGGCTATCAGTGGGACAGCCATCAGCCAACTTCGTGCCACATACCAGCTTTCCTGCCTCCCAGTCCCATCAGCCAACTTCGTGCCACATACCAGCTTTCCTGCCTCCCAGTCCATCCCCAAAGGGCTGGAAAAATTCAGCCTTTAAATATAACTATAAATATAAAATGAACAGATTGCAATTTTCAGTTTTCCTAATTTTCCCTGATTTTTGCAATAAATAAATAAATTACAAACCTCAAAAATGTTATTTTATTATTTCAGCTACAAATCTTGAAATGGATCATTGGGGACAGTTTTTTGTATACATTTTTAGCATCAATATGCATCTTGACTTTTACATTGACCTTTAAGATACCAGTTCAAATTTCAATTTAAAAAGACATTGATGTTTAAACTACATTCAAGAGTTCTTTGATAAAAGTAGATCTATTCATAGTTAAAAAGATGGTCTCCACTCATAGAATAATTTTTCAGGTACAGAAATGTGACATCGGTGGATCATATTGATGAAAAACATGAAGATCCTACATTTCAGAAGTGTTGAAAATATATTCTGGATAGAATCTTCTAAGTCAGATCAAAGCAGCCTGTATATAAAAAATCTATATGACATACAAGTTATAAATGAAACTTTCTTTCAGTTTAGATCAAAATGGTTACTGTTAAAAATATAGTGGTATCACAGATAAATACGGATTGTATTATAGATGGTGGGAGTGAAAACCATTGCAATTTGCAATATACATTCAGTCTCAACATAAGTCAAACAAAAATATTATATAAATGTCAGGTGAAATTCCCTGAGTAAATTTCAGCGCTAAACTCATCAGGCTAGACTTTGCTGTAGGGGCAGCACGGTGGTTCGCACTGCTGTCTCACGGTGTCGAGGACCCAGGTTCTATCTCAGCCCGGGTCATTGTCCGTGTGGAGTTTGCACATACTCCCCATGTCTGCGTGGATCTCACCCCCACAACCCAAAGATGTGCAGGGTAGGAGGATTGGCCACGCTAAATTGCCTGGTAAAATTGGGGGAAAAATGAATTGGGTACTCTAAATTTAAATTTCTTTTAAAGGCTAGACATTGCTGTGAGCGAACAGCAGCAGCTATGCATTAGCCATTCACTTGCCCACAGACTTTGTATAGGCTTTCACACAACAAGTTTCTGTCATCCAA
The DNA here is from genome assembly GCF_047496885.1 of Scyliorhinus torazame. Classification (NCBI taxonomy): domain Eukaryota; kingdom Metazoa; phylum Chordata; class Chondrichthyes; order Carcharhiniformes; family Scyliorhinidae; genus Scyliorhinus; species Scyliorhinus torazame. The sequence goes on from NC_092715.1 coordinate 97,614,798, forward strand.
ACACTTAAACAGTTACATCACCCTCTAAAGGGCATACGGGACCTGGGTGAACAGCACAAGCAATTGCAATTCCTTAGCCAATCAGATTAAAGAAGAACTAATGAGTTTTGCAGAGTTTAAACCAGGAAATATTAGAAAAGTGAATTTAATGTCGAATCAGGGGCAGAAATCTAAAGGGTGGGGAAGCAGGACTTAATTAAAAGAGAGATAAAAATAGAAAACAAAAGAAAAAATATTTATAATGGCCGTGATTCAGCAACTGCGTTGTGCCCAGCAAGGATCTGGTCAATCGCGAGAGCCCCAAATCAGGCTCCCGTTGGGCTAATCGCGAGTCACCAGGCTTGCGCTGTCTGACGCGATCTGGATTTTGTCCTCTCTGGGCGAGATCCAGATCTGCACATTGAAATGAACCACTAGCAGGCCTTGCCTGCGAGACCTCGCCAGGATGCCGTTTAGCACTGGTCTCCAAAAACCTGGACCAGGTGTAACAGCATTGTGGAGAGTACCGCAGGCCTTTAGTGACCCCCAGGAAGTCGAGGACAAGGCAGGGTGGTACCCCGGCACTCCTCCTGATACCCGGACAACGTGGCACTGCCTGCCTGGCACTGATGCCTGGGTGGCACTACCAGGGTGCCAGGCTGGCAGTACCAAAGTGTCAGGTTGGCAGTGCTAGGAGCAAGGCCCGGGGGTTGCTGGGGAGAGGGGAGGGGGTGGTTGGGCCTTGCCCACAAGTGCAGGTGTGAGGGGTTCAAATGGCCCAATAAAGTTTGGGAGAGTGAAGCGGGGGGGGGGGGGGGGGGGGGGGGGAGGTCCTGAAAGGGAGTGGGCTGAGAGGGGGTTCTGTAGATCAACAAGAGAGAATCTAACCATCTTCACTAGACATGCAATGGCATTACCAACATCTGGGGGTTACCCAGGATAACAGTGGGATAGATAGTAGGGGAAGACAGTGGCGTGCTGATGTCACTGGACTAGTAACGCAGAGGCCCAGGCTAATTCTCTGGGGGCACGGCAGCTGATGGAATCAAAATTCAATAAATCTGAAATTGAAAGTTAGTCTCAGCAATGGTGATCATGATCGATCGTCATAAAATCCCATCCGAATCACTAATGTCTTTTGAGGAAGGAAATCTGGGGGGCCTGAAGGCCATGTAGTCGGGTAAAGCCCCGGGGCCGGGCGGGTATCCAGTGGAGTTCTACAAAAAGTTCTCGGGGATAGTGGGGCCGGTGCTGGTTAGGGTGTTTAACGAGGCGAGGGACAATGGGGTGTTACCCCCGACGATGTCGCACGACACCATCTCGCTGATATTAAAACGGGATAAATATCCGGAAGCTTGTGGGTCCTATAGGCCAATCTCCTTGATTAATGTTGACGCTAAACTACTGGCCAAGATCCTCGCATCCAGAATCGAAGACTGTGTACCGGACGTGATTGTGGAGGACCAAACGGGGTTTGTAAAGGGCAGGCAGCTGGTAGCCAACCTGAGAAAGTTACTCAATGTGATTATGATGCCCCCGGAGGGCAGAGAGGTAGAGGTAGTGGTGGCAATGGATGCCAACAAGGCTTTTGACCGGGTGGAGTGGGACTATTTATGGGAGGTGCTGGGACGGTTTGGGTTTGGGGAAGGCTTAGTGGACTGAGTTAGACTGCTATATCAAGACCCGGAGGCTTGGATGAACCGGACGACATCTGAGTATTTTCGACTATACCGTGGGGCAACACAGGGATGCCCCCTCTCTCCATTGCTGTTTGTGTTGGCCATAGAACCGCTGGCAATTGCTCGGAGAGCGGCAAGGGGATGGAAGGGAATGGTCAGGGGTGGGGTAGAACACAAGGTCTCGATCTCCGCGGGTGACCTGCTTTTGTACGTGTCGGATCCAGTGGCAGGGATGGATGGGATTATGGAAATCCTTGGGGAATTTGGCCGGTTTTCGGGGTACAAGTTGAACATGGCAAAGAGCGAGATGTTTGTGGTGCAGGTGAGGGGTCAGGAGAATAGGCTGAGGGAGCTACCATTTAGGCTGGTTGGGGAAAGTTTTAGGTATTTAGGGATACAAGTGGCGCGGGACTGGGGCAGGATGCATAAATTGAACTTGTCTAGGCTGGTGGAATTATGTATTTTCTTTTATTCCCTTTTCTTCTCATGTACTTAATGATCTGTTGAGCTGCTTGCAGAAAAATACTTTTCACGGTACCTCAGTACACGTGACAATAAACAAATCCAATCCAATCCAACAAATGAGGAGCGAGTTTCGGAGATGGGATGCGCTCCCGCTGTCATAAGCGGGGAGAGTACAGAAGGTGAAGATGACGATCCTCCCGAGATTCCTGTTTATTTTTCAGTGTCTCCCTATTTTCATTCAACGCACCATCTTTAAAAGGATCAGTAAAATAATCCTGGGATTTGTTTGGGCGGGGAAGTAAAGAGGGGGATGCTGGAGCGGAACCGTAGCGAGGAGGGACTGACGTTGCCGAACCTCAGCAACTACTACTGGGCGGCTAACATAGCCATGATAAGGAAACGGATGGTGGGTACGGGGTCGGTTTGGTGAGCGGGTGGACGCTGCTTCGTGCAGGGGCACCAGCTTGGCAGCCCTGGTCACGGCTCCTCTGCCGCTCCCGCCGGCCAGGTACTCCACCGGCCCTATAGTGGTGGCGGCTCTGCAGATTTGGGGCCAATGGAGGAAGCATGCGGCGGAAGTGGGAGCGTCGGTTTGGTCCCCAATATGCGACAAACACCGAATTGTCCCGGGGATGATGGACGGCGGGTTTAGAGCGTGGTGGAGGGCGGGGTTGGGAAGGATGGGCGACTTGTTCCTGGAAGAAAGCTTCGCGAGCATGAGGACGCTGGAGGAGAAGTTTGGGCTGGCAAGGGGAAACGACTGCGGGATTTCGTACGTAGACAGGTCCCATCCTTTCCACGCCTTCCACCAAGGGGGATTCAGGACAGGGTAGTTTCCAGGGGCGAGGTAGGAGAGGGGAGAGTCTCGGATATTTATAAGGAGCTTATGGGAGCGGTGGACACAGGGACCGAGGAACTGAAACTCAAGTGGGAGGAGGAGCTTGGTGGGGAGTTGGAGGGAGGCGTATGGGCAGACGCTCTGAGGAGGGTAAATGCAACCGCAACATGTGCCAGGCTCGGCCTGATTCAGTTCAAGGTAGTTCACCGGGCCCACATGACGGTGGCCCGTATGAGTAAATTATTTGGGCTGGAGGACAAGTGTGCTAGATGTGCGGGAGGACCAGCGAACCACGTCCACATGTTCTGGGCGTGCCCAAAACTCAGGGGGTACTGGCAGGGATTTGCGGATGTCATGTCCCGGGTACTGAAAACAAGGGTGGCGATGAGTCCAGAGGTGGCGATTTTTGGGGTGTCGGAGGACCCGGGAGTCCAGGAGGGGATAGAGGCCGACGTTGTGGCCTTTGCTCCCCTGGTAGCCCGGCGATGAATACTGTTGGCCTGGAGGGACTCAAAGCCCCCAAAGACCGAAGTACGGCTGTCGGACATGGCAAGTTTTCTCGGCTTGGAAAAAAATCAAGTTCGCCTTACGGGGATCACTATCGGGGTTCGCCCGGAGGTGGCAACCATTCATCGAGTTCTTCGCGGGGAATTAATCCTCAGCTGGGTGGGGGGGGTACAATAGCGTAGAGTAGGGGGGAAGAATGGGCGGGTCTATTTGCGAGAGAGGAACTGTTATTTGCACTATGTTCTTGTAATTGATATTTGCACACTAATGTATATTGTTACTGATTACAATGCCAAAAATACCTCAATAAAATTGTTTGCTAAAAAAAAAGGGAGGAAATCTGCTGTCCTTATCTGGTCTGGCCTACATATGATTCCAGATCCACAGCAATGTAATTAAGAACAAAGAACAAAGAAAAGTACAGCACAGGAACAGGCCCTTAGGCCCTCCGAGCCTGTGCCGACCATGCTGCCCGTCTAGACTAAGATCTTCTGCAATTCTGGGGTCTATATCCCTCTATTCCCATCCTATTCATGTATTTGTCAAGATGTCCCTTAAACGTCACTATTGTCCCTGCTTCCACCGCCTTCTCCGGCAGCGAGTTCCAGGCACCCACTACCCTCTGTGTAAAAAACTTGCCTCGTACATCTCCTCTAAACCTTGCCCTTCGCACCTTAAACCTATGCCCCCTAGTAATTGACCCCTCTACCCTGGGAAAAAGCCTCTGACTATCCACTCTGTCTATGCCCCTCATAATTTTGTAGACCTTGATCAAGTCGCCCCTCAACCTCCGTCGTTCCAGTGAGAACAAATCAAGTTTATTCAACCTCTCCTCATAGCTAATGCCCTCCATACCAGGCAACATCCTGGTAAATCTCTTCTGCACCCGCTCTAAAGCCTCCATGTCCTTCTGGTAGTGTGGCGACCAGAATTGAACACTATACTCCAAGTGTGGCCTAACTAAGCGTCTATACAGCTGCAACATGACTTGCCAATTTTTATAATCAATGCCCCGGCCAATGAAGGCAAGCATGCCGTATGCCTTCTTGACTGCCTTTTCCACCTGTGTTGCCTACATTCTACAGGGTTCTACATTCACTGTATATTCCCTACCTGCATTAGACCTTCCAAAATGCATTACCTCACATTTGTCTGGATTAAACTCCATCTGCCATCTCTCCGCCCAAGTCTCCCAGCGATCTAAATCCTGCTGTATCCTCTGACAGTCATCATCGCTATCCGCAATTCCACCAACCTTTGTGTTGTCTGCAAACATACTAATCAGACCATTTACATTTTCCTCCAAATCATTTATAAATATTCCAAACAGCAAAGGTCCCAGCACTGATCCCTGCAGAACACCACTCGTCACAGCCCTCCAATCAGAAAAGCACCCTTCCATTGCTACTCTCTGCCTTCTATGACCTAGCCAGTTCTGTATCCATCTTGCCAGCTCACCTCTGATCCCGTGTGACTTCACCTTTTGTACCAGTCTACCATGAGGGACCTTGTCAAAGGCCTTACTGAAGTCCATATAGACAACATCCACTGCCCTACCTGCATCAATCATCTTTGTGACCTCCTCGAAAAACTCTATCAAGTTAGTGAGACACAACCTCCCCTTCACAAAACCATGCTGCCTCTCGCTAATATGTCCATTTGCTTCCAAATGGGAGTAGATCCTGTCTCGAAGAATTCTCTCCAGTAATTTCCCTACCACTGATGTAAGGTTCACCGGCCTGTAGTTCCCTGGATTATCCTTGCTACCCTTCTTAATCAAAGGAACAACATTGGCTATTCTCTAAGCCTCCGAGACATCACCCGAAGATAGTGAGGATCCAAAGATTTCTGTCAAGGCCTCAGCAATTTCCTCTCTAGCCTCCTTCAGTATTCTGGGGTAGATCCCATCAGGCCCTAGGGACTTATCTACCTTAATATTTTTCAAGACGCCCAACACTTCGTCTTTTTGGATCGCAATGTGATCCAGGCTATCTACACCCCTTCTCCAGACTCAACATCCACCAATTCCTTCTCTTTGGTGAATACTGATGCAATGTATTCATTTAGTACCTCGCCCATTTCCTCTGGCTCCACACATAGATTCCATTGCCTGCCCTTCAGTGGGCCCACCCTTTCCCTGGTTAACCTCTTGCTTTCTATGTACGTGTAAAAAGCCTTGGGATTTTCCTTAACCCTATTTTCCAATGACTTTTCGGAACCCCTTTTGGCTCTCCTGACTCCTTGCTTAAGTTCCTTCCTACTTTCCTTATATTCCACACAGGCTACGTCTGTTCTCCGCCTTCTAGCCCTGACAAATGTCTCCTTTTCCTTTTTGCCGTGGCCTACAATATCTCGCGTTATCCAAGGTTCCCGAAATTTGCCGTATTTATCCTTCTTCCGCATAGGAACTCTTAAATTACTCTTAAATGCTCACATGGATGGGCAATAATGAAATGAAATGAAAATTAAATGAAAATCGCTTATTGCCACGAATAGGCTTCAATGAAGTTACTGTGAAAGGCCCCTAGTCGCCACATTCCGGCGCCTGTTCGGGGAGGCTGGTACGGCAATAAATACATGCTCAGGCAGTGCCGCCCACGTCCCATGAACGAATAAAACAAAACATATTGTGGCTACAAGAGGAAGTCAGAGGCTGAGAATTCACTTCCTGTCCATCCAAAATCTGTCCCCTGGGGACAAGCATGATGGAAAACTTTTGTCTGGATGTGTGCTACAATTCTTAAGAAGCCTGATATCATGCAGAACAAAGCAGCCCGCTTGATTGGCACTCTATCCAACATTAAACATTCACTCCTTCCACCATGGCAGCGTTTTGTACTGTGTACAGGATGCACTGCAGCAACTCTCAAAGGTTTCAAGGACAGGCTCTTCCAGCCTGCAGTCTATACAATCTAGAAAGACAAGGGCAGCACAACTATGGGAACACCTGCATGTTGCCTTCCAAGCGGCACACCATCCTGATTTGGAACTACTGCCGTGATTTTGTGTCCGTGTTCACTGAGCTATGTGAGCGCAAAATATTGCGAGACTTGGAAAGCGAGAATCTTGGCGGAGGGGTGGGGCATGCCTGAGCAGTATCCTAGTATTGCCCCTGGCACTGCCTCCTGTGCTATGGGGCGATGCTGGAGGGGACCTATGAGCAGCTCTATTAGGAATGGATTCCCCTTAACAGTTGGGGGGAGTGTTCCCCTTGTGCATGTGTGTGGGTGGGTACCCCCCCATGTCCGTGATGGTGGGGTGGGAAGAATCCCACATGTCCATGGAGGGGACGTCCCCTTGTGCATGTGAGCGGGATTATCTGGTGAGGAAAGCCGGCTGTGCAGTCTGAACTGCACGGCGGTTTTCTTACCTCAGCTAGCACTTCCACAGAAAACAGTAAATTCTGCACATTGGGTGGGATTTTCCGGCCATTTCCGCATTGGGATTTTCCGATCTCAGAAAATTCCGCCCATTATCTCCATTCCTTCAATGTCACTAAAGTCCTGAAATTCCCTTCCTAACTACACTGCGGGCGTATGGCACCAAATGGACGGCAGCAATTCAAGGTAGCAGCTCACCATCACCCCACAAGGCCACCTAAGGATGGGCATCAAATTCTGGCCTTGCCAGCAATGCCTACATCTCATGAAAGAATTAAAAAACATCGCATTATCACCCGACATACAGCTCAATGCGTACAAGAGATTTTGGATGTCATTTAGCAGCCCTGTTTTCCGCTGGCTCAAAAACCTGCAATGACCACTAAGTATCGCGAGAGGATTTGCCCCGGCGGGATTTCTGAACATGATCTTCCCAGCTCTCCTATGGCGACGCAATCAGATTCACGCTCAGGTTGGGCACTTACTTGATTTGCATGCATTTGAATGTATTATCCTATGTTTAGCCACCCACCAGCCATGATGTCACACTGGCACGAATCACTACTGCTCTTTAATAAAGGAGCGCAGTACTACTCAGTAGAGAAGATGAGTGAAGAGATCAGATTAGTCCATAAGAGAGTCATTTAGGAGTCTGCTAACAGTGGGGAAGAAGATGTTTTTGAATCTGTTCATGCGTGTTCTCAGACTTCTGTATCTCCTGCCCGATGGAAGAAGTTGGAAGAGTGGAGTTCCAGGCTTTCCACTATGGACGCCACCCTTGCAGTGTTGGCCTGGGTGCCATGCTTTGCAGGGAAACGCGCCTGCGAGAGAAGACTCTTCCAGTCGGCCTTACAATCCCAGCAGTGTCACTGACACCCGTTCCTGGTATTCCCGGCTCTGTCTTTGCACCTCAAGTAGCTGTGGGACATATGTATCCAGAGGCACGGCAACGGACTAGGTCGCAGTTGAGTCCTGGGATCCAGCAGACCTCCGACTGTTCAATCCCTGGGATGTTCCTGCCTCTGCCTGATGTGACCCAGAAGCCTGGCTGCGAAGATTGCCACCGATGTGGGTGTATCTCCGCTGGTGGAGAGTGTGGGTGACAAGCCGTAATGCATCTTCTGTGTCCTACACTGACATCTCCTTAGAGGTCGTGTCGAGGGTTGGCGATGGAAAACTGCTGGTGGACGGGTCAAGCTCATCAGGTGATTTTCCCGCAAGGAAAGGGACAGGTTATTAGTACATGGCTAGGGCAACGGTCTGGGACACAGAACTCATGCGAGTTTGGGCAGCTCGCCCACCTCACTCTCCACACAGCACACTCCTGCTCCTCCCCTGCGAGCTCCAGGGCTTTCTCCTCAAATGGAGTCAGGATCCTTAGTTCCGCCATTCTACTGCCCTCTTCACACACTCACGGCAGTTGTGCGCAGGCTTATCCTACAGGAAGACAAATGAGGATGAAGTTAGCAGACCACCTGCCTGAGATGGCGATGATACCTTTCATGTATGGACACAACGCGTGATCAGGGATGAATTGTGAGGAGGGAGTACCAGGGGATATGAGGAAGCTCGTGGGAGGTCGGGTGGTGGGGTGACACTAGGTTTATGCATGTGAGGTCCAGTTGGCATGGGGAGAGGTGACCAAAAGGTGGTGAGAGGAGACAAGGAGCACTTACCCTGACAGATCGGAATAGGTCATTCATTTTTTTTCTGACACTGTAACCCCACCCTCCTGTGGGGGGTGCTGGCATTCACCAGTGTGGCCACCATCTCCCATGTGAGTTCATGACTTTGCTGGAAGGTCTCCTGCCAGCCTGTGGGTAGATAATTGCCCTTCTCTCCTCCACCGCATCCAACATTCTATTCAGCTCCCCCTCAGTGAATTGTGAAGCTGGCTTCATGGCTGGCATCCTCCTGGCTTGACTGAGAGCAAGTGATGTGCAGCTGTTTAAATGCAGTGCCCCCTTCGTTGAAGTGCTCAGATGACCCCCGGGGCGGGTGAATCAGACAGTTTGCGCCAAAGGCGCTCCGATTTTCATGTGGGGAAATTTTGGTTCTACAAATTGTGATCTGGATCGCGCCCCAGGGCCAGTGGGATTCACACCGTTTTTGCACCGTAACTGTCACTTAGCCAAATTTTGGAAAAACGCCATACAAGGAGCGTTGTCCTTTCATATTTGCTTATTGGCAGCCCAAATGGCTAGTTTAGGTGAGTGATCGTTATCTTGGTGTGAACCTGTTGCAACAAAATCAGAATGCTTTGTGTCTTTTTATTAAACAAATTTATTTGTAAAGCTATGAAATTAAACATCAATGGCAACTCCACGGAAACCTTATAAATTACCTGCGTAATTCATTTGAAAAACAGGAGAGTTGAATCCAATGCAACCAATCCAGTATTCCACTATTTACTGGTTCCAGTGGCAATGCAGAGTTATATTCCGAAAAACCATTGCAAAATACACTGTCAAAATTGAAAATGAGAATTATAATTAAGGGATTAGTTGGGCAAAAACACCAAATGCATAACATTACTATGTAAACCCAACAAACCGGGGTAACCTGGTAGGTTAAACAATGGGACACCAAACCTCGATTTAGGGCAATATGGAAGCTTCAACTACCATTTGCAGTTTGGCATCTTCTGGTCCCATCTACGTACCTAACCTAAGGGAGAGTGCTTATTGCAGCAAGGTGACTGACACTAACACAGCACACACACAAAAACAATACACACACACAGACAGAGCACACACACACACAAAACACACACATAGACACAACACACACATCCCTGACCACCCAACGGCTACAATGGCTTCTGAGCCCCTTGATGTGGTCATCACATCTGGTCTCGGTTGATGGAGACCAGAAGTGATTCCCGCCAGCGTCGCACTGGCGAGGTTGAACAATCCAGGGAGCTGGGAGACTCCGGCTTGAAACCGTCTGAGCATATTTAAACACTAATTTAAATATGCTAATCTGGTCCTCGCCTAGGGAACACAGAAACCAGATTGCATCAGCTTCAGCAGGCCGGAAGCGTCGCGCTCCGTTCGCCACTAAGTGCGAACCCTATTCAGGGGCTAGAATAGCAGCATGAGTGCCAGGCACAACGCAGGCAGAGAATTGCCCCCTTAAACTGTTTCACTCCCAGAGACAAATGCACTCTCTCACTCCCCCGCACACTCACTCATTGCACCCCCCAACATACATGAAATTATGACACACTCACTCATTTGTCCCCCTTGGGCGCCAGCACTTGATTTCCACTGTACCCACCCAACCTGCATTACCGGCACTCTGGTCCGCCCTGTGCCCCAGTACTCTGATACCTCCCCAGACCCTGGCACTCTCCTCATCTCTCTGCAAGAAAACCTCTTCTTACCAGCAAACTCAAGGCCATTGGTGTTCACTGCAACGCCAATCACAGACTGTTGCTCTCTAATAGTGAACCTATCAGCAGCCTGTGATTGGAGGAGCAGCTCCTTGTTGAACTTTCGACTCTACTTACCTGTCTGAGCGGCATTTTGAATACTGGCTTCGAGACTACATAGAATGGCTTTGGGGGCCACAATCTTACCAGTGGGCCGCCAGTTGGACAAGTCTTGCATACAGTATCCTAGGTTTTATTAATAGAGGAATAGAGTACAAGAGCAAGGAGCTCATGTTGAACTTGTGGAAGACAATACTTTGGCCTCAGCATCCAGTTCTGTGTGCCGTTTCAGGAAAGATGTGAAGGCATTGGTGATTTGATGGAAGTATTCAAAATCATAATCGGTCTGGTCAGAGTGGATCAGGAGAAACTGCTCCCACTTGTGAAATATTGAGAATGGAAGGGCACAGATTTAAAGCAAAAGCAACATGAGAAAAAAAAATGTTCATGCAGCAAATGGTTAAGTTCTGGAATACATTGTTTGAGAATATAGTGGAGGCAGGTTCACTCGAAGCAGTCAAAAGGGATTATTCTGAGCAGGATAACTCCCAATTTTCTTGAAATCCAGTAATTAAAATTTTTTATGCTGAATTACACTTTACCCGTGCTGTGCTATGCTCACTAGCTCTGACTATGACCATACTAAACATCACAATTGTACTCCCAAATTCTGAATGCCTATTAGAAGTTCCACAGGTCACCTAATTAATCATAATTCATTTTATATTCATTTTATCATTCAACCGAAAATGTTTGCATTGACTAAATGTATTTAAATACACTTACTCATACAGTTTGTCTAGAGGTGATGTTAAAACAGCAAGAGCAGTAAGAAGTGTATTGCAATGATTATGAATGGTGAAGATCCAGCGAGACATATCCTCTGATGGCTGAAGTAATTCTTGAGCTGAACGGCAAACTGACCATAAAAGATTTTCAGTGCACACAAGTATGGCAGTGATGTCAATTCTGTTGATAAATGTACACATACTCAATTGAAAGCATGCTAAAACACTTCAACATTAACTTAACACATTATCACATCCAAGGAACCTGTTAAAATATTGATTTTTTTTTTTTTTTTAAATCATCTAATTAGCATTTGGTGCATTCATATTTACATTAGGCATACTACAGTTAGGCAAAAAAGAACGACTGCTTCAGCTACAATTTTAAACCCTTAATAACACCAAATGAAAAAGTGGACAAATGTTAAACTTTTGCCTGTTTGCATTATTTTTTGGGCTAGAACATTAAATGGAGGTTCCATCTGCCTGCTTGGATGGATGTAAAAGATCCAATGGACCTCTGTCGAAGAAGAGCAAAGGAGGTAAGCCTGGTGTCCAAACTAATATTTATCCCTCACAACATTTGTCAACAGACAAAACAAATTATCTGGTCATTATCACATTGCTCTTTATGAGAGCTTACCATACACAAATTGGTTGTCACATCTCCTACATTATACCAGTGACTACATTTTATTGGCTGTGAAACGTTTTTTGGCTTCGAGTGATCGTAAAAAACGTTTTATGAATGCAAGTCCACACATATAGACAATGAAGTGCTCAGCACACATCTGCCTACTTCTCTAACCTTCTTAACTACTCTGTATTCTTCCTTATGGTTGCTCTCGAACTAAGTGGCATTTTTTTAAAGAGTCAGCCACATTGCTGTGGGTCTGGAGTCACATGTAGGCCAGACCAGGTAAGGACGGCAGATTTCCTTCCCTAAAGGACATTAGTGAACCAGATGGGTTTTTACGACAATCAACAATGGTTTCATGATCATCATTAGACTTTTCATTCCATATTTTTATTGAATTGAAATTTTACCATCCTCCATGGCAGGATTCGAACCTGGTACCCAGAGCATTACCCTGGGTCTCTGGATTACTAATCCAGCGACAACAATACCACTACGTCACCCTTCAATTCTGCAAAGTGGTCACTCAGTCTGTGTTCAGCCTCTCCAATGTAGAATAGACTGCATTGGGAGCAGCGAATGCAATCGACTAGATTGGAGGAGGGGCACATGAAGCGCTGCCTCATCTGAAAAAGTGTGTTTGGGCCCTCGGATGATGAGCAGGGAGGAGGTAAAGGGCAGGTGTTACACCTTCTGCGATTGCATGGGAAGGTGCCGTGGAAGAGGGTAAGGTGTTGGGAGTGATGGAGGAATGGACCAAGGTAACCCAGCGAACAGTCCCTGCAGAACGCTGATGGGGGAATGAGGAGAAGACATATTAGGTGGTGAATCATGCTGGAGTTGCCACAACTGGGGCGGCATGATGGCACAGTGGTTAGCACTGCTGCCTCACAGCTCATGGGTCCCAGGTTTAATTCCAGCCTCGGGTGACTATCTGCGTGGAGTTTGCACTTTCTCCCCGTGTCTGCATGGGTTTCCTCCGGGTGCTCTGGTTTCCTCCCACAGTCCAAAGATGTGCAGGTTAGGTGGATTGGACATGCCAAATTGCCCTTTAGTGTCCAAAAGATTAGGTGGGGTTACTGGGTTACAGAGATAGGCTGGAGGCATGGGCTTAAGTAGGGTGCTCTTTCCAAGGGCCGGTGCAGACTTGATGGGCTGAATGGCCTCCTTCTGCACTGTAAATTCTATGTGTCTATGTCTATGTGTAACTGGCGGAGGATTATTCTTTGAATGCGGAGGTGGTGAGGTGAAATGTGAGGACAATGGGGACCCTATCCTGGTTCTGGGAGAGAGGGGAAGGAGTGAGATCAGAGGTGCGGGAGATGGGTCGAACACGGTTGAGAGCCCAGTTGACCACCATGAGTGGGAAAGCACAATTGAGGAAGAATGAAGACATGTCAACAGCACCATTTTGGAAAGTGGCATCATCAGAACAGATGCAATGGAGGCGAAGGAACTGGGAGAATGGGATGGCTGGGAGAATGGGATGGAAAGGGTGATGGTTAACAGGTTGAATACTGACAGAGAAACACATATGAATTATTAATTAAGGATGCAATTTCCACCAAGGATGCTTTTATTGATGCTGATGCTATGATGGAGTCTGAGCTGAGAAATAATAAAGGTTTAATTAGCATATTGGAAGTCTATGATAAACTCCAACGGTGGGAAAGAAACTCACTAGTAACCTCCCCACCGATGCTTGGTTTGGGCTCCACCAGAACTGTTTAAGTGAAGACCTTAATCCATCCTTGATCCAAATACGGACATAAAATTGAAATTCCAGAGATGAGGTTAGATTGACTGCCTCTGACATCAAGGCAGCAATGAAGTGTGGCACTAAGGAGACCATATAAAAGTAAAGTCAATGGGGATCATAAGAAAAATTCTGCAGTGGCTGAAGTCATTCATGGCATTGTTTGTTGCATGCCAATCATTCTAGCCATGGACATCGCCATGGTAGTTGCTAACGGAAGCATCTTTAGCCGAACTATTTCATGTGCCCCATCAATGACCTACCCGCCATCATAAAGTCATATTAGAAATCGGCCTGTTCAGTGGTGATTGCCCAGTGTTCAGCTTAATTTGCAATTGCCCACATAATGAAATAGTCCATATCTGCTTCCAGCAAGATCTGGACAATATTCAGGATTGGGCTGATAATTGGCATAAACATTTGTGCACACAAGTGCCAGGCAATGACCACCTCTGACAACAGAGAGTCTAACCACCTCCCCATGGTATTGCCATCGCCAAGCCCCAGTCATCAATACCTTCAGTGGGTTATCATTGATCGGAAATTCAAAATACCAATGTAAATGTCTTGGCTATTAAAACAGGAGCCAGGGTATTTTACTGTGAGTGAGCTCACCTCCTGACTCCCTCAACGCCATCTAGAGGACATATCAGGAGTGTAATAAAGCAGTGTTTTTCAAACATTTTTTCCGGGGACCCATTTTTACCAACCGGCCAACCTTCGCGACCCACGCCGGCTGACCTTCGCGACTCATACCAGCCGACCTTCGTGACCCACCACATTCGCTTACTTTGTTTGCTGCTGACAAAATGGAGGAATCGCAATCGCGCCCAAAGCATGTGACGTCGACGTTCGGGGGGGCGTCACCTATTCTATGCCTCCCTTCAGGCAGGAAGATTACATTGCATTTTTTATTTTAAATCTTCTCCTGCTTCTCCAATTGTGCAAACCTACCTTGGCTAATACATGGAAGGGTTCCAGATACCCTCTTAACCACCTTAGCAACCTGTCCTGCTACCTTCAGGGATCTGTGAACATTCATTCCAAGGCCCCTTCTTTCCTCTACACTTCTTAGTATCCTCCCATTTATTGTGTAATTCTTTGCCTTGTTTGACCTCCCCAAATGCATGACCTCACACTTCCCTGGGTTGTTTTCCATTTGCTGCTTTTCTGCCCACCTGGCCAGACCAGGAGCTGCTTCATATTTTGAAAGACATGAGGGATAAAGTATTTGCTCCTGTATCTATTTGGATCTCATTCAATTCCGAGGTGTGGGCTGGTTGGCTGGCCAGAATGTTCTTTTGTTTCTCCACTCGTTTTCTCTCGTGTATGAATAGTGCCTTATGCTCAATTGTGTTCTGAATGAAGCAAAAATGTGGACATGGGCTAGTTGGTCGAATGTGGTGGTATATTCAATGTAATTCAGCGTAACACTGGATTTGGCTACTTAGGTGCTGGTAGCTTAGTCGGTTTTGGGATCAGAAATAGAAAAGAAATTCATTACAGAATTAGAAAAAAAGTACCGTCACATTTTGGGTGAAAGCTTGCCTTTAAATGCTAGCTGCTCAGTTTTCGTTATTGGAGTTTACGGAACCATGCGGTTCTGCGCACGAGTACCGATGAGCGGGCACATATGCGCAGTGTGCCCGCATTTTTTTATATGGTCGCGCCGTCATTTGGAGGCCGCTCGCAGCCAGCATTGTTAAAACCCGGCTGCTGCGCGCGCATTTGCGCCATCGGGAGCACCGCGACGGACGGCTCCGCGACCCTCCCGACACCTGCCCATGACCCACCAGCGGGTCGCCACCCCCACTTTGAAAATGCCTGTAATAAAGTACTCTCTCTTCGCCTGGATGGGTGCACCTGTCACAATACTCTAGAAGTTTGACACCATCTAGGATAAAGCAGATCAACCTCTCAACCACTAGCCTAAACATTCACCCCTCTCTACCACTGGTATAACATGGCAATATATACTATCCATAGCATGATTTGCTGCAACTTGCCAAAGCTTTTTCGGCAGCTTGCAATCTACACACCTCTGGCACTTAGAAAAACAAGTGCATGGAAATATATCCTCTGCAAGCTTTCCTCTAAGTCACCCACCATGCTGAATTGGACGCATGTTATCATTCTTTCATCTTTGCTGGATCAAAATTGTGGAAATCCCTACTAATAGCATTGTGGGGGCACGGTCTAAGAAACTGCTGCAGTGGTAAAAGAGGAAGGGCCACCATTATCTTTTCAAGAGCAACAATAACCACTAAATCCAAAAATATTGTTTTTAAATGAGGATGTGATTTGTGTTCAATTCAGTAAGGTTTGTAATTGCAACAGGATTACAATAATATGGGGCGGAATTCTCCGATCCCCCGTCGGGTCGGAGAATCGGCACGGCACCACACGAATCGCGCCACACCGCCCCGAAACAATTCTCCGCAGTGCGGAGAATCGGCGCCAGCGTGGTCGGCGAGGCGCCGGTCGGGGTATGCGCCGACTCTCTCGCCCTGGGCGGGCATGGGCCGGCGCGCCGATTCTCCTTCCCGGATGGGC
Source organism: Scyliorhinus torazame (assembly GCF_047496885.1). NCBI lineage: Eukaryota > Metazoa > Chordata > Chondrichthyes > Carcharhiniformes > Scyliorhinidae > Scyliorhinus > Scyliorhinus torazame. Next base: position 97,630,813 of record NC_092715.1, read on the forward strand.
CGAACAGCCGTCATCCGCCACTGCCGTTCTAACATCCTCTGAGCCGGCGGGACCTCGGCCTTGAAGAGTCCGGGGGCGGCCTGTGGTAGGGGGGTCCGAACCGGGGAGGGCCTCCGTAGGGCCTGGCCCGCGATTGGGACCCACCGATCGGCGGGCCGGCCTCTGTGCCCCGTGGCTTCCTTTCCTCCGCGCCGGCTCCTGTAGCCCCGCGCTATTTGACATTGGGGCCGCCGCGGGGAAGAAGGCCACTGTGCATGCACTAGTTGGCGCCGGCCCAACTGCGCATGCGCGGACCCCGCGGCGCCGAGTTCAGACAGGGATCGGCAGCTGGGGCGGGGGAGACCGCTCCAGCACCGTCCTAGCCCCCTGTGGGCCGCAGAATGGGGTCCCGGATTGGGCGCCAACGCCGGAGTAAAACACTCCGTTTTTACTCCGACGTCGGCACTTAGCCGCACGTTGGGAGAATCCCGCCCATGAACTTCAACGATCTGAAATTAGACTTGGATAAGGAGAATATCAGTGGTCAAAAAGAGAGAGCTTTCTGGAATGCGAAATGCTTCATTAAACAGAACTTTACATCTCCAACAAGGAAAGATGGGGTGTTAGATCGGATTCCTGGTAGCAATTAAGTGATCTTAAGATAGAAGACGTGGGAAAGAATGATTATAACTTAATTGTGCTCACAAAGAAAGCAGGTAAAGCCAAAGAAAAACTTAAAGAACATTAGCTAATTTCAGTGGGATGAATTAGCACACAACCAAGATTAATTGATTTATGAAATCAATCTCATTGGATTGGATTGGATTTGTTTATTGTCACGTGTACCGAGGTACAGTGAAAAGTATTTTTCTGCAAGCAGCTCAACAGATCATTAAGTACATGACAAGAAAATGGAATAAAAGAAAATACATAATAGGGCAACACAACATATACAATGTAACTACATAAGCACTGGCATCGGATGAAGCATACAGGGTGTAGTGTTAATGAAGTCAGTCCATAAGAGGGTCATTTAGGAGTCTGGTGACAGTGGGGAAGAAGCTGTTTTTGAGTCTGTTCGTGCGTGTTCTCAGACTTCTGTATCTCCTGCCCGATGAAAGAAGTTGGAAGAGTCAGTAAGCCGGGTGGGAGGGATCTTTGATTATACTGCCCGCTTTCCCCAGGCAGCGGGAGGTGTAGATGGAGTCAATGGATGGGAGGCAGGTTTGTGTGATGGGCTGGGCCGTGTTCACGACTCTCTGAAATTTCTTGCGGTCCTGGGCCGAGCAGTTGCCATACCAGGCTGTGATGCAGCCCGATAGGATGCTTTCTATGGTGCATCTGTAAAAGTTGGTAAGAGTCAATGTGGACATGCCGAATTTCCTTAGTTCCCTGAGGAAGTATAGGCACTGTTGTGCTTTCTTGGTGGTAGCGCGACGTGGGTGGATCAGGACAGATTTTTGGAGATGTGCACCCCTAGGAATTTGAAATTGCTAACCATCTCCACCTCGGCCCCGTTGATGCTGACAGGGGTGTGTACAGTACTTTGCTTCCTGAAGTCAATTACCAGCTCTTTAGTTTTGCTGGCATTGAGGGAGAGATTGTTGTCGCTACACCACTCCACTAGGTTCTCTATCTCCCTCCTGTATTCGGACTCATCGTTATTCGAGATCGGGCCCACTATGGTCGTATCGTCAGCAAACTTGTAGATGGAGTTGGAACCAAGTTTTGCCATGCAGTCGTGTGTGTACAGGGAGTAGAGTAGGGGGCTAAGTACGCAACCTTGCGGGGCGCCGGTGTTGAGGACTATTGTGGAGGAGGTGTTGTTGTTCATTCTTACTGATTGTGGTCTGTTGGTCAGAAAATCGAGGATCCAGTTGCAGAGGAGCCAAGTCCTAGGTTTTGGAGCTTTGATATGAGCTTGGCTGGGATTATGGACAGCGCATGACAAACCTCTACTCAAATTTGGACATCCTACACTTGCTGCACCAACATTTTCTCATTGCTGATTCTCCATGTGAGTAATCCAGTTCCATCTTTCAGCATATAACCTAGCATTGATCAGAAGTTGACTGAAGTGTTGGGTTCTGAAGATTGTCTGAAAGGGGATGAGAGAATGAGCAAAATGGAGAGGCGGAGGAGTTAAGAACGTAAGAATATGAGAAATAGGAGCAGGGGTAGAGCCCCTTGAGCCTGGACTGAGATTTATAGTTGATAAAGGATCAGAGGGCTTTCTGAAGAGGAACATTTTTAAAAAAAACAAAGCTTGTCCATAATATGAAACAGGGGAACGGGTTGTGGCTGGAAACAATAGGGAAAAGCAGATCAAATGTAAGGGTTCCTGGATGAAACGGGAGTGGAGTCGTAATAGCTTAATTTACTGATGAGACTGAGAGAGTGGGATAAAAAATAGGAGAATTGTGATAGATCACAGGATACAACACAGCTCAGGGATCAAAGGTGGATAGCTCAATGATAACATCAGTATCAACAGTGAAGGAGGCGTAAAATGATGAAAAGTCTCAAAGTAATAATTAAATTATACCAAATAGGGTTTAATTCCCATCTGTTGTCTCACATACAATTTTATTCACTTTAATATTGATATCCTGGTTTTGGGGAGGGCACTAAACTTATAACTCAGATGCCTGAACCTAATATAAGGAGAGACCAGATGGCGCTGACAAATTCAGTAGAATGCAAAATAGACGTTGGCTGAATAAAGCAATTTAGAAATGTAAGAGATTGAGTATAGACTTGTATTTTTTAAGTTTGGGATAGGCCAGATGAACTGGAATAGTATTTTCCAACCCTGCACATTCTCATGTTTTGTACCAAAATTGATCATGTATTTTTTTTTAAATTTAGAGTGCCCAATTCATTTTTCCAATTAAGAGACAATTTAGTGTGGTCAATCCAAATACCCTGCACATCTTTGGGTTGTGGGCGCAAAACCCACACAAACACGGGGAGAATGTGCAAACTCCACACGGACAGTGACCCAGAGCCGGGATCGAACCTGGGACCTTGGCGCCGTGAGGGAGCAGTGCTAACCACTGCGCCACCCTGTTGCTCTAAATTGATCATGTATTTAAAAGCTATTTCATAGTAACTTATTTTTCATCATATTTAATTTGGCTTACCTTATCTGCGAAGTTCTGTTATACGTAGGACAAGACTGCGAGTATCTGCAGGCCAGAATGGCTAAGGATTCACTCAACACCTCAGATAGAAGCTCCTGGGCTAATCTAGAAGGCAGCATACTCCAGAGATCATAACGAAGCGCACAGCAGTAGTAATACCACATTTGAATGGAAAAAGAGCATCTCTCACCCTGTGAAGTGAATCAGTGAAAAATAGAGAGTAAGTTATTAGTTTACAATGTATTCGAGTCTTAATGAATCTCTCCATGATTCGATGTAAAAATGAAATAACTTAAACCATGGGTAGTTTCTGGACCAGAAGACTGAGAGAAAGAAACAATATACAGAACATAAGGCCTATGAAATTTCTCCCATCCCAACCAAGGGTTTGATCCACAAATCCAACCCCCACAATGAGGCCTCTAATTTCACTCTCCCAGCCTTGAATCCCCCTACCAGGAGGCTTCCAACTTCCCTCATGGAATCACAAGTCATTTGATTGACCAAACTCTCCTCCTCTACTGATCAAGCCTCCTCATCTTCATTTAAATCCTTTACCTCTGCAGCGTGTGGTGGATTCCAGAATTATGGTTTTCCATGAATTTATGACTGACCCGCCCCCTGTGCATCAAGTTTGTAAAAATTCTGCCCAAAATGAAATAGCACCCAGCTCCTTTAATACTACATAAATTTCCAGTGCCATAACTGGAAAGATGTAAGTGAGGGAGGTGATAAATTTGATATCACCCGGAACGACCACTGGGATTGCGATGCAGGATTAATCCTTGCCCGCTTCTTCCGATGCAGGCAGCATATCAACTTCGTACTGCATGCTGATTAACATGATTACAGCACAGGCAGCACGGTGGCGCAGTGGGTTAGCCCTGCTGCCTCACGGCGCTGAGGTCCCAGATTCAATCCCGGCTCTGGGTCACTGTCCGTGTGGAGTTTGCACATTCTCCCCGTGTTTGCGTGGGTTTCACCCTCACAACCCAAAGATGTGCAGGATAGGTGGATTGGCCACGCTAAATTGCCCCTTAATTGGAAAAGACAAATTGCGTACTCTAAATTTTTATTTTTTTTTTAATTTAAAATTTTTTTTTTAAACAACACGATTACAGCACCTTGAGCAGGTGCTGGCAGTCATTCTCAACAGATTCCAACTTGGAAAGACACGAGAACAGCACAACATGGGAAAGAGTTGAATCTAAGCTTTTCAAACGCTGCATGCGAGACAGTGGTTCAGGAGGAGTAGGGAAGGGATGTGTTATGTCCACAGAAGGCAAGAAAACATTCCAGACAAACCGTCAGAAGACAGTGAGACCAGATAGCCATCAAGTCACTGTCAGAAGTCAAACCTCTTAGTTCAAAGGTTAGGTGAGGTTATGGGGTTACAGGAATAGGGTGGGGGAGTGGACCTCGGTAGGGTGCTTTTTCTGAGGATCGGTGCAGACTCAATGGGCCGAATAGCCTCCTTCTGCCTTGTAAGGATTCTATGATTCTATGTTACAGCTTGCGCACGCTGCCAGCTATTCAACCATGAGTTACAACATCCAAATATATTACATCACAATCACTGACACACTTCCCTCTCCTGCAAGACAAGGCGATGTCCAACCTGAGGATCAGGTGCTAACTGACGGGTGCATAGGCACATGTGCATTTTCTTATCCCCATGGAGGAAACAGTGCTGGCCATTCGTAGAGTAGCTACTGTTGAGACTGTGGGCAGAAACAGGCTGAAACAATAGTAGATGATGGCACCCTCCTACCTAATACTCTTTTTCACATACCACTTCCTCCTCATTTCTACTGACTTATAAGCCAAGGATGGTATAAGAATGCATGTGAACAAGCTCAAAAGCCTTCAGAAACGAGCACTGAAATTGATCCGAGATAATGCAGAACAAAGCTACTCTGACACAACCAAACAACTGAATAAGTGTTCCTTTACTGAAAAGCAGAAAAAGCTGGTTGAAACTGCCTAAAAACTCTTGAATCCCATCTCCCTTTGCCACTATATCTTGTCACAACCACACAAAAGTAAATGTGCAACAGAATTAAAGAAGAAAGGCACTATTCCATAATTAAGATATAGAAAAGATAGACTATAAGACCACCCAATTCCCTAATCGACTCCCTCAAGGCATTGATAAGAGGAGTATGTGAATATCAGGATGTGCTGCACCCGAATGACATTTCCAGGAAGCATACCAGCATCACCTCTCTGGCCCGGGAAGCCATAAAAGTTCAGGTCCACGTGCCCACAAAATGCCATCCGGTGCAGGGAGAGGATGAATAATTTAATCTGCTCTGTCAAGGTAAGCCCAAGTTCAATTCACTCCAATCTCACATTCTCATCATGGCATTGTGGGTTACTATCAAAGGGTTACACACTTCAGGGATCGCACACATCATTAGCAAGGGACACACGTCAGTACTGATTGCCTCACAGGTACTTGGCATCGTCACCATCTCATCTATCATGCTGCACAAACTCCAACCTGAATCCTTTTTGGGGAGGGCTCACCACAAATTCATCAATCCCATGGAAGGAAGGTGTTGTGGGGCCCAGAGAGAAGGTGCTGCAGGGCCCAGGCATAGGGGTGAAGAGACTTAGAACTGCCGGGGGTGCGTGTGAGAATGGGAGAGTGAATGTGTGAAAGAAAGAGTGAGAGAGTGAATGGATAGTGTGTGTGTGTAGGTGTGAGGGAAAGGGAGGGAATGAGCATGTGTGAGAGGAGAGGGAATGTGTGAGAGAGAAAGAGAGGGCGAGAGTGAAGTATATGTGTAGAAGAGGGAAGCAGAGACTGAATATGTTGTATGATGATTGGAAGATGTTAGGAAAATTGGATTATAAATGTAGTGGGCAATTTAAGGGTTAAAAGCCTGGGGGGGGGGGGGGGGTAGAATGTGTTTGTTTAAAAATAATTATGTTCTGGAGAGCCTGGGTGGTTTTAGCAGCCAGCAGATGAAAATGGTGAAGGAATATGCTTTTCAGTTTGGATTAATGCAGAGAGCTTTGCCTGGAGAAGTCCCTGGGGGGGTTAATGTGCTTTGCAGACTGCAGAGATAATTTGTTTTTTAGCTTGGGGAGATGAGGTCAGCGCTGGGTGGAGCCAAGGAAGGTAGAGACATTTTGAGAAGCTATGGAGCGAGGCAGTTTTGGAGAAAGTTGTGGAGAGAGTTTTGGAGAAAGGTCTGATCTGGCAACTCTTGTTCTTTTAGACCACAAGTAAAGGCCGTTTTCTTTCCCAGCAAGATAATTTAAAAAGAGTAATCATATTTTAAAAGCAGAGCAGAGCAGTTTTAAAGTAAATTAAAATATTGGGGTTTTGGTCCAGTATCCTCGCCACTGCTGGAGTCTGGTCTGGGATCGTAATAGTTGTGTGAGAGAGAGGGAGAGAGTGAATGTGTATTGGCGAGAACAAGAGGCTGAGTGCTGGGGGGAGAGAGAGAGAGAGACAGAGGGAGAGACAGACAGACAAAGATTGAATATGTGTGTGCGTGTGTCTGTCTGTCTCCTGGTCACCAGGATTCTCAGTCACCTTCACACCCCACACAAACACATACTCTCACCCACTCACAGTGGGTGAGGATGAGTGAGTAAACACCCTGAGACTGAGAGTGAGCAGGACACACACACTCTGACCCTCTTACACACGATTGGTCATTTTTGTTAATTACTATTCCTTGTTAATTATCAATTTATTTCTCTACGGGGCGATTCTCAGGGCCCGTTCACGTGCATATCTCTGTTGTGTTGGGCGCTCTGGATCCGTGGAACACATACAGGTCACCAATACTTGAAATAGTGCAACACTATTTTATTGAGTCATTAACAGTTTAACATACTCTCATTGTGGGTTAACACGATACTGGCTTTAATAAAGACCTTTCCTTGTCCTAACCAGCCAATGCACTCAGCACATGGTGAATGTCTGTGCTGCAGGCTGTGAGCTCTGTCCTACTAGGAAGCTGCAGCTCGAATGAGCGGGAACTCTGATGCCCCCTGACATTATAGTGCGTGTGCTCTAACTGGTTATTGGCTGCGGTGTTGTGTGTGTTGATTGGTCCCACTGTGTGTCCATCAGTGTGTGTGTCTGCACCATGATATACTGGTGTATATTATGACAATTTCCTTATGGCTGCTAACTCTCGTGAAAGAGCCTTAGCAGGAATTGCGCCTTCGGGAATTCTGAGCGCAATGTTCTTGGGCCTTCCCCATGATACGATCAGGTTCACGTCCCTGATTTCAATAAATTATAATGCATTTAAACTTAATTAAGCCCGCTTTGCGCCGTGTGTTCTGGTAACTTCAGATGCTCCATCAGCATCATGCCACTGGGAATCACAACTGGTTTAAAAAAATAGAAACAAGTTGCGATGATCACCCTGGGGGCACAGTGGTAAGTATAGCCCCCAGGAGAAGAGGGACATTGCTGGGCAGTACCCTGGCACTGCTCTCCTCTGTGGCACCGCCTCCTGGCAGTTCCAACCTGCCATTTTGACAGTGCTAAGGGTGAGGCCAGGCCTCCAGTTAACCCCATTAAGGGATTCCCAATATGTGTGTGTGTGTGTGTGTGTGGGGGGTGGGTTGGGGGAGGGAGAAGAAGAGCAATGGTGTTGGGGAGGGGGGTTGTGCCAGCATGGCGATGGAGTGCAGGGAATTCACTGACAATGGAGGGAGGGAATTCACTGACAATGGAGGGAGGGAATTCACTGACACTGGAGGGGGGCGGTGGCCCGGCCCCACCAGAATGGAAAACATGCCCCTCCCCCCTTGCTTTTTTTTGACCTGGAGTGAATTTTCAGTCAGAAGCAAACACTTTGCCATTTTTTGGAAAAATTCCACTCTTAGTTTTTGTTCATCAAATTTATGTATCTTTCTGAAATATGCTCATCGGCCCCTTGATGAAAAAAAATAGAAATGTGGCCCCTAAGCAAAACAGTTAGACAAAGCTGAGTCAGATAGAACTATTTTTGTTGCAAGTATATATTGTAACCAAAATGTATCGACATGTCAAGACTAGTGAAGATGCTCCAAAAGGGCATTAAAAATTAGAACTCGTGTATGAAATTTATACAAAACACAAGAGCACAGTACTGTAGACAAGTGGTGAAAATTGCAACATTTGTACAGTTTAGCTATGCACAAAATTCTTATTGCAGCTAGAATGTTTTAATTCATGTGACTGAATTAAAGGGATCTTGTCAAAGTGAAATCAAGACATAACTCCTTCAATTTTATTACTGGTCACATCCCTTTAAATTTAATTTCCACTCAATTCACTTCAATCATATCGTAGTGCACCTGTAATGACTTGACCATGCAAAATTGGATGTAAAGTGCACATTTCCACTTAAATATTCGAAAATCCACCAACAGTCATTTTAATGTAAATTGAGCCAAAAGTGAAAAATTAAGACTTATTTGTATTTATATGTTTGAATTAGAGAAGTGCAAAACTAAGTTTTCATTTGACAGTGATAGTTCAAACAGAAAAGGTAAAAAATCTGCTAAAGCTTTCTCCCAGAAAAAATGCAGCTTTTATTACTGATAGCTTTATTAAACATTCATTCATTTACCATGTACCACTTTGCACTGCAGTGCCATAAATTACACCCCTGTCTATAAGCAGCATTGATTATTATTTTCTTATTCAGCAGGCACAGTCAAAATAAAATCAGAACACAGTTGTCAAATAGATAAGAAACAAAGAGCTACTGAATTAATTCTCACACCTCATAAAAAGACTTGGAGTCATCCCAGTGGTGGCTCTGTGCATCCTGGAAAATACTTGTAGCACAAACTCTTATGCAGTAATTGGTAACTTGAAACTGAATCCCTCTGATGAATTCCTGATACTGCTGAATTCGTAACAAGAACAATGGCCTACTTGGAAAGAATGATCAAAGACACATAGATTTACGGTCTTAGTACAAGGCAACAATCTCAGTGCTACAAATAGTTCTGATCATTAGGTATCAATCATCCATTTCTTCTCTGTGCTGAACCTAGAGCTAATATTAATATTCAAATCACTTTTATGAACTGTTCTTTGTTTTAAACATTTAGAAATATAGTCATGTTTCTGGACAAATTTAAATTCTCTTCTCATTAGAATAGTAATATAATAATAATTATACAATTTGCGATATTTCACTTCAATATTTTGTGTCAATTATTGCACACAGAAACCCCAAATTTATTTCCATCTTTTTAGTTACAGAAGTAAATAACAAACCTATCGATAAGAAGCATTGATTGTGTTTTTCTTATTATTAAGTAGACAACATTAGTAATAGAGGTCTTTTGGCGCAGTAGGTGGTTGGTGTCCCTGCCTCTGAGCCAGAAGCTGTGGATTTGAGTTCCACCCAAGGACTTGACAACTGAGGAACGTGCAGTCATCATGCAGCCAAACATGTTGAGTGTCAACCTGCAAATCCTACCAACATATGTCAATGGCAGGCAGTAAGAGTGGGAGAGATTCCTGGTTGGCTATATGATGGTAAGAAAGTCGAAGCCTCTACCAGCACTATCCACAGCTCTGGACTACAACATGCATGTAAAAGTGCATGTTGCCACAACAACTCAAGACTCCCTGGTGAACTGTAACACACCACCAGCAGACATCGTCAGATGCCTTTTGGTAACTATGAAATAGATTTTTTTTTTGATATTTACAGCACAGAAGCGGGCCATTCGGTCCATTGTGTCCGCACGGCTCCCAAAAGAGCTACCCAGCTAGTCCCATTCTCCAGCCCTATCTCAGTAGCCCTTAAATTAATCACTTTCAAATATATATGCAGCTCTCTTTTGAAAGCTCCTGTGGAATCCGCCTCCATCACTCTCCCAGGCAGCATATTCCAAACCCTACAACTCTGAGTAAAGAATTCTCACTCCTAAATCTCTTGCTGACCATCTTGAAATTGTGACCCCCAAGTCACTGACATACCAACTAGTGGAAACAGAATATCCTTCTTTACCCTGTCAAAATTGTTCAGAATTTTGAATACCTTAATAAGGTCACCTCTTAATATTAAAATTAAATTTATTAAATTGTTTATTTGCATTTGCAATTTAAATATTTGAGTGCAGAGGACTTACTTTATGTTTGACTCTTTCAGCAAATTCTCATACATGGTTAAGCAATTATGGATGAATATTGCTGTGGAGAGGATAACATACAAGTTTTGTGCTGGAACCTTGGAAGGGACCTCTTTACTTCTCTCTTCAAGTCGAGTCAGGATATCTACAGCCACTTTAGAACAGCCATCCAAAAAGTTTTCTCTAATTCCCTGAAGAAAGCTCTCACTGGCCGCCAGAGCCAATGGAAGTAACATGTCAAGTTCTTCCATGATGTCAGAACAAAACTAGATAAGAATAAAAGCAGCATCATGTTATTTGAGGCCTGACATAACATACTTTTTGCACTCCATAAACACATTCTTGTATTAAGAAAATAATGAAATGAAAATCGCTTATTGTCACAAGTAGGCGTCAATGAAGTTACTGTGAAAAGCCCCTAGTCGCCACATTCCGGCGCCTATTCGGGGAGGCCGGTACGGGAATTGAACCGTGCTGCTGGCCTGCCTTGGTCTGCTTTCAAAGCCAGCGATTTAGCCCTGTGCTAAACCAGCCCCTCATACAACTATACAAGAGCTGTGATAAAATAGCTCGACCCATTCTAGTATAAATTGTTTTAATAGAAATGCTTATTTGAAAAAGATGATTTATGAAGGCTAAATGTAAACTAGTTCCGCAAGCTAGTACTCTGCTGCTGCGTATGCACTTTTATAATATGAATACTTCTGAAATTGCTCAATGGTGAATTTCAAGAACACATCATTAGCAAGTAAATGTCGATAACGATTTGTAATTCAGAACTCCCTTTTATCAAAATGATTTAAATATTATCTGGAGTGCACTTCTGGGCTGCACGGTAGCACAGTGGCTAGCACTGCTGCCTCACGGTGCTGAGAACCTGGGTTCAATCCCGACCGCGGGTCACCGTCCATGTGGAGTTTGCACATTCTCCCTGTGTCTGCGTGGGTCTCACCCCCACAACCCAGAAGATGTGCAGGATAGATGGATTGGCCACGCTAAATTGCCCTTTAATTGGAAAAGAATTGGCTACTCTAAATTTATAAAAATAAAATTTGAGTGCACTTTATTTTTATGTTATAAAGCTTAATTTGTTACATTTAATTACATGTCACAATATTTCAGAGTGAATTACTACTGCTTTTGTGGCTTACATATGGGCATTAATGTATCTGAACACTGCTTAACAAACTAAAATTTGTACCATAAACCAGACTACACCAATACATTAAATCTTAGGAACTGCACTATTGACACAGGTGCTGAGCCTCAGCGGTGAGCATTGGTGGGGTGCTCCATGAGAAGAGTACTTGTGCAGCAGCAACGGGAAATGTGTGTGTTTCTGTCAGGATTTTAGTAGCAGTGCACATCCTTGAATATTTGGACAAAGGCTGTATTGGATCTGGTGCAGTGGCCCTGGCAGAGTTCAAGCAATTGGGAGGTTAGCTGGGGGTGGGCATATGAAGGAGAGGTTGCACAGGGGTCATGAAGAAAATAATATAATACTGCAAGCACACTGATCAAGTGAAGCTTAAATGGATGAAGCTATCACCGGCGTAACTGACAGCACGTCTGTGGTTGCTGGCACCAACAGCACATCAGGCTTCCCCTTCCTCCTCCGAGGATGCCAGGCACTTTCTTCGTGTGTCAGTTCAAATAAACTCTGCAACACTATATTGTAAAGGGCACAGAAAACCACAGCAAACCTGGAAACCCTTGCTAGGGTAAACAGATCTGTCAAGGAAAGGAAACCTTATCTTGTGCAAGCATATGGCTTGCTCAACTGTTGCTGTAGGTGTGACATGGCCCCTGTTGTACCTCCCCTGTGCCTCTGTGGTAGGGTTTCCCACTAGGAGCAGAAGCAAAGTCTTGAGTGTGTATCCCTTGTCTTGCAGGAGCCCAACGCGGAGGTGTTTTGTAGTAGACTTTTGCAGTGCATGAGGCTAGCAAATGATGAGTCATGGCAGCCCTCTGGGCCGCTGCAGCGCCAAGAAACGTCCCGCTATCCAATGGCACTTTGCCGTTGTTTTTTTTAACCTCAGGGAGATTCTCCCTGCGAGGCCAGGCTCAGAGGGATTTCCTGCTGACGGGATTCAGTAGGAAAGGTTCCTCGCAGATCGGGGTCCAGCAGCCCCGATCTCTTCTCCCTCGCCCCCCCCCCCTTTCAGGACCCCCGATTTCTCTACTCCACCGCTCCCCACAATCAGGCCCCACCTTCCATCATCCCTCACAACCTTGGGCAGGCTCATGGGAACCATCCCTCAACTTGGCAAGCCCCCCCCCCTTCCCCAGGGCCTGACCCCTGGCAGTGCCAACATGGCACCAGGGCCAAGGTGTCAGGGAGTGTGCCAGGGCACCGTCCTGTCCTGCCCTGTTCCCGACTGCCCAGCATCTCCAGTGGCCTGGTAACCCCCCACCCCCCCAACCCCGGTGCTGTAAATGTGGACCAGGCGTAGCCGGTGAATCTCAGACGCAGGTGAATCCGGCGTCCGGGTATTTACAAGAGCCATTAGGTTAATTTAAACATTTAGATCTAGATCTCGCCCAGTGAGGGTAAGATGCAAATCACGCCGGGTGAAGCGAGTCAAATGACTGGTGATTGACTCTGATTTGGGGCTCGGGCGCGATTCACCTGTTGCGCCCGGATCCGCGCCGGGCACAACATTGTCAATGAAACACGCTGTCACTTTTTCATCAGCAATTTGTTTTGTTCAGCTGTATATCCAATTCCCTTTTGTAAGCCATGATTGAATCTCGATCCACCATACTCTCAAGACAGTGCATTCCTGATCCTAACCACTCATCATGTAAAAAAAGCCTTTCCTCATGTCACCTCTGGGTCTTTTGCCTATCACTTTAAATAGGTGTCATAAGGTCCCCAATCTTTCCACCAACGGGACCAGTTTTTCCCTATCTGAACACCTATATGGGCGGCACGCTAGCACAGTGGTTAACATTGTTGCTTCACAGTACCAGGGTCCCAGGTTCGATTCCTGGCTTGGGTCATTGTCTGTGCAGAGTCTTCACATTCTCCCCGTGTCTGCGTGGGTTTCCTCCGGGTGCTCCGGTTTACTCCCACAAGTCCCAAAAGATGTGCTGTCAGGTAATTTGGACATTCTGAATTCTCCCTCATGTGTCCGAACAGACGCCGGACTGTGGCAACTGGGGGATTTTCACATTAACTTCATTGCAGTGTTAATGTAAGCCTACTTTTATTATTGTGACAATAATAAAAATTATGATGTTTCTTTTTTTTTTTTAATTTAGAGTACCCAATTAATTTTTTCCAATTAAGGGGAAATTTTAGCGTGGCCAATCCACCTAGCCTACACATCTTTTGGGTTGTGGGGGCGAAACCCACGCAAACACGGGGAGAATGTGCAAATTCCACACGGACAGTGGCCCAGAACCGGGATCGAACCTGGGACCTCAACCAGGCACGGGTAGAACATGCAGACTCCGCACAGTGACCCAAGCGGGAATCGAACCCGGGTCCCTGGCGCTGTGAAGCAACAGTGCTAACCACTATGATACCGTGCTGCCCGCGGCCAAACCAGCGTTTTATACTGAATTAAGAGAGGCGGAGGGTGCCCACTGAGGGAAGAATGGCTGCGGCAATGACCAATTGGCTGTTAACAGGTTGGAATTCTTCCCCTCAAAGTCCTGCTTCAGAGAGCTGCGAGTTACTCAGGAGGTTGCCAGTTCTCAAGACCAGCAGTGCCACTGTGGTCATTGCCAGTACTATACTCGATGAGACCATAGTAGATTTAATGGATTTTTCAACAACCCATACAGATGCTTGTCACACAGCAAGCCAGCTGGTCTCTCTGAAACTCTGGGTTGGATTCTCCGCCGTCGGGATGCTCCATTTTGCCGGGAGCCCGGGGGTTTCCCGAAGGCATGGGGCTGCCCCACAATGGGAAACTCCATTGACCAGCCGGCGAAACGGGGCATCCCGCCGGCGCGCTGAACCAGAGATCTGGCACGGTGGGACAGAGAATCCAGCCCTCTGTCTTTCCTATGAGGATTTCCAATCACCATATTTGAAGTACACGTTTTGGAATTCTCACCAAAAGTCGCTCCAACTCAGACAGCTTCAACAAAGGTTTCAATCTCACCTTCCGAGACTCCTTTCCTTTGGGTCTCCGCGTACATCAGGCTTCACCTTCCAAGCACACCTTCAGACCTTCAACCGTGCCAAGCAGAACACCACTGCTCCAAAGGGTACCTTTGCCCTTCTGGCGCACAGTCCGAGTCACTAACCTTCAGCTGCCCTCTTGGATCTTCTGGGCTTTTCTTGAGCCTACTTTGTTTCAAGTCTGCTCCTCACAACTCTTTCTCTCGGTTACGGGGATAGGGTGGATGTGTGTGCTTAGGTGGGGTGCTCTTTCCGAGGGCCGGTGCAGACATGATGGGCCGAATAGCCTCTTTCTGCACTGTAAAGTCTATTATTCTATGATTCTCTAACTTGGAACTTTTATCTCGATTCCTGTCATTTATCTTGATTCAGTGGGATCTATCTTTGATCCCTGTCTTTTTCCCTGCCTGAGACTTGCCTTCTGGGATTTCTTTTTGTCCCATTCCCTGGTTTGGGACCACATCTTAGTTTAGGGGCTCCTAACTGACCCCTTCCCTATTGTAATGATATGCATAAAGTAAGTTTGTACATAATGTTATGCATGACCTCTGACCACTAGGTGGCAATGTAAACCTACCACGTGACACTTGGCTGGGGAGTTGGGAGTAGATCGTGCTGGAGGATAGGTGTATTTTGCAGTAGCTCTACAATAGTTAATTAGTGTTATTAGTTTATTATTTTATTTATCCCAGTTATCTTATCACGCAGTTGTTTCATAATAAGTTATTTAAACCAGATGTTCTGTAGTTCATCATTCAATTCAGCCAGTCTACAGAACAGGATACCTATGTCCTGTTCTCCAGGACACCTTCTCTCGAATGGCACCCTGTTTAAGGTCACCTAATTTCGAGCTTTGCCATGTTTCAGTTCTTTTTTTCATTTTATTCCACAGAAGTGTGCCGGGCAATTCCTGGGGTGAAGATGTGAAAACAAACAATGTTTACATGTGCACCCATTCCCTTTCAAGCATAGAGGTTCCGAGGCCAACCAGGAACTGTGGTTCCTGGACTCGGAACTCCCAATCTCCGACAGCCATTTAAGGTAAGTATCGGAGTTTGTTACACACAACCCTTCTGAATTTTCGATACTCATTTTGGTTCTCATTGTATTATCAACCTGACATTTATCATACATTTCTGCTGTTCTTAGTCTACATCTCCAATATAGACTAGCTGTACATTAAAGGAGTGAAAGTCTTTCTGATTAACAAAAACTCTTGGCTGCTGATCTAAGGGCACCTTGATTGCCACAGGAATGCAGTCAATAATCCACGGACATGTGGATACCCTGTTCGTGAAGAAAAGCTGACAGCCCTCTGGGATTGCCTGGCCTCAGCCAGGTCAAAGTGAATATAGTTGGAGATCTTGGCAAACCAGACATGTGACCTGGATCACACAGATACGGATGCAGATTGTGAAATCCTGTATACGTAATCTGCAGCTCCCTGGAAGGTGTCAAATGTAAAGAAATTGAGGGTGGAGGTCACATTGACAGCCACAAGCAATGTGTGGCCATCTGCTCCTCTTGGGTAGATACTTGCAAATAACTGCCGCAAGTGTCTGGGTCTTCTGAGGCATTGTTGTTACTACAAACTGAGGAAGCTGATCTTTTGCCTATAAACCCTGACCGTGGGGTACCACAGTCTTTGATGGTGCTGCTCTGTGTCCATCCCTCCGTCCCATGCAGCTGCATGTGACTCTGAAGAATGCAGCTACGGCTACGGCTTTTACTGGAGTTGTTGGCCTGCCACAGTGGCAGCTGAGATGCTAGAAGCTGCAACTCTTCATCAGAAGACAAGAAATTACAGATTAGGTAGCCACAATGTTGCAGGGAAATGTCACAGGTTGAGATTGAGTTCAGTTGAATCCAAGGCATTTAATAGTTAGTGGACAAGGCTTCAATTCCCAAAGAGATCAGTGAATCCAGACTGAAGGCCGACTCCTAAGTGTTAGATTTTCTTTGTGGCTAATCACAGGCTTGTCAATTCCTGTCTTTATACTGTTATCAGATCAGTTTCACAAAATAATGGCTTCCGGCTGTGTACTCGCATTCGCCAATGTGGCAAGCTGTATAAACAGCATGGAATCTGTGTACTGGCTGAAAAAGTCAGAATGCAAGTTTAAAGAAGCTTTTAATTACATTTTTTAATTGTCTTAATGCAAGTGGACTTCCCATTGGTCCTGGAACCCAACCCTGAATTCCCAAAGAGGGCAAGATAGCTTCTTCAAGGAACTAAGCTCCCTGCACGTATACAAATCAATGAGTATAATTTTCCACATGTACACTCATGGATCCCAGCTCTACCTCACCATCACCTCTCTTGATCACTCCACTGTCTATTGCTTGTCTGGCATCCAGACTGAGCAGAAATCATCTCCAACAAAAAATGAGAAAGATCACAGCCATTACGTTCAGTTCCAATCAAACTCTGTTCTCTAGTTTTGGACTTCATCTCTCGCCCAGGTAACTGGCTAAGGCGCAAACAGACTGTTTGCAATCTTGGCATCATACTTGATGCTCAAGATGATCTACCAAACACAGACCCACGCCATCACTAACTTTTTCCATTTTTGGAACATCGCCTGACTAACCTGCTGCCTTACCTATGCATTTATCATCATAGAATTTACAGTTTACAGTGCAGAAGGAGGCCATTCAGCCCATCGAGTCTGCACCGGCTCTTGGAAAGAGCACCCTACACAAGGTCAACACCTCCACCCTATCCCCATAACCCAGTAACCCCACCCAACACTAAGGGCAATTTTGGACACTAAGGGCAATTTATCATGGCCAATCCACCTAACCTGCACATCTTTGGACTGTGGGAGGAAACCGGAGCACCCGGAGGAAACCCACGCACACACGGGGAGGATGTGCAGACTCCGCACAGACAGTGACCCAAGCCGGAATCAAACCTGGGACCCTGGAGCTGTGAAGCAATTGTGCTATCCACATTGCTACCGTGTGCCCCATCTTTAGGCTTCATCATTTCTGTGCCGTCCTGGCCGGCCGGCCCCCATATTTTACCCTCCATAAATTTGAAGTCATCGAAAACTCTGTTGCCTGTTCCCTAACTCTTATCAAGTCCCATTCCCCCATCACCCTTTCACTGGTTCCCAGTTAAGCAATGCCTTGATATTAAGATTCTCATTCTTCATTTCAAATCACTTCATGGTTTCACCCCTCCCTGTCTCTGTAATGTCCACCAGGCCTACAACTTTAGTGTCCGGAGTCCGGTGAGAAGAGTTCAACAAAAAGTTTATTGTCAAAGTTAACTACGTACAGCACAATTCAAGTCCCAGATGGAACTGCACACAACAGCTCCTACCCAGGCACATATCCCGCTGATGAGTCTCCACCCCTCAGCGGGAGAGCTTCTACGCCACGAGGCTCACAAGGAGATTAATCAGTTCATCCCGGTGGAGGTTATAACATCCCTTCCCCCCCCCGAAGGCCCTTCTGCAGAAGGTAGAGCAGGAGCGCAATTGCTCTTCTTTGCCCGCGGTTGCACTTCAAGCGGCTGCGAGGCTGGGTCTGTGGCTTGCCGCAAATCGAGAATGCCATTTCATTTTTCCAATTTTTTAGGAGCAATTTAGCGTGGTCAATCTACCTAACGCAAACACGGGGAGAATGTGCAAACTCCACACAGTGACCCAGAGCCAGGATCGAACCTGGGACCTCAGCGCCGTGAGGCAGCAATGCCGTGCTGCCCGGAACACCATTTTCTGGACAACCGCCTGGGGGTACTACCACTGGCAGCTGATCCTCAACCACATCGCCGTCGGAAATCTCCAATGCACAGATCTCCATGTCTGAGTCTGAGTCGATGAACTCCCACATCTCGGTATCGAGACCCTCAGATGGCGACCCCCCTGAGCACCCATGGGTCGAAGCATCACAACTAGAAGCTGATTCTTCCAGATAGGGCACAGTGCAATATCGGTCCCCTGCCTCCGAGGTGGTCCAAGTGCTTCCGCATTATACGCTCGCGTCCGTTTTTGGTAAGAGACTGGTCCCGACTGTCGTACCACTGTCCCAGGAACCTATTTGATGCCATCCACGAAGTTCCAGACGTGAACCATGTCTCCTGCTTGGAACTGTCTGGTCCACGTTCATGGGTCTGGGCCATACCTCTGCTGTTCCTGGCTCTGTCGTACCGTCCCGCCAATATCGGGGAACACAAGGCTGAGGCGCGTCCTGAGTCGTCTAATTCCACCGGTGCTACGCCGGTCACAGCGTGCGGTGTGGTGCGATAACAAAATAAAAACTAAGCCAGTCGTGTTTCAACGGATCCATTGTCTGCTTCATCAGACCCCTTTTGAAGGTTTGCACCGTCTGCTCAGCCAGCCCATTTGAGAAAGGGTGATACGGGGCTATGCGGATATGTCACGCCCCGTTGGTCTTCATGAATTGTCCGAACTCTTCGCTGGTGAAGGGGTAACCATTATCCATGACCAGCAGCTCCGGAATGCCATGACTACTAAAGTAGAGCTGGAGCTTCTCGACCGTCGCCATCGATGTAGATGACATTCGGTGGACTGCGCCACCCACTTGAAATGGGTATCCGCTATGAGCAGAAACATTGGACCCCTAGAAAGGCCCAGCAAAATCAGCGTAAACACATCCATGGCTGGTCGAGCCATTCCCACGGATGTAATGGCGGTGCAGGTGGGCATTTTTGTTGTTCTTGGCAGGTGGCACACTTTTGGGCCAGTCTTTCTATTTTGCCATCCAGGCCTGGCCACCGCATATAGCTATGGGCTAGCATTTTCATCTTTGAGACCCCCAGATGACCACTGTGCAGGTTCTGTAATATGAGATACCTGCCTTGGTGTGGGACCACGGCGCGAACACCCAAAAAAGAATGTCATCCTCTATGCTGAACTCCAACAGTTTGGTTGCAGAGGCCGCAGTTCTCCAGGCAGCTCCTTGTGTTGGCCCCCGTACAAGATAATGTAGCAGACTTTCACCTATAAGGGGCCTGTTTGTGTCCAATCAAATATATGTGCAGCAGTGACCGGCAAAGTGTCCATCAAATTCAGCATGGAGACCACTTTGTCGGCTCTCGGCGGAAACGGAGGCTGCGTCGGCAGCAGGGGCCTGCTCAACGCATCTGCAATTTGTGTGCATGGGCGATGCTCAAACACGTAGTCATCCACTGCTAGAATCAGGGCCCATCTCTGAATCCTGGCAGGTGCTATCGGTGTGATTGCCAAAGAGTCACAGCAACGGCTTGTGGTCCGTCACAATAGTGAACCGACGCCTGTATACGTTATGGTGAAACTTCATTACCGCGAACACGATGGCCAAACTCTCTTTCAATCGGAGCGTAATTCCACTCTGACATGGCCAATGACTTGGACGTGAATGCGACTGGTCGCTCCTTTCCATCATCCATCAGTGAGACAACACCGCTCCGATGCACGTTATCAAAAGAGGCTTAGTAGGGTTGTAATGCATCAGCAATCCTGACGATGTTTGTTGTTTTTTACTTGGGCAAAAGCTTCCTCCTGAGGTACCCTCCACGCCCATTCTTGCTGTTTTTTCAGAAGGGCCTGCGGACGGGAGAGTATGGTCGCTAGGCCAGGGATGAATTTTGCCTAATAGTTTACAAGACCTAGAAATGACCTCAACTGTCACGATTTCCAGTGGAGGCTTGTCGAATAGCTCGCACATTCTCCTCTACGGGTGCAATCTATCTTGGTCCACGCGATAATCCAAATAAGTGACCTCTTTTGGGGTGGAACACACGCCCTTTCGAGGCAGTTGCATGCCTCGGAAAACTGGCAGAGGACTTAAGTCAGGTTGCACTGAAGCTCCCTTTCCGTTGCTCAGGTGACCAACACGTGGCCCAAGTAGACTGCGGGAGTCCTCTTAGGATCTTCTCCGTCAAACGCTGAAAGATTGCACAGACCGATGACACTCCAAATGACAGTCGCGAGAATACATAGAGGCTTCTGTTGGTATTATTAGTCACATAGCGCCTAGAATCAGGGTCCAGCTCCAGCTGGAGACATGGATGGCTCATATCGATCTTAGAAAAAGAATGACGTCCGGCCAAGTCTGCGTACAGATCTTCTATCTGTGGCATCGGGTATCGATCCAGGCAGAAAGCCTTGTCAACTGTCAGTCCATCCGCAGGTGTTGTAGCCAGTTGCGGCCCAATATACTCAGCCCTTCACTATGATCAATGGCAGGCTAACTGCCTACTGCCCTTATGTCACCAGGGTCATTGCCGTACCTGCTATGGCAATTGGCTCCCCATATAGGTGTGATTCTCGCATCGTTGTCCTGCAGTTCCTAATCGTCTTCCAGTGGCAGACATGGAGTAGGAGGTCGCACATTTGGTAGCTCCCGCTTGTGAGGAAACTTTCGTACCTTTCCTCCCGTTTTTTTTGGAATTTCACTTGATAAATCAGTGGAGAGTGAGACAGTGAGGAGAAATCCCCCACCTGTGTATGGAGCAGTGGACTAGAAGTGGCCTTGTAAGGAGACATAGTCAAGCAAGGAACACGCGTGCAGAGCCGGCAGCGCAGGAGAGCATGGTGGAGTCACAGGATCCTGGTGCGGTGGTACAGTGGTCGACGGTACAGCTGGTGAAGTTGTTTGAGGAGAGCTTCGCCAAGCTAAAGAAAGATATGCTGGATCCGATTAAAGCATCAATCGATCGGGTGGAACAGGGTCTAGAAACTCATGGACGGGCGATTTAGAAGTTGGAGGAAAAGGTGTTCGAGCAAGAGGACCACTTAACCGCTTTGGAGGTCGAGGTGGAGCGAATGAAGGACCACCAGAAAAGGGTGCAGGAGAAGTTGGAGGACTTGGAGAACAGGTCCAGGTGATCGTCGGCCTCCCTGAGGGCAGTGAGGGTTCGGATGCGAGGGCATATATGGCAAGTATGCTGGACAAGTTGATGGGAGACGGGGCGTTTACGCGGCCCTTGGAAGTGGACAGAGCGCATAGAGCTCTTGCAAGGAAGCAGCAAACGAATGAACTGCCAAGGGCGATGGCGGTGCAAATGCACCGGGTGGAGGAACTGTTGCTAGGGGACAAAAGGGAGGTCGAGGACGGCGGAGGCCCGAGGGCAAGCCCGAGGAAGCGAGAGACGCAAGCTGGCGACTGGACTAAGAAGGGTGACGGCTAATCAGCAGGGGTGGGGGTGGTGGGGGTGGGGGGGGGGGGGGGGGGAGGACGCCCCGACTAGGCTGATTACTTGGCACATCAGGGCTAAATGGGCCGGTTAAGAGGGCTCGCATGTTCCGGCATCTGAGGGGATTGAAGGCAGACGTGGCAATGTTACAAAAGGCACACCGAAAGCTGATAGACCAGACCAGATTGAGGAAGGGGTGGGTCGGCCAGGTTTCCATTTAGGGCTGGAATCGAAGACCAGGGGGGTCGCGATCCCAATTAACAAACGGGTGGCATTTGAGGCAGGGAGAATCGTGGCAGACACAGGGGGCAGGTACATTATGGTGAGTATGACCACAAACTTGTGTTCTTACACAATGCCACCTCTCCTCGCTCCCACACCGACCCCCCAACCCAACTACCCACTTCCTAATCATGGCTATATTAGCCGCCCAGTAGTAGTTACAAAAGTCCGGCAGTGCCAACCCATCCTCCCCCTGCTTACGGTCCAACAACACTTCCTTCACTCGTGGGGTTTTACCCGCCCACACGAAGCCCAAAAACACCATATTCACCCATTTAAAAAAGGCCCTCGGGATAAAGATGGGGAGACACTGAAAGACAAATAGAAATCTGGAGAGGACCATCATTTTTATGGTATGTACCCTCCCTGCCAGTGACAGCGGGTGCATGTCCCATCTCCTAAAGTCCTCCTTCATGTGTTCTACAAGCCGGGAGAAGTTTAACTTGTGCAATGTCTCCCATTCCCAATCTACCTGGATTCCCAGATAGCAAAAGCTCGTTCCTACCATTCTAAACGGCAGCTCTCCCAATCTCCTCCCTGTCCCCTCGCCTGGATCGCGAACATCTCCCTTTTCCCCATATTCAATTTATACCCAAAGAACCTGCCAAATTCCCCCAAGATCCGCATAATCTCCCCCTTCCCCTCCAACGGGTCCAAAATGTACAGGAGCAGGTCATCCGCACAAAGCAAAACCCAATGCCCCCCCCCCCCCCCCCCTCCGCACCAGCCCTTTCCAGTTCCTGGAAGCTCTTAACGCCATAGCCAGTGGCTCTATGGCCAGAGCAAACAACAGCGGGGAGAGGGGCACCCTTGCCTTGTCCCTCGGTGCAGTTTAAAATAGCCCGACAACCGCCGATTCGTACGCACACTTGCTACTGGTGCCTGGTACAGCAACCGCACCCAATCAATGAAGCTCTGACCAAACCCGAACCTTCCTAACACGTCCCACAAATAATTCCACTCCACCCGATCAAAGGCCTTCTCCGCATCCATCGCAATCACCACCTCCATCTCTTCCCCACCCTCTCTGAGGGCATCATGATAACATTTAAGAGCCTTCTAACATAGGCCGTGACTTGCCTGCCCTTTACAAACCCCGTCTGGTCTTCCCCTATCACCCTCAGGACACAATCCTCTATCCTTGCGGCCAGTATCTTAGACAGCTGTTTGGCGTCCACATTCAATAGGGAGATCTGGCTGTATGACCCGCATAACTCAGAGTCCTTCTCTCTTTCAGAATCATTGAGATCGAGGCCTGCGACATTGCTGGGGAAAGGACTCCCTTCTCCCTTGCCTCATTAAATATCCTGACCAGCAGTGGGCCCAATATATCCGAGAACTTGTTGTAGAATTCTATCGGGTAGCTGTCCGGCCCCGGGGCCTTGCCCGACTGCATGACCTCCAGCCCCTCCATTATTTCCTCAATTTCAATTGGGGCTCCCAGCCCTTCCACCAGTTCTTCCTCCATCCTCGGCAATCTCAGCTGACTCAGGAACTGCCTCATCCCCTCCACCCCGGCCAGGCTTTCTGACTCATATAACTTGCTATAAAAGTCGACTTCCGGTGGCGGCTATGAAGGAGTAAATCGCACATTTGGTGGCTCCTGCTCTGGTCGGACTTTTTGGACCTTTCCCCCGTTTTTCTACCGGACTTGAATTGTAAAACGGATGTTAGTGGCAATTGTTTACTGAATTCCCACTTCGGTATATAGAGAGAAGGACTAGAAGTGTTCGTAAGGGCAGAAACAAAAAGACAGAGAAGGCTTGGGCTGTCGCTGCAACAGTAGACAGCATGGCGGAGGTTCGGACCTCTGGCTTGTCGACCCAGCAGTCTATGGAGCAGTTGATGCAAGTCATTCAGGAAGGCTTTGCTACGCAGAAACGGGACTGCTTGGACCTGATAAAAGAGTCGATTGAGCGGTTGGAGCATAGATTGGACGCCCAGGATCGGGCGATCCAGAAGGTGGAGAAGGCGCTGGCTGAGCAGGAGGAACATCAGACTGCGGTGGAGCTGGAGGTGGGGATGCTGAGGGACCAGCAGAAGAAGCTCCTGGAGAAAGTGGAGGACCTAGAGAATAGGTCCCGCCGGCAGAACCTAAGAAACGTCAGGCTCCGGAGGGGTCCGAAGGAATGAACGCATACATCGCAGACATGTTTGTGAAGCTGCTGGGGATGGGGCATTCTCCCGGCCCTTGGAGGTGGATAGGGCTCACAGGGCACTCGCGAGGAAGCTGCGAATGGGAGACCCCCCCCCCCCCCGAGGGCAATGGTGGTGAGATTCCACAGGTTCTCGGATAAGGAGCGCATTCTACAAGCAGACACGGAGCTGTAAATGGGACAATTACATCCTGCGGGTTTACCAGGACCTGAGTGTAGAGGTGGCCTGGAGGAGAGCAGGCTTCAACCAGATCAGGTTGATCCTTTTTAAGAAAAAGGTGAAGTTTGGGCTGTTATACCCAGCCTGTCTCTGGGTCATGCATGAGGATCAGCCCCTGAGGACGCGTTGGACTTTGCGAAAAAGAAGGGCTGGTGATAGATAGAGAACCGTTGAACTTGGCTGCAACGTTCATGTTTTTGTTTTTTCTTTTTGGTTTCTCTGTTCTTGTAAAAAGTTTCTGGTTTTGCGTTTCATGGAAGATATTTGTGATGCCGTTTGCATTGATTTGGAACCAGCAGTAGAGTTGAGTGAGTTAAGGTTTTCATTTGCACTGTTGGGGGATGGAGGGGTGCTTGTTTTGATCTTGGTGCTTTCTGTTGGGCAATTGTGTGGGGATTGTTTGATGTTGGAGTTTGTTTGTATGAGCGGGGGTGGGGGGTGGGGAGGGAACGATAGGTGGGAGACTATCGGGCACCGGGGCCACCAAGCTAGCTGGGCGAGCTAGCTCTCGGAAGCGCAGTGGGGGGTGTGCATATGTTTGGTTTAGTAAAGGGGTTGGGTTACAGGGTGTGGGGGCGGGGGAGTGAATGTTCTGCTTACGAGGGAGGGACTTGGGCTGAGGGACAGAGAGGAGGTTGGGGGCGGGGGCTGCGTGGGGATGGACCGGAGGGGCGCGGAGCACGGGCTGGAGGCGGGCCTAAAAAAGGGGATGGTTGATCGGCTGGGGGTGGGGGCAATGAGCCCCCCAACTAGGCTGATCACCTGGAATGTTCGAGGGTTAAATGGGCCGGTCAAAAGGGCACGTGTGTTTGCGCACCTTAGGGGATTGAAGGCGGACATGGTAATGTTGCAGGAGAAGCACCTTAGAGTAACGGACCAGGTTAGACTGAGGAAAGGCTGGGTCAGTCAGGTCTTTCAGCGGTGGTGTGGGAAGCACTGAAGGCGGTGGTCAGGGGGGAGCTGATCTCAATCCGGGCCCATTGGGAGAAGGTGGACAGGGCAGAGACGGACCGACTGGTAAAGGAGATACTACAGATTGAGAGGAGGTATGCGGAGACCCCAGAGGCAGGGCTTTTAAGGGAACGGCGGAGGTTACAGGCGGAGTTTAGCTTGCTGACCACAGGGAGGGCGGTGGAGCAGCTGAGAAAGGAGAGTGGGGTGATCTATGAACATGGAGAGAAGGCCAGCAGAATGCTTGCACAGCAGCTTAGGAAGAGGGAGGCAGCTAGGGAGATAGGGAAAGTGAAGGACGGAGATGGGAACCTGGTTGGTGATTCAGTAGGGGTGAATAAGGCGTTTAGGGCTTTCTACAGCAGGCTGTACAGGTCGGAAACCCCTACGAGCCCGGAGAGGTTGAGGCACTTCTTGGAGGGGCTGAATTTCCCAAAGGTGGACAGGGAGCGGGTAGAAGGGCTGGGGGCCCCAATCGGCCTGGAAGAGATATTGGAGGGCTTGAAGGCCATGCAGGCGGGTAAGGCCCCGGGTCCGGACGGGTACCCAGTGGAGTTTTATAAAAAATTCTCGGGGATGTTGGGGCCGGTGTTGTTGAGGATGTTCAATGAGGCAAGGGAAAGAGGGGTGCTGCCCCCGACGATGTCACAGGCAACGATTTCGCTGATTCTTAAGCGGGACAAGAACGCGGAGCTGTGTGGGTCCTACAGGCCGATCTCCCTATTGAATATAGATGCCAAGTTGCTGGCCAAAATCTTGTCCTCCAGGATCGAGGATTGTGTTCTGGACGTTATTGGGGAGAATCAGATGGGGTTTGTTAAGGGCAGGCAGTTGGTGGCCAATGTAAGAAGGCTGGTAAATGTGATCATGATGCCCCCGGAAGGTAGTGATCACAATGGATGCAGAAAAGGCTTTTGATCGGGTAGAATGGGATTATCTGTGGGAGATACTGGGAAAGTTTGGATTCGGGCGGGGCATTATTGACTGGGTCAGGTTACTGTATCAGGCTCCTGTGGCAAGTGTACAGACGAATAGGACAACATCGGACTATTTTAGACTGCACCGGGGGACGAGAGAGGGATGCCCCCTCTCCCCACTGTTTGCGCTGGCTATAGAGCCGGGGAGCGGGGGGGTGGGGGGTGCACAGGGTTTCGCTCTATGCGAATAACTTGCTTCTGTACGTTTCGGACCTAATAGAGGGGATGGAAGAAATCATGTAGATTTTAGGGGAATTTGGCCAGTTTTCTTATGTTCTTATGTATAAGCTTAATATGGGAAAGAGTGAGATGTTTGTGGTCCAGGCGAGGGGACAGGAGAGGCGACTGGGAGAGCTGCCGTTTAGGTTAGTAGAGGGAAGCTTTAGGTACCTAGGCATCCAAGTGGCGCGGGAATGGGACCGGCTGCATAAATTGAATCTGGCCCGGCTAGTGGACCAAATGAAGGACGGGAGATGGGACGCGCTTCCGTTGTCTCTAGCTGGGAGGGTGCAAACGGTGAAGATGACGGTCCTCCCGAGATTCCTATTTGTATTTCAGTGTCTCCCCATGTTTATTGCGCGGTCCTTTTTTAAGCGGGTCAACAGAGTGATCACGGGCTTCGTCTGGGCGGGCAACCCCGCGAGTAAGGAAGATAATGCTTGAGCGGAGTCGGGGAGAGGGCGGGCTGGCGCTGCCAAATTTTAGTAACTATTACTGGGGGGCTAATATAGCCATGATCAGGAAGTGGGTAGTGGGGAAGGGGTCGGCATGGGTACGTATGGATGCGGTTTCATGTAAGAGCACCAGTCTGGGGGCATTGGTAACTGCGCCTCTGCCATTCCCACCGGCACGGTCCTCCATCAGTGCAGTGGTGGTGGCAGCCCTGAGAGTTTGGGGCCAATGGAGGAGGCATGTGGGAGCAATGGTCTGGGCCCCAATTTGTGATAATCACCGGTTTGCCCCGGGGAGTATGGACGGGGGGTTCCGGTTATGGTGGAGAGCGGGGAATGAGAGGATGGGGGATATGTTCATAGAGGGGAGCTTTCCGAGTACGAGGATGCTGGAGGAAAAGTTTGGGTTGGCGAGGGGAAACTAATTCAGGTATCTACAGGTGCGGGACTTCCTTTGTAAACAGTGTCAACCTTCCCACTCCTACCGCTAAGGGGGATTCAGGACAGGGTAGTTTCCAGAGCGTGGGTAGGAGAAGGGAGCGTCTTGGAGCTTATGGGGTCGGAGAGACACAGACCGAGGAGCTAAAGCGCAAGTGGGAGGTGAGATAGAGGATTGTCTATGGGCAGACGTGTTGAGTAAAGTCAACGCATCCGCAACATGTGCCAGGCTCAGCCTGATACAATTTAAGGTTGCTCACCGGGCTCACATGACAGTGGCCCGGATGAGCAGATTCTTTGGGGTGGAGGACAAGTGCGCAAAATGTGCGGGAGGACCAGCGAACCATGTCCACATGTTTTGGACATGTCCAAAGCTTGGGGGATTTTGGCAGGGGTTTGCGGACATCATGCCCACGGTGTTACAAACAAGGGTGCTACTGAGTCCAGAAGTGGCGATTTTCGGGGTGTCAGAAGACCTTGGAATCCAGGAGGAGAAAGAGGCAGACGTTCTGGCCTTTGCTTCCATTGGAGCCCAGAGACGGATACTATTAGCATGGAGGGACTCAAAGCCCCCGAAGTCGGAGACCTGGCTATCGGACATGGCTAGCTTTCTCTGTTTGGAGAAAATCAAGTTCGCCTTGAGAGGGTCACTGTTAGGGTTCACCCGGAGGTGTCAACCGTTTGTCGACTTCTTTTCGGAAAATTAATCATCAGCAGACGGGGGCGGGGGGAAAGAGTAGTTTAGATTAGAGTAGGGGGTTAATAAGGGTGGGACCTGTACAAAAGGTAAATGGCTTTTGCACTATTTTTATGGTTCCATGTATATTGTTTATTTTGTTGTCGTTACTATACCAAATATATCTCAATAAAATGTTTATTAAACATTAAAAGACCTTAAACACCTCATTCACCCCCACTGGGTCCAGGACCGCATTCCCACCTCTGTCCTTTACTCTCCCTATCTACTTGGCCACCTCCCTTTTCCTCAGCTGGTGTGCTAGCATTCTACTGGCCTTTTCCCCATACTCATACACTACTCCCCTTGTCTTCCTCAGTTGTTCCACCGCCTTCCTCGTAGATAACAACCCAAACTCCACCTGTAACCTTCGCCGCTCCTTCAGTAGCCCCGTGTCCGGGGCTTCCGAATATCTCCTATCCACCTGAAGTATCTTCCCAACCAACCTATCCCTCTCTGCTCATGCCACCTTTTCTCTATGGGCCCGTATCAAAATTAACTCCCCTCTAACCACTGCCTTCAGAGCTTTCCACATCGTTGCTGCCGAGACTTCCCCAGTATCATTTTTTCCAAATAGTTCAGGATGGACTTGCTCACCCGCCCACATCTCCCAGCATCTACTAATAGTCCCATATCCAGCCCCCATGACGGGCGCTGCCCTCTCTCCATACTAACCAGCAGATCCACCCAATGTGGGGCATGATCCGACACCGCGATTGCCGAGTACTCGGTATCCACCACTCCCGGCAGCAGAGCCCTGCTCAGGATAAGAAAGTCGATCCGAGAATATACTTTGTGGACATGGGAGAAAAAAGAAAACTCCTTCACTCTTGGCCGTCCAAACCTCCATGGGTCTACTCCCCACATCTGCTCCATAAACCCCCTTAATTCCTTCGCTACAGCTGGCACCCTCCCGGTCCTAGATTTTGACCGATCCAATCCTGGATCAATGACTGTATTGAAATCTCCCCCCATGATCAGATCATGTGACTCTAGGTCCGGGATCTTACCTAACACCCACCTCATAAATTCCACATCATCCCAGTTTCGTGCATATACATTCACGAGTACCACACGCATCCCCTCAAGCTTCCACTGATAACGGCACCTCTGCTGTTCTCGCCGGCCCGGTTCCACAAGCCCGGTGGTAGTGGCGGCTCTGAGAGTCCGAGGGCAGTGGAGGAGATATAGGAGAGCGGAGGGAGCATCGGTCTGGGCTCCGATTTACAACCACCATCGGTTTGTGCCGGGAAGGCTGGATGGAGGGTTTTGGAGATGGCAGAGAGTAGGAATTGAGAGGATGGGAGATCTATTTATAGATGGGAGCTTCCCTAGCTTGAAGGAGGAGAAATTTGAACTGCCAGCAGGGAATGGGTTTAGATATCTGCAGGTACGGGATTTTCTGAGAAGGCAGGTTCCGACCATGATCATAATGAATGGTGGAGCAGGCTCGAAGGGCCGAATGGCCTCCTGCCCCCTTTTTTCTATGTTTCTATGCATATCCTGCAAAATTCTGCCGATCAACCTATTCTACATTTACTGCTGGTGTTTGCCTGCACTTCACCCAAGTTTACTGTTTATTATTGCCGAAGAGGACATGCACTCAAGTTCAAATTTCCAAGGGAAACTCCTGGCAGGCTTAAATTTTCAGTAAGCTTAATACAAAAAAATTATAACATAACTTAACTGCGTGAAGCTTGGTCACTTAATGACATGCGGGATGGATTTTGGGATGGTTGCATAATTACCATTTCTTTCTACTTTGGGAAATATAACAATGCAATGCCTTTTCATAGAATTTCATCGAATTTACAGTACAGGAGGCCATTCGGCCCATCGAGTCTGCACCGGCTCCTGGAAAGAGCACCCTGCCCAAGGTCCACACCTCCACCCTATCCCCATAACCCAGTAACCCCACTCAACACTAAGGGCAATTTTGGACACTAAGGGCAATTTATCATGGCCAATCCACCTAACCTGCACATCTTTGGACTGTGGGAGGAAACCGGAGCACCCGGAGGGAACCCACGCACACACGGGGAGGATGTGCAGACTCCGCACAGACAGTGACACAAGCCGGAATCGAACCTGGGACCCTGGAGCTATGAAGCAATTGTGCTATCCACAATGCTACCGTGCTGCTTTTTGAAGCTGCTATTCAGTGAGAAAGAAGATGAAAGGACTGTTAATCTATGTTTGAGCCAATTATTTGATACACATATTGCCAGGACATTAGCTTACATTACAAATGATCCATAGGCTAATCAGGAAGGATATAAGTGGCTGAGGTTAATCATATAGTTATGAACTATAAAACTCAGATTAGCAGTAGTAGCCTGGCCGAGGAGTTCACAGATTGCTTTTCAGATAATTTCTTAGATCAGCATGTTCTGGAACTAACTAGAGAACAAGTTATATTATACTTGGTATTGTGTAACTTGACAGGATTAGTTAATGATGTCAGAGTAAAGGCACCCTAGGTAGCAGTAACCACAATATGATTGGCTTTTACAGCCATTTCAAGAGTGACAAGTGGTTCTAAGACTGGCATTTTAAACTTAAATAAGAGAAACTATGTGAGCGTGAAAGTTAAGCTAGACTTCCGGTGGCAGCCATGGAGTGAGTGGTCACTTATTTGGTAACTCCTGCTCGTGGTGGACCTTTGGGACCTTTCCCCCCTGATTTATGGTGGAATTGATCGACAAATCAGGAGACTGGTGAAGTAGAGGAGAAAGATTCCCCATCAGTGTATAGATTCGTGGACCAGAAGTGGTCTGAAAAGGAGAGAAAGTTGGTTGAAGACATGAGTGGAGTTGAGAGCACAGGAGAATATGGCGGAGGGTCAGGGACCAAAATTGCCGGCCCAATGGTCAACGGAGCAACTGGTGGCCTTTCTCCAGGAAAAACTTGCTGAGCAAAGAAAGGAATACCTGTGATGCGACCATCAATTCACACGAGACAATTAGTAGAAGTGAACAGTGGTTTTAATAAGCTAGATCTGTGCCTGCCTGCGATTGCTCTGGACTGAGTGCTACCTACAAGCTGCAGATCCCTTTACCACCGCCGAGGGGGCGGAGCCACAGGCGGAGCCCACAAGGGCATCAACTTAATATAATACAATACAGTAGTGAATTGTAGCAGCAATACATTCACCCCGTTAAAAAATTGAAGTCCAGCGGGGGTGAAGTGGACCCACAGATCGAGTCTGTCCGGCGCCTTGATGGTTCTCTGTGATCGCCTCAGCTCCGGCTTCTCTGTGGGCACGGGTGTTGGGCTCGTTGACTCTGGGAGCGTGTCGTCTGGAGCTTCATCGCGGTGTGTCGGCAATGGGGGAAGGAGTGGGTGTAGGCCGTGTAGGGGTGGGGGTGGTGTTCGGTGTGTGGGGGGGGGTGGGGGAGGGAGGCGTAGGTGATGGTCGCTGGGGAACCGGCGGTGGCCAGATCCCGGAGGGAGACTGTGTCTTGTCGGCCGTCGCGGTGCGCCACGTAGGCATACTGAGGGTTGGCATGTGGGAGCTGAACCCTCTCGACCAGGGGGTCGGACTTATGGCTCCTCACGTGCTTCTAGAGGAGGACAGGCCCCGGTGTTGTCAGCCAGAACGGAAGCGCGACCCCGGAGGTGGATTTTCTGGGGAAGATAAATAGACGGTCGCGACAGGTCTCATTCGTGGCTGTGCAGGGGAGCGACCGAATGGAGTGGAGCGTGTCGGGGAGGACCTCCTGCCAACGGGAAACCAGGAGACTTCTGGTAGGGCCAGAAGGACGGCCTTCCATACCGTCGTGTTCTCCCTCTCCACCTGTCCGTTTCCCGGGGGTTGTAGCTGGTAGTCCTGCTCGAGGCAATGCCCTTACCGAGCAGATACTGACGCAGTTCATCGCTCATAAACGAGGAGCCCCAGTCACTGTGGACGTAAGTGGAGAAACCGAACAGGGTGAAGATGCTGTGCAGGGCCTTAATGACGGTGGCCGCGGTCATGTCGGGGCATGGGATGGCAAAGGGGAAACGGGAGTACTCGTCAACAACGTTGAGAAAATACACGTTGCGGTCAGTGGAGGGGAGGGGCTCTTTGAAATTGACGCTGAGGCGCTCAAAGGGGCGGGATGCCTTCACCAGGTGGGCCTTGTCTGGCCGATAGACATGAGGCTTGCACTCCGCGCAGACTTGGCAGTCCCTGGTCATAGCCCTGACCTCCTCGGTGGAGTAGGGCAGGTTGCGGGCCTTGATGAAGTGGAGAAGCGGGTGACCCCCGGCTGACAGAGGTCATTGTGGATGGCCCAAAATCGGTCATCTTGCGCGCTGGCGCATGTGCCGCGGGACAGGGCATCTTCCCAGGTCGATACACGAAATCGTAATTATAGGTGGAGAGTTTGATTCTCCACTCAAGATTTTATCATTCTTGATCTTGCCCCGCTGTGTGTTGTTGAACATAAATGCTACCGACCGTTGGTCGGTGACGAGGGTGAAACTCCTACCAGCCAGGTAGTGTCTCCAATGCCGCACAGCTTCCACAATGGCTTGAGCTTCCTTTTTGACAGGAGTGTTGAATCTCGGAGGCGTTGAGGATACGGGAAAAGAAGGCCACGGGCCTGCCTGCCTGGTTAAGGGTAGCGGCCAGGGCGACATCCGATCACGGCGCTCTCCACCTGGAAGGGGATGGACTCGTCCACCGCGTGCATCGCGGCCTTGGTAATGTCTGCCTTGATGCGGCTGAAGGCGCATCGTTAGGGGAAAGATGGTGGCTTTGATAAGTGGGCGGGCTTTGTCCGCATAGTTGGGGACCCACTGGGCATAAAATGAGAAGAACCCCAGGCATCTTTTCAGCACCTTGGGGCAGTTGCAGGAGGGGGCGCATGCGGTCGAGGTCGGGCCCTAGGACTCCATTTTCCACGACATAGCCAAGGATGGCTAGTCGGGTTGTGCGGAAAACGCATTTCTCCTTGTTGTAGGTGAGATTGAGGGCTTGGGTGGTTTGGAGGAACCTCTGAAGGTTAGCGTTGTGGTCCTGCTGATCATGGCCGCAGATGGTGACGCTTTCCAAGTACGGGAACGTGGCCCACAGCCCGTACTGGTCAATCATTCGGTCCATCGTTCTTTGAAATACCGAGACCCCATTGGTGACGCCGAAGGGGACCCTGAGGAAGTGGAAGAGGCGGCCGCCTGCCTCAAAGGCAGTGTAGTGGCGGTCTTCCAGGCGGATTGGAAGCTGGTGGTATGCGGACTTCAGATCTACCGTGGAGAAAACCCGGTAGTGTACAATCTGATTAACCATGTCCGCTATGCGGGGAAGGGGGTACGAGTTGTGTGTAACGATTTATGGTCTACCTGTAGTCTACAACCATCCGGTTCTTTTCCCCGGTCTTGACGACCACCACTTGGGCTCTCCAGGGGCTATTACTGGTCTCGATGATCCCCTCCCTCAAGAGCCGTTAGACCCCCGACTTGATAAAAGTCCTGTCCTGGGCACTGTACCGTCTGCTCCTAGTGGCGACGGGTTTACAGTCGGAGGTGAGATTCGTGAAGAGCGGGGGAGGGGCGACCTTAAGGGTCGCGAGGCTACATACGGTGAGAGGGGGTAGGAGTCCGCCGACCTTCAGGGTCAGGCTTTTGAGGTTGCACTGGAAATCCAGTCCTAACAGGAGAGGAGCGCAGAGGTGGGGGAGGACATAGAGTTTTAAATCGGCGTACTCGGCACCCTGTATCGCGAGGTTCGCGACACAGTACCCCCGGATCTGCACTGAATGTGATCCAGAAGCAAGGGAGATTGTTTGGGATGTGGGGGAAATCTGGAGGGAACTGCGCTTACCGTGTCCGGATGGATGAAGCTCACCGTGCTCCCAGAGTCAGACAGGGCGTTCGTGCCCATTGACCCGGACAGTCATCATGGAGTTCTTGAGGTGCTCGGGCCATGACTGGTCAGGAGTAACAGTGCCAAGCTGCGGGTAGCCGGCGTGATCGGTGGTACCGGGGTGGTCCCAAGATGGCGGCCCCCATCGGTCGCACGTGTCGGGTGGTGTTGAAGATGGCGGCCAAGATGGCAGCCCCCATGAGTCGCACGTGTTGGGTAGGGTTAAAGATGGCGGCCCCCACAGATAGCACGAGGCGAATGGCGCGTCAGAAGGCAGGCACGCAGCCACGCTGCGGGGTCTGCGGGCCTGTGATTTTGGAACTTTGGGACGGGCCAACGAGACTTTGGCAAAATGTCCTTTTTTGCCGCAGTCGCTGCAGGTTGCGTTCCGAGCTGGGCAACGCTGCCTGGGGTGCTGGTTCTGACCGCAGAAATAGCAAGGCGGCCCCCCCGGGTTTGGCGGGCAGCCGCGCAGCACAGGCCTGGGAAACCCTCGGGTCGGGTGATGGTCGCACCTCCAGCGCCCACGAGGAAATTGCGTGGTCGGAGGGGAAAGCATTTAGGCTCTGGAAGGCTACCTCTAATGAGGTGGATAGTTTTACCGTCTCTTCTAGGTCAAGGGCGCCCTTTTCGAGCAGGCGCTGTCTGACATAGTTGGACCAGACTCCAGCTACATAGGTGTCCCGGATGGCGAGTTCCACGTGCTGAGAGGCCGTGCCGTCCTTGTATTTGCAGTTTCGAGCGAGTAGATATTCAGGTCGCATAGATATTCCTCCAGCGATTCCCCGGGACGTTGACGACGTGTAGTGAGGAGATGCCGTGCAAACACTTCGTTCACCGGACTCACGTAATGTCTTTTCAGGATCGCGACCGCGTCTGCGTACGTGGTCGCGTCTTCGATTAGTACAGATATTCTGTGGCTCAACCGGGCGTGGAGGAGACTCTGCTTCTGTGCCTCGGTGACGGCGGGCGAGGAGGAGGCGGCGAGGTATGCCTCAAAGCAGCGGAGCCAGTGTGAAAAGATTCCTTTTGCTTCAGCTGCCTGTGGGTCGAGTTCCAGTCGATCAGGTTTGAGGGCGGCTTCAATTGCGATATCTTAGCTTGTTAAATTGATGCGACCATCAATTCACACGAGACGATTAGTAGAAGTGAACAGTGGTTTTAATAAGCTAGATCTGTGCCTGCCTGCGACTGCTCTGCACTGAGTGCTGCCTACAGGCTTCAGATCTATATACCACCTCCGAGGGGGCGGAGCCACAGACAGAGCCCACAAGGGCATCAACATAACACAATACAATAGTGGTGAATTGTAGCAGCAATACGTTCACCACAACCTGGCTCCGATTAAGACGGGGATTGACCGTGTGGAACAGAGACTGGAAGCCCAGGGCCAGGAGATCCAGAAGGTGGAAGAGGTGGTTGCTGAGCACGATGAGCAGTTAGCCGCGATGGCGGTGGAAATGGGACTGATGAAGGCCCACCAGAAGAAGCTACAAGAGAAAGTGGAGGATTTGGAGAACAGATCGCGCCGGCAGAACCTGAGGATTGTTGGCCTGCCGGAGAGCAGCGAGGTACAGGACGCAGGTGCATATGTGGTGCGTATGTTCGAGAAGCTGCTGGGGGTAGGTGCGTTTGCTCAACCCTTGGAGGTGGAGAAGGCGCACAGAGTGCTTATGAGGAAGCCGCTGAGGAATGAGCCTTCCAAGGGTGATGATGGTTCGAATGCACCGGTTCCTGGACAAGGACCAGATCTTGAGGTTGGCCAGGCAGATGAGGAGCTGCATATGGCAAGGCAATGACTGCATATTTATCAGGTGAAATCGGCCCTCTTTAAGATGGGGGTGAAGTTCGGCATGCTGTACCCAGCGTGTTTGTGGGTCACTTATGAGGGCCAGGAACTTTACTTTGGATCACCAGATGAGGCGATGAACTTTGTTAAGGGCAGGGGGCTGGCAGGTGATGGAGGACATTAAACTTGGCATCGAGTAATTGTGTTCCTGATTTGCTGCTAAATTTTTCTTTTTTCTTCTGGTTTTGTATGTATTGTTTTGCACTAGGTTTTGGGCCGTTGCTCAGTTTTGTATCCGGGTTAACTTTGTTCTTGAGCAGCACGGTGGTGCAGTGGTTAGCACAGCTGTCTCACAGCGCCGAAGTCCCAGATTCAATCCCGGCTCTGGGTCACATTCTCCCCGTGTTTGCGTGGGTTTCGCCCCCACAACCCAAAGATGTGCAGGGTAGGTGGATTGGTCACGCTAAATTGCCCCTTAATTGGAAAAAATGAATTGGGTACTCCAAATTTTTTTTTAATAGTTGTTCTTAATGGGGGATGGTGAGTGGAATTTTCTTCTTTGTGTTTGTTGGGGATTGTGATGTTTTGCATATGAATGTTCGAGCGGGGGAGGAGGAAGGTCAATGGTGGTAGAATGCTTGGCGCCATGGGCGGGGGCTACCAAGCTAGCTGGGCAGGCTAGCTCACGGAAGCGCAGTGGGGGGGGCGAGCAAGCGATAAAAGTTTGTTGAGGGGGTTGGGAATGTTATTTTGTCATGGGGGGGGGGGGGGGGGGGCGGGAGGGGGGGGGTATTGATCTGCTGACTGGGGGAGGGACTGGCGCTTGGAGGCAAATTGGGGGTCGATGACGGTGGGCCTAAGGAAGCGCGGGACGCGGGCTGGAGGCTGGCCTAAGGGCTATGGTTGATCGGCAAGGGGGGGGGGGGGGGGGGCTGCCCCCGACCAGGAAGGCTGATGTGAAAGGGTTGAATGGGCCGATCAAGAGGGCTCGCATGTACGCGCACCTGAGAAGTTTGAAGGCGGACGTGGCAATGCTACAGGAGGCAGACCTGAGGGTGGTGGATCAGACTAGGCTGAGGAAGGGGTGGGGTTGTGCAGGTATTCCATTTGGGGCTAGACTCTAAAACTAGGGGTGTAGCGATTTTGATCAATAAACGGGTGTCATTTGAGGTAGGGAGCAGAGTGGTGTTCTTGGGGGGTAGGTATATTATGGTGAGTGGGAAGCTGGAGGGGATGCTGGTGGTATTAGTGAATATCTATGCACCTAACTGGGATGAATGGAGTTTATGAGGCGGGTGCTGGGGAAGATCCGGGGGGGTTTGTGGAACAGATGGGGGGCGGGGGTGCAGATTGTGGAGGTTCGGACGACCAAGAACCAAGGAATTTTCTTTTTTTTCCCCCACGTGCACAAAGTGTATTCCCGTATCGATTTTTTCGCTTTAGACAGGGCTTTGCTGACGGGGTGGTAGATGCCAAGTATTCGGCGATTGTTGTGTTGGACCATGCCCCACACTGGGTGGATTTACGGGTGAGCAAGGAGGGGGGCCAGCGCCCGCAATGGAGATTGGATGCAGGACTATTAGCGGATGAGGAGGTGGGTGTGCGGGTGAGGAAGGCTATCCAGAGTTATGTGGAGATAGATGACATAGGGGAGGTTTCGGCGGCAACGGTATGGGAGACACTGAAGACCTCCTTAGTGGGGAGCTGATTTCTGTACTGGCTCATAGGGAGAAGGTGGAGCGGGCAGAGATGGATAGGCTGGTTAGGGAGATTCTCCCTGTGGATAGAAGGTACTGGGAAGCCCTGGAGGTAGGGTTGTTAACGGAGCAGCAGAAGCTGCAGATGGAGTTTGGTTTCATATCCACAGGGAAGGCGGTGGGGCAGTTGAGGAAGGCGAGAGGGGCGGTATATGAATATGGGTAGAAGGCCAGTAGGATGTTAGCACACCAGCTCAGGAAATGGGAGGCGGCCAGGTAGATAGGAAGAGTGAAGGATAGAGGGGGAAACATGATTTTGGATCAGCGGGGGTGAAAGGGGTGTTCAAGGAATTTTACAGTCGGCTGTATGAGCCAGAGTCCCTAGCTGGGGTGGAGGGGATGAGACAATTCTTGGAGGGTTTGGAGTTTCCGAAGGTGGCGGAAGGTTGGTGGAGAGGCTGGGAGCCCCTCTCGGGATTGTTGATGTAGTGAAGGGATTGGAGGCCATGCAGTCGGGCAAGGCCCCGGGGCCGGACGGATATTCAGCGGAATTCTATAAGAAGTTTTCCGGGGTTGTGTGTCGATTACTGGTGAGGGCATTTAATGATAGGGTGCGGGGTGTTCTTCCCCCAACAATGTCACAGGCTTCGATCTCATTGATTCTGAAGCGGGAGAAGGACCCAGAGCAATGCAGGTCATATAGACCAATCACCCAATGCAGATGCCAAATTGCTGGCGAAGATTTTGGCCTCGAGGATAGAGGATTGCATTCCAGGGGTGATAGGGGAGGACCACGCGGGATTTGTCAAAGGAAGGCAGTTAACGGCCAATAATAGAAGGCTCTTGTATGTCATCATGATGCCCTCCGAGGGGAGGGAGGTGGAGGTCGCTATGGACGCAGAGAAGGCGTTCGACCGGGTGGAGTGGAAGTATTTGTGGGAGGCCCTGGGGCGATTTGGGTTTGGGCAGGGCTTTGTAGACTGGGTCAGGTTGCTGTACCAGGCGGCTGTGGCGAGTGTGCGGACGAACCGAGTGAGCTCGGACTATTTTAGATTGAGCCGGGGGATGAGGCAGGGATGTCCACTCTCCCCACTGTTGTTTGCCTTGGCTATAGAGTCATTGGCGATGGCACTGAGAGAGTCAAAGGGATGGAAGAGTCTGTTCCGGGGGTGCGGGGGCGGGAGGCGGTGGAGCACAGGGTCTCGTTGTATGCGGCCGACCTACTCCTGCATATCTCTGACCCGTTTTGGGGGGGGGGGGGGGCATATCTCTGACCCGTTTGGGGGGGGTGGGGGGAGGAGAGATTATGCGGATCTTAGGAGAATTTGGCCGGTTCTCGGGTTCTAAATTGAGCATGGGTAAAAGTGAGGTTTCTGTGATCCAGGCAAGGTGATAGGGGAGGAGGCTGGGGGAGCTGCCGTTTAAAGTGGTGGGAGGGAGTTTTAGATACTTGGGAATTCAGGTGGCACGAGAATGGGAACAGTTACATAAATTAAATCTGGCCCGGTTAGTTGAGAAATGAAGGAGGACTTTCGGAGGTGGGACATGCTCCCACTGTCACTGGTGGGGAGGGTAAAGACCGTAAAGATGACGGTTCTCCCGAGATTTTTGTTTATTTTCCAGTGTTTCCCTATTTTTATACCAAAGGCCTTTTTTAAGCGGGTTAATACGGTGATCTCTGGTTTGTTTGGGTAGGTAAATATCCCGCGAGTAAGGAAAGTGCCGTTGGAGCAGAGCAGAGGGGCGGGGGACGCAGGGTTGGCCCTGCCGAACTTTAGGAATTACTACTGGGCGGTTAATAAAGCCATGATCATGAAGTGTGTAGTGGGGGTGGGGGTTGGGTCGGTATGGGAACGGGTGGAGGCGGCATCATGTAGGGGCACAAGTTTAGTGGCACTGGTAATGGCACCTCTGCCGTTCTCGCCGGCTCGATACGCCACAATCCCGGTGGTGGTGGCGGCTCTGAGAGTTTGGGGGCAGTGGCAGAAGCATATGGGAGTGGAGGAGGCATCGGTGTGGCAATCACCGGTTTGTTCCAGGGAGGAGGGATGGGGGGGGTTTCGTAGGTGGCACAGAGCAGGGGATTGGGCAGCACGGTGGTGCAGTGGTTAGCAATGCTGCCTCACGGCGTCGAGGTCCCAGGTTCGATCCCGGCTCTGGGTCACTGTCCGTGTGGAGTTTGCACATTGCCCCGTGTTTGTGTGGGTTTCGTCCCTACAACCCAAAGATGCACAGGGTAGGTTAATTGGCCATGTTAAATTGCCCCTTAATTGGAAAAAAAGAATTGGGTACTCTAAATTTTTTATTTTTTTTAAAGCAGGGGATTGAGAGGCTGGGGGATCTGTTTAATCGATGGAAGCTTTCCAACTGGGGCTGGTTTAGCACAGTGGGCTAAACAGCTGGCTTGTAATGCAGAACAATGCCAGCAGCGCGGGTTCAATTCCCGTACTGGCCTCCCCAAACAGGCGCCGGAATGTGGCGACTCGGGGCTTTTCACAGTAACTTCATTGAAGCCTACTTGAGAAAATAAGCGATTATTATTACTTCCTTGTTTGGAGGAGTTTGAATTGCTGGGTGGAATGGGTTTCACTATCTGCAGGTGAGAGACTTTGTACGAAGGCAGGTTTCGACCTTTCCGCTTCTACCGTCACAGGGATACAGGATAAGGTCGTTTCAAAAACGGGGTGGGGGAGGGGAAGGTCTCGGAAATTTGAGGAGCTCATGGAGTGGGAGGGAACCCAGGTAGGGGAGGTAAAGCGCAAATGGGAAGATGAGCTGGGTAAGGAACAAGAGGCAGGTCTGTGGGAGAATGCTTGGAGTAGAGTCAACACGTCCTCATCATATGTAAGGCTCAGCCTGATACAATTCAAGGTGGTTCACCTGGCACACGAGCAGGTTTTCTGGAGTGGAGAACAGGTGTGTGAGGTGTGCAGGAGGACCCGCAAATCATGTCCACATGTTTTGGGCATGTCTGAAGCTTAGGGGATTCTGGCAGGGATTTGCTGATGTCATGTCCTGAGGTGGCGATCTTTGGAGTGCCAGAAGGCGTGAGAGTCCGGGGGGTGGGGGAGAAAATTACGTTCGCCCTGAGCGGATCAATCTTAGGGTTCGTCCGAAGATTATCAACTTCTTCAGAGAAAGCTAAACTGTTAGCAGATACAATAGGGGGGGTGGGGGTGTTAGGGAATGAGGGGGTGTTGGGGGGGGGGGGAAGAGTTAGTTTAGTTTAGGCAAGATCAGCCTCCTCTACCAGACACCCCCCATGCCCCTCCACAGGCACCACTATAATAGGACTCTTTTCTCACCCCCCTTGCCTGAGGGCTCCATCAATAGAGGGTCCCCCACAGGGACCCCTGTAATAGGGAGACCCCCTCCAAAGGGGCCTCTACAATAGGGATCGTCCATAGGGACCCCTTACCTAAAGGAACCCCCACCACTGACCGTCCCCCCAAAAAGGGACCCTTGTCTGGAAGCTAGAGAGCAGTCCAGACAGGGGCAGTGGGAAGCATTATAGATGTAATACTTACCTTCCGCTCCACGTGTCCATTCCTCAAAGGAGAGCAGCCATGCCTGTGTCTGATTCCCACAGATCCATTCGCTGCAAGCCATTCGTAGCTTTCCAATAGTGGTCTATGATTGACAGCTTGTAAAAACCATCTGCAGCTTTGATCCATTCATATCCTTTTCGGTTTCAGTGGCCTAAGTGGTGAAACCCTAATGGTTGTAAACACTGACCACGTCAAAGAGAGGTAAGTGCAGTGAAATCATCACCCTTGAATGATTGGAATACACTTCGTGCTTGGAATGCACTTACGTCCATTTTCTAGGGGGAGGGGAGTCTGTGAAGGCAAGGGGTTCCTGTGAGGGGTCATCCCCGATTACAGGGGTCCCCGGGGGTGTCCCTATTACAGGGGTCAGGGGAGGAGGGGGCTGGTTGGGTTACCCCCGTACTTGAAGGTAGAGGGGGCACTGCCAAGCCAGCAGGAGCACTGTCAGGGTGACAGTGCAAGGGTGCTTGGGCGCCAATGCCAATGGTCAGGGCCCGGGAGTGACCATGCCCATGAAAGAAGGGTAGGAGGGGAATGTGCAGGGCAGTTAAGGTGCCTCTAGGAGGTTTGAAAGGAGTGACGGTTGGGTGTCGTGGAAGGGGAGGGCCTGAAGGGGCCCCCCAAGGGACCCTATAGCTGTTGTGGTCATGTGTGTCGTGGATGACATTGCCCATTGGTGGGGGGGGGGGGGGTGTGGGGGACCCACAAGCTCACTTAGGGATTGGGGCACACTTTCAAAATGGCGGCCCAATCTCGAAGTTCAGCTCACAGTGATGAAAGAAATTCCAAGTGTGGGGCTAAGCCGGTAGGAAACTCCTCAGAGCCCGACTAAGTGTCGTTAGATCGGGGTGGGGGACTCCCAGCAAAACCCACCACAAATGACTTTAGAAACTTTTCTGTTAAATCGCACCCACTGTGTGCAGTTATGGTCTCCTTATTTAAGGAAGGATGTAAATATTTTGGAGACGGTTCAGAGGAGGTTTTTTATTCTTCCATGGGATGTGGTGTAGATGGAGCCACATGAAGGCCAGACTGGATAAAGATGGCAGAATTCCTTCCATAAAGGACATTCGTGAACCAAATGGGTTTTTATGATAATTGACATGGTCATCATCAGACTTTTAATTCAAGATTTTTTTACTGAAATCAAATTCCACAAGCTGCCATTGTGGGATTTGAACCTGGGTCCCCAGAGCATGACCTTCAGTTTATGGATTAGTAGTCCAGTGACAATATCACTGTGCCACTGCCTCTCCTCCCTGGTTTACTAGATTGATACCTGGAATGAGCGAGTTGTCTTCTGAAGATAGGCTAGGCAGGCTGGGCTTACTCCCACTGTAGTTTCGAAGAGTGATGGATGACTTGATTGAAGTATACAAGATCCTGAACAGTCTTGACAAGGTGGATGTGGAAAAGATGTTTCGTCTTGTGGGCGAATCCAGAACTAGAGAGCATAGTTTTAAAATTAGGGGTCACCTTTTGAGGACAGAGATGAGGAGAATTCTTTTCTCCGAGAGTTGTGTGACTTTGCAGTTCTCTGCCTCAAAAGGTGGTGGAAGCGGGGGGTCAATGAATGTTTGTACGGCAGAGGTAGATAAATTCTTGTTAGGCAAGGGAATCAAAGGTTATCAGGGTAGATGGAAAGTGAAATTCGAAACAGAAACAGATCAGCCATGATCTTATTGAATGGCAAAGCAGGCTCGAGGGACCGAAATGTTTACTTCTGCTTCGATTTCATATGTTTGAGGAAAAATTATTGAGGATTGTGTTAATGTTCCCTGTTAAAGAAAGTGTCTCCTTTATGCTGCGTGTTAGCTGCAGATGTTCTGACAGCAGATGGCACAATTCATGTTTTGTACTCACTTGGTGCCTCAGAGCCAGTTTGCCATAGGGATTGTCACATGAGTATACATGGTTTGCAGATTTGGTTGATGCCAAAATGATAAAGCTAGCTTATGTAGTTCTTGTGTTACTGTTCCTTCTTGCATGCCTTTCCTATTGTGTAACACTGATCATAAGTGGTTAATATGTGCGTTGATTGCTTTAAAAAGGATTAGGTCATTTTACGTTAAGCAATGAGATTATAGAACATAGAACATTACAGCGCAGTACAGGCCCTTCGGCCCTCGATGTTGCGCAGACTTGTGAAACCACTCTAAAGCCCATCTACACTATTCCCTTATCGTCCATATGTCTATCCAATGACCATTTGAATACCCTTAGTGTTGGCAAGTCCACTACTGTTGCAGGCAGGGCATTCCACACCCTTACTACTCTCTGAGTAAAGAACCTACCTCTGACATCTGTCTTACATCTATCTCCCCTCAATTTAAAGCTATGTCCCCTCGTGCTAGGCATCACCATCCGAGGAAAAAGGCTCTCACTGTCCACCCTATCCAATCCTCTGATCATCTTGTATGCCTCAATTAAGTCACCTCTTTTATGGATTAGAAGAATGCACTCATATAGATACAGCACAATGCTGTGTGAAGTTGATATCGCCTGACTAAAGCAATTTGAAAGACAATTGGATTTGGATAAAGTGCTAGATACAAAATTAAATATAAAATTAGGGGTGGCAAGGTGGCACAGTGGTTAGCACTGCTGCCTCACAGCGCCAGGGACCCGGGTTCGATTCTGACCTCAGGTGACTGTGTGGAATTTACACATTCTCCCCGTTTCTGTGTGGGTTTCTTCTGAGTGCTCCAGTTTCCTCCCACAGTCCAAAGATGTGCAGGTTAGGTGGATTGGCCATGCCAAAATGCCCCTTAGGATGGGATTGCAGGAATAGGGCCGAGGCGGGGTGGTCTTTTGAAGGGTCCGTGCAGACACGATGGGCCGAATGGCTTCCATCTGTACTGTAGGGATATGATAAATATTCTGGAGGTATTCTTGATTTTCCCAAGGATCATGTTGAGAAACGGATTAAAATTCTTGAAGAGCAGATTTCATGATCAGCATATGGAAAGGGTTTAAAAGGGCCAAGGTGGTGTTTTGACTTTTGTGTATTGTTACATTCTTCTTGAAAAAGTAGCTATTCAAATACTTGAATACAATGGCTGGTATGCAATCTGTTTGTGACTTGCTATTGTACCTGACACCTTTTACTAGTATGCCAACATTCTGTTGTG
This sequence comes from Scyliorhinus torazame, assembly GCF_047496885.1. Lineage (NCBI taxonomy): Eukaryota > Metazoa > Chordata > Chondrichthyes > Carcharhiniformes > Scyliorhinidae > Scyliorhinus > Scyliorhinus torazame. The sequence goes on from NC_092715.1 coordinate 97,674,768, forward strand.
CTGATATTACCTTTGCGACTTTTTTTGGTTGCTCTTCTTCCATGTACAGATCCCATGTAGTTTTCACCGGGTGAGTACACGTTGCCAAGCTTTTTGTTGAAACGTACTGGTTTGTTTCTCGTTGAAGACATCCTGAACATGTATCTTCAATTACCATTTTCACACAATCGGCTATAGAAGATGCTAGGCCCTTAAAAGCATTTCTCCAGTCACATTCTAGAGATACTGACTACAACGTAAATAAGCAATAGAGTCACAATTAAAAACGAGAAAGCACAATTTATAGAATAGCGTCATAGAATTAAACAGCACAGAAAAGGCCTTTCGCTCATCGCGTCTGCACTGGTCAAAAACATCCACCGATCCATTCTAATCCCATTTTCCAGCACTTGGTCCATAGCCTTGCATGCCCTGGGATCGCAAGTGCACATCTAAATACTTCTCAAATGTTATGAGGGTCTCTGCCTCCATCACCCTTTCAGGCGGCAAATTCCAACCTCCCACCACCCTCTGAGTAAAAAAAGCTTTTCCTCACATCCCCTCTGAACCTCCTGCCCCTTATCTTAAATATATGCCCCCTGGTCATTGACGCCTCCACCAAGGGAAAACATTTTTTCCAGTCTACTCCTAGAATAGCCAGTGTGGTACCATTATTCAAGAATGGAGGAAGAAACAGACCAGGAAACTACAGGCCAGTCAGTTTAACCTTAGTGGTGGGGTAACTATTGGAAGCAATTTTGAGAATTCTGCATTTGGAGAGGCAGGGATTAACCAAGAACAGTCAACGTGGTTTTGTTAAGGGGAGGTCATGTTTGACCAACTTAATTGAGTTTTTCGAAGAGGTGGCCAGGTGCGTAGATGAGGGAAATGCATTTGATGTAGTCTACTTGGACTTCAGCAAAGCTTTCGATAAGGTCCCGCATGGGGGCTGATAGGGAAGGTAAGACCTCATGGGATCCAAAGAAATCTGGCAAATTTAAAAGAAAAATTAGCTAGCTACGCTGTTATAATAAACCAGAAATGAATTTTCGGTGGCGGCATGTTGGGTGGCTCCTGCTCGAGTCTTGATTTTTTTTTTTTAAAAGAGTTTAATACCCAGTCCCAGTCGCACTTTCTTTGGCAATTGAGCACAGGAAGGCATAAGGAAGGAGGGGGATGCCGATAAACCAAATGAAAACTGCTGTGAAGAAGGGAATGAGTGAAGGTTCGCCATTGAGCGAAAGGGTTAGCTTGGGAGCTGGAAAGATGGTGGAGACTGGGAAGCTGGTTGGGGCCGCACTGCTTACGGCAGAAAAGATGACTGAGGTGATGGCTTTGGAACTGGAGAAACAGTTTGCAAAGCACAAGGAGGTGATGAGGAAGGAGATGATGACGACACTGAAGGTGCTGGTGGAGGAGGCAATTTCCCCGGTGAAGTTGGCGGTGTCGAAGGCATCGGCCGAGGTGCGGGAGCAAGGTAGGAAAATGAAGGAAATGGATGAAGCCATGTCGCAGCACAGCGATCAGATCACCTCGATGGGTGAGGAGCTGCAGAGGGTGGTCGAGGCCAACAAAGGGCTGCGAGCTAAATTGGAGGATCTGAAAAACAGATCGAGACGGCAAAACATGAGGATCGTTGGCCTGCCCGAAGGGGTGGAAGGCCCCGAGGCCGATGGAGTACTTTGCCAAGATGTTGGCGGAGTTGGTGGGGAATGGAGAAGATCTCTCCCGGTACAAACTGGACCGGGCCCATCGGTCGTTGGGGCCTAAACCAAAGACGAATGAGCTGCCAAGAGCAGTGATTGTTTGTTTCCACAGGTACCATGTGAAGCAGAAGCTCCCTAGTTGGGCGAAGCAGAAACAGGAGGTGCAGTGGGCTGGAGCTGGTATATGTATATACCAGGACTTAATTGTGGAGTTAGCAAGGAGGCAGGTGACTTCCGGGTGCGGCTATGCAGAGCTAGGTCGCATATTCGGCAGCTCCTGCTTGGAACGGACTTTTGGGCTCTTTTACAGGGCCCCCACGGCATTTGTTTGACATTTCCCGGTGTGGGAAGAAGGCTGCAATATTCCCCCGACAGTGTCCCCCAGGAAGGGTATGTCTCTTGGTTGCCAGACACACGCAGAAACAGTAAAAGATTTGGCTGCAACTGCAGGATAAACAGGGCCTCTTCCAGCATGCAGGCGGGGGAAGGGCAAGCTTAAAGCTGCAAGCTGACCTGAGGGCCTGTATCAAAAGTGAATTCTAGCAGCAGAGGGAACAACTGTGAAAAGACCTCATCAAGGCCACTGAAGGGACTTCCGGTTGCGGTGATGCCTAGCTAGCCGCACGCTTCGGCGGCTCCAGCTCCGACGGACCTTCGGGCTCTTTTAAGAGCCCCAACGGGGAATTTTTCGACGACGCAACCCGGTGTGGGGCGTGTGAGAAGGGAGTCCCCCCCAAACGAAGGAGGAAAAAACCGGCGGCGGCGGCTGCAGCGCGAGGAATCGTCGACCAAAGGGTCAGAAAGAGAGAAGTACAAGATGGCGGCGGAGAAAGCGCAGGCGACATGGGGGCCTGAGCATGAAATTATGAGACGGTGCGTGGAGCTGCTGAAGAGGGAGGTGCTGACCCCGTTGCTACAGGCAATTGAGGGGCTCAAGGAGACATTAAAGACCCAGGAGACAGAGCTCCGTGTGGTGGAGCAGAAGGTGACAGATATTGAGGACGAGATCCTGGGCCTGGCGGTTAAGACACAGACGCACGAGGCACTTCATAAAAAGTGTACTGAAAGGATCGAAGCCCTAGAAAATGGAGCGCGAAGGAAGAACCTTCGGATACTGGGTCTCCCTGAGGGTGTGGAAGGAGTGGACTGTGGAGTGTACGCAAGTACGATGCTGAGCTCACTGATGGGTGCTGAGGCCCCTACGGGCCCCTTGGAGGTGGAGTGGGCAAATCGGATTCCGGCGAGAAGACCAAAAGCGGGAGAACCACCCAGGGCGATAATCGTGCGATTTTACCGCCTTAAGGATAGAGAAGAGGTCCTGAGATGGGCTAAAAAGGTGCGGAGTAGCAGATGGGAGAATGCAGTGGTACGGGTATACCAGGATTGGAGTGCGGAGGTGGCGAGAAGGAGGGCGAGCTTCAACCGAGCCAAAGAGGTGTTGCATAAAAGGAAGGTGAAGTTCGGGATGCTGCAGCCGGCAAGACTATGGGTCACGTATCAGGAGAGACACCATTATTTCGAGACGGCGGAGGAAGCATGGACCTTCATCAAAGAAGAGAAATTGGATCGGAACTGAGGGACTGATGCTGCAGGAAATGTTATTGTTAATGTTACGGTGGAAGTTAATTGAGAAGTAAACAGGGAAGGGGGGAGACATTGGGGAAATGTGGGCGCCGGTGAGGGGGGAAAGACGGGACATAGTTGGAGAATGGGGAAGGGGAGGGGGAGGGGAAAGGGAGCTGCGCCATAAGAGGCGGGTCAGGTAAAGGGATGTTCCCGCACCATAAAGAATAAGGCGGGAAGACAGGCGCAAGGCGGATGGGAGTTCCCCACATGGGGGGGGTCGAGGAGTGAGCAGGAGTAGCCGGGGTCAGTTGAAGTCAGCTGACTTACGGAAGTAATATGGGGGGAGCAATCATGCTAGAAAGAGATCTAGCGGGGAGGGGGAGGGGGGGGGGGAACAACTGGGTTGCTGCTGCGGAAATCCAAAAGGAAATGGCTAAAGAGTGGGTGGGCGGGGATGGTGTGCGACGCTGGGGGAGCGAGCGGGAGCGCGGAGGCGGGATATGGGACTGGCCTAGAGAAGGTAATGGCTAGTCGACACGGGAGGGGGGCAGGTAGCCCCCTAGTGAGGCTGATCACGTGGAACGTGAGAGGCCTGAACGGACCGATAAAAAGGGCCAGAGTGCTCGCGCATTTGAAAGGACTAAGGGCAGACGTGGTTATGCTCCAAGAGACGCACCTAAAGGTGGCGGACCAAGTTAGGCTAAGGAAAGGATGGGTGGGACAGGTGTTCCACTCAGGACTGGATGCAAAGAATAGAGGGGTGGCCATTTTGGTGGGGAAACAGGTCGCATTTGAAGCAAAGAACATCGTAGCAGATAGCGGAGGTAGATATGTAATGGTGAGTGGCAGGCTGGAGGGAATGGAGGTCGTGTTGGTTAACGTGTATGCCCCAAACTGGGACGATGCGGGATTTATGAGACGGATGCTGGGGCGTATACCGGACCTGGAGGTAGGAAACTTGATTTTAGGAGGGGACTTTAATACGGTGCTGGACCCGGGGCTAGATAGATCCAGCTCAAGGACCGGAAGAAGGCCGGCAGCGGCCAAGGTACTTAAGGGGTTTATGGACCAAATGGGGGGAGTGGATCCATGGCGATTTCTTAGACGTAGGGCTAGGGAGTTTTCCTTCTTCTCCCATGTCCATAAAGTGTACTCCCGGATAAATTTTTTTGTTTTGGGAAGGTCGTTGATCTCTAGGGTGGAAGAAGCTGAGTACTCAGCCATAGCGGTTTCGGATCATGCCCCACATTGGGTGGACCTGGAATTAGGAGAGGAAAGGGAGCAGAGAACACTCTGGCGATTAGATGTGGGACTGATGGCGGATGAGGGAGTGTGTGCAAGAGTGCGGGGGTGTATTGAGAGATATCTGGAGGTCAATGACGACGGCGAGGTCCCTGTGGGAGTGGTATGGGAAGCACTAAAAGCGGTGGTCAGAGGAGAGCTGATCTCCATTGGGGCCCACAAAAGGAAAACAGAGGCCAAGGAAAGGGAAAGATTACTGGGGGAGATTTTAAGGGTGGATAGGGAATTTGCAGAGACCCCGGAGGAGGAATTGTACAGGGAGAGGAGACAACTCCAGACGGAATTTGACCTTCTGACCACCAGAAAGGCGGAGGTACTGTGGAGGAAGGCACAGGGGAGGAGGTATGAATATGGGGAAAAGGCGAGTCGCCTGTTGGCTCATCAATTGCGAAAGAGGGCAGCAGCGAGGGAGATAGGAGGAATTAGAGACGAAAGGGGAGACACGGTGCGAAGGGCAGGAAAGATAAATGAGGTGTTCAAGACCTTCTATGAGGAACTGTATAGGTCTCAACCCCCAGAGGGAGAGGAGGGGATGCGGCAGTTCCTGGACCAATTGAGGTTCCCGAAAGTGGAGGAGCGGGGGGTGGTAGGCCTGGGGGCACCGATTGGGGTGGACGAGGTTATTAAGGGACTGGGAAGCATGCAAGCAGGGAAGGCCCCAGGACCAGATGGGTTCCCGGTGGAGTATTACAGAAAATATGTGGACTTGTTGGCCCCGTTGATGGTGAGGACGTTCAATGAGGCCAGGAAAGGGGGGACTCTACCCCCGACGATGTCGGAGGCGACGATATCGTTAATTTTGAAGAGGGATAAAGATCCGTTGCAGTGCGCCAAATTGTTGGCAAAGGTACTGGCATCGAGGATAGAGGACTGTGTCCCGGGGGTGGTGCACGAAGACCAGACAGGGTTCATAAAAGGGAGACAACTGAATGTTAACGTGCGACGACTATTAGGGGTGATAATGATGCCCCCAGTGGAGGGGGAGGCAGAGATAGTGGCGGCAATGGACGCAGAGAAGGCATTTGATAGGGTGGAGTGGGAGTATTTATGGGAAGTGTTAAGGAGGTTTGGGTTTGGGAACGGGTTTATTAGCTGGGTTAGACTTCTTTATGGGGCTCCAACGGCAAGCGTAGTTACAGGTCGACATAGATCGGAGTATTTCCGACTATATAGGGGAACAAGACAGGGATGCCCGCTGTCTCCATTGTTGTTCGCGTTGGCAATTGAACCTCTGGCCATGGCGTTGAGAGACTCCAGGAAATGGAGAGGGGTGATTAGAGGGGGAGAAGAACACCGAGTCTCGTTATATGCGGATGACCTATTGTTATACGTGTCGGACCCAGCGGGGGGAATGATAGAGGTTATGCAAATTTTGAGGGGGTTCGGGGATTTCTCGGGGTATAGGCTAAACATGGGGAAGAGTGAATTATTCGTGATACATCCAGGGGACCAGAGTAGAGAGATAGAAGGCTTGCCTCTAAGGAAAGTGGAAAGAAACTTCCGATACCTGGGGATTCAGATCGCTAGGAGCTGGGGAACCTTGCACAGACTTAATCTGACACGGTTGGTAGAACAAATGGAGGAGGACTTCAAGAGGTGGGACATGCAGCCTCTATCGCTGGCGGGCAGGGTGCAAGCAATTAAGATGATGGTCCTCCCGAGGTTCTTATTTGTATTTCAATGTCTCCCTATACTAATCACTAAGACCTTTTTTAATAAAATAGACAGGAGCATCACGAGCTTCGTGTGGGCAGGGAAAGTTCCGAGAGTAAGGAGGGGGTTCCTTCAGCGTAGTAGGGACAGAGGAGGATTGGCACTACCGAACTTGGGAGATTATTATTGGGCCGCCAATGTGGCAATGATACGTAAATGGATGATGGAGGGTGAGGGAGCGGCGTGGGAAAGACTGGAGAGAAAGTCCTGTAAAGGGACGAGTCTAGAGGCGCTGGTGACGGCGCCGCTACCGCTCTCACCTAAAAAGTTTACCACGAACCCGGTGGTGGCGGCAACATTGAATATCTGGGGACAGTGGAGGCGACAGAGAGGGGTGCGGGGAGCCCTGGTGGGGTCCCCAATCAGGAACAACCATAGGTTCGCCCCAGGAAGAATGGATGGAGGATTTCAGAGCTGGTTCCAGTTGGGAATTAGGAGGGTGGGAGATTTATTTATAGATGGGACTTTTGCGAGCTTGGGAGCATTGGAGGAAAAGTATAAGTTGCCCCGGGGAAATTTCTTGAGATATATGCAGGTGAGGGCATTTACTAGACAACAGGTGAGGGAATTTCCGTTGCTCCCGACACAGGGGATACAGGACAGGGTGCTTTCAGGGGTGTGGGTCGGAGAGGGCAAGGTGTCAGAGATTTACCGAGAGATGAGGGAAGAGGGGGAGGAGTCGGTGGGCGAACTAAAAGGAAAGTGGGAAGAAGAACTAGGGGAGGAGATAGAGGAGGGTATGTGGGCTGATGCCCTAAGCAGAGTAAATTCCTCTTCCTCATGCGCCAGGCTTAGCCTGATTCAATTTAAGGTGCTACATAGAGCACACATAACGGGAGCAAGATTGAGCAGGTTCTTTGGAGTGGAGGACAAATGTGGGAGGTGTGGCGGGAGCCCGGCAAACCACGCACATATGTTTTGGGCATGCCCGGCACTGGAAGGGTATTGGAAGGGAGTGACGGGAGTGATTTCGCGGGTGGTGAAGGCCCGGGTCAAACCAGGCTGGGGGTTAGCTCTATTTGGAGTTGCGGAAGAGCCGGGAGCGAAAGAGGCCGACGTTGTGGCCTTTGCGTCCCTAGTAGCCCGGCGCAGGATCCTACTCATGTGGAAGGAGGCGAAACCCCCCGGACTGGAGGCCTGGGTAAATGATATGGCGGGGTTCATTAAACTGGAGCAGATAAAGTTTGCCCTGAGAGGATCGGCTCAAGGGTTCACCAGGCGGTGGCAGCCATTTCTCGACTACCTAGGGGAACGTTAGAGGGAAGACAGATGACCAGCAGCAGCAACCCAGGGGGAGGGGGGGGGGAGGTTTAGTTTAGGTCAAAGATAAAGGGGTTTTGTTACTTGTGTATTGTTTAAAATTTCTGTATTGTTATTGTTGCGTTTGCTTTGTAAGAGGGGAAAAATTGTTTGGGAAAAAATTTTCAATAAAACATTTATAAAAAAAAAAGCAAGGAGGCAGGTGGCCTTTGGCCAAGTGAAGACAGCACTGTATAACAGTGGGGTGCGGTTTGGCGTCGTGTACCCAGCAAAGTTGAGGATGACCTACAATTCCAGAGACATTTATTTTGAGACAGTGGAAGTGGCGGAGGCGTTTCTGAAGGCGGAAGGATTGGGGTAGAAGTGAGGAATGGGAGTGGGTACTGGTCTTGGACCGAGGAGAGAGGAGATGATAGAGTGTATATAGTTCTATTTTTTATTTTGTGCTGTTATCATATGGGTTAAATGGGGTACAGTGTTGTTTTCGGTGAGGCAAGAGTGGGTTTTTTTTCTGTAGCAACGGTTTTTCTGGAGTCTGTATGTTTGCACTGGATTTGTCGGTTTGAAGGGGATTTGTATTTTCTTCTTGTTATCCTGGAACCAAGCGGGGGGGCCCACACCAGAAAGCTTAAGTCGGCTAGTGAACGGAGGTTGGGGGGGGGGGGGGGGGTGCTGCAGACATTGGAGCCTGATGAACAGGTTTCAATGGGCATAGATGTGAAAAGCAGGGGGATATTTACTGGGTGAGTTGCTTTCGAGAGGAAGTGGCTGAGGGAATTCTGGGAGCCGGGGGGGGGGGTTTGATGGCAACAATAGAATGGGGCATGCCAGGCCCAGTGGGCAGGGCCCGGAGTTATGATGATGGTGGATAGGAGGGGTGGTGTGGGGGTGGGGAGAGAAAGACCCCCAATTAGGTTAGTTACGTGGAACGGGAAAGGGTTGGGGGGGCCAGTGAAGAGGTCGAGGGTGTTTTGCACACCTAAAATGTTTAACGACCAATGTGGTTATCTTACAGGATACTCATTTGAGGGTGAAGGATTGGGTGAGGCTCAGGAAGGTCTGGATAAGCCAAGTGTTTCATTCGGGGTTTGACAGTAGGGCCCAGGGAGGGGGGGTAGCGGTTCTGGTCAATAAGAGAGATGGAGAAGGTGGTGGCAGACCAGGGGGGTAGATATGTGATAGTAACGGGGGCATTGGAGGGAAGGTTGGTGGCGTTGGCAAGTGTGTCTGGCCCTAACTTGGATGACGTAGGGTTTGTGATGAAGGTGTTTGGGCCATTCCGGATTTGGATTCGCATGAGCTAATAGTGGGTGGGGACTAGAACTTTGTGCAGGAGCCAAGGGTGGAGAGGTCACAGCCGTGCTCGCTGGCCCAGTTGGGGGGGGTTGAAGGCGCCGACTGGGCTTATGAGGGAAATGGGAGGAGTGGACCTGTGGAGGTTCTTGCACCCAAGGGAGCGGGAGTATTCGTTTTTCCCCTTGGTCCGCAAGGTTTATTCGAGGGTCGACTTTTTTGAAGTAGAGAAGGCACTGTTGGCTGGGTTAGGGTGTCAAGAGTGTTCGGCGATAGCAATTTCAGATCATGCATCGCATTGGTCTTGGAGAAGGGGACAGTGCAGAGACCAGGGTGGAGATTAGACGTGGGATTGCTGGGGGACCGAAGATTTTGTGAGAAGATTGGGAGGGCTATTGAGGAGTACGTGAGTTTTAACTGCACAGGGGAAGTATTGCAGGCAGTGGTGTGGGAAGCCCTGAAGGCGGAGGTATGGGAGGCCCTGAAGGCGGTGGTGAGGGTGGAGGTGATATTGTTTAAGTCTAAGCTGGATAAAGGGGAGAGGGCGGAGCAGCAAAGACTGATAGATGAGATGTTGGAGGTGGACAGGAGGTACGCGGGGGATGCAGATGCAGCACATTTAGACTGAAGGAGGGAGCAACAGGCGCGTTTAAATCTGTTATCCATGGGAAAGGCGGTGCACCAATTGAGGCGGGTGAGGGGAGTAGTTTATGAGTATGGGGAGTAGGCGGGCACATGTTGGCAGGCCACCTTCGGAGGGAGGCGGCGGCGAGGGAAATTGTCCAGGTATGGAATATGACGGGGAAATTGGTGGTGGACCCTGACCAAATTAACAGGGTGTTTGAGGAATTCTATGAAAAACTGTATAGATCGGAGCCGCCGGGGAAGGATCAAGGGATGCGGGAGTTCCTGGGCGGTCTAGAGTACCCGAGGTTGGGGGAGGAATTTAGAACCACATTGGATAGGTCAGTAGGGGAACAGGAGAAAAAGGAGGCAACTGGGCGGATGCAGTCAGGGAGGTGGCAGGTCCAGATGGGCTTCCAGTGGAGTATTATAAGAAATGTAAGGACAAGTTGACGCCGCTGATGGTGGAGATGTTTGAGGAGGTGATAGGGAAGGGAGTGCTGCAGGCCTCAATCTCCTTGTTGCTGAAGAAAGATAAGGACCCGACGGAGTGTGGGTCGTACAGGGCTATATCGCTACTGAATGTGGATGCGAAGATATTAGCGAAGGTACTGGCAGCTAGGTTGGAGGGGTGCCTCCCAAAGGTGATACGGGAGGACCAGATGGGGTTCGTGAAAGGGAGGCAGCTATTCTCAAATATTAGGAGGGTGCTAAGTGTAGTCATGACGCTGGCTGAGGGGAAAGAGACAGAGGTGGGGGTGGCACTGGATGCGGAAACAGCATTTGATCGAGTAGAGTGGGGGTATTTGATTGCGGTTCTTGAGAGGTTCGGGATCGGGCCAAAATGCACGGAGTGGGGACAGCTATTATATAAGGAACCAAGGGCGAGTGTCCGCACAGACAATACGAGTTCGGGATACTTTGCTCTGCACCGGGGGACCAGGCAGGGGTGCCCCATGTCCCCTCTGTTATTTGCGTTAGCGATTGAGCCTTTGGCCAGCGTGCTGAGGAGCTCGGGATTGTGGAAGGGAATAGTACGGGGGGAAGGTGTCTGTTATGCGGATGATCTATTACTGTATGTATCAGAGCCTAGTGCGTCGATGGGGGGTATATTGGAGCTTCTCCGAACGTTTGGGTCCTCTTCGGAGTATAAATTAAACCTGGAAAAAAGTGATCACTTTGTGGTGTCCCGACCGGAGTGTGGGGCAGGTGTGGGAAGGCTGCCATTCCGCAGGGCTGCAACCTACTTTAGGTATTTGGGGGTGCAGGTGGCGCAGGACTGGGGGTGGGCTCCATCGGTACAATCTTACCAGCTTGGTGGGGAGGGTGAAAACGGGTTTGGCAAGGTGGGATGGTCTCCCTCTGTCATTGCAGGTTGGGAACAGGCGATTAAAATGAATGTGCTGCCGCGATTTTTGTTTTTATTTCAGTGCCTGCCAATCTTTTTGCCGAAGGCGTTTTTCAAGGAAGTGGATAAGCTGATCACCTCACTTATTTTGGTGGGGTGGGAGAAGTTCGGCAGGGGGGCTGGGCCTCCCGAATTTATTATACTACTATTGGGCGGCGAATGCCGAAAAGGTGAGGAGTTGGGTTGGAGTGGGGGGGGGTCCCAATGCGGTTAGAATGGAGGAGAGTTTGTGTAGGGGTTCAGGGCTGAGGGCATTGGCAACAGCGCCACTCCCAATGGCCCTGGGTAAATACTCGGAGTCTGGTGGCGGTGGCAATGCTGAAGATTTGGAGGCAGTTTAAGCTGGGGACGGGGTCAGGACAGATGCAGATTAGGGGGAAACCATAGGTTTGAGCCAGGAAGGTTGGACGGGAGGGTTTGGAGATGGGAGGAGAGGGGAGTCAGGTATTAAAAGACCTGTTCCTGAGAGACCACTTTCCGAGGCTGGAGAAGTTGGGGGAGAAACCTGGACTGGGCAGGGGAAGTGTTTAGTACCTGCAGCTCTGGGGCTTTGCCAGGAAGGAGGTTCAGAGCTTCCCAATAGCGCCGGCCCCCTCATTGTTGGAAGAGGTACTGACGGCAGGAGGTACAGGTTGGGCGGGGGGATAATTAAAGCCAAATGTGAGGAGGAATTGGGGGACGATCTGGAAGACGGTCTGTGGTGTGAAGTGCTCCAGAGGGTGAACGCCTCAACTTTGTGCATGGCGTTGGTGCTGATACAGCTGAAGGTCGTGTATAGGCTGCACTTCACAAGAGCAAGGATCAGCCAATTCTTCGAGGGGGTGGAGGATGTATGTGAGTGCTGTGGGAGGAGTTCTGAAAACCATGTTCGTATGTCTTGGTCCTGCCCAAAGCTGGAAAAGTATTGGAGGGAGGTTTTCAAGGTCATCTCGGGGTTAGTACACATGAGCTTGGAGCCAGGGCCCCAGAAGTCATTTTCAGTGTGTCAGACCGGTCCAGGCTGCAGGTGGGTGCGGGAGCAGATGTTTTAGCCTTCGCCTCACTGATTGCCCGGAGGCGATCCCTGTTAGGGTGGAGGTCAGCTTCTGGGCCTTGGCTTGGCGGGGTGAGCTACTGGAATTTCTGACTCTCGAGAAAGTGAAGTTTGCACATTCAAGAATTGGTTACATTGGTTACAATCGAACATTGGGTGGGTAGGGGTTATTGTTGGTTTTGAGTTCATAGTTTACTGGATGATTGTTAATTTTCTTTTGTTTTTTACTTGGAATGGACGGGTGATGGTCGGGTTTGTATATTGAAGGGAAGGACGCTGTTTGGGGGATTGGTATTGTGTTTGTTATTGTTGCTGTGGATTTGATGGCCCCAGATCCCCCGAAATTCTTTTATAATATTCCACCGGGAACCCGTCCGGTCTGGGGCCTTCCCTGCCTGCATTGCCCCCTTACCCTCCAACAACTCCACCAGTCCAATGGGAGCTCCCAGCCCCTCCTGCACCTTAAGGAACTCTAGCCCATCCAAGAAACGCCTCATTCCCTCCACCCCAGCCGGGGATTCCGACTCATATAGTCTCTTATAAAAGTCGCCAAACACCCCATTCACCTCCACCGGGTCCAATACCGTATTCCCCCTCCTATCCTTCACTTTTCCGATCTCCCTCGCGCCTTCTGCTTCCTCAATTGATGTGCCAACATCCTACTCGCCTTTTCCCTGTATTTAAAGACCACCCCCCCGAGCCCTCCTCAACTGGGTGGATGCCATAAATAATGGCATTTTATTAAAAAACACACTTTCTGCCACCATTCTTTTAAGACTGTAATTTGCAAAAAGTGAGACTGAAAACTGTTGGTTGCTTTCAGGCTGAAAGCTTCAAGATTTTAAGAATAAATAAATTAGAATAATCATTGGCATCAAACATTGAAAAATTAATACAAAGCTTAGATTACCTCGGTCACAAGTAGTAACTGTTCAGCATGGATATGAGCTCTGTTCATCTCTGATGGCACATCATTGTTTGGTAGGGTTTTCTTCAGCACTCCTAACAAAGAAAATACCATTGCACTGGTGTAAATATTGCCATGCGACAGGTCATGGATCTCATGCAATCTTGATAAATGACAAATAATATTTATTTTAGTCAAGAAAGAAAAGTATTTTGCTTTTGAGTTGAAACATTATCCAATAACTTTAAAGACTTTCCATTCAAAATAGTGTGATTGAGATTCTCTCTTGGACAAGGACTGACATCCTGGGTGCAAGATTTCAGTCAAAATTGTCCTAGGTTTCTGAATTCATAGAATTCCTACAGTGCAAGAGGAGGCCAATTGGCTCATCGAGTCTGCACCGACCCTTCGAATAAGCACTCTGCCCATTTAAGAGTGTCTACCCGTCCTATCCCCGTAATCCCATAACCTAACCTGCACATCCCTGGACATTGGGGGCAATTTAGCACGGCCAATCCACCTAACCCGCACATCTAATCTGTGGGAGGAAACCGGAGCACCCAGAGCAAACCCACGCAGAGACGGGGAGAATGTATAAAGTCCACAAGGTCACCCAAGGCCGGAATTGAACCTGCGTCCCTGGCGCTGTGAGGCAGCAGTGCTAACCACTGTGCCACCTTGCCATCCTTGTCAAAATTTGACAGTTTTCTTCAAGTTTCTTGCTCAAATCTATATGCATATTGTAACATCTACATTGAACCATCTCCAGGCAGTATTTTAGAACTTCATTTTTATTTGCATAAAAATATTTCTTGATATATTTAAGTGGTAACCTGATACAATTTATTAATACAGGTGAAAATAAGTTGAGCAGAAAAAATAAGAATTAATTATCAGTGCCTATTCCACCATTTCTGTGTAATTTGATTTTAAATAACTGAAAACATCTTTAAAAAAAAACGAGAGAATCATTTTCCAGTTTTAATGACATACAATAGTCAGTTTATTGCAAATTAAACATTCTACAATTATGCTGGGGTTTGGTGAAATGACATCTGGAATTCTGTGTGCAGTTGTTTTGGTCTCTATATTTAAGAAAGAATGCACTTGCATTCGAGACAGCAGAGGTTTACTAGATTGTTCCTGGGTTGAGAGGGTAGACCTATGATGAGATGCAGTGTAAATTGGCTTATATTCTCTGGAGTTTTGAAAAATGTTCGGTGATCTAATTGGAACATATAAGATTCTGACGAGACTTAAATGAGGTACACACTGCCAGGGAAAGGGTTGGCCCACTAAAGGACAGGTGAGGGAATCTATGTGTGGAGCCAGAGGAAATGGGCGAGGAACTGAATGAATACTTTGCATCAGTATTCACCAAAGAGAAGGAATTGGTGGATGTTGAGTCTGGAGAAGGGTGTGTAGATAGCCTGGGTCACATTGAGATCCAAAAAGACGAGGTGTTGGGCGTCTTGAAAAATATTACGGTGGATAAGTCCCCAGGGCCTGATGGGATCTACCCAAGAATACTGAAGGAGACTAGAGAGGAAATTGCTGAGGCCTTGACAGAAATCTTTGGATCCTCACTGTCTTCAGGTGATGTCCCGGAGGACTGGAGAATAGCCAATGTTGTTCCTTTGTTTAAGAAGGGTAGCAAGGATAATCTAGGGAACTACAGGCCAGTGAGCCTTACGTCAGTAGCAGGGAAATTACTGGAGAGAATTCTTCAAGATAGGATCTACTCCCATTTGGAAGCAAGGGGTCGTATTAGCGAGAGGCAGCAAGGTTTTGTGAAGGGGAGGTTGTGTCTCACTAACTTGATAAGAGTTTTTCGAGGAGGTCACAAAGATGATTGATGCAGGTAGGGCAGTGGATGTTGTCCGTATGGACTTCAGTAAGGCCTTGACAAGGTCCCTCATGGCAGACTGGTATAAAAGGTGAAGTCACACGGGATCAGAGGTGAGCTGGCAAGATGGATACAGAACTGGCTAGGTCAACGAAGGCAGAGAGTAGGAAGGGTGCTTTTCTGATTGGAGGGCTGTGACTAGTGGTGTTCCGCAGGGATCAGTGCTGGGACCTTTGCTGTTCATAGTATATATAAATGATTTGGAGGAAAATGTAACTGATCTGATTAGTAAGTTTGCGGACGACACAAAGGTTGGTGGAATTGCGGATAGCGATGAGGACTGTCAAGAGGATACAGCAGGATTTAGATCGTTTGGAGACTTGGGCGGCGAGATGGCAGATGGAGTTTAATCCGGACAAATGTGAGGTATAGCATTTTGGAAGGTCTAATACTGGTAGGGAATACACAGTGAATGGCAGATCCTTAAAGAGTATTGATAGTCAGAGAGATCTTGGTGTACAGGTCCACAGGTCACCAAAAGGGGCAACACAGGTGGAGAAGGTAGTCAAGCAGGCATACGGCATGCTTGCCTTCATTGGCCGGGGCATTGAGTATAAAATTGGCAAGTAATGTTGCAGCTGTATAGAACCTTAATTAGGCCACACTTGGAGGAGTGTGTTCAATTCTGGTCGCCACACTACCAGAAGGATGTGGGGGCTTTAGAGAGGGTGCAGAAGAGATTTACCAGGATGTTGCCTGGTATGGAGGGCATTAGCTATGAGGAGAGGTTGAATAAACTTGGTTTGTTCTCACTGGAACGAAGGAGGTTGAGGGCCGAACTGATAGAGGTCTATAAAATTAGGGGCATAGACAGAGTGGATAGCCAGAGACTTTTTCCCAGGGTAGAGGGGTCAATTACTCGGGGGCATCGGTTTAAGGTACGAGGGGCAAGGTTCAGAGGAGATGTACGAGGCAAGTTTTTTTACACAGAGGGTAGTGGGTACCTGGAACTCGCTGCCGGGGGTGGTGATGGAAGCAGGGACGACAGTAACGTTTAAGGGGCATCTTGACAAATACATGAATAGGATGGGAATAGAGGGATACGGACCCTGGAAGTGTCGAAGATTTTAGTTTAGACGGGCAGCATGGTCGGCGCAGGCTTGGGGGGCCGAAGGGCCTGTTCCTGTGCTGTACTTTTCTTTGTTCTTTGTTATTTCCATTGGTCGGGGAATCTAAAGCATGGGGGCACAGGCTCATGCTAAGGAGCTGATCATTTAGCAATAAATTATTTCACTCAAGGGTTATGAATCTTTGGAATTCTTTACCCCATGGGGTCATGGATGCTCCATTTAAGGCTAGGATAAACAGACTTTTAGTCTGTCATAAAGCAAGGGATATGAGTGACAGGTAAGAAAGTCGAATTGAAGCCTGAGATCAGCCAGGATCATGATGAACGGAGGAGCACGTTCGATGGATCATATGATCTCCTGCTCCTATTTCTTGTGTTTTTTTGCATTCTTGTGTGTTAATATTTAGAAATGTTTATAAAGTGCCTATTAGCATCCTTGCACCTAAAAAAGCCTTAAGATTAGGAGTCTTGATGTTTTGCAACGGATTATGTGACTTGGGGTGAATTAAGCTGGAGAAACTAGCAATCTCGCAGAACTTGTACCTCAGTATGTTTTTAATTGTACAATGCATTATTTTATTCAATAATGAAGCTGCAACAGACTACCAATATTTGTTGATATATGTAGACAGGAAGAGAAAGGATCTCTCCTCATTGCTTTCTGATGTATTTTACAGCAAAATCCAAAAAGAAAAATCCATCTCCATTAGGAGAAATTACAGTATATTTGGATAAGTTTCTTGCATATCTTTTAAATATGAACCAGCAATTAAATAATATTTTATAGGCTCCAACAGTTAGAAATTAAGAGTCAATCTCCTTTTATGTTGCCAACGAAGAAGGAAAAGACATTTCAACTTTGTGTGATGGTGTTAACCATTATGGACCACCTATGTATTCTGCTGTTATCCTTTCCTCTGAAGTTTGGGGCAAGGTTCATATCTCATCCTTTAAGAGAGCTAAGGAAGGGTGGTCATGTTGATTTTCAGAAAAACTGTGGGCAACAATTATTTTAAACTTTAGTCATTGTTCAAAATATATGCATCTAAACAAAGCTACCTTTTGCTTAACTGATTAAGTGACTTTAACGAGTGTGAAACAAAGGTGCATAGCCATACAATGGCTTGGAGTATGATTTCATATTCACTCACAATGCTACATTATAACATTACATTGGTGGCATGTTCCGCTGTTTACATAACAAGACAGGTCTTTTAACAAATGGTGGAGCTCATCATGGCTTCACCTAAATGGTATGGGAGGCACAGTAGCACAATGGTTAGCATTGTTGCTTCACAGCACGAGGGACCTGGGTTCAATTCCCGGCTTGGGTCACTGTCTGTGCGGAGTCTGCATATTCTCACTGTGTCTGCGTGGGTTTCCTCCAGGTGCTCCGGTTTCCTCCCACAAGTCCCGAAAGACGAGATTGTTAGGTGAATTGGACATTCTGAATTCTCCCTCAGTGTACCCGAACAGGTGCCGGAGATTGGCGACTAGGGGATTTTCACAGTAACTTCATTACAGTGTTTATGTAAGTCTACTTGTGACACCAATAAAGTTATTATTATTATGCAGGCAAATGTTGGCAATTTTACAATGTGTTTTTCAATTCACAAAGTCTGTCATGAGAAATATCAATATTTTGCAAATATTTGTGATGCATACAAATATGCACAAAACATATGCAAATCTGTAGTCTAGATACAAATCTAAATAGTTGGCAAGTGCAATTGTGTATGTAAATTATAACTGCATATTTGAGAAATGTAGCTTTGGAGGGAGGCACAATAGCAACTTTTAAGATGTATCTTGACAGGCACATGAACGGGCGGAGAATGGAGGGATACAGATTGTTTGGGCAATAAGTAGTAGGTCTAAATAAGGAATTTAGATCGGCGCAGGCTTGGTGGGCTGAAGGGCCTGTTCCTGTGATTTAATGTTCTTTGTTCAAAATTATGAAATAAGGCTGTGCCGGATTTCTTCCATCCTATGACAACCACTGTGATTTTAAAGTTACTTTCTGTGGGGGGTAATCAGTATAATGAAAAATGTTTATTCTTGTGCTGCAGAGCATAGTGGCACAACATATTTGAGCACTATTCCCATTTACAACGTAAAGGTAGAATGAAATTAGGTCACCCACCTGTGTCCATGTTGCACAAGACAGAGAAAATAGGGGGAAGCAAAGGAAACCATACTCCCAGAAAATATAAGTAAGGATGTTATAATTCCGTCACTGGAAATAGGGAAAACAAACCATTTTAAATCCATTAGACACTGCTAAGCTTTTACCTCGAACATTTCTGCCATGCTGTGTGGAAAAGCTTCCCAAAAAGACCTCTGAAGTTAGTTCATCCATTCGTTTTTCAAAATGAATAAGAATTTTCATCAGATGGGAAAGGCACCTAAGCTGATGCGCCATGAGACACACGTTCCTTACCTCCTTCGTCTGTTCTTCTGGAACTGGTCAAACAAAGAAAAGTAACGAAAATGTCAATCGGTAAATCATTACATTTAGAAAGAATAAATACAGCGTGAAAGTTACTGTTCACAATGTTATTGTGTGAGCACTAACACATTTTAAGAGACATTGACAATTTTATAATAACATTAAATAATGGAGACAATATTGAGATAAGTGTGTTAATACCGCTGACTGTAATCTCTCGCCTCTTCCTTCACACCTCCACATCCCCTTCCAAGTATCAATAAATATTTGAAAAAAAAGTGGGTATGGAGAAAGTGCAGGGAATTGGGGCAGATAATTCCAGTTTTTGAGATAACACTGGGGATTACGGATTGTTAATGGAAATGGAAGCTGATGCTCGATCAATAACTCCAGAAGCGAGATTGGATGACAATTGAAGGCTTTATTGGACTAGATGTTTCCCCCAGCAACGCAGGTACAGAATGCAGCTGCTAGGGAGACCCAGACTCTTATACTCCGCCTTACTGGGCGGAATCAGCAGGCAGGCTTCACCAATGATCTTCCTGTCTCAGGTACCTCCCTCACCAATGATCTTACAGCCTCAACCTAATACCGTAATACCCCTAATACAGACTACCACATTCACGCCCTGTAAAACAAAGAGAGTCCAGCGGATGTAGTGGTCTTGCGTCATACAGTGGTAGAGGTTATGGTGGTACCCGTTGGTGGTACAGTGTTTTGCCTTATTACATGTCACAACTATTTACAGTATTCATTTTATATGTACATATCAGGGTTTTGCCTTATTACATGTCACAACTATTTACAGTATTCATTTTACATGTACATATCAGGATGAAGCAATTAGTCGATCGGGGGCCCTGGTTGTCCTCATAGAATCATAGAATTTACAGTGCAGAAGGAGGCCATATAGCCCATCGAGTCTGCACCGGCTCTTGGAAAGAGCACCCTACCCAAGGTCAACACCTCCACCCTATCCCCATAACCCAGTAACCCCACCCAACTCTAAGGGCAATTTTGGACACTACGGGCAATTTTATCATGGCCAATCCACCTAAACTGCACATCTTTGGACTATGGGAGGAAACCGGAGCACCCAGAGGAAACCCACGCACACACGGGGAGGGTGTGCAGACTCCGCACAGATAGTGACCCAAGCCGGAATCGAACCTGGGACCCTGGAGCGGTAAAGCAATTGTGCTATCCACAATGCTACCGTGCTGCCCCCTCTGTGATTGTCGCAGTTTTGGCGGTGATGCAGGTGCCGGCTCGGGCATTTGTGACTCCGGGAACGTGACTTTGGCTTCTTCGGTAGCTTCATCACCCTTGGGTGGGACCAGTGGAAGAACCGATCCACCTGGAAAGGGGGCAGCCGTGGGGTGCGCCGGTGGGAGGGAGGGTGGGGTTGGTGGGGGGATCCAGTGGGCGGCAGGTCCCGCAGGGAGACCGTATCCTGCCGGCCGTCGGGGTACGCCACGTAGGCGTACTGAGGGTTAGCGTGAAGGAGGTGGACCCTCTCTACCAATGGGTCCGACTTGTGCACCCGCACGTGTTTGCGGAGCAGAATGGGTCCAGGATCTGCCAGCAAAGTTGGGAGCGAGGTCCCAGAGGAGGACTTCCTAGGGAAGACAAGGAGACGTTCATGAGGTGTTTCGTTTGGCATGGTACACAGCAGTGACCGGATGGTGTGGAGTGCATCGGGAAGGACCTCCTGCCAGCGGGAGACTGGGAGATTCCTGGACCGTACGGCCAGTAGGACGGTCTTCCAGACCGTTCCGTTCTCCCTCTCTACCTGTCCCGGGGGTGAGAACTGGTCGTCCTCCTCGAGGTGATGCCCTTGCTGAGCAGGAATTGACGCAGTTCGTTGCTCATAAAGGAGGATCCCCTATCGCTGTGTATGTAGGCGGTGAAACTGAACAGGATAAAGATACTGTGGAGGGCTTTTGTGACGGTGGCTGCGGTCATGTCGGGGCAGGGGATGGCAAATGGGAACCGGGGGTACTCGTCAATCACATTCAGGAAGTACGTGTTGCGGTCGGTGGAGGGGAAGGGCCTTTTAAAGTCCATACTGAGGCGTTCAAAGGGACGGGAAGCCTTTATCAGGTGCGCTTTCTCTAGTTTGTAGAAGTGCGGCTTGCACTCCGCACAGATTTGGCAGTTCCTCGAGGAAGTAGGGCAGGTTGCGGGTCTTGATAAAATGGAAGGATCGAGTGACCCCCGGGTGGCAGAGGTCCTCATGGAGGGCCCGGAGTCGGTCCACTTGTGCGTTGGCACATGTCCCACGGGATAGGACATCAGGAGGCTCGATTAGCTTCCCGGGACGATACAAGATCTCACAGTTGTAGGTGGAGAGCTTGATCCTCCACCGTAAGATCTTATCGTTTTTTATCTTGCCCCGCTGTGCATTATCGAACATGAAAGCTACCGACTGTTGGTCAGTGAGGAGCGTGAATCTCCTGCCGGCCAGGTAATGCCTCCAGTGCCAGACAGCTTCTACTATGGCCTGGGCCTCCTTTTCAACGGAGGAATGACGGATTTCTGAAGCATGGAGGGTGCGTGAGAAGAAGGCCACAGGCCTACCCGCTTGGTTGAGGGTGGCCGCCAGAGCTACGTCAGGTGCGTCGCTCTTGACTTGGAAGGGAAGGGATTCATCGATTGCGTGCATCGTGGCCTTTGCGATGTCCGCCTTTATGCGGCTGAAGGCCTGGCGGGCCTCTGCCGACAGGGGGAAAACTGAGGATTGGATTAGTGGGCCGGCCCACTGGGCGTAATATGAAAAAAATCCCATGCAGCGTTTCAGAGCCTTGGAGCAGTGGGAGAGGGGAAACTCCATGAGGGGGCGCATGCGTTCGGGATCTGGCCTATGACTCCATCATGCACTACGTAGCCGAGAATGGCTAGACGGTCGGTGCTGAACACGCATTTGTTCTTGTTGTAGGTCAAGTTAAGCGTTTTTGCGGTATGGAGGAATTTGTGGAGGTTGGTGTCATGGTTCTGCTGGTCGTGGCCGCAGATGATGACGTTGCCGAGGTACGGAAATGTGGCGCGCAAACTGTACCGGTCAACCATTCGGTCCATTTCCCTTTGGAAGACCGAGACTCCATTTGTGACACCGAAGGGAACCCTTAGGAAGTGGTAGAGCCGCCAATCTGCTTCGAATGCAGTGTACTTGCGGTCGTCCGGCCGGATGGGGAGCTGGTGGTAGGCAGATTTGAGGTCCACTGTGGAAAAGACCTTGTATTGTGCACTCTGGTTGACTAAACCAGATATGCGGGGGAGAGGGTACGCGTCGAGCTGCGTATACCTGTTGATGGTCTGACTATAATCGATGACCATCCTGTGCTTCTCCCCGGTCTTTACAACCACTACTTGAGCTCTCCAGGGGCTGTTGCTCGCCTCGATAACACCTTTCTTCGGTAGCCGCTGGACGTCCGACCTAATGAAGGTCCGGTCCTGGGCACTGTACTGTCTGCTCCTGGTGGCGACGGGTTTGCAATCCGAGGTGAGGTCCGCAAAAAGGGAAGGCGGGTCGACTCGAGGATCACGAGGCTGCAGACAGTGAGGGGGGGGTATAGGGCCACCAAATTTAAAGGTTAAGCTCTGGAGGTTGCATCGGAAGTCCAATCCCAGGAGCGTGGCAGCGCAGAGGTGAGGGAGGGCGTAGAGTCGGAAATTTTTTAATTCTCTTCCCTGGACCGTGAGGTTCGCAACGCAGAACCCCTTGATCTCTACAGAGTGAGACCCGGAGTCCAGGGAGATTTTTTGGTTCACTGCGTGTATGGGAAGAGAACAGCGCCTTACCGTGTTGGGATGTATGAAGCTCTCTATGCTCCCAGAGTCAATCAGACAGGATGTTTTGCGCCTGTTGATGAGCACGGTCATCGTCGCGGTCGAGAGTGTTCGGGGCCGAGACTGGTCCAGAGTCACCGAGGCGAGTCGTGGTAAAAGTTGAAGATTTTCCTCGGGCGGTGTGTGGTCATCCGAATCGGGGTCCTGAGACTCCAGCCATGCTGGCGGCGGCCACAGGTCGCACATGGCGGAGGGTGGGCAAAATGGCGGTGCCCACGCATCGCACGTGGTCCCCGAGGAACAAGATGGCGGTCCCGGAGCCCGCACATGGCTGGGGAAAATTAAGATGGCGGCACCCGCGGCCCGCACATGGCCCGTGGAGAGAGTTGTGGTGGCAGCCCCGGTTCGCCCCCGGAGACAGCCACGAAATGGCCCATTTTGCCACAACCTTTGCAGGTGGAGGAGCGGGCCAGGCACGCTACCGGGGGTGCTTGGCTTGCCCGCAAAAATAACAGCGGGGAACCCCCCCCGGGGTTGCCTGGTAGTCACGCGGCACAAGCTTGTGGGGGGATGGGGGATGCATCAGGGTCGGCCACGGGTGGGTTCTACGCTGCCCAAGGGGCTGCCGCGCGGTAGGGGGCATACGCGCGGGCGTTTCGGGAGGCCACATCCCGGGAGCTAGCAAGGGCCCGTGACTCCTTGAGGCCTAGTGTCCCTTTCTCCAGCAGCCGCTGGCGGATTTGGGAGGACAGCATACCTGCAACGAAAGCATCCCGGACTAAAAGTTCTATGTGGTCGTTGGCTTAAACCTGCGGGCAGTCACAGTTCCTACCCAGTACCAGGAGCGCACGGTCAAATTCATCCAGCGATTCCCCCGGGGTTTTTTGCCTCGTCGCTAGCAGATGTTGGGCATAAACCTGGTTTACTAGGCGAATGTAGTGTCCTTTCAACAGGGCCATCGCGGCCTCGAAATCGTCCGCATCCTCGATGAGGATGTAGATCTCTGGGCTCACCCTCGAGTGGGGAACATGCAGTTTCTGGTCCTCCGTGGGTGCAGTCATGGCCGTCCTGAGGTATCCTTTGAAGCACACCAGCCAGTGTTTGAAGGTTGCCGCTGAGTTTGCCGCATGGGGGCAGAGTTGCAAACACTCCGGCTTGATTCGGAGCTCCATTCTTGAAAATTTAGTCCAATAAATTGATGCTCGATCAATAACTCCAAAAGCGAGATTGGATGACAATTGAAGGCTTTATTGGACTAGATGTTTCCCCCAGCAGCGCAGGTGCAGAATGCAGCTGGTAGGGAGACCCAGACTCTTATACTCCGCCTGGAGCGGAACCAGCAGGCAGGCTTCACCAATGATCTTCCTGTCTCAGGTGCCTCCCACACCAATGATCTTACAGTCTCAACCTTGGTACCGTAATACCCCTAATACAGACTACCACAGAAGCATAGTGGTTATGTTACTGTCGAGTAATCTCGAGGCCCAGAGAAACACTTCAGAGTTGCAAGTTGAAATCCTACAAAGGTAGCTAGGGAATTTCAATTTAATTAAATAATTTTGGAGTTAAGGACTGAATTTTTACTGCCCACCACCAGGTGTGTTTTCAGCAGGGAGGCATGTAAAATACTAGCCCACCGCCTTCCTGCACCCCCCCGAACTGGTCCCAATAATATGGTAGGCAGGCAGGTACTCCTCTCCCCCACCTTCTCCTCCCTAACCCATCCTCCCCCCTCCGCACACCCTCCCCACCTTTCCCCAACCCCTCTCGCCCACCCCCACCCCTTTTTCACCGTTCCCCCACTCCTTCCCCCTCCCCTTCCCCCCCTTCCATCTCTCTGAACAACACAACCAGACAATACTCCTTTCACCCACTTGCTGTCACTCTCAACAGTTATTCCCCTCCATGATGTTCTTCAACTTACACTCATAAGGGCACATTGTAACACCTCTCGGTCTCATTCAACAAGTACACCTGCTTCTTGGCTCGCTTCGCAACACACCATAACTGCATTTGCTTCTCACTGTACTTCTATACTCTCACTCTTCCTGGCATTTCATACTCACCACATTCCACATCTTGGCTTTACAATCAGCACCTCCTCGTCTTCATCCCATCTACTGTGGACTAAAATTTCTGCTCTTATATGTCTCCTCACAGGCTTCTTTCTGGATAGCTATGTTGTGCAGAACGCAGCACAACACTGTGGTACAGGAGGCTATTTCTGAGGTATATTGTAGTGATTCCCCCAAGCCTGTCTTGAGACTGTGCTCCCACGTTTCAGATCCCCGCTTGCCCTTCAGAATATTGTATGTTTGAATGAGAACACCTCTCATTTTTCCAAACTCCAGAGAATATAGGCACAATTAACTAACTCTCTCTCATCAGAGGACAACTCACTCACACCAGGGACCAATTTAATGAACCTTTACTGTACTACCTCCAGTGTACTGAATATTCATCTGAATCATTAACATAGATTGTCCAAAAAGTTGTTTTCTCTACCACACAACCATCTCCCCATGTCAGTCAATGGTATCACCATTACAGACTTCCCCACTATCCACATCCTGAGAATTACCATTGACCAGAAAGTGAATTGGACTAGTTCAGATTGAGGTTGGAAATTCTGTGGCAAGTAGCTCACCTTTCAATTCCCCAAAGTGTGTCCACCATCTTCAAGCCTTAAGTCGGGAGTGTGATGGAATACTCTCCACTGCCTTGATGAGGGCAGTTCCAACAACATACAAGCTCAACATCATCCAGGCCAAAGCAGCTCACTTGATTGGCAACCCCCATCCACCACCTTTAACATTCACTCCCTCCACCACCAGCACAGCAAGTGGCAGCAGTATGTGCCATCTACAGGACACACTGCAGCAATTCACCAAGAGCACCTTCCAAACTGCAACCTTCATTACCTTAAAAGTCAAGGGCAGCAGATGCATTGAGACACTATCATCTGCAAGTTCTCCTCCAAGCCACACACTATCCTGACTTGGAATTGTATCACTGTTCCATCACTGGGTCAAAATCATTAAATCCTATTCCAAACAGCACCTTGGGTGTATCTACACCACATGGACTACAGTAGTTCAAGGAGGCAGCTGACCACTACCTTCTCAAGGGCCATAACGTTTGGGCACGAAATGCTGGCCTAACTAGCCCACGTCTTGAGTGAATAAACAAAAAATTGAGCAACAACCTTTATATATTTCAGTGCCAGTACAATACCAGGCAAGGCGGATGTATGTCCCAATAATTGGCTGAAAGAAACAGGATTGATTCATTGATTATTCATAATTCGTGGGGAGAAGTGGTGCAGTGGTCAGACTTCTCTCATCAGACCCCGGGACCACCCAGACGCAGACGGCAACTCTTGGGAAACAAGGAAAACGCACTGGTCTGCAGGTCAGGCTAAACAATGCGGTGTCGCCTCTCCCCAGCATTCTCCTAGCAAACGTCCAACTGATCGAAAACAAGCTGGGCGAACTTAACTTACCTTTCAGGTGGACCGGTTGTGCTCGTGCTATTTTTACAGAGACATGGCTCACTCCTGCTTCACCGGACTGATTCATACAACCTGAGGCCTTGTCAATTCACCGGATGGACTGCACGGCGTCCTCAGGCAGGGCCATGGATGGAGGGGTTTACCTCCTCATCAATCCCTCCTGGTGCTCAGATGTGTTGACCCTGGCAAACTACTGATCCCCGGACCTGGGATACCTGACTGTGAAGTGTCGCCCATACTACCTTCCACGGGAGTTCACTTCTGCCATCATCACAGCGATCTACATTCCACCCCAGGATGAAGTGAAGAAGGCATTGATGAATTGCACATTGTTATAAGCAACCTGGAAACGGAATACCCATAGGCTTTGTTCATCATGGGCGGAGACTTCGACCAGACCAACATCAGGAGTATCCTGTCAAAATTCCACCAACACATTTTCTGCCCCTCCTTCTCCCAGCATAATAGTAGAAACCTAAGCAGGGGGATCCGGTTAAGGTCGCACAACTGTGTGGAGTTTGCACATTCTCCCCATGTCTGCGTGGGTCTCACCCCCCCCAAACCAAAGATGTGCCTGGTAGGTGGATTGGCAATGCTAAACTGCTCCTTAATCGGAAACTTTTTAAAGAAGGTTATGCAATGCTGGTCTGAGGCAACGGAAGAGCTCCTTCGCGACTGCTTGGAGTCAGTGGGTTGGTCCATATTCAAGAACTCAGCAGCCAACCTACCGTCACAGACTTCTTCACTATGTGTGTCAAGGACTGCAAGACAAAGAAAATATTATATGCAATCCCAAATCGGAAACCATGGTTTAACCGGGTGATTCACTCCCTACTGAAGTCCATGTCTGAGGCGTTCAAGACAGGTGACCATGACCAATACAAGAAATCTAGGTACAAAATCCGCAAAGTCATCAGGAATGCAAAGAGAAAATATGTGACTAAGCTAGAGCCCGAGACTAACGACACAAACTCTCGTTGGTTGTGGCATGGCTTAAACACAATAAAGGATAAAAAGCAAAGCCAAGTAGAATCTCCAGCAACAGAGCACCCCGCCCTGATGCACTCAAAGCATTCTATGCTTGTTTTGAGCAGGAAGCCAACAAACCAATGTCACCTGCCTAAATAGCCTCGGACACACCCATACCTACTGTTACAGACTCTGAAGTTAGATCGGCCTTCTCAAAAGTGAACCCACGGAAAGCAATGGGTCCTGATAAGAGTCCCTTGTCATGCACTCAGATCCTATATGAACCACCTGCGGGTGCAGACATCTTTACCCTCTCCCTATTCACCTCCGAGGTTCTCACCTGCTTCAAGAAGACCACGATCATACCGGTGCCTCTTTTTTTTCTCTAAATTTAGAGTACCCAATTATTTTTTTTCCAATTAAGAGGCAATTTAGCATGTCCAATCCACCTACCGTGCACAACTTTTGGGTTTTGGGGGTGAGGCCCACGCAGACACGGGGAGAATGTGCAAACTCCACACGGACAGTGACCCAGGCAGGGGATCGAACCTGGGACCTCGGTGCCGTGAGGCAGCAGTGCTAACCACTGTGCCACCATGCCGCCCTCCATACCGGTGCCTAAGAAGAACCAGGCAGCGTGCCTCAACGACTATCGACCGATGGCCCTGACATCTATTTTTTTTTAAGTTCATTAAGGCTTTTATGATTTTGTAACAATAAATGATAAATACAAATGTAAACATAGTTCAGTGCGTAACACATCCCTCCATCTCTCACTGTTCCCGCGCACTCTAAACACAAAATAGCCTAACTCCCCCTCTATTCCCCCCCCCTCCCCATTGACTCTGCTGACAATTTAGTTTTCTCTGAAGAAGTCGATAAACGGCTGGCACCTCTGAACGAACCCTAGCGTTAATCCTCTCAGGGTGAATTTAATTTTCTCAGGTCTGAGAAACCCAGCCACGTTGCTAACCCAAACCCTTGTTTTTGGGGGCTTCGAGTCCCTCCATACTAACAATATCCGTCTCCGGGATACCAAGGAGGCAAAGGCCAAAACGTCAGCCTCTCTCGCCCCCTGGACTCCCGGATCTTCCGACGCTCCAAAAATCGCCACCTCTGGACTCGGTGCCACCCTTGTTTTTATCACCGTGGACATGACATCCACCAATCCCTGCCAGAATCCCCTCAGCTTCGGACATGCCCAGAGCATATGGACATGGTTTGCTGGTCCTCTCGCATACCTCTTCTATCCCAAAAAACGTGCTCATCCGGGCCACCGTCATGTGTGCCCGGTGAACCTCCTTGAATTGTATCAGGCTGAGCCTGGCACATGATGAGGATATGTTGATTCTGCTCAGAGCATCCTCCCACAGACCCACCTCTACCTCCCCTCCCATCTCATCTTCCCATTTACACTTTAGCTCACCTATCTGAATTTCTTCCCACTCCATAAGTTCTTTGTAGATATCTGAAACATTCACCTCCCCCACCCCCTTTCTAGAAACTACTTTGTCCTGTATCCACTATGGTGATAGGAACGGAAAGGTCAAAACCTGCCTTCGCGCAAAAGTGACATCTATTATTCTGAAGTGCTTCGAGAGATTAGTCATGAGACATTTTATTAAAAATTTTATAAATATGTTTATTCAAAATTTTTCCAATAAATTTTTACAAAACACTCCAGGAAGGAAAGAAACTATACAAAAGAGAAATACAAAGGACATTATGCCAACACATAAAGCAACTTAATCCTCTAACCATTAAACTATCTAACAAACTAAAAACAAAAATGGGGCAACCAAAACAAGAAACCGCCCCCCCCCCCCCCCCCCCCCCCCCGTTGCTGCTGCCATTGACCTCCACCTAACGTTCAGCGAGAAAGTCTAGGAACGGTTGCCACTGCCTGGAGAACCCCTGCACAGACCCTCTCAAGGCAAACTTTATCTTCTCCAACCTGAGAACCCCGCCATGTCATTGATCCAAGCCTCCACACATGGGGGCTTTGCGTAGCTCCATATTAGTAAGATCCTTCTCCGGGCTACCAAAGAGGCAAAGGCCAAAACTCCGGCCTCTTCCGGCTCCTGCACTCCCGGCTCGTCTGACACCCCAAATACTGCTAACCCCCAGCTTGGTTTTACCCGAGTATTCAAGACTCTGGACATAGCCCTTGCGAAGCCCCTCCAAAACCACTCAAGTGCCGGACACGCCCAGAACACATGGGCGTGATTTGCTGGGCTCCCCGAACACCTCACACACTGTCCTCTACCCCAAAAATCCTGACACATCCTCGCCCCTGTCATATGCATCCTGTGCACCACTTTAAACAGGATCAGGCTGAGCCAGGCACAGGACGAGGAGGAATGAACCCTGCCCAGGGCGCCAGCCCACTGGCTCTCATCCAGCTCCTCACCTAGCTCCTCCTCCCACTTGCCCTTCAGCTCCTCCACCGAGGCTTTCTCCACCTCCTGCAGCTTCTGGTAAATCGCCGAGACCTTACCCTCTCCGACCCACACACCCGAAATCACCCTGTCCTGTATCCTCCGGGACGGCAGCAGCGAAAATTCCCCTACCTGCCTCCTCACAAACGCCCTGGCCTGCATATACCTGAAGGCATTTCCCGGGGGTAACCTAAATTTCTCCTCCAGCGCCCTCAGACTGGCAAAAGTCCCGTCAATGAATAGGTCCCCCATCCTTTTAATTCCCGCCCGATGCCAACTTAGAAATCCGCCATCCATCCTGCCCGGTGCAAACCTATGGTTCTCCCGTATCGAGGACCAAACCGAGGCCCCCACCTTCCCCCTGTGCCGTCTCCACTGCCCCCAGATCCTGTCTCACCGCCACCACCGGGCTCGTGGTGTACCGCGTCGGCGGTAGCGGTGCCGTCACCAGTGCCCCCAGGCTAGTACCCACACATGACGCCGCCTCCAGTCTTTTCCACGCCACCCCCTCTCCCTCCATTGCCCATTTCCGAATCATTGCCACATTAACTGCCCAGTAGTAGCTACACAGATTCGGTAGCGCCAGCCCTCCCACCCCCCTCCCCGACTGCACTCCAAGAACAGTCTCTGCAATATACAAAAGCAGGTCATCTGCATATAACGAGACCCGATGCTCCTCCCCTCCCTGGACCAAACCCCTCCAGTTTCTAGACTCCCGTAGTGCCATAGCCAGCGGCTCAATTGCCAGGACAAACAGCAGGGGGGACAGGGGGCACCCCGGTCTCGTCCCACGGTACAACATGAAGTACTATGACCTCAGCCGATTCGTTGATACGCTCGCCACCAGAGCCTGCTATAACAATTTTACCCATCCTATGAGCCCCTCCCCGAACCTAAACCTGCCCAGCACTTCCCATAGGTACTCCTACGCCACCCGATCAAAGGCCTTCTCCGCGTCCATTGCCGCAACCACTTCCGCCACCCCCCCCCCTCCGAGGGAATCATGATCACATTCAGGAGCCTCCACACGTTTGCATTCAACTGCCTGCCCTTCACAAACCCCGTCTGATCCTCATGTATCACTCCCAGGACACAATCCTCAATCCTAGTGGCCAGGACCTTCGCCAACAACTTGGCATCCACATTAAGGAGCGAAATCAGCCTATACGAGCCACACTGCAGCGGGTCCTGACAAGCGAGATCAGTGCCCGAGCCATCGTCGGGGGAAGAATCCCTTCCTCCTTCGCCGTTGAAGGTTCTCACCAACAACGAACCCACCAGTTCCACAAACTTCCTATAGAATTCAACCGGGAACCCATCCGGCTCCGGGGCCTTGCCCACCTGCATACTCGCCAACCCCTTAACCAGCTCCTCCATCCCGATCGGGGCCCCCAAACCTTCAACCTGTCCCTCCTCCACCCTCGGGAACCTCAATTGGTCCAGGAACCGCCGCATCCCCTCCCTCCGGGGGTTCTGACTTGTTCAGGTTCCCGTAGAAATCCCTAAAGACCTCATTTATTTTGGCCGGACTCCGCACCGTGTTCCCCCCTCTATCCCTGATTCCTCCAATTTCCCTTGCCGCCTCCCTCCTCCGTAGATAATGCGCTAGCATCCGGCTCGCCTTCTCCCCATACTCGTATGCTGTCCCCTGCATCTTCCTCCACTGGACCTCGGCTTTCCCCGTAGTCAGCAAATCAAACTCCGTTTGAAGGCTCCGGCGCTCCTTCAGCAGCCCCTCTTCAGGGGAATCCGCGCATCTCCTATCCACCCTCAGTATCTTCCCCCACCAATCTCTCCATCTCCAACCTCTCCCTCTTCTCCCTGTGAGCCCTGATTGAGATTAGCTCTCCCCTGACCACCGCCTTCAGCGCCTCCCAAACCACACTTCCCGGTACCTCCCCATTACCATTGGCCTCTGTGTACCTCTGAATGCACCCTCGTGCCCGTCCAAAGACCTTCTCATCCGCCAGCAGTTCCACATCTATGCGCCACAGCGGGTGCTGGCCCCTCTCCTCCCCCAACTCCAACTCCACCCAGTGCGGGGTGTGTACGAAATCGCTATGGCCGAGTACTCCGACCCTCCACTCTTGGGATCAACGCCCAACTCACCACGAAGAGGTCTACCCGTGAATAGGCCTTGTGCACATGGGAAAAGGAGAACTCTCTAGCCACTGGCCTGGCAAGCCTCCACGGATCCACTCCCCCCATCTGATCCATAAACCCCCTCAGAACCTTGGCCGCAGCTGGCCTCTTGCCCGATCTCGACCTAGATCGATCCAGTGCCGGGTCCAGTACCGTATTGAAGTCCCCCCCCATTATCAGGCTCCCCGCCTCTGGATCCGGGATCCGGTTCAGCATGCGCTTCATGAACCCTGCATCATACCAGTTCGGGGCATACACATTCACCAGCACCACCCGGGTCCCCTGCAGTCTACCACTCACCATCACATATCGGC
Organism: Scyliorhinus torazame; assembly: GCF_047496885.1. Taxonomy (NCBI): domain Eukaryota; kingdom Metazoa; phylum Chordata; class Chondrichthyes; order Carcharhiniformes; family Scyliorhinidae; genus Scyliorhinus; species Scyliorhinus torazame. The sequence continues at coordinate 97,706,146 of NC_092715.1, forward strand.
CCCCATTATCCGCCACAATACTCATCGCCTCGAACGTCACCCGCTTGCTCACCAGGATTGCAACCCCCCTATTCTTCGCATCCAGCCCAGAGTGAAAGACCTGCCCCACCCATCCCTTCCTCAGCCTGATCTAATCTGCCACCTTCAGGTGCGTCTCCTGCAACATAGCGACATCTGCCTTCAGTCCCTTTAAGTACGCGAACACCTGGGCCCTCTTGACCGGCCCATTCAGACCGCTCACGTTCCACATGATCAGCCGGATCGTGGGACCACCCGCCCGCCCACCCCCCGCGCCTGCCGACTAGCCATCTCCTTTCTTAGGCTAGCCACGTGCCCACGCTTCCCGCACTCTCCAACCCCCCAGGCGGGGGCTCTCTCCCTCTTACCTCCAGCTCCCCCTCAGTCAGTACAGCAGCAACCCGTAGCATCCCCCCCCCCCCCCCCCCCCAGGCCAGGCAGTTGCCTAGCCCCCTTGCTCCCCCCATTGCACTCCCGTAAGTCAGCTGACTCCTGCTGACCCCGGCCGCTCCCGCCCCTGCCGACGATCCCCCGATTGAATTCCCCCTCGAAGTCATTCCCCCCCCCCCTACAAGCCAGTGCAGGCTCCCATCCGGTACCGCCCCCTGCGTCGGGCCACGCCCCCCCCTTTTTGCGCAGGAAAAAGCCCACCTTTACTGCCTGGGCCGGCCCGTGGCGCAGCTCCTTTCTCCTGCAGCCTCTCCCCAATTCCCAACGGCCCAGGGCCTGCGGCCCCCCCTCCCCCCTTCAAGCGCGGGGAACAGCCACTCCTAATCCTAAACATGCCCAGAAAACACACACATCAAATCAAATCGCCCCTTCCCATTCCCCAGCATCCCCACAACCTGCAGCAAACCATTAATTAGAGTCCAGCTTTTCATTTTGGATGAAGGTCCACGCCTCGTCCAAGGTGTCGGTCCTGAAAACTGACCCACAGCCGCGCTGGCTGCAGCAGCCCAAATTTCACCCCCTTTCGATGGAGAACTGCCTTGGCCCGGTTGAATCCTAACTTGGCCAGCTCTGTACTCCAGTCCTGGTAGATGCGGATTTCAGTGTTCTCCCACCTGCTGCTCCGCTCCTTCTTCGCCCACCTCAACACACACTCTCTGTCAGTAAAACGGTGAAACTGCACCACCACAGCCCTCGGCAGCTCATTCACCCTCGGCCTCCTTGCCAGGACTCTGTGTGCCCCATCCAGCTCCAGGGGCCTCGGGAAGGCTCCCGCGCCCATTAGCGTGCCCAGTATCATGGCTACACACGCCCTGACATCCGACCCCTCCACGCCTTCAGGGAGACCCAGAATCCGCAGATTCTTCCTTCTCAACCTGTTCTCCAGGTCCTCGAACTTCTCCTGCCACTTTTTGTGCAGCGCCTCGTGCGCCTCCACTTTCACCGGAAGGCCCAGGATCTCATCCTCGTTGTCCAGGCTTTCTGTTGCACCTCTTTAATCGCCGTCCCCTGCGCCCTCTGGGTCTCCACCAGCCTCTCGATCGACGCCTTCATAGGGGCCAACATCTCCGCCTTCAACTCGGCAAAGCAGCTTTTCAAAAATTCCTGCTGCTCCTGAGACCACTGAGCCCACGCTGCCTGGTCTTCACCCGCCGCCATCTTGCTTTTCCACCCTCGCTCTCCTCTCTTTTCCAGTGCCGCCTTTTTGACCACTCCGCTCCTGGTTCACTCCATACAGTGCTGGGGGAAGCTCACTGCTGCCTTCCCACACTGGGAATTGTCGTCCAAGTGCCACTGGGGCTCCTTATAAGGGCCCAAAAGTCCGTTCACGGCGGGAGCTGCCGAACGTGCGACCTACCCAGGAATAGCCGGAACCGGAAGTCCGTCATGAGACTTATTAACCTTCCAGATTGCCTTGATCCACTGCAATTCACCTACCGGCACAACCAGGCCATAGCAGGTGCTATCTCACTGGCCCTACACTCGTCCCTGAAGCTTCTCGACAACAAGAACACCTTCTGTTCATTTCTACCTTCAAATCCCAGCCAAGCTCATATCAAAATTCCAAAACCTAGGACTTGGCTCCTTCCTCTGCAACTGGATCCTCGACTTCCTGAGTCACAGTCCGCAATTTGTGAAGATAAACAACGACCCCTCCTCCACGATAGTCCTCAATACCGAGGCCCCGTAAGGTTGTGTATACAGCCCCCTACTATACTTCCTATATACACATGATTGTGTGGCAAAATATGGCTCCAACTCCATCTACAGGTTTCCTGGTGACACGCCCGTAGCTGGTCGGATCTCAAACAATGACGAGTCAGAGTATAGGAGGGAGATGGAGAACTTAGTGACATGATGCACTGACAACAATCTCTCCCTCAATGTCAGCAAAACTGAGGAGCCAGTCATCGACTTCAGGAAGCGAAGTATTGTCCACGCCCCTGTCTGTATCAATGGTGCTGAGGTGGAGATGGTGGACAGCTTCAAATTCCTAGGTGTAAACATCACCAACAATCTTTCCGAGTCCACCCAGGTCAACACAACGACCACAAAAGCACCTATACTTCCTCAGGAAATTAAGGAAATTCAGTATGTCCACAGCAACTCTTACCAATTTCTATGGATGTACGACAGAAAGTATCCTATCTGGCTGCATCACAGCTCGGTAAGGCAACTGCTCGGCCCAAGACTGCCAGAAGCTAGAGTTATGAACACAGTCCAGTCTATCACGCAAGCCCGCCTCCCATTCATTGACTCTGTCTGCACCTCTGCTGCCTTGGGAAAGCAAACAGCATAATCAAAGACCCCTCCCACCCAGGTTATTCTCCTTTCCGACCTCTTCCATTGGGCAGAAGATACAAACGTTTGAGAACACGCAGCAATAGATTCAAAACAGCTTCTTCCCTGCTGTTACCAGACTCCTGAATGACCCTCTTCAGGGCTGAACTGATCTTATGCACTGAACTGATCTTCCTACGCATCTTCTCCACAGTTGTAGCACTATATACTGTATACAATATGCTTCACCCACTGTCTATGTTTATGCATTTTCATTATGTATCCACATGTATTTATCATACGTTCTATTTTTTCATGTATGGAACGATCTGGCTGGACTGTACGCAGAATTATATTTTTCACTGTACCTCGGTACATGTGACAATAAATTTAAATCTATTCTACTTGGCCTCACCCACCTGCATGCTGCAGATGCATCTGTCCATGACAGTATCAGTAGAAGTGACCACCGCACTTGAAGACAAAGTCCCGTTTTCACATTGAGGATACCCTCCATTAGGTTGTGTGGCACTACCACTGTGCTAAATGGGATAGACTTCGAACAGATCTAGCAACTCAAGACTGGGTATCCATGAGGTGCTGTGGGCCATCAGCAGCAGAAGAATTGTACTCGATCACAATCTGCAACCTCATGGCACAGTATATCACCCACTTTGCCATTACCACCAACCCTGGTTCAATGAAGAGAGCAGGAGAGCATGACAGGCATACCTACAAATAAGGTGTCACCTGCTGAAGCTACAACACAGGACTACTTGTGTTCCAAACAGCATAAGCAACAAGTTTTTATTTTATTCGTTCCTGGGATGTGGGCATCGCAGGCTGTGCCAACATTTATTGCCCATCCCTAATTGCCCTTGAGGGGGCAATTAAGAATCAACCACATTGATGTGGGTCTGGAGTCACATGTAGGCTAAACCAGGTAAGGATGGCAGATTTCCTTCCCTAATGGACATTAGTGAACCAGATAGGTTTAGAACAACAATCGACAATGGTTTCATGGTCATCGTTAGACTTCTGGGTCTCTGCGTGGGTCGGTAGAGGGGTTCACCCCGAGGTGGAAACTGTTCATTGATTTCTTCAAGGAGGATTGAGGGGTCAGTAAGGGGGGGGGGGCGTTGGGGTTGGTATCAGGGGAGTTTGGGGATCTGTTGTTGTTTGTTTAGGTTGATGTCGGAGTGTGGCGACTAGGGGCTTTTCACAGTAACTTCATACTTGTGACAATAAAAGGTTATTATTTTTATAAATCCTTGAATAAAAATATTTCTAAAAAAAGGAAAGGAAGGAATGGGAACTGGCAACTGCAATGGCTCTCTTGCTCACCAAATATACAGAACACCAGCTTGTCATCACTAATACACTGTTCTGCCAAAAAGACAAGTCAAGACTTCTTGGGGACATCCACAATCAAAGCATTGGCACATGATCAACAAATCATTGCCCGATCCTGTGACCAAATGGATGCCCTCATCACCAAAGCAACGAACAGTGCAGATGAACCCTGGACAGGAGAGGTCAATGGCCATCAAATTCCACCAGAAACAGAAGATGAAGAGACAGCTCAAAAAAAAGAACGGCTCCAAGCTTGCAAGTGAACTTTCAACAATGTCTTCACCAAAATCTCCAAAACGTCATTCTAATGGAGTGAAGGAAAACTGGAAAGAGCTGAAACAGCCATCATCTCAAGCTGCAAAGGAAACATCGACCATAATACCAGGAAACACCAAGACTGGTTCAATGAGAACGACTATATCATCGACAAGACGATGAAAGCTCTCTGTGCCTGGCTAAACTATATCACCAGCAAGGCAAAGAGGAGAGCTCATCAATTAGCCAAAGCAGAGGTACAAAGAGGTACAGAGGTAGGGAAATCAAGAATCAATGGCGGACTGAGAAAGCTAAGGAGTTGCAACTACTCACTGACAAGCATGACAGCTGGGGCTTCCTCAGTGCCACCAAGACAATATTTGGACCAAACACACTCGGCCTCAAAGTGGTGCAGAGTAAGGAAGGAACTCTTTGAAGAGGCAGAGAAACAGGAGTCTTCAATGGAGAGAACAATTCAAAAGAACTCCTGAACCATGGATACATTCGTAGATGAGGACGTGCTCAAGGAAATCCCCTAACTCCACATCAAATATGACCTTGGATTCCCGCTAATCGTGGATGAAGTCAAAGCTATTTTTAAACACATGAAGAATTGAAAAGCTGTAGGAGTGGACGGGATTCCAGCAGAGATTTTCAAATTTGGGAAAAGAGATCAACTGTCATCTCCATCAGCTGTTCCTGAAAGTCTGAGACAGAAGAAATCCCTGCCAACCTCAGGGATGCAATCATTGCCACCATCTTCAAGAAAGGAGACAATGTGGACTGTGGGAACTACCAAGGAATCTTCATACTCTCTATCGCAGGAGCATCATTGCCCGAATCCTCACTAGCCACCTTCTGCCAGTCCCTAAAGAAATCCTTCCGCAAAGCCATTGTGGCTTCCGACCAAACCGTGGAGTAACGGACATTATTTACACTGCATGACAACTTCGAAAGAAATGCCAGGAGCAACATCAACCACTCTACATGGCCTTTATCCATCTGACATTTGACTCAGTCAACTGGGAAGTGCTATGAAGGATCCTGTCAAAGGCCTGCTGTCTTGAGAAATTCATCAACATCCTCCAACTGCTCCACAACAAGATTTAGTCAACAGTCCTCCTTGACTGAAATAAGGCAGAAACCTTCAAGGTCAAGACTGGAGTCAAGCAGGGGGGCGTCATCACCCCCACCCTTTTCTCCATTTTCATGTCAAGAATAAGATTCCCAGTGGAGTGGACAGTTTTCCGTCCATCCTGTAGACACTTTTCAACCTCAAACCGGTTAAAATCCAAGAAGGTGACACTAACACCACTTGTGGATCTTCACTATGGAGATGACAACGTCACCTCCACTTTCTCAGAAGAGAATTTCTAAGCTACACTTGACGCCTTTGTGGAAGCATATTGGAAATTCAGTCTCGGCCTCAACCTCAAGAATACTCAAGTCCTTTACCAACCACCCCAGGGCAAGATCTGGTCTCTCCCTCCATCAAGGTCATTGGAGAAACCATCCCACACATGGAACCTTTCATCTAAGGCTGGCATTGAGCTCCAACATCATATCCAATCCACGAGTGACGACTTCAGAAGCCTAAGAATTTGAGTCGTTGACAACTGCGACATCCATGCTGATACAAAAATCCTGTACAAGGCAGTTGTACTCCTAACTCTTCTACGTGGCTCAGAAACCTGCACTACGTAAAAATCAGGGCCGCAAGGCCCTGAAGATGATACCTGTCTATCAATGCTGTCAAGTGTATCAGCTTTGAGGCAATGAAACCAACTTGGCTGGGCTGGCCACATGCCTAGGATGCCAGAGTCCTGATTTCCAAAGAAAATCATCTTCGACCAGCTCAAGGAAGGCACTCTAACCAGAGGAGGACAAAGGATGCGCTTCAAAGGCACCATGAAGGCTTACCTCAAGAAACACAACATAGACGTCAATGCCGGGAAGACCCTTGCTCAGAAGAAACCTACCTGGAGAAACCTCATGATTGAAGGGACACAATTCTTTGAGAACACTCAACAGCAAGAGGAGGTCCAGTAAAGGAGCCTAAGAAAGGATTATCAGAGGTCTTGAGAACAAGGACCAATCCCACCTCCTGGAAACATCTGCCAATTGTGCAGTCGAAGATGAGGCTCCTGGATAGGGCTCATCAGCTACGCAAAGACCCACAGAACCTGTGACCAGTGACAAGGAGTTTCTTCGGTGGATAATCATACTCCTTAGCACGTAATCGCCAAAGAAAACAGTAGCAAGAAATACGGAAACAGACAGTAAGGAATTACACAAGTAGAGTAAAAGGGAGAAAGTAGCTAAAGTAAACATTGGTCCCTTAGAGGATGAGACTGGAGAATTAACAATGGGAAACAAGAAAATGGTAGAGACTTTAAACAAGTTTGCACTGCTGTTTCACTGCTCCAGGGACCCGGGTTCAATTTCTACCTTGGGTGACTGTCTGTGTGGAGTTTGCATGTTCTCCCAGAGTTTGCGTGGGTTTCCTCTGGGTGCTGAAGTTTCCTCGCACAGTCCAAAGATATGCAGGTTAGGTGGATTTGTCATGCTAAATTGCCCTTTATGGGGATAAGGAGGGGAATGGGAATATAGGTAGGGTGTTCTTTCAGAGGGTAGGTGCAGAACTGATGGGCCAAATGGCCTCCTTCTGCACTGTAGGGATTCTATGACATATGCCATGAAGTATTTTGGATCTGTCTTCATGGTAGAAGACACGAAAAGCATTCAAAGGACAGTAGAAAGTCAAAGTGGAAAAAGGGAGGAGAAATTTAAAACAATCACTATCACGAGAGAAAAAGTACAAGGAAAAAGGAAAGTTAACAGGATTATGGGCTGACAAGTCCTCTGCACTTGATCACTTGTATCCTAAGATCTTAATAGAAGAGCTGCAAAGGTAGTGGATGAAAATGTCGTAATCTTCCAAAGTTCCCTAGATTCTGTTATTGGTATATGACAAATGTAACAATTCAAGCAAGGAGGGAAACAGCCAGTTAGTCTACATATGTCACTGGAAAAATACAAAAATCCATTATTAAGGAAGCAGGCATATCCATAGGTGTGGCTCATGCTGTCTGGGTGGGGCCTGAAAAAGCCAGCAACGCCAGGAATCCCAAATCGGGGTGCCCTTCAGATCTCCAATAAGAAAAAAGGAACTCCTCCACATCCTATGTACACGGAGCTCTGCCTCACCCATGTACAACAGGTTCACATTTTGAAAAACCTGTTGTAAACCTCACCGCATGGGGGAAATCTTAATGTGGGGAATGATACGATACGGAAGCCCTTCAATGCCATGTGAATTTATTGAAGTTAAGTTCCCGACCCTTCTGGGCAGGAACCTAAATACGTCACCGGTGTGGGATGGGGAGAATCAGAAAATGTGATCTCACCAGCGAGATTCTTGATTTCTGACTCTCGCAATCTTCTGTGTCCCAATTGCCGATTGCGCTTGAGGTGAACGTGGGCGCAAAAGCACGGCTGCAGTATATGTTAATTAATAAAAGGCTTTTAAAAAGATGCCACATAAAAGATTACTACACAAGAGCTCATGTTGTTGGCGGTAATGTACTAACATGAATAAAAGATTGGCTATCGAACAGAAAACTGTGACTTGGGATAAATGGCTATACTTCAGGTTGATTAACTTGTGTACCACAGGGATCAGTGTTCGGTTCTCAACTATTTACAATCTCTATTAATGACTTGAGTAAAGGGATAGACTATATTTGTACCCAAATTTGTTGATGATACAGAGATAGGTAGGAAAGGCAGCTGTGAGGAAGACACAAAATGTGCAAAAAGAGATTTATGCATCGATTAATTGAGTGGGGAAGAAATGGCAGATTGAGTATACTATGGAAAATATTAGGTTGTCTTCTTCGGTGGGAAGATTAGGCAAGTAGAGCATTCTTTAAATGGAGAACCTGCAGAATGCTATGATTAAGAGGGATCTGGGTGCCCCTGTACATGAAGCACAAAAGATTAATATGCAAGTATTGCAAACAATTAGGAAGGCAAATGGAATGTTGGCCTTCATTGCAACAGAGATGGAATACAATAGTGGGAAGACTTATAAAAATAATCTTTATTGTCACAAGTAGGCTTACATTAACATTGCAATGAAGTTACTGTGAAAAGCCCCTAGTCGCCACATTCCGGTGCCTATTCGGGAGAATTCAGAATGTCCAAATTACCTGACAGCATGTCAGGCCTTGAAGGAAGTAACCGGGGTACCCGGAGGAAACCCACGCAGACGGGGAGAGCATGCAGATTCTGCACAGACAGCGACCCAAGCCGGGAATCGAACCCGGGACCCTGGCGCCGTGAAGCAACAGTACCAACCATTATGCCACCGTGGATGTGCAGGGTAGGTGGATTGGCCATGCTAATATTGGAAAAAATAATTGGATACTCTAAATTTATAAAACAAAAGCTGGGGTTCGCTGTAGGACACAGTAAATTGATACAAACTTGAGTAAGATCACGGAGCATCATTTTTGCCACAGCACAAGGAGGATGCTGAAGCAATAGAAGAGATTTAGCATAGATTCACTGAGATAGTATTTGACACATGAAATTAAAAAACCTGCAACTGTGCAGGGCTTTGATGATACCACTTGATTAAAGTGTACAGTTTTGGTCTCCTTAAGGGATATACTTGCATTGTATGCAGTTTAGAGAATGTTCACGAGGTTGATCCTTGAGATGAAGTGATTGTCTCATCAGGAAAGTTGAGCATTTGGGGCCTGACCTCTTTGGAGTTTAAAAGGATGAGCAGTGATCATATTAAAACATATAAATTCTGGCAGCACGGTGGCACAGTGGTAAGCACTGCTGCCTCACGGTGCCAAGGCCCCAGGTTCACTGTCCGTGTGGAGTTTGCACATTCTCCCCGTATTTGAATGGGTTTCGCCGCCACAACCCAAAGATGTGCAGGCTAGGTGGATTGGCCACGCTAAATTGCCCCTTAATTAGAAAAAATGAATTGGGTACTCTAAATTTAGAAAAAAAACCATAAAAGTTCTGAGGGGGTTTGACAGGATAGGTGCTAACAGGTTGAGCGAGGCCACACTTTCAAGGTAAGGGTTCTTCCATTGAAATCAGAAATGTGGAGGAGTTTGACCTTTCAGGGGATTGTTAATCTTGGAATTTCCTCCCCCAACAAGCAGTGGAGGCTGGGTCATTGAATATATTCAAGGCTGTGTTTGACAGATTCTTGATCTGCTGGTGAGTCAGAGGTTCTGGGTGATAAACATAAAGAGTAAAAGAAACAATCAGATCAGCCATGATCTTACTGAATCAAGGAGCTGGATTTGTTTGTTTACTGTCACGTGTACCGAGGTACAGTGCAAAGTATTTTTCTGCAAGCAGCTCAAACAGATCATTTAGTTCATAAAAAGAAAAGAAAAAGAAAATACATAATAGGGCAACACAAGGTCCAAAATGTAAACATAGACACCGGCATCGGGTGAAGCATACAGGAGTGTAGTATTAATCAGGTCAGCCCATAAGTGGATCATTTAGGAGTCTGGTAACAGTGGGGAAGAAGCTGATTTTGAATCTGTTTGTGCGTGTTCTCAGACTTTTGCATCTCCTGCCCGATGCAAGAAGTTGGAAGAGTGAGGAGCCAAGTCCTAGGTTTTGGAGCTTTGATGTGAGCTTGGCTGGGATTATGGTGCTGAAGGCGGAGCTCTAGTCAATAAATAATGAGCTAAATGGCCCACTCCTGCTTCCACTTCTAATGTTCTCAAGATTTTCCCTAGTAACCAGCCTTGTCAACCCATGCAAGGGGTATTTAAATCATTTTTAAACCCATTTACTTTTGCAATGGACACCCGGGTCATAATTGCAGCCCTAACGTCTACTACCGCAATTTGACAACTTTGTGCATTATTATTTAGTTCCTCAGAAATGGGGTTCAGGAACCCCAGGCATATGGTGTCTATGATCCCTCTGTATTCCCTCCTGTGCTGCTAACCTTAGGAATATGAACAATTCCATCCCTTCCAAGCCCACAGATTCTCCAATGTCGGCCAGATCCCAGGCCCTGGCCTAATATCCTAATCTTGTGGAATTGTGGTGAGAATGCACCAGAATAGCTACAGATTTTCACCCCTGACATATTGTAATTACCAAATGATGTGTTGGGTGTTCTGGATCACAAACAGGTCACCAACACTGGAAGTAGTGCAACTCTATTTTATTATAAGGTTAACTATATTAACATACTTGAACTGTGGGTAAATGCAATACCAGCTTTAACTGTTGACCTTTGCCTAGTCCTAACCAGGTGATGCACTCAGCACATGGTGAATGTTTGTGTTGCAGGCTGTGAGCTCTGTGCTCCGAGCTGGCTGCTACTAGAATGAGCGGGAACTCTCCTGTCCCCTGTCGTTATAGTTCATGTGCTCTCACTGGTGATTGGCTGCGGTGTTGTGTATGCTGATTGTTCCCACTGCATGTCCATCAGTGTGCGTGTGTGTGTCTACACCATAATATACTGGTGTATATTATGACACCAAATAAAGCAAAATGTGTGAACCCATGCTCTATTGCACTGTGAAGGATATATGCAGATGATGATAAAATGCCTCCCACAGTCTGAATATACTTTGAGGCCCATCTTTGCTTCCACATGTCTTCCGTTGCATTAGGTGTCCTAATTTGGGACAGCCATTACTATCCCATGATCACATTCTTGTTCTGAACCCCAAATAAATAGAAAAGTGAATGAATCAGCAGTACAGGTCAAAGAAGAAGGATTTGTTAATTTACATGTGGCTACATAGATGGAATAACTAGGTACAATAAAGATTATGAACTGTCTGAGCAGTAATGGTGTTTGAAATTAATTTATGAATATATTAATTCCAGTAGATTACCTATATAATTGCTTGCTGTCAATTGGATACTTTTTTTCCTAACAACAGCATTGCGGTACCTTGCAAAATGCCACTCACTATACTGTTGCTAAAATGGTGCTTTGTTTAATATTATTAGTCCCTTTAAGGGCACAGCTTCTAACTGCTGCTAATTGGCAAATTCTGAGCTCAATAATAGATAATTGCTTCTTCTTTAAAATTTACTTGAGATGCTACTTTGCATTGTTGAGTTCTCGGAGATTGCTTTTAACAACCAGTGAATTTTGAATAAACAGGGAAATGGAGCGAATGCAAAATGCATTTGCAGGCCTAAATTTGATGCCTGGGGTATTTTAAATCCCAGGCATCGTCTGCATGCCACCAATTAGCTGGCTGTCTGAAAGTGGCAGAAAACAGCAGCTGGATAGTTGGTGGGAGTGGAGTTTGTGCAGCTGGAGGGCGCAGGCTAATACCAAACAAACACACATTGGCAAGTCACAAGAACAGGGTTCCCCCTGCTTTTTCTAGCCCCAAGAAATAAATATTTTCACTTTGTTTAGAGGGCCTTTTCTGCCTTCCAACGGCTGCCAATCTGCGTTCACCTGAAGGAAAGACATGGAAACTTCCATGCTCACACTAGATCAAAATGTAATCAGGGTGCCGGTGAAAAAGTGGGAACCAATTTGCATAAATGTATGATGCTGCTGCTGACAGTTTCTGGTAGTCACCGTTGCCACTCATTTGCTAGAAGTGGTTAAAATACTGACCAATGGAATTAGGATAGTTAAGGCTTTGGACTCTTTTGAAGTCCAATCGCACACTTTTGAGTGTGTTACAATACCCAACCCATCAGTTGAGTTCTGATTCATTGTTTCATGAAGGTAATGTTTGTGTCAGTACAAATACGGCACAGACCTTGTGTAAAACATCTAATTTTCAAAATCTTTGAAAATGTCGTTGCCTTCCAAATTTATAAAGGTATTTTCCCCACCTCACTGCAAAATCACTCCTGTCCCTCTTTCTGTCCCTCCCACAGCATAAGAACCAGTCAAAAACAATGGACAGGATTCTCCGTTTTCAGAGTTTAAGCGCCGACGCCGAGACTGAATCACGGGTGTTCTACGGTCCCGATGGCGTGCTGGTCTTGGAACCATTCAGGACATGCTAATGGGCCAGCACCGACACCATGTAGAACTACGGCGATTCCAAAGCATGCTGGTGGGTGATTCACCGGGGTTGGGAATGGTATTCGAGAGCCTGACAAGCTGCAGCCACATATAAGCACTCACTCCCGTCACGTACTCATTCCAGTCACGAAGATGCCACCCCAAATGGCGGCACCCAACATTCGCCGATGCAGAGCTGGGGCCACATCTGGATGCCATGGAGGAGAGGCAGGACACCATGATCCTTGGGGTGGGAATGAGGCTGCCACCCTCCGACATCAACCGGGCCTGGGCGCAGGTGGCAGAGGTCATGAGCGACATCGGCCCACCGCCAGCAATGCCGGAAGTTACACAACCTCCGCAGGATGGCCACGGTGAGTCACCTCCATCACCATTGTGCCCCTGTCACCATCCCTGACCCACACTCCATACATCCATCATCCTTTCCCTGATCCCGTGCAACCCCAATCAGGCAGACTGGTAAGCAGTGCAGGGTGTGGATGGGCAAATCCCCAGGAAAGCCAGAATGGGCCACAACCCCTGTCCCACACACACGTAGCACCTCCACCCCCCGAGGTCAATCAAAGCCCACCCGACAGCATACCCCACCCTGCATCACATGCCAACACCCATACCATCTGCCATGGCTGGTAGACCCGCACAGCCAGGCCACTGGCCGCGGAAGCCTTGTGCTGCCCGTGTCTGAGTGTCTCACACTGCGCAATATCTTGTCATCCCCAGGAGAAGACAGCCCACTGCTGCTGGTAGAGAGAGAAGATTGGATGGGGCCCGCCGGACCTGCGGCTCCGTCGCAGAGCAGAGGGCGTTGGGCCTGGTGAGCAGGGTGTCGCCGAGGCGGAGGCAAGCATCGGAGTTGGAAGGGAGCCCCCAACAAACTGAGATGTCCCTATGGCATGTGTTGTCATGCCCCTCCCCCCACACCACGCCTATCCTTCATCTAACCATGCATCATGTCTTTTATCTTGCAAGGTCACCTGGCTATGAGGCGGGTCCACCGCAACCCTGCTCCTCACCTGGTGACCCGCACCCCCGCCGCAACACACCGAAGCATATGTCCAGGGACGACACCAATGTTATGTCACTGCTCGCACCGGCAACCTCCTATCCCAGAGATACTCACCTCGGTTGTGCATGTTGCAGTGTGCATGTTAGTGAAGTGACTCCTGAGACACTATCTGATGCACACCACACACATGCAGCGGTACATCAGGTGGAGGTACGGAACACCCGAGGGGGCAGACGGTCGGTGGGCAGCCCAGTCCCTGGGTCTAGCTTGCATCCAGACGGGTCTTGCATTTCTGGAAAGGACTATCCCATCAATGTTGGAGATGCAAGCGCAGAGCCACGGACTACATGAGGGGATGTCAGCAACCATCAGCGCCTGCAGGTGCAGTTAGAGGTGTCCAACCACCTGCAGGGGCAGGAGGCGGTGCTGACTATGCGTGCCACCCAGGCCAACATCACACATGTGGCATCCACGGTGGAGGCCTTCAGTGTGAAGGAATCGGCCATGGGTCAAGATGTCAAGGCCTGGGGCACTCTGTGCGGGCAGTGGTCGAGGCAAAGGACTACGCAGCCATGTCACAGGGAGCCATGTACCAGGGCTCATGGATAGTGCAGCGGTTCTCCAGAGCATTGCCCAGTTGCAACGGCTCATGGCTGCGGGCGTCGAGGGCATTGGCTAGCGCTGGCTGACCTGAGCCAATCCCAGAGGGGCCTTACACAACCGAGAGGGACGTGGCCCTGTCCCTGTGCTCCACGGTGCGAGCATGGAGACTCTGATCGAGATGGGAGCGGGCAAAGGGGACCCAGATCCAGGGAGAGAAGCTCAGCAGGCCACCTCTACTTCTGACATACCACTACAACCCACTAAAAGTAGGGTTAGGAAATGCAAGGTCAGAAAGTTAGATACCAGCTAAGTTGGCACACGTGAAGCACATAGGTTAGCGATAGGGTCTAGGGCACAATGCTAGTGTATGTCACAATAAACATCTGTTCACCGACAGCCCAAACTGCCTCGGTCCTCTGTCTGAAGGGTGTGAGGGATGGGCTGGGCTATCAGCAGAAGGTGTGCTGGGTTGGGGTGGGGGAGGGGGGGGGGGCTGGAGGTGAATACAGGCCAGGCCCCCCCCTTGGAAGTGGTAGGGGACAGAGCCAGATATGTGGGTGCGCCATGTGGTAGGGCCTACCCAGTGTGTGACCCATCACTACGCACCGCCCCGGTACCACCGCCACTCCAGAGGTTCAATGAGACCTTGAGATGGACTGGCCAGCATTCATGCAGGGATCACCTGGGCAGACGGTAGAAAGTGCTACAGCGGGCAGGAGTCAGCATGTCGCCGCTCTGTTGCGCGATGTTGTGCAGGATGCAGCAGGCCACCACGATATGGGAGACCCTCCGCGGGCTGTATTGGTGGGTCCCACCAGACACCTGAACTACACCTTCAGCGTGCCAATGCACCCTTGATTACGCTTCTGATTGCTGCATGGGCAACCAGAAGCGGTTCTCCATGTCGGTCCTAGGTAGACGTCATCAGCCATGATGGCAGTGGATAACCCCTGTCGCCTAGGTGCCCCTTTCATTCGGGGGAGTGCCTCGAAGGTGTCGGGAACTGTCGACTGTGCCAGGATGAAGGCGTCATGCACGCTGCCCGAGTTTCATTTTTTTCCTAATTAAGGGGCAATTTAGCGTGGTCAATCCACCTACCCTGCACATCTTTGGGTTGTGGGGGTGAGACCCACGCAAACACGGGGAGATTGTGCATCTCCACATGGACAGTGACCCAGGGCAGGGATCGAACCTAGGTCCTCAGTGCCATGAGGTAGCAGTGCTAACCATTGCACCACTGTGCCACGCCTACTGTCTGGGTTTCAGGCACAGACGTGCATGATGTGCAGCTGGTGGTCTCACAGAAACTGCATATTGAGGGAGTAGAATTGCTTTTGGATTGTGAAGTGCACCCCCTCATGCGGCGTGCTCTTGGGGGACATGTATGCTGTCGATCACCCCCTGGGCCTGGGGGACCCGGCGATGGCGGGGAACCCCGCTGCCCAGGCAACGTGGTGGGCCTGGTCCATTTCAGGTGGATATATTGTGTCACCCAAGCATTCCAGGGCCTCTGTTACAGCTCAGATGTACCTGTGCACAGAGGTCTGGGGGAACCCAAATAGGTCCCCACTCGGCACCTGGAAGGACCCTATGGAAAAAAGGTTCAGGGCAACCGTCACCTTGACGGCCAGCGGGAGCAAGTGTCCTCCCCTGTTCCCCCACAATTTCAGATGTGCCATGATGTGGCAGATATGCCATATGGTCTCTCTGGTCAGCCGGAGTCTTTGGCAAAACGCTCGGTCCAGCAGGTCCCCGTATGACATGTGCTGCCGGTACAGGCAAGACCTGATGTGACGCCTCCTTCCTATCTCCCCCTCGGCCTGTTGGGCGGCCGGCTCTCCAGCGACACCGGCTGGCACCTGCTCCTCTGGAGAGTCCTCACCGAGCAGCTCCTGCTCTTGCAGCCTTATTGCGTCCGCTAGGGCTGCGGTGGCTAGGCAATTACCAACTACTCCTGGTTCGATACCAAAATCTATTTTCTGCAGGAGATACAGGGCAAACATGTTAGCATGGTGAGTACTCCCATGTCCACTCCCACGGGATGCACGGTGGCCCTGGCCTGCACTGCAGCCCCTGCCCCCACGTCTCCCTCCCCCCCGCCCCATTCCATTCCCACTCCTACCCCCGACGGTCCCCCATGACAATTTGCATGGCACTAGCGGGGGTATGAAACCCCATCACCCGTCCAATGCTACCAATTCCAGCGGTACACTCTGCAGTCCCTGTCCTGCGCACTCCTGTAAGGTCTACAGTGAGCATCTTCCTTAGGTGTGCCATGTGATACCCCGCCAGCAGGGTGGCACCAGGCCGAGGGGTGGGGAGGGGTGACGTTCACCACCAACCGGCTCCATGCATGTGGGCAGGGCCCACGGGTGGGGCTCAGCCAAGTGGATGGGCCCTGGTGGACTGCAGTTGCCTTGTGCTGTGGATCCACTGACCTCGATCTTCGGCTGACGCCCGTTCGCAATTTCGGCATCACCGGATGGAGAATCCCGCCTGATGTTTTCTCTCATTGTGTTCCTGCCCATTCTACCTCTTAGACTTATTTTATCACATTATCCTCCTCCAATATCTGTCCTTGCTCAATTTACTTATCCAAATTTAACCATGGCTACGAATGGTTTTCTTCCTCCTTTGCATTTCCATCTCCCAAGTTACCCAATGATGTATTCTTAGCTCTCTCTTTTTGCTTATTTGTATGAAATATTGTCCCTTGGTGATATTATACAAAGATATGAGGATTGTATCAACGTAGTAAGGAGGGCTGTTGTCGGCTGCAAAGAGACATAGATAGGATGCAGAGCTGGGCTGAGAAGTGGCAGATGGAGTTTAACCCTGAAAAGTGTGAGGTTGTCCATTTTGGAAGGACAAATATGAATGCGGAATACAGGGTTAAAGGTAGAGTTCTTGGCAATGTGGAGGAGCAGAGAGATCTTGGAGTCTATGTTCATACATCTTTGAAAGTTGCCACTCAAGTGGATAGAGCTGTGAAGAAGGCCTATGGTGTGCTCGCGTTCATTAACAGAGGGATTGAATTTAAGAGCCGTGAGGTGATGATGCAGCTGTACAAAACTTTGGTAAGGCCACATTTGGAGTACTGTGTACAGTTCTGGTCGCCTCATTTTAGGAAGGATGTGGAAGCTTTGGAAAAGGTGCAAAGAAGATTTACCAGGATGTTGCCTGGAATGGAGAGTAGGTCTTACGAGGAAAGGTTAAGGGTGCTAGGCCTTTTCTCATTAGAACGGAGAAGGATGAGGGGCGACTTGATAGAGGTTTATAAGATGATCAGGGGAATAGATAGAGTAGACAGTCAGAGACTTTTTCCCCAGGTGGAACAAACCATTACAAGGGGACATAAATTTAAGGTGAAAGGTGGAAGATATAGGAGGGATATCAGAGGTAGGTTCTTTACCCAGAGAGTAGTGGGGGCATGGAACGCACTGCCTGTGTAAGTAGTTGAGTCGGAAACATTAGGGACCTTCAAGCAGCTATTGGATAGGTACATGGATTACGGTTAAATGATATAGTGTAGATTTATTTGTTCTCAAGGGCAGCACGGTAGCATTGTGGATAGCACAATTGCTTCACAGCTCCAGGGTCCCAGGTTCGATTCCGGCTTGGGTCACTGACTGTGCGGAGTCTGCACGTCCTCCCCGTGTCTGCGTGGGTTTCCTCCGGGTGCTCCGGTTTCCTCCCACAATCCAAAGATGTGCGGGTTAGGTGAATTGGCCAATGATAAATTGCCCTTAATGTCCAAATTGCCCTTGGTGTTGGGTGAAGGTGTTGAGTTTGGGTAGGGTGCTCTTTCCAAGAGCCGGTGCAGACTCAAAGGGCCGAATGGCCTCCTTCTGCACTGTAAATTCAATGACAATCTATGATTAATCTAGGACAAAGGTTCGGCACAACATCATGGGCCGAAGGGCCTGTTCTGTGCTGTATTTTCTATGTTCTATGTGTACACTGATGACACCCAAGTATACCCTCCATCGACCCTCTATTCACTGCCTCTGTGCTGTCACATTGTTTGCATGATATCCAGTCTGGAATTATGTATTCTTATTTGCAACTGTAATAGCTGATGTTATAATATGCAAAGTATTCAAGGTAGGTTCATAAAACTGTCACCTTTGCTACATAATCAGCAGCATCAGTTGATAGATTTGTTCAAAGTTCCACAAGGAAATTCTACTCGATTGCTACCTGGAATGGGGGGTTATTTTATGAGGAAAGGTTGGACAGGCTGGGCCAGTATCAACGGAGTTTAGAAGAAAGAGAGGTGATCTTATTGAAACATGCAAGATCCTGACGGGACTTGACAGGGTGGATGTTGAAAGGATGTTTCCCCTTGTGGGAAACCTTGGGCGGGTTTCTCCATCCCACCGCACCAGATTTCTGGCAAACACACCTGAAAATCCACCTCAGAAGCCATTGTCCATAGAACATATAGAATATAGAACATACAGTGCAGAAGGAGGCCATTCGGCCCATTGAGTCTGCACCAACCCATTTAAGCCCCACTTCCACCCTATCCCCGTAACCCAATAACCTCTCCTAACCTTTTTTTTTCTGAGGTGGATTTTCAGGTGTGTTTGCCTTTTCAGGTGGGCCAGCAGGTCATCGGGTTTTGGGAGAGAGGGAAGGTTTCTTGTTCGTCATTAGTTCCATGGTTACAGCATGTGAAGATTGGTTAGATTATTTAATCTTTCAATTAATAGTAATTGATGAAGTCCAAAGATGTGCAGGTTAGGTGGATTGGCATGCTAAATTGCCCCTCAGTGTCCAAAGATGTGATGGTTAGATGAGGTTACAGGGATAGGATGAGGGAGTGGGCCGAGGTAGGGTGCTCTTTCAAAGGGTCGCTGCAAACTCGATGGGCCGAATGGCCTCCTTCGGGACTGTAGGAATTCCATGAACATAACGCCTCAGTTTCAACTCTACACCCCAGACAACCAATGCTTCAACTGCAAGCCACGGGCCTGCAAGGGCATCTTAAGGACTGAACTGAATCTCACCTTTCTAAGAATCTTGCATCCTTATCTGCATTTAGTCTATGTATTCAGCTGGTAACTTTACTACTTTTACGTAACATACAGCAGTGTCCTTGATATAATAAGCTAACGGTGGCACGGTGGTACAGTGGTTAGCACTGCTACCTCATAGCGCCAGGGACTCAGGTTCAATTCGGACCTTGAGTGAATGTCTGTGTAGAGTTTGCATTTTCTCCCCGAGCCTTTGTGGGTTTCCTCCGGATGCTCCAGTTTCCTCCCACAGTCCAAAGAAGTACAGGTTAGGTGGATTGACCATGCTAAATTGCCCCTTAGTGTTCAATGAAGTTAGGTGGTATTATGAGGATAGTGCGGGGGAGTGAGCCTATGTTGGGTGCTCTTTCAGAGGGTCGATGCAGACTCGATGGTTGTTAAGCCTTTCCGTCTTAAAGGCTGGTTAATTTTAAATTAAATCGCTAGCAAATTAAAAGGGGCTGCGTACACACTAACAAATTCTTATCTCATGGGGCACTTTGAGGAAACATCTTTTATGTGGTCGTGACAACCGTAACAGGGGAGGGAATCTGGAAATAGAGTTTCACCACGCAAGTAAACAAGTAACTGAGTTGAAGGCAAGAAATTAAGTAGCTTCTTTTGTATACAAACATTGGATATGGCATTGCCTTTATCGGTTTTAAAAACTACTTCTGAAGGGTAAAAGCAAAGAAATCTGCAGTATTCTTCATCTGCAGCAACGTAATGTTTTTTAGATTAAAACTCTTTTTGCACTATTATTTAACACTTGTGTCCACAAGTTGACATTGTTTTAATCTGAAACAGTTACAGAATGAATTAAAATCACAGATTCAAGTGCTTCAAATCATTCCATTTTAAAAAAATGATCTAGTCAGTTCTGACCATACTGACGCCTTTCCTGTTAATCTTAAACAAATATTGTTTACTGTGCCTGATTGATACTGAATAAGTTAAAGGAGAAAATCCCTCAACAGTTGTTACTAATTTAAAACATTTTACTGGCACAAAGCTAAGTGCCATCTACAAAACAGAACTGATGTTGAAAAAAAGTAAATAATCATTGTATGGCATGCTGCCAGGTTCTAAGTAGATATATTAAACCCCAACTGAAGTACATTTCCCCAATGGATTATACTTATTGCCACTTCATTTCCTACGTACTTTATCTGCACTGTCGATCAGAGCACAGGGCTATTTTCAGTCTTTTTCTGACCCCCGAGGCCTAGCACTACCATAACAGCCATTAGTAGAGGGAATTGTGTGTGTCTGACATGATCTGAAACCAATTATTATATATTTTCTTCAAACTGATACTCAAGTCTACTGGGAATCAGCAATCATGAAATAATTTACCTCCTGATTTAATTTTTCCTGCACAAATTAGTTGTACACTGTGCAGGCTGTACACAGCTGCATGTGACACATTTCTGTCTAATCAAGATTGTACTTCAAATCTTGAAAGAGAAGAAATAGATGGGCCAGGGGGATCCTGCTGCCTTTTGTGTTCTAAAAATCCATGAACAATTTGATCTGATCTACTTATCACATGCATTTTCTGCAGATGAAAAATAATAAAATAATTTTCAATACTGCAAGGAAAAATATATGGATGACACAAATATCTTGTACTCAGAATTTTAAGGCCGGTCTACCTTTTCATATTATATAATGCTGATCCCTTTTGAACATTAAGAACATCAATCGGAATCCAAACAATCAAGACTGGTTTCTGCACCTTTCAAAACTGCTGCCATCAACCAAAGCTCAAAAAGCCCATCCTCAGCTGCACCAACATCTCCCAATTATCACGCCATTTCCAATTTCACTCGAAGGTTCTAGAATGTACTGCCAATGAACTCAATGTCCACCTCTCTTGTTTGAGGTTCATTAATCTGTCTTTGAACCACACCCAAAGTCACCACTGGCATTCAGTTACTGTGGAGCTCTGACCTCATCAAATACTTCACTGTCTACCAATTGGTCAATTTCCCTCCTATTATCAATTACCCTCCTAAACCTCCTGTGTAGTTTACCATTTAGCCTTTATGTCATTCTATTCAAAAGCGTCCTAACACAATCAGCTTATTCCCTTGAGGAAGGATCACATGGTTCACCTCTTTTCCCTCTCTTCACTTAACCACAAGTTTTTTTTAAAATGATCTACTTGCCAATTCCGTGAACGTTTATGTGCTGTGAAATTTTTTTTAAAACACAATCAGGCAGGTTTCCTCGAATCTTTAAATAAAAAGTCTTCATAATATTTAAACACACATACACAATACGTTATTACATTTCATTTGGTCCCCAAACACAGGAAAAATGCTTACATTTTGGAAAAGTCAAGTTCAAAGGAGCGTTGAGGACAATAGAATTGAAGATGAAAAGGAAAAAGGTTATGCAAGGAGAGATGTTGAGTTAATTTAGTGTTAGCTGTATGGGGAAGATCTCCTGGAAATAGCTTTGGGATGGGAGGTGAAGTTTGACTCAGCCATCCAGTTAAGCCTGAAAAATATTATGCTGTGAAACGGTGTCTTGTTCTGAGGTTCTCGACTTTCCTTTGCAGAGTGTAAGGGAGTTTGAGGGGGCATGGGGTATATTTTTTTATTAAAGCGACATTAGCTTTGCCTTGGATAATATTACTGGATTTTTATAGTTAAACATCTGCCTGAAGTGTTGGCTGGAAGGTGCTTACTTGTGAGTCTGACCGAGTAGGGAGTCTTTTCGGGAGAATGTTTTGTTAGACTAATTTTAATTGTGTAACTGTAATCATCTGTGTTTAACTTTTCTTTTCTTCTTGTTAATGAACCTTTTACTTTTACAGAATTCCAGAAGAGTTACAGAACTTCTTGCTGCTGAGATTAGTAAGTTTTCTTCTTGTTTTCTGAATACAAAAAAAAAGGTACACGCACACACACTCTCCTCCAAGTGTGGCCTAACTAAGGGTCTATACAGCTGCAACATGACTTGCCAATTTTATACTCAATGCCCCGGCCAATGAAGGCAAGCATGCCGTATGCCTTCTTGACTACCTTCTCCACCTGTGTTGCCCCTTTCGGTGACCTGTGGACCTGTACACCAAGATCTCTCTGACTATCAATACTCTTGAAGGTTCTACCATTCACTGTGTATTCCCTACCTGTATTAGACCTTCCAAAATGCATTACCTCACATTTGTCCGGATTAAACTCCATCTGCCATCTCGCCGCCCAAGTCTCCAAACGATCTAAATCCTGCTGTATCCTCTGACAGTCCTCATCGCTATCCGCAATGCCACCAACCTTTGTATCGTCCGCAAACTTACTAATCAGATCAGTTACATTTTCCTCCAAATCATTTATATATACTACGAACAGCAAAGGTCCCAGCACTGATCCCTGCGGAACACCACTAGTCACAGCCCTCCAATCAGAAAAGCAACCTTCCTACTCTCTGCCTTCGCTGACCTAGCCAGTTCTGTATCCATCTTGCCAGCTCACCTCTGATCCCGTGTGACTTCACCTTTTGTACCAGTCTGCCATGAGGGACCTTGTCAAGGCCTTACTGAAGTCCATACGGACAACGTCCACTGCCCTACCTGCATTAATCATCTTTGTGACCTCCTCGAAAAACTCTATCAAGTTAGTGAGACACAACCTCCCCTTCCCAAAACCTTGCTGCCTCTCGCTAATACGACCCCTTGCTTCCAAATGGGAGTAGATCCTATCTTGAAGAATTCTCTCCAGTAATTTCCCTGCTACTGACGTAAGGCTCACTGGCCTGTAGTTCCCTGGATTATCCTTGCTGCCCTTCTTAAACAAAGGAACAACATTGGCTATTCTCCAGTCCTCCGGGACATCACCTGAAGATAGTGAGGATCCAAAGATTTCTGTCAAGGCCTCAGCAATTTCCTCTTTAGCCTCCTTCAGTATTCTGGGGTAGATGCCATCAGGCCCTGGGGACTTATCTACCGTAATATTTTTCAAGACGCCCAACACCTCGTCTTTTTGGATCTCAATGTGACCCAGGCTATCTACACACCGTTCTCCAGACTCAACATCCACCAATTCCTTCTCTTTGGTGAATACTGATGCAAAGTATTCATTTAGTACCTCGCCCATTTCCTCTGGCTCCACACATAGATTCCCTTGCCTATCCTTCAGTGGGCCAACCCTTTCCCTGGCTACCCTCTTGCTTTTTATGTACGTATTCATTGGCTGTCAGTCAAACTGAGTCATCACTGATCTCTCCAGCCTGAATTAAAGACAAAGTCTGCATTAAAGCCACAGGCCCATTCATCATCCATGAATAAAAATTGTAAGAGCAAAAATTAAAAAGGGAAACACGGAGAACAAACGGAAGGATCCTTACAAAGTCAACTAATGTCGTAGCGTACAGAGCAATTGTCAGCACAACACTCCTGTACTGCAGGTGCAGAAAGGTGAGATCAGGGGAGGGTTGAGCCCTTTGGACAGGAGTTGCGGCGCAGACAGGTAATGTTGGTGAACGGAAGTGAGGTGGAGGAGAAGGCAGAGAGGAGGCTGTGGCGACGAGACGAGGTTGGAGAAGAAACATGGTCGGGGCAGAGAAAGAGGCCATTCTGGATGGGCCAGGTATAGGGTGAAATTAACAGGGGTAGAGTCAAAAAGGGAGGATGGTGGACAGTAGAGGGGAATGGAGGCGTAAGCCCCTGGTGAGGCTGATAACGTGGAACATGCAAGGGCTCAATGGACCGGTCAAAAGATCTTGGGTCTTTGCGCATCTGAGGACCTTGTAAGCGGAGGTGGTCTTTCTGCAGGGGACGTACCTCCATGTGAAGGACCAGGTTAGGCTAAGGAAAGGATGGGTGGGTCAGGTTTTCCACTCGGGGTTTGATTCAAAGTCGCAGGGAGTGGCAATTTTGGGGAGTAAGAAAACGGGGTTTATGGGCGCAAAGGAAGCGAGGTATCTGGGCGCGAGATATGTGATAGTGAGTGGCGTTGGTGAATGTGTATACACCAAATTGGGATGATGTAGGTTTCATGAGGGTGTTGCTGGCAGCTGACTTGGCAACGTACCAGTTGATTAAGTGAAGAGATTTTAATTGTGTGCTAGAGCCGGGGGTAGATAGATCGAGCCCCAGGTCAATTGCTAGGTTACGAATGGCAAAGAAGCTGGGTGGGTTTATTGAAAAGATGAGTATAGTGGACCCGTGGCGTTTCAAGAACCCGGGGGAAGGGAGCATTCCTTTTTTTCTTCATGTGTGCAGGATATATTCAAGAATTAAACTTTTAATTTTGGGAGATTTTGGTCGAGGTGGAGGGGGCAGAGTACGCGGGGATAGTAATCTTGGACCACGTGCCCCATTGGCTGGAGATTCGGCTCAGATCGGGATGGGAGCAGAGGCCAGGGTAGAGACTGGATTCGGAGTTTTTGGCAGATTGAGGGTTTCGAGACAAAGTGTGGGCTGTGATTAAATATTATGTAGAATTGAACCGATACGGGGAGGTGTTGGCGGCCACTTATTGAGAAGTGTTAAAAGCGGTGGTTCCCGCAGCACGGTGGCGCAGTGAGTAGCACTGCTGCCTCACGGCGCCGAGGTCCCAGGTTCGATCCCGCTCTGGGTCACTGTCCGTGTGGAGTTTGCACAATCTCCCCGTGTTTGTGTGGGTTTCGCCCCCACAACCCAAAGATGTGCAGAGTAGGTGGATTGAACATGCTAAATTGCCACTTAATTGGAAAATTGAATTGGGTACACTAAATTTTTTTTTTTTTAAGCGGTGGTCCGGGTGGAGATTCTCATTCAAGGCTCATGCGAATAGGGAAAGGAGGGAGGAATATGAATGGCTAATGAACGAGTTGGTGGAGGTAGATAGGGAGTACTCGAGGGTGCCAGCCCACCACTGAGGGACTAGCGAGGAGGAAAAAATTGCAGGAGTAATTTGATAGGCTGACAATGGGCAGGGCGGTAGAACAGCTGCGTAGGGCAAGAGGGGTACAGTGTGAATACGGAGAGAAGGTGAGTCGAATGTTAGCGCACCAGCTGCGGAGGCAGGCCATGTCCAGGGAAATATTGAAGATACGGGCAGTGGCTGTGATGTGGTGTCAAAGCCAGGGAAGATAAATGAGGCATTTAGGGATTATTATAAGGAGCTGTACATGGCGGACCCGGGGAGTGAAGAGTGGGACATGGGACGGTTCTTAGATGAACTGCAGTTTCCACAACTGGAGGAAGAGATGAGACAGGTGCTGGAGGAGCCCTTGGCACTGAGGGAGATATTGGACAGTATAAGGGATGTGAAAAACACGACACTCCGCATCCACTCTTCTTCTTTTGTTTGACGTAGTCATGCTTTACTATACTTGAAACTGAGCGATAAATTTTGTTGTGTATTTTATTTTAAACAGTGAAAGCAGCGCAGGCAACAAAACTCCAAACAGGTATACTTCGTGGCTACAGAGGATTCCAAACAAAATTAGGGCAAAATGCTGGAAGTGGGACATTTAAGTAATTCCACATAAAATGTACTCTCTGTGATGAGGATTGTTCAATACTCCTGGCAGAGTACTCTCATGCTCCCAGAGGGATTTGCACTAACTTTGATCCTGACTTTTGCTCTAGAAAGGGGGAATACAACAAGTTTCCTGCCTTCCACACTTATGCAGAAATCAGCCACCTGTGATCAATGCCTCCTAACACCCCAATTGTGCTGTTCGAAAGAAGCACAGCCAGAAAGAACCATGAAGTTAAGCTTCATTGTCTGGCAAGCTGGAGCTGCTTCTAAAATGGCACCAGGCGTGTGCCGAATGGAGAAAATCCTCACTGACCAGAACTTGTCGCTGTGTTACCTTCAATTTGCTCAAAGGCAGGAAAATCAAGCAGCATCTGCCCATTCACCTTTTTGCGTTCTGATCCTCCTTGGTCTTCAAGATTTAAGATCCAAGAAATGGTTGGGCCAGACTCTGACTGTTCTCGGTAGCTGGACTGAGAAATATGAAGCCTAAAATGGTGGAGACATATGCGCCATGTGCATATACTGTTTTTTTTAATATCACGGTGGGCCAAATGAAATGAAACGGGCTGGATTCTGTCCCCAGCCTGGGGTTCCCACCCCTGGTTTAAACTTCAAATTACAGAATAGGTCCAATAAAAAAAATTGTTAAGCATGGCTGGGTTAGCACAGGGCTAAATAGCTGGCTTTTAAAGCAGACCAAGGCCGGCCAGCAGCACGGTTCAATTCCCGTACCAGCCTCCCCAAACAGGCGCCGGAATGTGGCGACTAGGGGCTTTTCACGGTAACTTCATTTGAAGCATACTTGCGACAATAAGCGATTTTCATTTCATTTTTTTTTCATAAAGGGGAAATAGCAGTATTTACACAAATTTTAACTCCTACTTCTCCCTCAGTAACAAAATAACAAAAAGTGTGACAGTTTGTTAAGCTAGAGATACATCTGTTCCACAACATTTACACTGGGTTCATGGGGACCATTTTTTTGATGGTCTCCAATACATCAAAAAAATTAAGCAGAAGTAAAGGAAAGCAGAATGCATGTCACCAAGTCAAAGAGATCTACTGAATAAACATATTTAAAGAAAAAATCTTTGCTGAATAGATGTCAGATAAAGATCATTTGCCATCTCACAGCGAATGTTTTAGTCTTAACAGACTAATCAGAGAAAAAAAACAAGTTACCATGGCAAATTCTCAATTGAAGGATCCAGTAAAATAGCATATAATAATCCATAAGACTGGAACAATGATGGACCACCGGTACCAGAATTTTACATTCCATCCCCGGAATAATGGTAGGTGGGGGATTACATAAAAATTGGTCAGCGGCACCATGCCCTTTTCCTGTTTGCTCACCCACATGGGCATTTTACTTGCAGAAGAGGGGCAGGTAGCCTGCTTGGATAAACAGAGGCCCCTAAGTGAATAACTAATGCCCATTAGGCCTACAAACTCCTTGCCAGTGCCTGCAAGCTTGCTCCTGTAAAAATCCCAGAGCTACTTTAAGTCCAGCTCCATCATTGCATGTCCCCTTCTCTGCATCTCTTTATTGGCCACCACTTAATGGCACTATTGGGACAAAAGCTGTCAGCTATGTGATCGGCTGGAAGCTCTTGGAGGTGGGATTTCTTCCTGACGGAAACTGACGTTTATGCTAGCGGTGTGGGGTTGGGAGGCACGACTTTGCCCTCAGTGTAAAGTTCAGCCCATGAAGCGAAATCCCATCAGAGCAGTTGTGGGATTTAAATTCAGTTAATTAAATAGGCCTGAGCAAAAATGTCAGCATTGAAAAAATGTCACAATTGAAAAAAAGCCATCTAGCTCAGTAATATCCTTTAGAAGATCTATTTTAGGAAGTAAATCTGGTGGTCCAAATTCTTCTAAGCACAACTCCAAACTGACAACAGCATGGTTGTATTTTTAAAAACTACTCTCTGAAATAGCCAAATCACCTAAACGTAGCAAATTGGCCAGAAATCTTTAAGAATAAAACTGAGCAGACCACTTGTAATCAAACTAGGCATTGAATGTAACAAAGACATACCCTGACCAGTCAACCCTGCCCACTCTATGGGCAGGATTTTTCTCCCTCTCCGCGACCTTTTCTGCAGCAGCAGAGGGTGGCTTGCAGCAGGATCTTCTGGTCCCGCCGTTGTCAATGGGATTTCCCATCGAATGCACCCCTCGTCACAACAAAACTCGCCATGGAGGTAGTCTGCCTTCGGGACGGTAAGATCCCGCAAACGTGAACGGCCAGAAAATCCCACCCTACATTTGTGGACTTGTGCCAAAATTGAGAGAGCAGATCCACAGGCCAGTCAAGCAATAATCTGACAGAATCACACATTTCAGCCAATGACTCAAGATTCCTCTATTACCATTCTTGGGTATTTCCTGTCCAACCTGTGGGACAGACCGATCAAAGATGGCGATGCAGATCTATGCATTAAAAAGGAATTAGAAGTCTTGTGCATTGACTCTGGATCCATGAAATCTCATTTTCTCAAGTCAAACATGGGCGATTGAACTTCCTGCTCATTACAATCTACAGCCTTCCTTCAGCTGATGAATCAGTACTCCATGTTGAACATCACTTGGAGGTTAGCACTGCTGCCTACGGCACGGAGGACCAGGGGTCGATCCTGGCCCCAGGTCACTGGCTGTGTTGAGTTGGCACATTCTCCCCGCGTCTGCATGGGTCTCACCCCCACAACCCACAGATGTGCAGGTTAGGTGGATTGGCCACGCTAAATTGCCTCATAATTGGAAAAAAATAATTGGGTCCTCAAAATGTTTTTTTTTTAAAAAAGAATATCACTTGGAAGAAACATGGGGGACAGAAATTACTCTGAGCAGGCAACTTCAATGAAAGAACTAGCTCACTCCTGAAGATGCAACTGCCAGATTGATTTTGCAAGGGTGGTAAGAGAACTAGTACAAAGACAAAAGTTACTTGACTTCATTTTCATCAACCTACCTGTTGTGTGTGAATGACCACCACACAGACTTTGAGGAGATGAAGTCTCAACTTCACACAGAGGGCAACCTCCTTCCTGTTGTGTGGCATTACTGCAATGCCAACTGGGATAGATTCAGAACAGATCTAGCAGATCAAAACTGGGCATTAAGAATCTGAGGGCCATTGGAAGCAGCAGAATTGTCCTCCACCACATCTTGTATAAGCCCTCCTCTGACCCTCGGATGGTGAATTTGATTTTCTCCAGGTGAAGAAATTGCAACTGGTCGGCCAGCCAGTCTGCAGTTTTGAGTGGTGCTGCTGATCACCAGCCGAGCAGGATTCTTCGGTGGGCGAATAGGAAGCCAAAGGCAAGACGCATCCCCCTTCCCCATAAATAGTTCTGGCTGGAATGATACCATGAAGACTGCCATTTCGGGCTTGGTTCCAAAACCTTGGACATTGCTTCTAAGAAGGCTGTCCAGAACCCGACAAGTCTGGGGCATGCCCAGAACAGGGCTTTTCACAGTAACTTCATTGCAGTATTAATGTAAGCCTACTTGTGACAATAAAGATTATTAATATTACATGTGGGTGTGGTTGGCCAGGCCTCACTGGCACCGTTCACATTTGTCCTCCACCTCCGTGAAGAACCTGCTCAATCGGGTTCTTGTTAGGTACGCGCCGTGCACGACTTTCAATTGTGTGAGGCTTAGCCTTGCACAAGTGGAGGTGGAGTTGGCCCTGTTGAGTGCTTCGCTCTAGCGTCCCCACCCTATTTCAATCCCTAGTTCTTCCTCCCATTTTACCCATGTCACGTCCAGTGGGGAGCGTGCCCTTTCTAATAGGGTAGTTGTAGTTTTTCTGTCAGTTCCTCTAAAGTTGCTTGCCAGTCCTCTGTATAAAGTCCCTAACAGTCAGCGTCCCCCATCCTGCCTCTACCTCTTAAAGGTGACGTCCAACATGGTTGGTGCTAACCTGTGGTTGCCGCAAATGGGGACCATAGTGGACATTTCGGATAGGTCGAAGTGCTGTCTCATTTGATTGGACCCTCACAAACTTGATTTCTTCAATCTGAGCGTGAATGCTCTGCATGGTGAACAACAGGACCAGCATGTTCTCTGCTTCATCTGCCTCTATTTTCCTGCTCTCTCTCTCTCATTCTTGCAGACTGACTCATGTCTGCGAGTTTCCAAGATACTTTAGAAAAACTGCAACCCGATACTACAATGGTTTGGTATGGATTCTGCCCTTCCCAAAGCCCATCTCTACGGCAAGGTAAAACACATGGGTCTTGAATTCCCGTAGAAATGCTAATTAGTTATCCTCTCGATCCCCAACTCCATTCCATCTTGGAATTAAATAAACAATTTAAAGCATAACTGTTTTTAAAATCTGACAATCCCAACACTCCCTGTGAGACTTGGAGATTAACAGTCTATCCAGAATCAGTATAGTTTCCCTTGCCATTGTCCCAAGTTGTGATTATCTTACACCTTCTCAGCAACCTGCTTGGCTTGGGTCTCTCTTGCACCTATTGCAATCAAGCCACCCATGATCAAGAAGAATTCAGACTAAGTCACATGACCCCCTCTCATTCCTCCATTATATCTTAAATTAAAGAATCGGTTCCAAATTATAACGATCTTAAAAATGTATTTTTGGTAACAGCATCACCATTCTCAATGGTACTGAAGCTCGGCACTTGACTGTATTGCTGGTTGCGAAGATTCTCCCGAACACAGCATTTTGCTCATTTCTTCTGGTCCAGTCCAGTCTTTATTGTTTGCATGCGTGCAAGTCAGAGTGAGAGCAAACTAGCAGGTGGGTAACTGAAGTGGGCGGGTAACTGAGGTAGAATGCGTAGGAAAGTCGGAGTTTGGTCTGGTTGGTGGGTGGTTAAGTCTGGTAGTTAGGGGAGGGTAGTTAGGTCATGGTGTAGTCAGATCTGGTCGGTGGGGGATAGTTGGGTCAAGTTGGGCTAGATCTGTTCTGAATCTATCCCAGTGCTCGGATCTGTTTGGGGTTTGGGGGGGGGGGTGTTCGGAGTAACTCTGGTGTTACATCAAATTTTAAATTTGTCCAACATTTCCTGGGTAACTATCCAGATTAAGTCTTGTAAATCTATCCCAAGTGTCCGAATCTAGCTTAAAGTCAGAGACATTCACAGCGGATCCCAGGAAGCAGGGGAATTGCCCACAGGATTCCTAGACAAATTTGAGGGGACTTCCTGACGCGCACCTTCAGTCATACATCTTCAGCAGTCTGCATTCGGAGTTTGGAAGGTTTAGCCTATTATTTCTATTTGCTCCATGATTTACATCTTTGTTTATACCTTTTACTCATTAATTCGTTTGCCTTTGGGCACCTGATTCAAGCAGAATCACAATGTTATCTAATAATAAAAATAAAATGACATTGTCGAAAGATTGAGTACATTGTTAAAAAAAATTTGCAACCAGGACAGGAATCATATATCTTTGACCCTTGGAATGGTTTAGCCTACCTGCAGATTCCACTTCTCCCCGCAATGAAGAGTGATATGTTTCACAGACAGAATTGATGCTCTGCATTATGGGAGTAAACAACCACCATTGCCAGCAGTGTGTGTGATCGTCCTACCACTAATTTAGACTATTGAGTTTAGGGCCAAGTAACTAAAATCCTGAATCTAGTTGTGCGACAAAATTACTGCTAAGATGAGAGCTTCTGAGATGCCACAGCAATTGTGAAGCAACTGTAGCCACCTAAAATGGCTGATTCCTTATTAATTTGGCCAAAGACCGATTTAAAATGGCTAGCCGAAAAGGCTGATGGGAAAAGCAGCCAACAGGACACAAACGGACAGCTGCAGACAGAGTAGCGTATTCGGCTCTGGGGAAGTCGGCCCAGATCGATACTCAAGACTATTAGCAGCACATCAACCCAGACATCTGCAGTTTAATCGGCTATCCCCGGGAACAATTGCAACATATTAGCAATTGAATGCCGGGCCAGACCTGTCGGCGCCTGCAGTGGCCGAAACAAAGACAGGTGAACGACCACCCCCCAATCGAGGAATCGCCCCTTTATTGGAGCATATCGAACCCAGTGATTGGGAACAAGTCCAATCACTTGGGACTCAGGGACAAGGGCCGCCCCGAGAGGGGGGAAGCCCCCGAGCCCTATAAAGTGAGGGGCCAAGTTCAGATCTCTCTCTCTCCCTTCTTCACCTGCTCGCAGCCTTCGCAAGAACCTTCAGCAAAGAACCGTAAGTTTGACTCCAGCGATCGCTATCCGATAAAGACTCCTAGCCATCGACCCGTATCAGCCTTTTGAATCCCGCTGGCCAGATCAGATTTGATAAGCCATTCGTTTCCCTGACCTGGTGGGCCCTTCCTAAAGTTAAGTATTGGCCAGTAGTGGTTGGTTTCGATATAGATGGTAGGATTATTGTGTAAGCATTAGTTGTTGTATATAATAAATGACCGTTGATTTCAATCTTACTAAGCGGTGTGCTGACTTATTAATCATAACTCGAGCTTGAACCACGTGGCGGTATCAGAAAGATACCTGGCGACTCGTGAGCAAAGGTGACATAATCAGAGCTAATAAACTAAGGCTAAAAAGAGCAACACAACAAACGTGTTCCAAAAGTCCTCTTAAACTGCACATCACTGGAAAATCAAAATTGCTGTTAGTTATTTTTAATTGCTTGATTTATGAAATGTATTCAGATAATAATACTCCTTTTAAACGAAAACAGATTTCTCATTTAAATATATCTTTGCATTTTCCCAAAACATTCAATAGGATTATTTTATAAACCAGTTCATAGAATGGTTTAAAAAAGTTTGCTTAATTAAAATCACATCCTATAATGTTTGCTTTCAAACAAAGTTAATTGTTCTTTTAGGTACAATTTGGATCACTTACTAGATCTGAATTTTGCAAATGACAAATTTTCTTGTGAAATTCAATGACCTCTGACAGACCTCACCTCATTGTGTAAAATCATATTGTACATTAGTATCCACAAGGACTGAATATGTTAAATTGAATGGAACTGCTGCAACTACTGCTAAAAAGGAAACATATAACAGTTTATGTGCACTGTCATGTGAGTATGTAGGTGGAGCTGGGTTTTATATCAGCCATTTTGCAGTTTTTAGTTTCAGTTTGAAAAGAGCTTGGGTGTGTGTCTGTGTTTGCAGTGAGCTGGATCTGCTGTAATCTCTGCCATGAAAGACTATCTCTGGATCATTTGGGTGATTTAAACTCATAATAGTTAAGCCTTTAACCTGATGTGTTTCTGTTTAAAGGTGTTCAGTCTCTTGGATGTTGAAAGGAATAACTGAAGGATTATTTAGTGTTGTAATATTTTCGAGGTTATCTTTGAAGTAAGGGGTGTTAAATGATCCAATGTTTATTTTAAAGGTTAAGTTGAGTTCATGGAATAAACATTGATTTGTGTTTAAAAACCCACATGTCCATAGTTGTAATCCCACTCCTGGAGAACAAGCCGTTTGCTTTCAAAAGCGACAATCCATTAAAGAGGGGGGTTGGTTGGACTCCATGATACCTTTTGGGGTTCTGAAAACGCCTCGCCCATAACAATTGGGGGCTCGAGGGGGATAAAAGTCTATCTATTGGATTGGCTTTTGTGAACTTAAAGACAGTGAAGGAGTGTTGCTTTTCCGGTGTGGTATTTTAGTTTTAGTGGGGAGTGTGTTGTGGACAATGGCTCTTTCAGAGGCTCAGGGGTTTTTGGGGGTGGACACACTAACACATGATACCTTACTTTCAGAGAGTAAAAACAAACTGTTGGGTCTGGCAAAAACATTGCAGTTAACATTACCTGACAAAATGCGAAAAGATGAGGGAATTATGGCGGTGGTTAAGCATTTAAAGTTGCCTGAGATAGAGTTTGAAAATTCAGTTGCAAATTAAACAAATGGAACATGAGAAAGAATTAAAGCGGCTTGAATACAAGAGAGAGAGGAAAAAGAGAGAGAAAGACAGAGAGAGAGGAAAAAGAAAAGGAGAGAGAAAAAGGAGAAAAGAAAGAATAGCCCTAGCAGAACAAAAAGAAAAAGAAAGGGAGATACAGATCAGGGAAAAAGATAAAGAGAGGGAGTTTGAACTTCAGAAAATGGCCATGAAACATGAAAGTGAGTTAAAATTGGCAGACGTAAAGGGAAACGTACAGTTGGAGGATAGTGAGAAAGAGCGTCATAGTCGAAGGCTTGGTGGGAATCTATTTAAATATGTCCAAGCATTGCCACGGTTTGACGAGAAGGAAGTGGAAGCCTTTTTCATTTCATTTGAGAAGGTAGCTAAACAAATGAAATGGCCACAGGACATGTGGGTATTACTGATTCAAACAAAGCTGGTAGGTAGAGCTAGTGAAGTGTTTGCATCACTACTGGAGGAGGTATCTGGAACGTATGAGGAGGTTTAGAAATTTAAGAAAAGAATTTGATCAGACATACATGGAGTTTGAAAGGCTCAAACAGAGTAATTTTGATAGGTGGATAAGGGCTTTGAAAATAGACCAAACGTATGAAGCTCTCAGAGAAATTATACTTTTGGAGGAGTTTAAAAATTCAATTCCTGATGTAGTGAGAACTCACGTGGAAGAACAGAGGGTTAAAACTGCGAGATTAGCAGCAGAAATGGCAGATAATTATGAATTAGTTCATAAATCAAAGATTGGTTTCCAATATCAGTTTCAGCCGGTGAGGAATAGAAACTGGGAACATGAGAAATACTCAAATGGTAAAGGTAAAGGTGATCTGATGGGAGACAATAAAGAGAGTGTACCTCAGATTAAAAATGAAATCCAGGAGGGTGGAAAAGAGATGAAAAGTTTCAAATGTTTTCACTGGAATAAACTAGGCCATGTAAAGTCACAGTGTTGGTGGTTGAAGTAAAGCCTGGAAAGGCTGATGTGGTAAAACAGGAAACGACAGTGGGATTTGTTAGAGTGGTAAAGGAAAGCCCAAGGGAAGCGAAGGATGTGCAAACGATTGTACAGCCTGTTCAAGATGTAATTGTTAAGAAGGTGCCCGATGTTTTTTAAGAATTTACGTGTGTGGGTAAAGTTTACTCATGTGTATCAGGAGGAGCAGGTAAAGAAGTCACAATTTTGATGGTAAGAGATGAGGAATTATGTAGTTTGGGAAGAATGTTGCCAGAAAAGGTGGTAATATGTGGAATTCAGGGTGAGAGGAGTAGTGTTCCATTATATAAGGTAAGGTTGGAAAGTCCAGTGAAGAGTGGTGAAGTGGTAGTAGGAGTAATAGATAAACTATCTTGTCCAGGAATACAGTTTATCTTGGGTAATGATATAGCTGGATCGCAGGTGGGAGTGATGCCTACTGTGGTTGATAAGCCAGTGGAAAATCAGACAACTGAAGTGTTGAAGGACGAATATCCTGGGATTTTTCCGGATTGTGTAGTAACAAGGTCGTAAAGTCACAGGTTAAGACAAGAGGAGAAATCAAAGAATGAACATGAAGTTGAAGTGCAATTATCAGAAACGATTTTTGATCAGATGGTTGAAAAAGAACAAGA
Source organism: Scyliorhinus torazame (assembly GCF_047496885.1). NCBI lineage: Eukaryota > Metazoa > Chordata > Chondrichthyes > Carcharhiniformes > Scyliorhinidae > Scyliorhinus > Scyliorhinus torazame. The sequence goes on from NC_092715.1 coordinate 97,741,178, forward strand.
ACAGGTGGAGGATGAGGCGGATATTTTTAGCTCAGGAAAATTGGCGGAGTTACAACAAAAAGATGTAGAAATAAAACGGATATATCAGAAAGCATATAAGTGGAAACTGAGAGTATACCAGAGTGTTGTTACCGTAAAAGTGATGTCTTGATGAGAAAATGGAGACCTGTACACATGCAGGCGGGTGAAAAGTGGGCAGAAGTTCATCAAGTAGTATTGCTGGTAGGGTATAGAAAGGAGGTGTTGCGAGTTGCACATGAGGTACCAGTGGGAGGTCATTTGGGAATAAGGAAAACTCAAGCTAAAATCCAGAAACATTTTTATTGGCCTGGACTACATAAAGATGTAGTTAAATTTTGTCAATCATGTCAAGTGATAGGGAAACCTCAAGCAGTGATAAAACCAGCACCCTTAATACCCATTCCAGTATTTGAGGAACCTTTTATGAGGGTCATAATTGATTGTGTAGGACCTCTTCCTAAAACAAAAAGTGGGAATCAATATCTTTTGACTATAATGGATGTGTCTAGTAGGTTTCCAGGGGTGATTCCGGTATGTAATATTACAGCTAAAAAGATTGTGGAGGAGTTACTTAAATTCTTTACTAGATTTGGACTACCCACAGAAATTCAATCGGATCAAGGATCGAATTTTACTTCAAAGTTATTCAAAGAAGTTATGGATATCTTAGGAATAAAACAATTGAAATCAACTGCGTACCATCCAGAATCGCAGGGAGCATTAGAAAGGTGGCATCAGACATTAAAGACAATGTTGAGGGCGTATTGTCAAGATTATCCAGAGGATTTGGATAAATGAATCCCATTCGTATTGTTTGCAATTAGGGATGCACCTAATGAGTCTACCAAATTTAGTCCTTTTGAACTAATTTTTGGTCATGAGGTAAGAGGACCACTTAGATTGATTAAGGAAAAATTGGTGGGTGAGAAATCGGAAATTACACTATTGGATTACGTGTCAAATTTTAGGGAACGATTAAATAGAGCAGGTGACATGGCTAGACAACATTTGAAAGTTGCACAAAATGTGATGAAACGGGTAGCGGACAAGAAATCCAAAGTTCGTAGTTTTGTCAGTGGGGATAAAGTTTTAGTGTTGTTACCAGTGGTAGGTGAGCCTTTAAAAGCTAGGTTTTGTGGACCGTATCAGATTGAAAGGAAATTAAGTGAGGTGAATTATGTGGTGAAAACACCAGATAGAAGGAAGTCTCACCGAGTGTGTCATGTGAATAGGCTTAAAAGGTACTTTGAAAGGGAAGGAGAGAAAAAGGAGGTTTTAATGATTCTAACTCAAAGGGACGAACCAAATCCAGATGACTGTGAATTTGACATACCTCAAATTAAATTGGAAAATGAGGATGCTCTTAAAAATTGGGATGAATTGTTAAGTTACCTTCCAGAGGAAAAACAAACTGACCTGAAAGAGTTATTGATATCACATGGGCAAGTTTGTAGAGATAAATTGGGAAGTACTAAAATGGCTATACATGATGTAGATGTGGGAAATGCTGTTCCGATCAAACAACATCCATATAGACTTAATCCTTTAAAATTGGCACAGGTTAACAGAGAGATTGAGTGCATGCTTACAAATGGCATAATTGAAGTGGGTTGCAGCTCACCCATAGTGATGGTACCTAAACCAGATGGTACCCAACGGTTGTGTGTGGACTATCGAAAGGTGAATGCAGTTACAAGAACGGACGCTTATCCTATCCCGCGTCTGGAGGATTGCATTGAGAAATTGGGACAATCTGCTTTTATTTCCAACTTCAAGACATGGAAAGAACATTTAAAACATCGTATGGAGTTCTTCGATTGACTTCAGGTGGCGGGTTTGGTGATGAACCTAGCCGAAAGTGAATTTGGAGAAGCCCAAATCACTTTCCTTGCGGAGTTTCCGATACCCTCAAGACGAAGGGAAATAATGAAATCTCTTAACATGAATGAATTTGATCGAACCTTTGTGCACAAGATTTGTAGCGTGGTTGCTCCACTGATGGACTTACTAAAGAAACGTCAAAACTTTCAATGGACAGCAGACTTTCAACAGGCATTTGCCTCCTGAAAGCTGTGGTAACCAATGTTCTTGTATTGGCGAATTGCAAGGGACTCTGTGGTCAGATTGAACTAACTTATCTGATTCTAAAGAGAAATGCCGAGGAGTAGAGGAATGGATGGATCGTGCAGAGACTTTGTTCAAAGAGACTGTCAATCGAGAAGGATTTTGGTTAGAGGAAGAAGAACAAAGAAAAATGGACTATATTATTATACCTGTTTGCGTGTGTTGTTAAAAAAACGAAAAGGTATATTTACTGTGTACATTTCTTAGTGGATGGTGAAAAAGTGAAAAATGAAACCATCTTGAAGTTGATGGTTTATTATTTTTTTCTTTGCGGGTGGCGTCATGTGAGAGTGCCTTTAAGAAATGGATGTTTAAGCAATGTACCTTTAAGAAATGCAGTGATGTCAGAGTGTGGGTGGTGCTGGGTTTTAGATCAGCCATTTTGCAGTTTTTAGTTTCAGTTTGAAAATAGCTTGGGTGTGTGTCTCTGTTTGCAGTGAGCTGGATCTGCTGTGATCTCTGCCATGAAAGACTATCTCTGGATCATTTGGGTAATTTAAACTAATAATAGTAAAGCCTGATGATGTTGAAAGGAATAACTGAAGGATTATTTAGCGTTGTAATATTTTCGGGGTTATCTTTGAAAGAAGGGGTGTTAAATGATCCAATGTTTATTTTAAAGGTTAAGTTGAGTTCATGCCACTTCCGGGTGCGGCGATGACCAGCTGAGTCGCACGTTTCGGCAGCTCCCTGTGAAACGGACTTTTGGGCTCTTGATAGGAGCCCCAACGGCAATTTTGACGGCTAAAAACACTGTGCGGTAAACCAGAAGGGAATCCCCCCTGGATACGGATGGAAAAAGGAGGAGAGAGTGGCCAGATTGCAGTGGATCCTTTAGAACAGCGGCAAGGAAGGCAAGCAAAAACCAAGATGGCGTCGGAAGGTGGCAGTTTAACATGGGGCCCTGAACAACAAGAGTTCTTGAAATGCTGTGTGGAAGAGATCAAAAAGGAAATGAAGAAAGAGCTGTTGGCCCCGATACTACAGGCGATCGAAGGGCTAAAGGAGGAACAAAAGACCCAGGAGCGGGAGCTTCGGGTCGTGAAGGCAAAGGCAGCCGAGAATGAGGACGATATACAGGGCCTGGTGGTGAAGACGGAGACGCAGGAGGCACATCAGAAACGATGTGTGGAAAGGTTGGAGGCACTGGAAAACAACGCAAGGAGGAACAACCTGAGGATTCTTGGTCTTCCTGAAGGTGTGGAGGGAGCGGACGTCGGGGCATATGTGAGCACGATGCTGCACTCGTTAATGGGAGCGGAGGCCCCGGCGGGTCCGTTGGAGGTGGAGGGAGCATACCGAGTGATGGCGCGAGGACCGAGAGCAGGAGAAATTCCCAGAGCCATAGTGGTGAGATTCCTCCGTTTTAAGGATAGAGAAATGGTCCTTAGATGGGCGAAGAAAACTCGGAGCAGTAAATGGGAGAACGCGGTGATCCGCGTTTATCAAGACTGGAGTGCGGAGGTGGCGAGAAGGAGGGCGAGCTTTAATCGGGCCAAGGCGGTGCTTCATAAAAAGAAGATAAAATTTGGAATGCTGCAACCGGCAAGACTGTGGGTCACATATCGAGGGAGACACCACTACTTTGAGACGGCGGATGAAGCGTGGACTTTTATTGTGGAAGAAAAACTGGAATGAGCGGGTTATTAAAAAGAACGTTCGAACAAAGTGGTGGGGCGAATGTGGGGGGTAAAGAGGGGTTTTATGTACTAATCCTGCGATGTGGTAACTTTTCTCTCTCCCACAGGTGGTGATGGGGGGAGGAGGGGAGGTGGAGGAGATGGGGCGTTGGCCATTGGGGGCGGGGCCAAGGGAGAAGCGCGGGCTTGGTTCCCGCGCTATGATAATCATGGCGGGAATAGAGAAGCAGGAAGGAGGGGGCGTCGCACGGTGCGAGCCGAGGTCACGGGGGGAAGCCGAGGTCAGCCAGAGTTTGCTGACTTCTGGGAGCAACATGGGGGGAGTAATTACGCTAGCGGGGGATCTAGCGGGGGGGGTGGGAGGGGGGGGAATTACTGGGTTGCTGCTGCTGGGGAGAGGGGGGAGCTGGTATGGGAGAGGATGGGCGGGGGGGCACCGCCTGGGGGAGATACAGCTGCGTGGGAACCGGGTGAGGAGCTGGAAAAAGGTGATGGCTAATCGACAGGGGGGGGGGGGGGGGGGGGGGTAGGAAGCCCCCCAACTCGGCTGATCACGTGGAACGTGAGAGGGCTGAACGGGCCGATAAAGAGGGCAAGGGTACTCGCACACCTTAAGAAACTTAAGGCAGATGTGGTTATGTTACAGGAAACGCACCTGAAACTGATAGACCAGGTTAGGCTACGCAAAGGATGGGTGGGGCAGGTGTTCCATTCGGGGCTAGATGCGAAAAACAGGGGGGTGGCTATATTAGTGGGGAAGCGGGTAATGTTCGAGGCAAAGACTATAGTGGCGGATAACGGGGGCAGATACGTGATGGTGAGTGGCAAACTACAGGGGGAGACGGTGGTTTTGGTAAACGTATATGCCCCGAACTGGGATGATGCCAATTTTATGAGGCGGATGCTAGGACGCATTCCGGACCTAGAGATGGGAAAGCTGATAATGGGGGGAGATTTTAATACGGTGTTGGAACCAGGGCTGGATAGGTCGAAGTCCAGGACTGGAAGGAGGCCGGCAGCAGCCAAGGTACTTAAAGATTTTATGGAGCAGATGGGAGGTGTAGACCAGTGGAGATTTAGCAGACCTAGGAGTAAGGAGTTCTCGTTTTTCTCCCATGTCCATAAAGTCTACTCGCGAATAGACTTTTTTGTGCTGGGTAGGGCATTGATCCCGAAGGTGAGGGGAACGGAGTATACAGCTATAACCATTTCGGATCACGCTCCACACTGGGTGGACTTGGAGATAGTGGAGGAAACAGGAGGGCGCCCACCCTGGAGAATGGACATGGGACTAATGGCAGATGAGGGGGTGTGTCTAAGGGTGAGGGGGTGCATTGAAAAGTACTTGGAACTCAATGATAATGGGGAGGTCCAGGTGGGAGTGGTCTGGGAGGCGTTGAAGGCGGTGGTTAGAGGGGAGCTGATATCAATAAGGGCACATAAAGGGAAGCAGGAGAGTAAGGAACGGGAGCGGTTGCTGCAAGAACTTTTGAGGGTGGACAGAGAATATGCGGAAGCACCGGAGGAGGGACTGTACAGGGAAAGGCAAAGGCTACATGTAGAATTTGACTTGCTGACTACAGGCACTGCAGAGGCACAATGGAGGAAGGCACAGGGTGTACAGTACGAATATGGGGAGAAGGCGAGCAGGTTGCTGACACACCAATTGAGGAAAAGGGGAGCAGCGAGGGAAATAGGGGGAGTGAGGGATGAGGAAGGAGAGATGGAGCGGGGAGCGGAGAGAGTGAATGGAGTGTTCAAGACATTTTATAAAAAATTATATGAAGCTCAACCCCCGGATGGGAGGGAGAGAATGATGGGCTTCTTGGATCGGCTGGAACTTCCCAAGGTGGAAGAGCAGGAAAGGGTGGGACTGGAAGCACAGATCGAGGTAGAAGAGGTGGTGAAAGGAATTAGGAGCATGCAGGCGGGAAAGGCCCCGGGACCGGATGGATTCCCAGTCGAATTCTATAGAAAATATGTGGACTTGCTCGCCCCGGTACTGACGAGGACCTTTAATGAGGCAAAGGAAAGGGGACAACTGCCCCCGACTATGTCTGAAGCAACGATATCGCTTCTCTTAAAGAAGGAAAAGGACCCGCTACAATGCGGGTCCTATAGACCTATTTCCCTCCTAAATGTAGATGCCAAGGTCCTGGCCAAGGTAATGGCAATGAGAATAGAGGAATGTGTCCCGGGGGTGGTCCACGAGGACCAAACTGGGTTTGTGAAGGGGAGACAGCTGAACACGAATATACGGAGGTTGTTAGGGGTAATGATGATGGCCCCACCAGAGGGAGAAACGGAGATAGTAGTGGCGATGGATGCCGAGAAAGCATTTGATAGAGTGGAGTGGGATTATTTGTGGGAGGTGTTGAGGAGATTTGGTTTTGGAGAGGGGTATGTTAGATGGGTGCAGCTGTTGTATAGGGCCCCAGTGGCGAGCGTGGTCACGAATGGACGGGGATCTGCATATTTTCAGCTCCATAGAGGGACAAGGCAGGGATGCCCTCTGTCCCCATTATTGTTTGCACTGGCGATTGAGCCCCTGGCGATAGCGTTGGGGGGTTCCAAGAAGTGGAGGGGAGTACTTCGGGAAGGAGAAGAGCACCGGGTATCTTTGTATGCGGACGATTTGCTACTATACGTGGCGGACCCGGCGGAGGGGATGCCAGAAATAATGCGGATACTTGGGGAGTTTGGGGATTTTTCAGGGTATAAATTGAACATGGGGAAAAGTGAGTTGTTTGTGGTGCATCCAGGGGAGCAGAGTAGAGAAATAGAGGACCTACCGTGGAGGAAGGTAACAAGGGACTTTCGTTACCTGGGGATCCAGATAGCTAAGAATTGGGGCACATTGCATTGGTTAAATTTAACGCGGTTGGTGGAACAGATGGAGGAGGATTTCAAGAGATGGGATATGGTATCCCTGTCAATGGCAGGGAGGGTGCAAGCGGTTAAGATGGTGGTCCTCCCGAGATTCCTCTTTGTGTTTCAGTGCCTCCCGGTGGTGATCACGAAGGCTTTTTTTTAAAAGGATTGAAAAGAGCATCATGGGTTTTGTGTGGGCCGGGAAGACCCCGAGAGTGAAGAAGGGATTCTTACAGCGTAGCAGGGATAGGGGGGGGGGGGCTGGCACTACCGAGCCTAAGTGAGTATTATTGGGCCGCTAATATTTCAATGGTGAGTAAGTGGATGGGAGAGGAGGAGGGAGCGGCGTGGAAGAGATTGGAGAGGGCGTCCTGTAGGGGGACTAGCCTACAGGCTATGGTGACAGCCCCATTGCCGTTCTCACCGAGGATCTACACCACAAGCCCGGTGGTGGTGGCTACACTGAAGATTTGGGGACAGTGGAGACGGCATAGGGGAAAGACTGGAGCCCTGGGGGGGTCCCCGATAAGAAACAACCATAGGTTTGCCCCGGGGGAATGGATGGGGGATATGGAATGTGGCAAAGAGCAGGAATAACGCAACTGAAAGATCTGTTTGTGGATGGGAAGTTCGCGAGTCTGGGAGCGCTGACCGAGAAATATGGGTTGCCCCAAGGGAATGCATTCAGGTATATGCAACTGAGGGCTTTTGCGAGGCAACAGCTGAGGGAATTCCCGCAGCTCCCGACACAAGAGGTGCAGGACAGAGTGATCTCAAAGACATGGGTGGGGGATGGTAAGGTGTCAGATATATATAGGGAAATGAGGGACGAAGGGGAGACTATGGTAGATGAACTAAAAGGGAAATGGGAAGAAGAGCTGGGGGAGGAGATCGAGGAGGGGCTGTGGGCAGATGCCCTAAGCAGGGTAAACTCGTCGTCCTCGTGTGCCAGGCTAAGCCTGATTCAGTTTAAGGTATTACACAGGGCACATATGACTGGAGCACGGCTCAGTAAATTTTTTGGGGTGGAGGATAGGTGTGCGAGGTGCTCGAGAAGCCCAGCGAATCATACCCATATGTTTTGGTCATGCCCGGCACTACAGAGGTTTTGGATGGGGGTGACAAAGGTGCTTTCAAAAGTAGTAGGAGTCCGGGTCGAACCAAGCTGGGGGTTGGCTATATTTGGGGTTGCACAAGAGCCGGGAGTGCAGGAGGCGAGAGAGGCCGATGTTTTGGCCTTTGCGTCCCTAGTAGCCCGGCGCAGGATATTGCTAATGTGGAAAGAAGCCAAGCCCCCGGGGGTGGAGACCTGGATAAATGACATGGCGGGGTTTATAAAGCTAGAGCGGATTAAGTTCGTCCTAAGGGGGTCGGCTCAAGGGTTCACCAGGCGGTGGCAACCGTTCGTCGAATACCTCGCAGAAAGATAGACGGAATGGGAAAAAGAAGGCAGCAGCAGCAGCCCAGGATCCGGGGGGGGGGGGGGGGGGGGGGGGGGAGGAGGAACCAGAAGGACTCTCAGGGTTGTTAATATATACTGTATAGTATGTATAGGTCGTTGCTACAGATAATTATATATTGGACTGTTAAATTATATTTTTGGAGAGTGTTACTTGTGACAAGGCAGTTGCCAATTAGGGCTAGTTTTCATTTTTGTTATTTATTATTTATTCTTTTTTTTTTGTTTATAAAATAGGTCATTGTTATTTGTGTTGTTATAATATTGTGTAAAGGATGCACAATGTACTGTGTTGGTTGACCAAAAATTTTCAATAAAATATTTAATTTAAAAAAAAGTTGAGTTCATGGAATAAACATTGTTTTGTGTTTTAAAAATCCATAATTGTAATCCCACTCCTGGAGAACAAGCCGTGTGCTTTCAAAAGCAACAATCCACTAAAGAGTTGGACTCCATGATACATTTTGGGGTTCCGAAAATGCCTCGCCCATAACAGCACCTTTTTTGTTTTTATGGTGAAGTTGTATCCTCAGTGGGAATTCAGAAAATAATTTCAATCTAACTCACACTTCATTGCTGGCTGTATTTTCTCCTTTCCCATTGGTTTTCTATTATATGAGTGAGACAGGTGAAAAATGAAAATATTCAAATTGATCAACCACTCAAATTGCATACATTGGTAGTCATAAAGAATTTCTGCAATGTAGAATAGCCATACAGTCATAAATAACATTAACCAGGGCTCAGGACTCAAGGCAAAAAAAAAGTACTTAAATTAACATATTATGGCATCTTACAAATGTGGAATCAGAGAAACCTACAGCACAAAGAAGGGTTTATTTGGTCTGTTATGACTGGGCCGGCTCTTTGACAGGGTACCCATGCATAGTCTTACATTGCCGCTATAATCCATAATGCTGTAAGTTTCACCAATAGTCCAACTCAGTTTTGAACTTGTTAACAGAATCAACTTCCACCGTCCTTTCAGGTAGAGGGTTTCAGATCCTGACAAATCTCTTGAATAAAAATGTTTCTTCTCATCTCATCTCTCTAGATCATTTTCCAATGATTAGAAATCAATTACCTCTATTTATTAACTAATTTGGAGAGGAAATCTTTTCCCTTATTTGCTCTATCTAAACCTCATCATCTCTATTCCGTCACTCCTTAACCTTCTCTGTTCCAAGGACAACAGTACTAACTTTTTTAACCTCTCCTTGTAGCACAGAAGGAAGCCCATCACACTTGTGGATGAAGGGAGTAAAGAGATAAAAAGAATTTTCAACAGAGAGGAAGAAAAAGATCTTCGGCGCAAATCTCCATTGCTGAGACTTAGTGTTGACGCCAACGCAGAATTTGGGGACTTACACGACAGCAAAACTGGAGCCGCACCTGGACTGATTCCGCTACTGTCGAGGGGCTACCACCGGCGCCACGTGGAACACAATCGATTATAATGAGAGGCGGTGCCGGATTCGCTGGTTCCACGATTGATACTCAGGAGGCTGACAAGCTGCAACTGCTAATAAACACTTCACTCCCCACCACACCATCCCAGCCAACTGGTTGACAGCAAGGAGAGCGGCACTCCGTTTCACCAACGCAGAGCTGGGCATCCTCCTGGATGCCGTGGCAGAGAGGAGGATGACCCTGTACCCCGGCCGGGAAGGCTGCCGTCGGTAGTCGTGCCTGGGCGCAGGTGGCAGAGGCAATCAGCGCCACCATCAACACCATCCAGACCGGCCAGTAGTGCCAAAGGAACTGCACAATCTCCTCAGGGCGGCCAGGGTGAGTAGGCAGCACTGTGCCCCTGGCAATAACCTGCATCCCACACACCCGTAACCCTGCCCCCCCTCCCTCCCCCCCCCAAACCTGCGATTTTGGCATCAGAACCTATTCTCCGCGCAATAGCATTTCGTGATTTAGGCATCGGCAAACAGGCGATCCCGCCCCTTAAAATCCACCTGAGAGGACAGACAAAACCTTGGTTTAATATGTCATTCAAAGATGACACCTTCAACAATGTAGCACTCCCTTGGTACTATCGTGAAATCTCAGCCTGGAACGCAGGCTTAAACCCACAACCTTTTGATTCAGAGGTGAGAATTTTACCAGCGTGTCATAGAATCCCTATAGTGCAGAAGGAGTCCATTTGGCCCATCAAGTCTGCACCAATTCTCCAAAAGAGGACCATACCAAGGCCCATGCCCCCACCCGATCTCCATAACCTCACCTAACCTTTTGAGCACTAAGGAGTAATTTAGCGTGGTCATTCACCAAAGCTGCACATTCTTGGAGTGAGAGGAAACCAGAGCACCCATAGGAGAGACACACAGACACAGGGACAATGTGAAAACTCAACAGTCACCCAAGGCCAGAAATGAACCCGAGTCCCTGCCGGTGTTAGGCAGCAGTGCTAACACTGTGCCACCCATTGTCAAGGTTGATAATGTAGTAAATATTAATTTAAATAACAAACATCTATGCAATCATTAAACATACTAAAGCTCTTTCTGCCAAAGTAAGTAGTAATGAAAGGCACTAACCCACAAACTGTGCTGCTCCCTTTTGTTTGTTTAAGTTTTTGTTTGTCTTCGCCAAGTGTTGCACATTTTTCCTCAGCTGCTGTGCGCAAAGCTTTTCAGTAATAATGTAGAGCTCTTCTGCAATATTCTGCAAGTATGCATCGTTAATAAATTTCAATACTTTGGTATCCTCCACAAGTGTACGTAAAGCATACAAATCTTGTCTCATCATTGTACACACCACAGGAATCATGTTTTCAAACCCATAAGCCACTTTGTCAAAACTGATCTCATCCGTGTTGGTCAAGATATTACTCTGCAGCAGATCTTGCACAGATTTGCACTGGATACTTTGATATTTGGTTAGAACTTCAGTTTCTGGGTACAAAAACAGAAGCCGCTGAAGACACTGTGCTTTGGATTTAATATTTGGAAGCATATTATTCATTTCTTGACAATTTTGAAGCTTATCAACCAAGAACCTACGAAGATGTAACTTCACATCATCCCACACAGACAGGGCATCAAGAGAATCATTGAACTCAATGGCATGAACTGACGTAGTAGAAGGAACATGAAATGAAGCTCCACATGAATTCAATGGAAATACAACACCGCTCTCAGCAGAGAGATCCAGGAGTAGCTGCATGATCATTTCTTCTGGGCCTTCTTCTGTCTTCAGAAAGTGAAGCTTGTAGTAAAGAAAACAAGAGACGAGAATAAATACTCACAGATAACTACAGAACTGACATCAGCAATAACCAGTTACTGTTTCTTCTTGACAGGTATAATGATTATATCTGTATCAGGAACCAGAGCTTCACAGTACAAGATAGATATTGCACCTCGGGCAACTTTAGGAATATTATTGAGTGCAATGGGAATACCACTTTATACAAGGGCTTCCAAAATCTTCTCAAGCTATAAATTTGCAGTTGATTTACAACAAAAAGCAAAGAATAAATGTTATATTATTTACTCATTGTCGTTTGAAATAAAATTCCCACTCCTTGACCTTGAAGCGATCTTGGACTGCAGAGCAGGAAATTCACACAAGGGACTCTATTTTTTGTGTGCTATTTTTTCATATATTATAAACTGCACTGGCTCAATGCAGTCATTAATACATTCACTTCAATTGTTTTCTACGGGAAAGCTACTTTCTCACCTCTTTTAGACAAGAAATCGTTCCCTTTTTCCTCTGGGTGTCTTGTACAAAAGACTCAGAGAATAAACAAGCAGTATAAAGGCAGGCTTACAATTGTTGCTTTGAATCAATGAACATGGACAGAATCTCAGGTGAGTTTCCCCACTCTCTATAAGGAAATGCCTGATTTTGCTCAGTGTCACCACAATCGTTAGAATTGGCAACAGAGTGCATTGGGAAAACATGCATGCCACGACTATCATTTATTTTTTTAGCCTAATATCTAAAGACGTGTTTTTGTATATGCTAGGTAACAAAAACATGGGGTGAGATACTCCTTCCTCCCCGCAGCATGTTTCTTGGTGGCAGTCCACTGTTGGCCTGTGGCGGGATTTTATGGTCCCACCGCGGTCAATGAGATTTCCCATTGAATCCACTCCAGGTCGCAGGGAAACCCTCGGCTGGTTTGCTACATCAGCGGGACTGGAAGATCCCGCCAGTGTGAACAGCTAGATTTCGCCCTTGAGTTTAGTGGTGGTACTTACCGATGAGTTGCCTACTTGCACTTAATTTCCAGAGTTATAAATAAAAATTGTCTATTTGGGCAAGATATCGGAAGGCTACAAATGCCTGTGAAACTTACTGGCGTATGAGTCAGTTTGTCAGCTTTGCCCACTTTGCTTTCAAACAGAAGTTGCTGAACAAAATTTCAGCACTGTGGAACAGCAGAGGGAGTTGGGTGTACTTAGACTATTTCATTCCCGATGTGGCAGGCAGGAAGTGTGCACACATTTCCAATCAGGAGTGCACCGCATACCATTTTGAATAAGGCTAAATATGTAATGTTTTTATCCGCGCCTGAAGCACATGTTAGGGCTTTTGCATGTATAACTAATAGGTCTTTTGCCTGTTTGAAGGGCTTTCTCCAAGATTTTCTATGCAGGTTGTACTCAGGAAACCAGCCCTTGGGATTATCTGCGACAAAGGTAAGCAACTCACCCCACTGCCACACCTGACCAAGACAAACTCTCCCCTTATGCCCAAAAATGAGGCCGAATTGCTAGTTCATGACATATAGGGGATAATTGATATTGTAGAGCTATTTGGAAAGAGCAAATAACTAATTGGTTAGCTCTTTCATAGAGCCAGCACAGCACAATGAGCTGAATGATCTACTTCTATGCTGTAAACTCTGAGAAGTAGCCTTTAAACTGATCATGTCTGGCAGCTAAATATTCCAGCTAATATCATCTTTAGACAGAACAGGAATTTTGGAAAGGTAGAGAAATAGCGATATTTTATATAATAATAATCTTTATTTGTGTCATAAGTAGACTCACATTAACACTGCAATGAAGTTACTGTGAAAATCTCCTTGTTGCCACACTCCGGCGCCTGTTCGGGTACACCGAGGGAGAATTCAGAATGTCCAATTTACCTAACAGCATGTCTTTCAGCACTTGTGGGAGGAAATCGGAGCACCTGGAGGAAACTTTGTGACTTTGTTGAACCAGGTATAACTTATTTTTAATTATTTGACAGTGTTTTGCTACTACTTCTAACTCACAATCTTATACTATTGCATTTCTGTCCTGACTACTAAGCACACTATTTCGAACTCAATCCAAATTCATAAAAAGTAGGTAGATTTGTCGGGCTGAATTTTCACCGCCACATGGAGGCAAGTGGGTACATAAAATTGCACCTCTGGTCTTTTTGTGGGCATCTTCCCATTCCTGGACCATTTTCCCAGACGTGGGATTGGAGGCGAAAGGGTTACCTTTGAGCAAATAGTCGGTGGCCAATTAAGGTAAGTCAACAACTAATTAAAGTAATTTAACAGAGCCTGACTGCAAAATCCCAGTCAGCCTGTGGGCCTCTCACTTTGTCAGAATAGGTTGAACTGCCCAGATGCACCCTCCCAGCAGCATATTGGAGTACAAGGCAGAGCTTGAGGCCTTCTTCGCCTGCCTAGCCACAACCAAACCCAAAGATCGCCAATTAGAGGGGGTTTCCCCTATATTATGATGCCAACAGTGGTCATTTATTAATTGAAGATTTAAAAGTGTTTCGAGGCTACCTCAAGTTGGAAGCACCCTCTTTCTCATCTGAAATAGCAGGCTGCAGCTCCTTCCCGCTCTACTCGCCTTCCAGTTTTCAGAGCCCACCTGCCATGCTTAATTAGATGACAAGCACATGTTCTGGCCACTAACTGGCCAATTCAGGGAAAATCACTGTTGTGTGACTGCTCCTCATGCAGCGTGGGTTGAGAGCCCCCATTTGCTCCCAATATCAGGGTCCCAACACAAAAACAAAAATCCTGCTCGGCGTGCTATTTTGTCTCATTCTGCAACACAAACTCAAAACAAATAAAACTTTTGAAAGTAATAAAAAGTGATTAAAATAAACATTAATTCAAGATTAATTTGAAGTGTGTCGCATGAATGTTGAGATGCTTTCCTAAGTTTCAATATAACAATTTTGTAAATTTAATAATAGATCATTTTCTAGCAAACTTTTCCACTATGTTTCATCAATTAAAAATTAATTTTATTTACCACTGCTTTAAGAAAGTTTGTCAACTGATCACATGGAGTGGTGAATGGTTTGACACAGGAAATATTGTAACTGCTTAACCACTGTAGGCAATCACCAGTGTTTTGCAATTTCTCTCCTATGCACAGCCTATTAAGGTCTGATTGCAGTTCCCTCACAGTCTTCTCGATACTGAAAGGCAAGAATGGAGACATACAAGAAACAAATTAAATCAAACATCTTTGATATAACAAAATCATACAAAAGGAATGACAGCTTAAATACAGAGATCTTGGACAGTTAATAATAAAGTGAATTTTGTATTAATCTTTTCTCATTTCACAAGCTTAGCATAGGTGAGGGGGGGCAACATAGTGGCACAGTGGTGAGCACTGCTGCCTCACGGCGCTGAGGACCCGGGTTCGATCCCGGCCACGGATCACTGTCCGTGTATAATTTGCACATTCTCCCCACGTCTGCGTGGGTCTCACCCCACAATCCAAAAAGATGTGCAGGGTAGGTGAATTGGCCACGCTAAATTGCTCCTTAATTGGTCATGTTAAATTGCCCCTTAATTGGAAAAAAAGAATTGCGTGCTCCAAAATTATATTTTAAAAAAGCATAGGTGAGGGAATCCAGTTGCCTATTAAGTTTACCCTTTCGTAGAAACCTATTATTACCCATCACATTATCTAACAGCTTCTTAGCTAATTCTAACATTCTAAATTTCACTGTTCAATTGGGAAAACCATTCCAGATATCTGTTAAATTTTCTATTAAAAAAGTTCTACCTCCAGCATCATAATCCCACTGACAATTTTTAAAAGATCCATAATATTCCAAAATTCCCTGGATGCGGGAAAGGTTCCAGTGGATTGGAAAAATGCTAATTTAATTCAAAAATGCTTATTCAAAAAGGGAAGGAGGCAGAAAGTCGGAAACTATAGATCAGTTTGTTTAACATTTGTCATTGGGAATTGTTAGAATCCCATTATTAAGGAAGAAAAAACAGGACAATTAGAAAATCAAAACACAATCCATCAGAGTTGGCACGGTTTTATGAAGGGTTTAACTGATTTGCTAGAGTTCTTCGAAGATATAACAAGCCAAGTGGATGATGGGCATCCTGTAGATGTGTTTCATCTGGATTTCCAGAAGGCATTTGTTAAAGTGCCGCACAAAAGGTTCAAACACAAGATAAGATCACATGGGATTAGGGGTAATTTATAAACTTGGATAGACGACTGGCTAACTGACAGAAGGCAAAGAGAAGGGATAAATGCGTTTTTTTCTGGTTGGTAAGGTGTAACTAGTGGGGTGCCACAGGGTTTGATCCTCAGGCTCCAACTATTTACTATATTAATAAGTTGGATGCAGGGATAGAAGGTACCATAGCCAAATTGGCAGATTACACGGTTATAACCCACACGAGACCTACGGGGGAGCAATCATTTTCCCCATGAGCCTCGCCAAATAAGAGCTTCCCCTCTAAAGAGGTGGGGGAGCCCGAGACCAGTCATGGTTTTGTATAAAGTCAGCCAAGGATGGGACCGACAGGACAGGCCTAGCTGGGATCGGATGTATATTGTAAATACCTTTATGTTGCAATAAACCAAAACTGCTTTTGTATCAACTCGGTTCGGACTCATTTGGGCTCTACAAAAGACGCTAAAATAGGTGGAATAGTAAGTTGCAATGAGGAAATCAGAAATTTACAAATGGATATAGATTAGATGAGTGAATCAAAATTTGGCAGATGGAGTTCAACGTGGGTAATTGTGAGGTTATCCAATTTGGTTGGAAAAATGGAAAGGCAACGTATCTAAATGGAGAGAAAATTCAGAGTGCTTCGGTGCAGAGGGATCTTGGTGTCCGCTTGCATGAATCATAGAACACCTGTATGCAAGTACAGCAGGTAATAGGAAGGCAAATGAAATTTTGGCCTTTATAGCTGAAGAAATAGAGTATAAAAGTATGGAAGTGGTGCTGCAACTGTACAAGGCATTGAGACCACACCTGGAGTATTGTGTACAGTTTTGGTCCCCTTAGTGGAGGAGGGATGTAGTTGCATTATAAGCAGTTCAGTGGAAGTTCATTGGATTGACTCCAGGGATGAGGGGTTTGTATTATGAAGAGAGATTGAGCAATTTAGGCCTATACTCTCAAAAGAATGAGAGGAGATCTCAAGATGATAAACGGTGCTGAAAAAGTAGATGTAGAGTGGATGCTTCCACTTGTGGGGCAATCTAGAATGAGGAGGTCATAATTTTAGGATAAGGGGTAGCAGTTTTAAAACAGAGATGAGGAGAAATGATTTCTCTCAAAGGGTCGTGAATCTGTGGAATTTGCTACCTAAGAGTGCGGTGTATGTCGGGATATTGAGTAAATTTGAGGAGATAAGACAGATTTTTAATTAATAATGGGTTGAAGGGTTATAGAGAACGGGCATGAAAGTGGAGTTGAGGCCAATCAGTCATGATCGTATTGAATGGCGGAGCGGAATCGAGGGGCTGAATTATCTGACTCCAGCCTGAATATAATAGCAAAAGTAAATGTTGGCTCTTTAGAGGACAATACTGCTGAGGTAATAATGGGGAACACAGTGACGGCGGAGACACTGAACCAGTATTTTGCCTCTGTCTTCATGGTAGAAGATAATTTTTAAAATTCCAACAACTACAGTTAATGCGGAGGAACTTGGTGCAATAAACATCACTAGGGAGACGATATTGAATAAACTGATGGGATTAAAGGCAGATAAGTCTCCTGGACCTGATGGCCTGTATCCTAGGGTATTAAGGGAGGTGGCAGCAGAGATAGTGGACGCACTGGTTATGGTCAGAATTCCCTGGATTCTGGAAGGATCCTAGTAGATTGAAAACATGCTAATGTGACTCCCCTATTCAAAAAGGGAGAGGGGCAAAAAGTAGGAAACTATAGACTGGTTAGCTTGCCCTCTTGTCATGGGGAAGTTGCTGGATTAATCATTAAGGAAGAGATGACTGAACATTTGGAAAGACAAAGCTCAATGCACCATTGTCAGCATGGCTTATGAAGGGTAAGTCATGCTTGACAAACTTGCTCGAGTTCTTTGAGGGCGTAACAAGCAAGGTGGATAAGGAGGAACCTGTGGATGTGGTATATCCAGACATCCAGAAGGCATTTGACAAGGTGCCGCATAAAAGACTGATCCAGAAGATGAGATCACAGGGGATAGGGGATAGAGTACTAGATTGGATTGAGGATTGGCTGACTGACAGAAAGCAAAGTTTGGGATAAATGGGTCCTTCTCTGGCTGGTGAACTGTAACTGCCGGGATGCCACAGGGTTCAGTCATTTCATAGAATTTACAATGCAGAAGGAAGCCATTCGGCCCACCAAGTCTGCACCGGCTCTTGGAAAGAGCACCCTACCCAAGCCCACACCTCCACCCTATCTCCATAACCCAGTAACCCGACCCAACACTAAGGGCAATTTTGGACACTAAGGGCAATTTAGCATGACCAATCCACCTAACCTGCACATCTTTGGACTGTGGGAGGAAACCGGAGCACCCGGAGGAAACCCACACACACACGGGGAGAACGTGCAGACTCTGCACAGACAGTGACCCAAGCCAGGAATCGAACCTGGGACCCTGGAGCTGTGAAGCAATTGTGCTAACCACCATGCTACCGTGCAGTCCTCGGGTCTCAACTGTTTACAATTTATATTAATGATCTGCAAGCAGGGACAAAGTATAACACAGCAAAATTTGCGGATGATATTAAAATAGGTGGGAAAGCAGGCAGTGAAGAGATAAAAGTTTACAGACAGATATAGATACGGTAGGAGTTTGGGCCAACATTTGGCAGCTGGAGTTTAATGTAGGTAAGCGTGAGGTTACCCATTTTGGCCGAAAAAATAGAAAGGCAAGTTATTATCCAAATGGAAAGCAGATTCAAAATGCGTCTGGCAGAGGGATCATCAATGATCTTTGTTCTTTGTTCATCAATTGCAGAAAGTCGGTAGGCAGGTACAGCATGTAATTAAAAGGACAAATGGAATGATAGAGTTAATTGCAAAAGGAGTGGAGAATAAAAGTAGAAAAGTGTTGTTGCAATTGTTGGTGAGACCACGTCTGAAGTACTGTGTCCAGTTTTGGTCTCCTTCTTTGAGGAAGGATGTGGTGGCATTGGAGGCAGTTCAGAGGAGGTTCACCAGATTGATTCCGGGATGAAAGGGTTGACATATGAGAGATTAAACAGTTTGGGCTTATACCCACTGGAGTTTAGAAAGATTACAGGGGATCTGATCGAGGTATATAAAATACTAAAAGGGACTGATAAAGTAAACGTAGACCAAATGTTCCCCCTTGTGGGGCAATCTAGAATGAGAGGTCATAGATATAGGTTGCGAGGCAGTAGATTTAAAACTGAGATGAGGAGGAACTATTTCTCACAGAGGGTGGTGAATTTATGGAACTCGCTGCCCCATTGTGCTGTGGAATCGGAGTCATTAAATGGTTCAAGAAGGAGATAGATCTATTGCTGATTTTAAAAACGGGTTAAAGGGATACGGGGAACAGGTAGGTAGACAGATTTGAGACCAGGAAGAGATCAGCCATGATCTGATTGAATGGCGGAGCAGGCTCGAAGGGCTGATTTGCCTACTTCTCCTAATTCCTAAGTGTCTCAATGTTGCTTCCCTTGATGTTCACTAGGGTCTGTAATTTATTGTTTCAAGTTTATTTTATTCATTCAAGGGATGTGGGCTTTGCTGGCTCGGCCACCCTTTATTGCCCTTGGGATGGTGGTGGTGAGTTGCCTTCTTGAACTGCTGCATTCTTTGTGGTGTAGGTGGATCCACAGTGGTCTTAGGGAGAGAGTTCCAGCATTTTGGAATAGGGACAGTGAAAGAACTGCAACATATTTCCAAGTCAAGGTGGTGAGTGGCTTGGAGAGGGAACCTGCAGGTGAGGATTTTGTAAAGTGTCTGCTACTCTTATCCTTCTAGATCAGTCGTGGGAAACCTGTGGCCTGGGAGTCACATGCAGCCCATGAGACATTTTGTTACCCGCTGCCCACGTGCAGTGTTACCACATTCTGGTAACACTGGACTGGGAAGAAGCAGTCAGTGCAGGGATCCCCAGCGGTCGTTCCCCTGAGTAACAAGTATACTGCTTTGGATACTTGTGGGAGGGACGACTTACCAGGGGTAAGCCATGGGGTACGGGCCTCTGGCACGGAGTCTGTCCCTGTTGCTCAGAAGGGAAGGGGGGAGAGGAGCAGAGCATTAGTAATTGGGGACTCGATAGTCAGGGGCACAGATAGGAGATTTTGTGGGAGCGAGAGACTCACGTTTGGTATGTTGCCTCCCAGGTGCAAGGGTACGTGATGTCTTGGATCGTGTTTTCCGGGTCCTTAAGGGGGAGGGGGAGCAGCCCCAAGTCGTGGTCCACATTGGCACTAACGACATAGGTAGGAAAGGGGACAAGGATGTCAGGCAGGCTTTCAGGGAGCTAGGATGGAAGCTCAGAACGAGAACAAACAGAGTTGTTATCTCTGGGTTGTTGCCCGTGCCACATGATAATGAGATGAGGAATAGGGAGAGAGAGCAATTAAACACATGGCTACAGGGATGGTGCAGACGGGAGGGATTCAGATTTCTGGATAACTGGGGCTCTTTCTGGGGAAGGTGGGACCTCTACAGACAGGATGGTCTACATCTGAACCTGAGGGGCACAAATATCCTGGGGGGGGGGGGGGGGGGGGGGGGGAGATGTGGGGGGTTTAAACTAATACAGCAGGGGCATGGGAACCCGGATTGTAGTTTTAGGGTACGAGAGATTGAGAGTATAGAGGTCAGGAGCACAGATTTGACTTTGCAGGAGGGGGCCAGTGTTCAGGTAGGTGGTTTGAAGTGTGTCTACTTCAATGCCAGGAGTATACGAAATAAGGTAGGGGAACTGGCAGCATGGGTTGGTACCTGGGACTTCGATGTTGTGGCCATTTCGGAGACATGGATAGAGCAGGGAAGAAGAGGAAGAAGGAGGCCTATGTGAAGATGAGGTCTGAAGTTTCAGTTGGGGCGCTTGATAGTTACAAGGTAGCGAGGAAGGATCTAAAGAGAGAGCTAAGACGAGCAAGGAGGGGACATGAGAAGTATTTGGCAGGTAGGATCAAGGAAAACCCAAAAGCTTTCTATAGATAGGTATGTCAGGAATAAAAGAATGACGAGGGAAAGAGTAGGGTCAGTCAAGGACAGGGATGGGAAGTTGTGTGTGGAGTCTGAAGAGATAGGCGAGATACTAAATGAATATTTTTTGTCAGTATTCACGCAGGAAAAAGATAATGTTGTGGAGGAGAATGCTGAGACCCAGGATATTAGAATAGATGGCATTGAGGTACGTAGGGAAGAGGTGTTGGCAATTCTGGACAGGCTGAAAATAGATAAGTCTGATGGGATTTATCCTAGGATTCTCTGGGAAGCCAGGGAAGAGATTGCTGGGCCTTTGGCTTTGATTATTATGTCATCATTGGCTACAGGAATAGTGTCAGAGGACTGGAGGATAGCAAATGTGGTCCCTTTGTTCAAGAAGGGGAGTAGAGACAACCCCGGCAACTATAGACCAGTGAGCCTCAGGTCTGTTGTGGGTAAAGTCTTGGAGGGGATTATAAGAGACAAGATTTATAATCATCTAGATAGGAATAATATGATTAGGGATAGTCAGCATGGCTTTGTGAAGGGTAGGTCATGCCTCACAAACCTTATCGAGTTCTTTGAGAAGGTGACTGAACAGGTAGACGAGGGTAGAGCAGTTGATGTGGTGTATATGGATTTCAGTAAAGCGTTTGATAAGGTTCCCCACGGTAGGCTATTGCAGAAAATATGGAGGCTGGGGATTGAGGGTGATTTAGAGATGTGGATCAGAAATTGGCTAGCTGAAAGAAGACTAGCTGGTTGATGGGAAATGTTCAGAATGGAGTTCAGTTACAAGTGGCGTACCACAAGGATCTGTTCTGGGGCCGTACTGCGCTGTATCGTTCTATGTTCTATGCCACTGATTTCTGTCCACATAGCTTTTTCCCTACTGGGATGACTGAAGTGATATCACAGAATTATAGAATTTACAGTGCAAAAGGAGGCCATTCGGCCCATCGAGTCTGCACAGAAAGAGCACCCTACCTAAGCCCATACCTCCACCCGATACCCACCCTATCCCCATAACCCCACCTAACCTTTTTTGGACACCAAGAGCAAATTAGCATGGCCAATCCACCTAACCTGCACATCTTTGGACTGTGGGAGGAAACCGGAGGTCTGGGAGAAAACCCACGCAGGCACCGGGAGAAAACCCACGCAGGCACGGGGAGACTGTGCAGACTCTGCACAGACAGTGACCCAAGCCGGGAATCGAACCTGGGACCCTGGAGCTGTGAAGCAACTGTGCTAACCACTGTGCTACAGTGCTGCCCCTATAAAGCAAGGGCAAGTGACATGAGATGCATGCTACTTGCACACAACATTGACTGTGAGAGCTGTGCTGTGTGTCCAAAATGAAAATATTTATTTTGTTTTTACCATTTAAAATTGATGATAGTTCGATTAATAGATGAATGATTCAGCATTTTCTATAACTCGTCACGAAATATTTGATATGGATTTAATCTTATTCATGGGGTCATTATTAATGACCAAGCTTGATTTCAATCTTACAGATGAAAGAAGGGCACTCATGCAGCCCACTCACAAACTGAGGTTGCCCATCACTATTCTAGATGGCAGTGATGGTGGGTTCGGAAGATTCTGTTAAGCAGCCTTGGTGTGTTCATGCAGTGCGTCTTGTAGATGATACACATGCTGCTAATGTGAGTCGGTGGTGGAAGGAACAAATGTTTGTTCATGGGGTGCCAATAAAGTGGGCTGCTCTGTCCTGGATGGTGCCAAGCTTCTTGAGTGTTGTTGGAGCTGCATCCAGGCAAGCGTAGAGTATTCCATCACACTCCTGACTTGTGTCGTAGATCGTGGACAGGCTTTGGAGAGTCAGTGGGTGAGTTACTCGCCACAGGATTCCAAACCTTTGACTGCTCCTGTAGCCAGGAGTACTTACATGGCTAGTCCAGCTCAGTTTCTGGTCAATGGCAACCCCCAGGAGGTTGATCGTGGGGCAGTTACAAGTTATTGTTGGCAATATTGATCATGTCGGACTGCATGTTTCAGTTCATTATTTTTACACACCATTAAAATAGCAGGCAACAGAATGTCACAATTCTAAACAATTGCCCACTAAATATATTTTATAAAAATTTTAAACAGTTATTCTCAAATTATCACTTCTGATAACAAAGATCATTTTCTCAGTGCCAATTTCCATTCATAATAAAGTGGCATAAATGCAAAATACCTAATCATGTATTCTTTAATTAAAAATGAAACAAAAAGCAATAAATCCAAAATACTTCAAAATATCCTTGTCAAAATGTGCCGGATAATGCACCATTTGAAACTGGGAGGAAGGATCTTAAAACAAGCTTTGAAGAGTTAAAATTTAGGTCCACTGAAACCAATACTTTAGCAGAATCAAAGACCCTTTCTTAAAACTGTAACAGGTAAAATGAAAATGAACACCACACTGCCTGTGGTTTGGTTTCTTAGTGACACAGTTGTCAGATAGACCTTTGTAAATGATTGCTTGTGTTAAGTGAGGCAAATAACTTGCTATATACTTCTAAGCGGTTCCCAGGCTCATGAAATATGATTCCACAGCTGTATACCCCAGCTTCAAAATGTTCCTCAAAGGCTTTCGTTGTGTGCAGCCATAAGTCTCCAATTAGAAGGGATATTATGGATTTCAAATAGGAAGGATTCAACCGTTGTCAGCCTAGTAAATCTGCTTCAATTAGGAAGTGTCATTTCGGTAAATATTTGACTTTGGAATCTGGGTACGAGTCAATAACCTGAGTCCATAAATAAGTTTCAGTCTTTACAGAAAGAGATTTCAGTAATTTGTTCCCAACACTGATAAGAGAACTTCAAAGGACCACCCTGCAAGACAAATGCAGCACCAAAGGTTCAACACTGAGCTCAGGCCTTCTGTGGCAGACAGGTTTTGCTTAAATTAACTTTATTTTAAATGACAACTCAAGAGATCTTTAATTGTCTTATTCTTGGACAAATATTATCGACAAACGGTGCATTCAAATATTTTTCCAACATATAATTCATGAATAAAATATTTATCATTATACACAAGAAAAATGTTTCAAGGTTTCTTCCAATCAAAATCATGAATGATTAACTACCTAATTACACCGCAATAAGTATTTAACAATTGAGTATTGCCGGAAAGAAAGACATATTTTGGTATTCTTGCGAATTGACCTGATGGGTACAAGATGAAAAGATTCCACAAACTGTGTCTCTTTTTTTCAGCAATACTCAAGCTCTGTACTACCAAACGACTACTCAACAATTTAAATGATCTATTATGGTTACATATTTTCGTAAATTCACGATCCAAATTTTTAACAACATTCTCGGAATCTATTTTTTTTTTTTTTACAGCAGTAGAAGAATACATGGTTTCATAGTGATAGGAGTTGGACATAGTGATAGGAGTTGGACTATGTCACACAGAATACATTGCTGAATAAAACAGCCTGAACTGGTGACACAACCGGCCCATACCCACCTGTCACCCTACCCTCTTACAAGGTAATTTTGATTTAAGAAAGCCATTTGGTTCATTTAACTACAGTCTAGAGGATAGTGAAAAGGGCAGGAGAGAATTTGTATTTGCAGTGTTATTCCCAAGCACCTTGCAAACAACTCATTACTTTGAGTTTTAAAATGTGGTGATTGTTGTTCTGTGGGAAAGTGCACATTGCAAGGTTTCATATGGAACAAATAAGATTTGTCGTGTTTGGTCGAATGTTCAATATTAACCCCATTGGAAGGAGTCCCATGCACCTCTTGAAAATATGCCATGATACATTTTAGTCCAAATATTCCCAATTTGGGTCTGAATCCCTATTTCCGATCCAAATCAGCAAAAAGGTTACCTACTTATGGACCCAACTTCTGAAGCAGGATCCTTCCAAATAGACACGGTGCAAGAATCATTGCAGAGAGCACAGCAGCCATTCCGCTTTTTTACAGCATTAGTTAAGTAACAAGTTTAAAAGTACCAAAGCCTCGTTGCAGAGCTATGGGGAGAAAATAAGTGTGTACAGTAATTGGGTGAGGGGGTAGTGTGGCAAGTGAGTGGGTGAGTGAGGCAGGTGGGTGAGTGAGGAGTAAGGGTGGCAGCTAGGCGAGTGAGAGATAGGGTGGCATGACAGTGCTAGGGTGTAAGGTGGATGAGAGGGGAGGGTGGAAGGTGGGTGAGTCAGTAGGGTGGCAGGTATGGGGTAGGATGGCAAGTGAGAGCTGGGATGAGTCATGTGTTCGGGAGGATGTTGGGGGTAGGCAGAGGTTCAGTGGTACTGTTACCCAGATTTGGATCTGGTTTTATCCGTCTAATATTTCCTGGGGACCTATCTAGAAGTTGGAACCATAGGGGGGAAAAAAAGTTGGAGATTTTTTCAGAGGGTTCCAGGTGCCAGTTGTGTATCTTTCAGGGTACACCCAGTCTTGAACGATCTGGAGACCGGAAAATCTGAGTCATTGTGTTCTCCTGAGAGGACAGGACATCTCATTAGTAAGACAGTACCTCTGACAATGCAGCATTGCTTCTATGTTGTATTCTAGTTTCAGGTTAAATTACATGCTCATGTGAGGCTTTAAAATAAATATAGAAGAGTTAAACCATATGTTCACACAAAATGCTTTTTAATAGATCACTATTCTTTATCTAATCATTCATGTTTAGTAGCTTTTCTCATCTGTCTTGATTTGAGCATAGTTAACCAGAAGATAGTGATTATTCGAGCTAATCAGAAATGTCAGATAAAAAAGTGACGCACACGTGCCTCAAATCTACAAGCACTGACTAAAGCATTACATATAATTAGATATGCAGGAAAACACTTTTTAATGAAGCAATCAATGGCTTCACTAAATGGAGAATAACTAAGAATTACTGACTGCACAACTGATGGGCGGCACGGTAGCAGTGGTTAGCACTGTTGCTTCACAGCACCAGGAACCCAGGTTCAATTCCCGGCTTGGGTCACTGTCTGTGCGGAGTGTGAACGTTCTCCCCATGTCTGCATGAGTTTCCTCGGTTTCCTCCCACAAGTCCTGAAAGACATGCTCAAGTGAATTGGACATTCTGAATTCTCCCGGTGTACCTGAACAGGCGCCGTAGTGTGGCGACTAGGGGATTTTCACAGTAACTTCATAGCAGTGTCAATGTAAGCCTACTTGTGACACTAGTAAAAATTCTTATCATTAAACTGAGTCACAGTTAAGCCACAATCCTGTAATTGTGCATCGTGCACAAACAAAGAAATTTGTAATCCTGATATAATTTGTTGATTGAAACTGAATTTATTGATCTGCATTTTGCAATGATAATGATGGCAAAACTGTCAACATTTGTCTTCATCACTCCACAGGAACTGACAGCAAACTCAGGAATTCACACATGCTCAGAATTAATGCAGAAGCACAGAAGCTGCTGTCAGTGATTCTACGCTCCACCAGAGGGTGCACTGTTCAAGTCCCGCCAGAATGCAATCCCTTAAACAAGCAATAAATTAAGAAACCCTACACTTTTCCATTGTTAGTTTCACCGTAAAGTACCTTTAAAAAATTGCATCTTGTTGTAGGAGGTGGAATTGTGTTTTTAAATCACATTCCCGATTCAAAATTACTGCTAAATACCCTCACTAGCCCGAAAAGCTAATTCTGTACACTATTTGTGGAAGGTCAAATTTCCCCAAATTATTTTTAAATTTCACATGCTAGAAAAGTGAAGGGATTCAGTGTTTTTGTGGTCTGTGAAAGTTTAATGGATACTTATAAGCTAGGTAGTTTAATATTGTGTTCATTCACTGCTGCCTCACGGCGCTGAGGACCCGGGTTCGATCCCGGCACCGGGTCACTGTGTGGAGTTTGTACATCCTCCCCGTGTCTGCAAAAGTTTCACCCCCACAACCCAAAGATGTGCAGGGTGGGTGGATTGACCATGCTAAATTACCCCCTTAATTGGAAAAAAATAATTGGATATTCTAAATTTATGGAAAAAAACTGTTCATAATAAAGTTTGCTTTAATATACCATTTCCCTATTTTTATGTGTGACCACTTCAGGAGCGAAGTATCCTTTCTCACAGTTTTACAAATTTTTAAAAAGTATTGGGATTCCTGTCCAGTATCCTAGCAAATTTGGGAGTCTGGTCCAGGACTGTAATACCTCCCTAGATTCCAGAATGTTTGCAGCAGAGTGAAATTTTTTAGCATAATGGGTTAGTTATGGTAATAAGACCATAAGACATAGGAGTGGAAGTAAGGCCATTCGGCCCATCGAGTCCACTCTACCATTCAATCATGGCTGATTTCAACTCCATTTACCCGCTCTCTCTCCATAGCCCTTAATTCCTCGAGAAATCAAGAATTTATCAACTTCTGTCTTAGACACTCAACGTCCCGGTCTCCACCGCCCTCTGTGGCAATGAATTCCACAGACCCACCACTCTCTGGCTGAAGAAATTTCTCCTCATCTCTGTTCTGAAGTGGCTCCCTTTTATTCTAAGGCTGTGCCCCCAGGTCCTAGTCTCCCCTGCTAATGAAAACAACTTCCCTACGTCCAGCCTATCTAAGCCATTCATTATCTTGTAAGTTTCTATTAGATCTCCCCTCAATCTCCTAAACTCCAATGAATATAATCCCAGGATCCTCAGACGTTCATCATATGTTAGGCCTACCATTCCTGGGATCATCCGTGTGAATCTCCGCTGGACCCGCTCCAGTGCCAGTATGTCCTTCCTGAGGTGTGGGGCCCAAAATTGCTCACAGTATTCTAAATGGGGCCTAACTAATGCTTTATAAATCTTCAGAAGTACATCCCTGCTTTTATATTCCAAGCCTCTTGAGATGAATGACAACATTGCATTTGCTTTCTTAATTACGGACTCAACCTGCAAGTTTACCTTGGGAGAATCCTGGACTAGGACTCCCAAGTCCCTTTGCACTTCAGCATTATGAATTTTGTCACCGTTTAGAAAATAGTCCATGCCCCTATTCTTTTTTCCAAAGTGCAAGACCTCGCACTTGCCCACGTTGAATTTCATCAGCCATTTCTTGGACCACTCTCCTAAACTGTCTAAATCTTTCTGCAGCCTCCCCACCTCCTCCATACTACCTGCCCCTCCACCTATCTTTGTATCATCGGCAAACTTAGCCAGAATGCCCCCAGTCCCGTCATCTAGATCGTTAATATATATATAAAGAGAACAGCTGTGGCCCCAACACTGAACCCTGCGGGACACCACTCGTCACCGGTTGCCATTCCGAAAAAGAACCTTTTATCCCAACTCTCTGCCTTCTGCCTGACAGCCAATCGTCAATCCATGTTAGTACCTTGCCTCGAATACCATGGGCCCTTATTTTACTCAGCAGTCTCCCGTGAGGCACCATATCAAAGGCCTTTTGGAAGTCAAGATCGATAACATCCATTGGCTCTCCTTGGTCTAACTTATTTGTTATTTCTTCAAAGAACTCTAACAGGTTTGTCAGGCACGACCTCCCCTTACTAAAATCTTAGAATTTACAGTGCAGAAGGAGGCCATTCGGCCCAGCAAGTCTGCACCAGCCCTTGGGAAGAGCATCCTACTTAAGCCCATGCCTCCACTCTATCCCCATAACCCAGTAACCCCACCTAACCTTTTGGACACGAAGGGGCAATTTAGCATGGCCAATCCACCTAACCTGCATATCTTTGGACTATGGGAGGAAACCCGCGCAGACACTGGGTGAAAGTGCAAACTTCACAGTCACCAGAGGCCGGAATTGAACCCGGGTCCCTGGAAGTGTGAGGCAGCAGTGCCAACCACTGTGCCACTATGCATAACATGATGTAACAATGACATCAGCAGTCATGTGCCAGAGACTCTGGAGAAAATGGAATAGTCTGTGCTCGAGAGATGTCCCCACTTAGTAGCACATATGTAAATAGTGATGTAATGTAAATAAAGCAGTTTTAAGTAACCACTGAAGTCCGCTCAGTTACTCAAGATAAGATAGGCCAGACAACCAACATACGAAACATGGCCGCAACGGTGCTGACACCAATCTAACGTCAGGTTAGCGCCATTGACCGGGGATCATTCTCCATCACAGAAACACCATCCACTGGACCCGAGGAGGAAATCAAGATCGTAGATCTCCATTCTTTTTGAAGATAGGAAATTAAAGGGGCTGCAGCAGATGGTGACCATCTGCAAAAGGATCTCCTAGATTGGCTCTTGCCTCAAGATTATAAGAAGCCGTTGTGAGACTGGTATGCAATTTGAATCTATGAAGTCTCTTTTTTTTTGATGTGGAGATGCCGGCTTTGGACTGGGGTGAGCACAGTAGGAAGTTTTACAACACCAGGTTAAAGTCCAACAGGTTTGTTTCGATGTCACTAGCTTTCAGGTCACCTGAGGAAGGAGCAGCGCTCCGAAAGCTAGTGACATCGAAACAAACATGTTGGACTTTAACCTGGTGTTGTAAAACTTCTTACTGTGCTCTTTTTTTTTGAGCAGTCAGCTGCTTTTGTTGTCAAAAAGCATAATTCGAGGCTTCCGGGTGCGGCGATGACCAGCTGAGTCGCACGTTTCGGCAGCTCCCGGTGGAACGGACTTTTGGGCTCTTAATAAGAGCCCCAACGGCAATTTTAACGGCTAAAAGTACTGTGCGGTGAACCAGAAGGGAATCCCCCCTGGATACGGATGAAAAAAGGAGAGGAAGGTGGCCGGATTGCGGTGGATCCTTTAGAGCAGCGGCAAGGAAGGCAAGCAAAAACCAAGATGGCGTCGGAAGGTGGCAGTTTAATATGGGACCCTGAACAACACGAGTTTTTGAAACGCTGCGTGGAAGAACTCAAAAAGGAAATGAAGAAGGAGCTGTTGGCCCCGATATTACAGGCGATCGAAGGGCTAAAGGAGCAGCAAAAGACCCAGGAGCGAGAGCTTTGGGTCGTGAAGGCAAAGGCTGCCGAGAATGAGGACGACATACAGGGCCTGGTGGTGAAGACGGAGATGCACGAGGCACACCATAAACGATGTGTGGAAAGGCTGGAGGCGCTGGAGAACAACGCGAGGAGGAACAACCTAAGGATTCTTGGTCTTCCTGAAGGTGCGGAGGGAGCGGACGTCGGGGCATATGTGAGCACGATGCTGCACTCGTTAATGGGAGCGGAGGCCCCGGCGGGTCCGCTGGAGGTGGAGGGAGCATACCGAGTGATGGCGCGAGGACCGACAGCAGGAGAAATTCCTAGAGCCATAGTGGTGAGATTCCTCCGTTTTAAGGACAAAGAGATGGTCCTTAGATGGGCAAAGAAAACTCGGAGCAGTAAGTGGGAGAACGCGGTGATCCGCGTATACCAAGACTGGAGTGCGGAGGTGGCGAGAAGGAGGGCGAGCTTTAATCGGGCCAAGGCGGTGCTTCACAAAAAGAAGATAAAATTCGGAATGTTGCAACCGGCAAGACTGTGGGTCACATATCAAGGGAGGCACCACTACTTTGAGACGGCGGATGAGGCGTGGACTTTTATTGTGGAAGAGAAATTGGAATGAGCAGGTTTTTAAAAAAAAAAAACGTTTGAAACAAGGTGGTGGGGCGAGTATGGGGGGGGGGCGAGTATGGGGGGGCGAAGAGGGGGGTAAAAAGGGGGGAAAAGAGGAGTTTTATGTTATTAATCCTGCGATGTGGTAACTTTTCTCTCTTCCACAGGAGGTGGTGGGGGGAGGAAAGGAGGTGGAGATGGGGCGTTGACCATTGGGGGCGGAGCCAAGGGGGAAGCGCGGGCTCGGTTCCCGCGCTATGATAATCATGCCGGGAATAGGGAAGCAGGAAGGAGGGGGCGTCACACGGTGCGAGCCGAGGTCACGGGGGGGAAGCCGAGGTCGGCCAGAGTTTGCTGACTTCTGGGAGCAACATGGGGGGTGTAACTACGCTAGTGGGGGATCTAGCGGGGGGGGGGGGGGGTGGGAGGGGGGGAACTATTGGGCTGCTGCTGCTGGGGAGAGGGGGGAGCTGGTATGGGGTGGGATGGGCGGGGAGGGGGCACCGCCTGGGGGGGGGAACACAGCTGCGTGGGAACCGGGTGAGGAGCTGGAAAAAGGGAATGGCTAATCGACAAGGGGGGGGGGGTAAAAAGCCCCCCAACCCGGCTGATCACGTGGAACGTGAGAGGGCTGAACGGGCCGATAAAGAGGGCACAGGTACTCGCACACCTTAAGAGACTTAAGGCAGACGTGGTTATGTTACAGGAAACGCACTTGAAACTGATAGACCAGGTGAGACTACGCAAAGGTTGGGTGGGGCAGGTGTTCCATTCGGGGCTAGATGCGAAAAACAGGGGGGTGGCTATATTAGTGGGGAAGCGGGTAATGTTTGAGGCAAAGACTATAGTGGCGGATAGCGGGGGCAGATACGTGATGGTGAGTGGCAAGCTACAGGGGGAGACGGTGGTTTTGGTAAACGTATATGCCCCGAACTGGGATGATGCCAATTTTATGAGGCGTATGCTAGGACGCATCCCGGACCTAGAGGTGGGAAAGTTGGTAATGGGGGCAGATTTCAATACGGTGTTGGAACCAGGGCTGGACAGGTCGAGGTCCAGGACTGGAAGGAGGCCGGCAGCAGCCAAGGTGCTTAAAGATTTTATGGAGCAGATGGGAGGAATAGACCCGTGGAGATTTAGCAGACCTAGGAGTAAGGAGTTTTCGTTTTTCTCCTATGTCCACAAAGTCTATTCGCGAATAGACTTTTTTGTTTTGGGAAGGGCATGGATCCCGAAGGTGAGGGGAACGGAGTATACGGCTATAGCCATTTCGGATCACGCTCCACATTGGGTGGACTTGGAGATAGGGGAGGAAACAGAAGAGCGCCCACCCTGGAGAATGGACATGGGACTAATGGCAGATGAGGGGGTGTGTCTAAGGGTGAGGGGGTGCATTGAAAAGTACTTGGAACTCAATGATAATGGAGAGGTCCAGGTGGGAGTGGTCTGGGAGGCGCTGAAGGCAGTGGTTAGAGGGGAGCTGATATCAATAAGGGCACATAAAGGAAAGCAGGAGAGTAGGGAACGGGAGCAGTTGCTGCAAGAACTTCTGAGGGTGGACAGGCAATATGCGGAGGCACCAGAGGAGGGACTGTACAGGGAAAGGCAAAGGCTACACGTAGAATTTGACCTGCTGACAACGGGTACTGCAGAGGCACAGTGGAGGAAGGCACAGGGTGTACAGTACGAATATGGGGAGAAGGCGAGCAGGTTGCTGGCCCACCAATTGAGGAAAAGGGGAGCAGCGAGGGAAATAGGGGGAGTGAGGGATGAGGAAGGAGAGATGGAGCGGGGAGCGGAGAGAGTGAATGGAGTGTTCAAGGCATTTTATAAAAGATTATACGAAGCTCAACTCCCGGATGGGAGGGAGAGAATGATGGGCTTTCTGGACCGGCTGGAATTTCCCAAGGTGGAGGAGCAGGAAAGGGTGGGACTGGGAGCACAGATTGAAATAGAGGAAGGAGTGAAAGGAATTAGGAGCATGCAGGCGGGGAAGGCTCCGGGACCGGATGGATTCCCAGTTGAATATTACAGGAAATATGTGGACTTGCTCGCCCTGCTACTGATGAGGACCTTTAATGAGGCAAAGGAAAGGGGACAGCTGCCCCCGACTATGTCGGAGGCAACGATATCGCTTCTCCTAAAGAAGGAAAAGGACCCGCTGCAATGCGGGTCCTATAGACCTATTTCCCTCCTAAATGTAGACGCTAAGATTCTGGCCAAGGTAATGGCAATGAGGATAGAGGATTGTGTCCCGAGGGTGGTCCATGAGGACCAAACTGGGTTTGTGAAGTGGTGGCGATGGATGCCGAGAAAGCATTTGATAGAGTGGAGTGGGATTATCTGTGGGAGGTGCTGAGGAGATTTGGTTTTGGAGATGAATATGTTGGATGGGTGCAGCTGTTGTATAGGGCCCCAGTGGCGAGTGTGGTCACGAATGGACGGGGATCTGCATACTTTCGGCTCCATAGAGGGACAAGGCAGGGATGCCCTCTGTCCCCATTATTGTTTGCACTGGCGATTGAGCCCCTGGCAATAGCATTGAGGGGTTCCAAGAAGTGGAGGGGAGTACTTCGGGAAGGAGAAGAGCACCGGGTATCTCTGTATGCGGATGATTTGTTGTTATATGTAGCGGACCCGGCGGAGGGGATGCCAGAGATAATGCGGACACTTCGGCGGGAGTTTGGAGAATTCTCAGGATATAAACTGAACATGGGGAAAAGTGAGTTGTTGGTGGTGCATCCAGGGGAGCAGAGAAATAGAGGACTTTCCGCTGAGGAAGGTAACAAGGGACTTTCGTTATTTGGGGATCCAGATAGCCAAGAATTGGGGTACATTGCATAGGTTAAATTTAACGCGATTGGTGGAACAAATGGAGGAGGACTTCAAGAGATGGGACATGGTATCCCTGTCACTGGCAGGGAGGGTGCAGGCGGTTAAAATGGTAGTCCTCCCGAGATTTCTCTTTGTGTTTCAGTGCCTCCCGGTGGTGATCACGAAGGCTTTTTTCAAAAGGATCGAAAAGAGTATCACGAGTTTTGTGTGGGCTGGGAAGACCCCGAGAGTGAGGAAGGGATTCTTACAGCGTAGTAGGGATAGGGGGGGGCTGGCACTACCGAGCCTAAGTGAGTACTACTGGGCCACCAATATCTCAATGGTGAGTAAGTGGATGGGAGAAGAGGAGGGAGCGGCGTGGAAGAGATTGGAGAGGGCGTCCTGTAGGGGGACTAGCCTACAAGCTATGGTGACGGCCCCATTGCCGTTCTCACCGAAGAAATACACCACAAGTCCGGTGGTGGTGGCGACTTTGAAAATTTGGGGACAGTGGAGACGGCATAGGGGAAAGACGGGAGCCTTGGTGGGGTCCCCGATAAGAAATAACCATAGGTTTGCCCCGGGGAGAATGGATGGGGGATTTGGAATATGGCAAAGAGCAGGAGTAACGCAACTGAAAGATCTGTTTGTGGATGGGAAGTTCGCAAGTCTGGGAGCGCTGACCGAGAAATATGGGTTGCCCCAAGGGAATGCATTCCGGTATATGCAACTGAGGGCTTTTGCGAGGCAACAGGTGAGGGAATTCCCGCAGCTCCCGACGAATGAGGTGCAGGACAGAGTGATCTCAAAGACATGGGTGGGGGACGGTAAGGTGTCATATATATATATATATATATATATATATATATATATATATAGGGAAATGAGGGACGAGGGGGAGATTATGGTAGATGAGCTGAAAGGGAAATGGGAAGAAGAGCTAGGGGAGGAGATCGAGGAGGGGCTGTGGGCAGATGCCCTAAACAGGGTAAACTCGTCGTCCTAGTGTGCCAGGCTAAGCCTGATTCAATTTAAGGTGTTACACAGGGCGCATATGACTGGAGCACGGCTCAGTAAATTTTTTGGGGTAGAGGATAGGTGTGCGAGATGCTCGAGAAGCCCAGCGAATCACACCCACATGTTCTGGTCATGTCCGGCACTACAGGGGTTCTGGGTGGGGGTGACAAAGGTGCTTTCGAAAGTAGTGGGGGTCCAGGTTGAACCAAGCTGGGGGTTGGCTATATTTGGGGTTGCACAAGAGCCGGGAGTACAGGAGGCGAGAGAGGCCGATGTTTTGGCCTTTGCGTCCCTAGTAGCCCGGCGCAGGATACTGTTGATGTGGAAGGAAGCCAAGCCCCCGGGTGTGGAGACCTGGATAAATAACATGGCAGGGTTTATAAAGCTGGAACGGATTAAGTTCGTCCTAAGGGGATCGGCTCAAGGGTTCACCAGGCGGTGGCAACCGTTCGTCGAATACCTCACAGAAAGATAGCGGGAATGGAAAAGAAGGCAGCAGCAGCAGCCCAGGGGGGGGGGTGGGGGGGAGGAACCAGAAGGACTCTCAGGGTTGTTAATATATATGTATAGGTCGTTGCTATAAATAATTGTATATTGGACTGTTAAATCATATTTTGAGAGTGTTTATCTGAGACAAGGCAGTTGCCATTTAGTTTTAGTTTTTGTTATATATTATTTATTTTTTGTTTATAAAACAGGTCATTGTTATTTATACGGTTATATTATTGTGTAAATGATACACAATGTACTGTGATGGTTGACCAAAAATTTTCAATAAAATATTTTTTTTAAAAAAGCATAATTCATTTATTTGTCCCACTGAACCTACCAATGAGATGCATTACATATTGCTGGCAGACCATAGCTGTCCAAGGAGAACAAAATGCTTGCTTGCATAGAGGATCACACTGCCAGAGCTTTGGGAGAACCCGTTAGTTTGGGTGAAATTAACTGGATGCCTAAACCTCAATCTAGTCAGAAAATCTTCCATCTTTTAAAGTTGTCCTTCAGTGCAGAAGCAGAGGACAAAACTACAGAGCTTCTGAAGATTATATTCCATTGCTGAAGTTGGTGTTAGCTTGTGCTAACACAGTCATTCCACTGCCTACAGCAGAGCAGCGTCACACTTGAGAAAATGTAGCTATGCTATGCCTACAGAAAATGAAAGCAGTTTCTGAAGTGTTATTGGGAAGTCATATTTTCTTCATTTCCTGCAATGTCTACACAAATGTTGTTCTTGTCTTAGATTTGAACAAATCTCAGATATGGAGTACCTTTTTCGTCCTCAATGCAGCAGTCAATGTTACAGCTGTGCAATTCTTCAGAGTTTCCTGAACAAATGCTCTTCTAGCCTCTTCCTGTTAAGAGAGTATGATTGTCGATGTTCCAAAGGTTTCTTTTATGCATCAGTCTTTAATTGAAAAGATTTCATGTGCCTTACAGTTTAGCTGACAGAGGAAAGCTGCTGTTACCTCATTCCACCAGTGTTATTAACTAGCAGTGAAAAGACGATTGCCCGCATATATCCACAATGTCCTCCCAAACAGCTGAGAGCAGTGTGGGAGATTGAATCCTTTATGACAGTAATTTGTGGGTGAAGGAAGTGTAGGCGTAGGAGTTAGATATATCTTATAAAAGTAAAGAAGGTTACAGAAGTTCGAAAATGCAATGTAAATAGTTTAAGAAATAGTTTAACACTTATTTTTAGTAAATTGACTTAATAATTTGGGGAGATGTTGTATAATGGAATAATAGTTATGGCAATGGGGTAGTGATGTGTGCCATTATGTACCAGTGACATCAGCAGTCATGTGCTAGAGACTCTGTAGAAAAGATGGAACAGTCCGCACACAAGAGAGATATGCTTACCTGGTAGCTAATCGTGTATATACTGTAAATAAAGTCATTTTGAAGTAAACTATCTGAATCAGACCCAAGTCATTCATGAATAGAAGGAATCCTTCCCACCATAGATAACCCACGAGGCCATGAGATTAACCCAAAAATAAAAATGTAGCACATTAGCAAATGTAATGTTGGTAGTTTTGGGGTAGTTACAATTAGTTTTTAACCAAAAGGGTCAGGTTTTATTTAAAATAAAATGAATTAAAGCCAAGGTTCTTGATTGAATTAACAACACAAGATCAAAAAAGTCATTTTGAGACAACAATAGTGACTTCTTCAGCCATTTTGTCCCATTGCATCAATTCAAAGCCTCAATTGAATTATGTAATTTATAAATTATGCAATCAATGAATGTAATAATCAAACAGTAAAACTTGCATTACTTAAAATCAATTAATCATTTAAACTCTCATTTTGGCCAATGCAAGCAGTCTCATTTTGGCCAATGCAAGCAGTTTGCATTTGAAGTACAAGTACAAAACATTGCAAGATAGCCCCACGAGACGGAAACACCAACACCTTGAGGTATCTAGGGTTTTATTCAAAATCAGAGTAAAACTAGTAGAGTAAAGAAGCTATTGTTCTTCATGGGTGCTGTCCTTTTGACCAGGTGTGATCAACTAAAAGATATAATTGAAAATCAATTAAGTCAACTTAGTGACAATTGGGAGCGGGTGCTATTCAGGGGTATGTGGCGCTAAATGCCATGGAAGAGGTCAGCCATGCTGTGGGAGGCGCTTAAGGCAGTGGTTAGGGAGGAGTTTCTCTCAATTCGGGGGCATAGGGAGAAAGCAAAGTGGGCGGAGGTAGCAAGGCTGGTGGATAAGATCCTGAGGGTAGATGGGAGGTATTCTGAGGCCCCAGAGGCAGAGCTGCTGAAGGAGAGGCAGAGGCTCCAGATGGGGTTTGAGTTAGTGTCCACGGGAAAGGCGATGGGGCAGTTACGGAGGGCCACAGGGGTAGTGTATGAATACGGTGAGAAGACGAGCAGGATGCTGGCCCACCAGCTGAGGAAGCAAGAAGCAGCAAGGGATATTAGCAGAGTAAAGGACGATAAGGGTAGGGTGGTCCTGGACCCAGAGAAGGTGAATGATGTGTTTGAAGCGTTGTATAAGAGGTTATACAAGTCGGAGTCCCCAGCCGGAGTGGAGGGGATGCGGCAATTTTGGACAGGTTGGAGTTTCCCAAGGTAGAGGAGGTGCTGGAGAGTATAGGGGCAATGCAGGCAGGGAAGGCCCCAGGTCCAGATGGGTTCCCAGTGGAGTTCTATAAAATGTTTGGGTGGGACCTGGGGCCACTGCTGGCGAGGGTGTATAATGAGGCAAGGGAGAAGGGGAACTCTCTCCTACATTGTCGCAGGCTTCCATCTCCCTGGTATTGAAAAAGGACAAGGATCCAGAGCAGTGTGGGTCATACCCCCCAAAATCGTTACTGAACGTAGAAGACAGGCTGTTGGCGAAAGTGTTGGCCTCGTGAATAGAGGACTGCGTCCCGGGGGTGATAGGCGAGGACCAAACGGGTTTTGTGAAGGGGAGGCAGTTGTCAGCAAATGTGAGGAGGCTGCTTAATGTAATTATGATTCCTTTGGAGGGGCAGGAGATGGTGGTGGCGATGGACACGGAGAAGGCATTTGATCGGGTAGAGTGGGAATATCTGTGGGAGGTGCTGGGGCGGTTTGGGTTCAAGCAGGTGTTTGTGTACTGGGTCCGGTTGCTATACAAAGGCACCGGTCGCAAGCGTGCGGACAGAGTGAGTTTGGGATATTTTGGGCTGCATGCGCATCGAGGCAGGGGAGCCTGCTCTCCCCATTGCTTTGGCGATAGAGCCGCTGGCTATGGCACTGAGGGTGTCGGGTGACACTCTCCCCCTCTCTTGGCACCTTTCCATGAAAGCACAGGAGATGCAACACCGGCTCTTTTACTTGCTACCTCCTCACAATCCAAGGCCCCAAATATCCCTTTCAGGTGAAAGTAATTTGAGTGCAAATTAGTATTCCATTTTTCACAGCTCACAATGCAGTCTGCTTCAACAGGGTAGTCTAAACAGTTTGAATAATCTTTATTAGTGTCACAAGTAACTACTTTGCCGAACACTTCCATTCAATCCGCAAGTATGATCCCAAACTTCTGGTCACTGTCATTTTAATTCTTCATTTTCCTCGGACGCTGACCACTCTGTCCTCGGCTTCCTGCAGAGTTCCAATGAAGCTCAACGCAAGAACAAGGAACAGCATCTCATCTTTCTATCTGGCACTTTATAACCTTCTGGACTCAATATTGAACTCAATTATTTACCAATATTTGTTGCCTTTTTCCTTGCAGAATTTAGTTTATTCTCATTTACCTTTTGCTTTCAGCCAGTTGTTTTTCAGAAACAAACATATATCCAGCAACTACAAGCAGTCAGTTTCTGTGGTGTGAAAATTTGTTAATTGTGCTCAACTAACTTGCCTTAGTTTTTTGTGAGGTAACAAAAGGGGAAAATGAGAGCTAAGCAGTTGATGTGGTGTACTTTGAAATGAAATGAAATGAAACTCGCTTATTGTCACAAGTAGGCTTCAAATGACGTTACTGTGAAAAGCCCCTAGTCGCCACATTCCGGCGCCTGTTCGGGGAGGCTGATACAGGAATTGAACCGTGCTGCTGGCCTGCCTTGGTCTGCTTTCAAAGCCAGTGACTTAGCCCTGTGCTAAAAGAAATCTGATAAAATGCCACATAATAGACTGGTTTTCAAAATTGGAGCTCAAGGAATAAAAGGATAGTAGCAGCGTAGAAAAGGATTTGGCCAAGTTAAAGGAAACAGAGTAGTGACGAATAGATACTTTTCAGACTGCAAGTAGATTTATGATAGTGTTCCCCAGGAATCAGTGTTAGGACGGCTACTTTTCTTGATGTATCACAATGGTAAAGACTTGGATGTACAAGATAGATGGGGGCATGGCATGGTGACCCAGTGGTTAGCACTGTTGTCCATGGTGCTGAGGACCTGGGTTCGTTCCTGGCCCCAGATCACGGTCTGTGTGGAGTTTGCACATTCTCCCCATGGGTTTCACCCCCACAACCCAAAGATATGCAGGGTAGGTGGATTGGCCACTCTAAATTGCCCTTTAATTGGAAAGAAAAATAATTGGGTACTCGAAATTTTAAAAAAGACTGATAAAAAGAAAAAGTACAGGGTAGATGATACAAAACTTGAAAATACTATTAATCGTGAGGAGGATAGTGCTGAACTCCAAAAGGACAGACAGGTTGGTGGAATGGGTGGACATCTGACAGATGAAATCGAATGCAGAGAAGTGTGAAATGATTCATTTCAGTAAAACGAACGAGGAGATACATCATCAAATAGACAACACAATATTAAAGGGGTGACAGAAACAGAAGGACCAAGATGTATTTGTGCACAAGCCATTGAAGATACTACGGCAGGTTGAGAGCTTTAATAAAGCACATGGAATACTGGGCTTTATAAATTGGGGCTTAGAGTAAAAAAGCAAAGAAGTTACAATAAACCGGTATAAAACTATGGTTGGTCACAACTGGAGTATTGTGTTCTAGGCACCCCATTTTAGGGAAGATATAAAAGGCATTCGAAAGGATGCAGACAAGATTCATAAGAACAGTTCCAGGGATGAAAACTTTCAGCTGTGTGGATAGTTTGGAGAAGTGGGGACTGTTCTCCTTGCAGAAGAGTAGGTTGAGAGGAGATTTGGTGGAGGTGTTTAAAATCATCTTAGGCCTGGACAGAATAGATAAAAGACAAACTGTTCCCATGAATGGAATGATCAAGAACCAGTGGACACCAATTTAAGGTGTTTAGCAAACATTACAATAATAATATGAGAAAAGCCTCTCTCAGTGCACGGAATATGAGGAAAGCCTCTTTCACAGCGCATGGTTAGAATCTTGAATGCACTCCCTGATTATGTAGTGGAGATAGATCCAATCGTGGCTTTCAGAAGATAACTGGATATTTAATGGGGGAAAAAAAATTGCAGGCACCAAGTAAAAGATGGGGGAGTGGAACAAGATAAGTTGCTCTTGCAGAGAGCCAGCACAGATCCTACAACCGAATGGCCCCCTGCTGTGTGTACCAATTTTATGATTCTTTTATTTAATTACTCAATTATGCGGCAACTTATTTAAGGCCTTTTGAAAATCTGGATAACTTTTACTGAATTACCACTGTTATGATCCTGAATCAAAACACCCAAATTTGGGAATGATCTATTTAGAGAACAGTAATATTTTCTTTAAAGTACACAAAAAGTCACAAGGTCACAAGATGCAACAATTTTTGATCAAAGAAAACTTTACATGGTCATGCGACTCAGCCAACGTTGTCTACCTCATACGCTGCAGGAAAGGATGTCCCAAAGCGTGGTACATTGGCGAGACCATGCAGACTCTGCGACAACGGATGAACGGACATCACGCAACAATTTCCAGGCAGGAATGTTCCCTTCCAGTCGGGGAACACTTCAGCAGTCAAGGGCATTCAGCCTCTGATCTTCAGGTAAGCATTCTCCGTGGCGGCCTTCAGGATGCGCGACAGCGCACAATCGCCGAGCAGTAACATATAGCCAAGTTCCGCACACATGAGTACGGCCTCAACCGGGACCTTGGATTCATGTCACATTACATTCACCCCCCACCATCTGGACCTGTAAAGACTTAATTACCTGCAAAGACTCGCATTCAAAGTATCGTCTTGCATTTTTGACTTTGACTGTATATATGTTTCTGGAACCTACCTCCTCATTTACCTGAGGAAGGAGCAGTGCTCCGAAAGCTAGTGATTCGAAACAAACCTGTTGGGCTTTAATCTGGTGTTGTAAGACTTCTTTACTGTGCTCACCCCAGTCCAACGCCGGCATCTCCACATCTGACATTCAGAATCAACAGTCCGTGCAAATTAACAGGCAAACTGTGGTTAAACACGCCACACTGCAGAATAAATATTAGATGCAATCAAGTCAGATCCCACAGCAACCCACCCACTGCAAATTACACAATCTCGTTAAAACTCTGTCTCCCTCATAAGGGATTTCAAGGCTTCCCTGTCGAAGATCAAACCCTGAATTTCCCCCAAACGTTGCTTCAACTCTGACTTGGTCTGACCTCAGTTGGAATATTGTGAGCAGTTTTGGGCCCTGTTTCTAAGGAAAGATGTGCTGACTTTAGAGGATGTCCAGAGGAAGGTTCACAAGAATGACACCGGGAATGAAGGGCTCGTCATTTGAGGAACAGTAGAGGACTCTGGGTCTTTACTCAATGGAGTTTTGAAGGACGGATGGGGAGAGATCACATTGAAACTTCCAGATTGGGCAGCACGGTGGTGCAGTGGTTAGCACGGCTGCCTCACGGCGCCGAGGTCCGTGGTTCAATCCCGGCCCTGGGTCACTGTCCGTGTGGAGTTTGCACATTCTCCCAGTGTTTGCGTGTGTTTTGCCCCCACAACTCAAAGATGTGCAGGCTAGATGGATTGGCCACACTAAATTTTTTTTAAAAAATGAAATGAAAATCAGGTATTGTCACAAGTAGGCTTCAAATGAAGTTACTGTGAAAAGCCTGAAAAGCCCCTAGTCGCCACATTCCAGCACCTGTTCGGGGAGGCTGGTACGGGAATTGAACCGTGCTGTTGGCCTGCCTTGGTTTGCTTTCAAAGCCAGCGATTTAGCCCTGTGTTAAACCAGCCCCAATTGCCCCTTAATTGTAAAAAAATGAATTGGGCACTCCTAAATTGTTAAAAAAAAAAAAGAAACTTGCAGACTACTGAGAGGCCGAGATAGTGTGGATGAGGAGAAGGTATTTCCAACAGTAGGAAAAACTAGAGCCCAAGGGCACAGCCTCAGACTTGAAGGGACCATCCTTTAAAACAGAGATGAGAAGGAATTTCTTCAGCCAGACGACGGTGAATCTTCGGAACTGATTGCCGCAGAATTCTGTGGAGGCCAAGTCACTGTGTCTTTAAGGTAGAGATAGATAGGCTCTTGATTAATAAGGAGATCAAGGGTTATGGGGAGAAGGCTGGAGAATGGGGATGAGAAAATATCAGCCATGATCAAATGGTGGAGCAGATTTGATGGGCCGAATGGCCTAATTCTGCTCCGATAACTCATGGACTGCCTCAACAACTGCTCACAACTTGATGGTTTAATTTCTCCTGAGGCAACCTTCCCGAGGTTACACTCCAGCACCGAATCATGGGCATAACTTCAGCTCTTCAGCCACGCCAAGCAGAACACCACCGTTCCAAAGAACTACCGTTGCTCCAACAGCCCGCA
Organism: Scyliorhinus torazame; assembly: GCF_047496885.1. NCBI lineage: Eukaryota > Metazoa > Chordata > Chondrichthyes > Carcharhiniformes > Scyliorhinidae > Scyliorhinus > Scyliorhinus torazame. The sequence goes on from NC_092715.1 coordinate 97,783,215, forward strand.
GCAGAGTCACCAACCTTCTGTAGCTTTTTCAAATCTACAGGGCTTCTGCAAAGCCAGTTAACAGCAGCACTTTCATTACTTGTAGCCTCTTTCCTTGCTTCTATCCCATTGGTTTCATTCTCCAGTAGTTGCTCCTGGTGGTCCCCCTCTTTAGGTCCTCAGCTTGGTGTCAGATTCTGGGTACCCAGTACCCCAACACCCCAGATTTAAATGTCCCAAACTCATTTTAAAAGCCTTATTCCTCCCTACCTCTATAATCCCCTCTAGATTTTTAACCACATACTCCCACCCTCCACTTTCTCTCCTCAAAACTTATGCTCTTCCGATTCTGGTCTCTGCATCACCCTTCATTCATCATTGATGGTTATGCCAATAACTGTAAGGACTCTGCTTTGGAATTCCCTCTGCAAGTGTCTTCCGTTCAAAGTGCTCCTTCAAACCCATCTCGAGCAAAGTTATTGGTCACCCGCTCCTAATGTCATCTTCTTAGGCTCTTCATTAATTTGTTTCCCAATAAGTTTCTATGAAACTCCTTGGACATCTTTCTGCATTAAAAGGCGCTATAAAAACACAAGTTGATTTTACTCCAATACCCTAGAGGAGGAATTCCTGGAGTATGTACGAGATGGTTTTCTGGATCAAGACATTGAGGAAGCAACTGCAGAACAGGCCATCCTAGACTGGGTATGGTGTAATGAGAAAGGAATCATTGCCAATCTAGTTGTGCGAGACCCCTTGGAGATGAACGACCATAATATGATAGAATTGATAGAGAGCGTAGCTGATTTTGAGACAAAGACCCTGAATCTAAATAAAAGAAACTACCATGATATGAGGCGCAAGTTGGCTATGATGGATTGGGAAGTGTTACTTAAAAGGGATGACAGTGGATAGGTAATGGTAAGCATTCAAGGAGCCCATGTGGGAACTGCAATAATTGTTTATTCCTGTCTGGCGCAATAGTAAAACTGGAAAGGTAGCCAAACCATGGAAATTAGGAGGCAGTGATAGATCCAAGGAAGAAGCATAAAAATTGGCCAAGAAAAACAACAGACCAGAGGATTGAGAAAAGTTTAGAATTCAGCAAAGGAGGAAAATTGGGTGGATTAAGAAGGGGAAAAGGGAGTACGAGAGTCAGCTTGCGGAGAACATAAAAACTGAATCTAAAAGTTTCTGTGGGTATGTGAAGAGAAAAAGATGGATGAAGGCAAATGTAGGTCCTTTTCAGTCAGAAACAGGAATTTATAATGGGGAACAAAGAAATGGCTGACAACCTAAACACATATTTTAGTTCTGTCTTCACAAATGAGGACACAAATAAGATACCAGAAATGTTGGGGAACACAGGGCTTAGTGAGAGGGAAGAACTCAAGGAGATCAGTATTAGTAGAGGAATTGTATTGGGGAATTGAAGGGATTGAAGACCTAGTAATCCTGATAATGTGCATCCCAGTGGCTCCAGAAATAGTGGATACGTTGGCCATCATCTTCCAAGATTACATAGATGCCAAAACAGTTCCTATAGATGGAGAGTAGCTAATGTAGCCCCACTATCTAAAAAAGGGAAGAGGAGCGAAAACAGGAAATTATAGGCCAGTAAGCCCGACATCGTTAGTGGGGAAAATTCTAAATTCCATTATCAAGGATTTTATAGCAGAGCATTCGGAAAACAGTGGCAGGATCGGACAGAATCGGCATGGATTTATGAAAGGGAAATTTGACAAATCTATTGGAATCCTTGAGGATATAACTAGTAAAGTTGATGAAGGAGAGCCAGTGGATAGGGTTTATTTGGACTTTCAGAAGGCATTTGATAAAGTCCCACATCAGAGATTAGCATGCAAAATTAAAGTGCATAGGATTAGGGGTAGTGTATTGAGATGGATAGAAAATTGGATGGCAGACAGGAAGCAAATAGTAGGAATAAACGGGTCTTTTTCCAAATGACAGGCAGTGACTAGTGGGGTACCGTAGGGATCAGTGCTGGGACCCCAGCTATTCACAGTAAATATTAATGATTTAGATGAGAGAACAAAGAATTTGCAGATGACACGAAGCTGGTTGGGAGGGTGAGCTGTGAGGAGGATGTAAAAGCCTTCAGTGTGATTTGGACAAGTTGCAGGAGTGGGCAAATGAATGGTAGATGCTGTACATTATGTGAGGTTATCCACTTTGGTAGCAAAAATAGGAAGGCAGATTATCTGAATGGCTATAGACAGAGGGGAATGTGCAACGAGACCTGGGTGCCTCCGTGCACCAGTCGCTGAAAGTAAGCTTGCAGGTGATGCAGGCAGTAAAGAATGCAAATGGCATGTTCACCTTCATAGCAAGACGATTAGAGTACAGGAGCATGGATATCTTGCTGCAATTATACTGGCCTTTGGTGAGGCACACGTGGAATGTTGTGTGCAGTTTTGGTCTCCTTTTCGGAGGAAAGATGTTCTCCCCATAGAGGAAGTGCAGAAAAGGTTTACCAGACTGATTCCTGCGAGGGCAGGACTGATGTACGAGGAGAGATTGAGTCAGTTAATATTGTATTTGCTGGAGTTCAGAAGAATGAGGGCGGGGGGGGGGGTCATAGATACCTATAAAATTCTAACAGGAAGAGACAGGGTAGATGCAAGAAGGATGTTCCCGATGATGGGGGTGTCCACAACCAGGGGCCACAGTCTGAGGATACAGGGTAGATCATTTAGGACAGAGATGAGGAGAAATTTCTTCACCCAGAGAGTGGTTGGCCTGTGGAATTTGCCACCACAGAAAGCAATTGAGACCTAAACACTGTATACTTTCATGAATCAGTTTGGTAGAGCACTTGGGACAATGGGGATCAAAGGATATGGGAGGGGGGGGGGGGGGTGAAAGAGGCAGGATCAGGCTATCGAGTTGGATGATCAGACATGATCATAATGAATGGCGGAGCAGGCTCGAAGGGCTGAATGGCCTCCTCGTGCTCTGTACTGTCCTATAAACAGCATTTATACAGCACATTCATGACCTCATGAATGTATATTCATATAAAATTCAGCATTTTTGATGTTGGTTCACTTTAGTAGTGCCAATGTACCCAATCTCACAAAAAGCAATAGAATAAATCCTCAGTTAATCTGTCATCAGAAGTGTTGATTGAAGGAAATGTTTGTCACGACACCAGAAGAACTCATTGTACATGTATAGTGCTGAACGTTCCTTTATGTCCATCTGAGCAGGGACATAGAGTTTCGATTTGATGACTCATTTGAATCAAAGAACCATTGGTGCACTAATTCCTCAGTCCAGAAGCACAGTAAAAGCTTTATGACTAAGCATGGTCCTTATAGCGTGCAAGCGCAAGTACTCTGAAATGTGAATTAAAATATACCCTGCATCCAATAATTACTGAATAAAACACACAAACTTCTTGACTCAAATAAAACGAAATAGTAACAAAAAATACAGATATTCTAATATCATTCTGAAACTCTGGGTGTACAAAATCAATTAAAGCATAACTTGCCATGTAAGGAATAACCTACCACACCGAATTCTGCTTCAGATTCTCATCAATGTCACCAAGAGTTTGACGCAATTCCATTTCCCCTGGTATAGTGTCCAAGAGACAACCTGAGCAGGAATAATCCAATAGGTAATCTCCTTCCCATGCCATCACCAATACCTGAAAACAATTGTTTAAAGCAATAGTTTAACAGTGCTCTTAAAACAAAATAAATCCATTCATCTAAAATCCAATTAGAATAACATATAACACATCGCAAATACTAATATAATAGTAGAAAATGCTTGAAAACTTCAGTCTCAGTGGAAAGAGAGGAAGTTAATGTTCAGGGTTGATGACCTTTCAAGACTAGAAAACGTTAGACATGAAAAACCTTTAACCAAATATGAAGTCAGGGAAAAGGGGCAGGAAAAGAATAAAATGGTGGATTCTGTGATAGGGTGGAGGACTGCAGTGTTTAAAGGTAAAAAGTGATCATGGGGTAATGCGAGAGGAGTCGATTAAACACAACAGGATAAGAGAGCCTTGCATGACATCCAGATTTCCTAAGCTCTTTACTATCAAAGTGTTACTTTAATCTTGTAGCAAACATTGGTAGGAGTTGTTTATAGGCCACCAAACAGTGGTGATACTGTAGGGCATGGTAATAATTAGAAGATTACAGAAGCATTTAGCATGGGTAAAGTAATCATGGGCGACGCCAATCTGCAAGAAGAGTTGGTAAACCTAATAAGCACTCTGCTGTGGAGCATGGGTTTTTGTCTTGTGCCAGGGGTGGTTTTCCAGAGTAGTATGTTGAGGAACAAGCTATTTTAGATCTAGTATTATGTAATGAAACAGGCTAAATAACAATCTTGTTGTAAAATAACCTTTCGGGATGAGTGACCACAATATGATAGATTTTTTACATTATGCTTGAAAGTGAGGTAATGCAATCTGAAGCCAGGGTGTTAAAGTTGAACAAAGGAAAGTATGAAGGCATGAGGGGCAAATTGACTGAGGTGGGAATTAGGAAAACACATTAAAAGGTAGAATGGTACAAAGGCAATGAACAGTCTTAGAATCATTATATAATTTACAGCAACTATACATTCATTCACAGCACAAAATCCCAGTCAGTCAACCATGGCTAACAAAGAAAGTTAACGATTGTATAAGATTAAAAGAAAAGGCCTATAAAGTTGCCAGAAATAGGAGTAAACCGGAGTTTTGGGAGCAGAAAATGAAAGCCAAGAAACTGATGAAAGAGAATAGAATATGAATGCAAACTAGCAAAATAATACAGAACATAAAGCATACGTAGAAAGGAAACATCTGGCCAAGACAAATATTTATTACAATCTCAGACCAGACCTCAAATTTTAATTTTGGAAGACTGAGAGGAAAGGACACCTCGCTCCAGGAGTGACTGCATGAAGAAATAGGGATATTGTATATTAAAACAAACGTTATTACTAACACAGTATCAGAATATCTTTAACATCACACCAGAAAATAACTTACAAGTACCCCTTAAACAATAATGACTCAATGCAGTGTATACAATACCCTTAACTGCCATCATTATTCCCACCTAAACAACAAGGAATAAAACCTTGAACTCTCAATCTACTGTTAAACCATTGGCACTCAAGGTACTTGCTTTACAGAGATGTTCTTTGAGAAAGGGAGATCTTTTGATACTGCTTGAAAGAAAAGATCAAACTTCTGTCAGAATCATGCCGCAACTCTGGTTTATTTCTTCTTTGTTCAGGTTTGTTCACCTTTCCAATGCTCTCTGACTGCAGACATTTCTTTTAACTGAACTGCAGAGAGCAAACTGCTTGACATGTGGTCACAGCTTCAGCTGGAACTTCATTTACTTGCTTTCCCTGCAGAATTCCTGATAATTTAGCTCCACCCAGTAATGACATCATCTTACCAAGCTGAAATCTAATTAACTCCACAGAGAATCCCCTTAAGCCAAACAAAATTGCATTAACCCAAGCCTTGTACGATGTTTTAAATTGCACCACTGGTTCCCAAAATATACTTGCCTTTCTTTTGTAGTAGACGATAAATGTTTCCAACTAAGTTGGTAGAAAATACATTTTGGTTTATTGCAACCTTATTGGTATTTACAATATACATCAGATCCTAGCCTGTGTATCCCGTCTTTTTCAGTCCACATTTGAATATTTGCACCGTCCTTTCTGCCAGGCTGTTTGAAGCAGGGTTATACAGGGCTGTACTGCACCCAGTTAACCTTCAGGAATCCCGAGAATTCTTCACTTGTGCAGGGTGTTCCATTATTGGTAACTGGTACCTTTGGGATAGTGTGTCCAGAAGGACAAATGTAATTTTTCAATGGTTGCTCTGGAAGTGGTCGTTGACATCCTATGGACTTTCAGCCACTTAAGAGTAGGCATCCATCGACTTCCGGTGGCGCCCTCGAGGAAGCAGGTCGCATCGCTCTCGTCCGCGATGGGCAAACGGACCTGTTTCGCAGGATTTTATCGGGACCTGGCGACCTGAATCGGTGGAGGGGACGAAAGGAAGAAGTTTTCCCCCCGGGGTATGGACAGTTGGACCAGAAGTGGTCGAGTGGAGCGGCGAAGTTCGAAGCAGGAGCAGCGTGGACCCCAGACCGGGCGGCGAAGCATGGCGGACGGCAGAGACCAGGGAGCGGAGACTCACTGGCCAAGAGAGCAGCAGATGGAGTTTTTTTAGGAGCTGCTTCACCGAACTGAGGAGGGACACGTTGGACCCAATGAGGGCGGTGATGGACCGAATGGTCGAGGCGCAGGCGGTCCAAGAGAAGGCGCTAAGGGAGGTCGAAGTGAAGCTCTCCACCCAGGCGGACACGGTAACGGAGCTGGAGCACAAGGTGGAGGAGCTTAACTCTCGCCAGAAGAGGATGCAGGAGCAGCTTGAAGAGCTGGGGAATAGAGCCAGGAGGCAGAACCTGAGGATCGTGGGCCTCCCAGAGGGCTGTGAGGGATCGGATGCGGGCGCATAAGTGATGGGTATGCTCGGGGCGCTGATGGGACCGGAGGCCTTCCCTCGACCCCTGGAGTTGGATGGGGCGCATAGAGCCCCCGCAAGGAAGCCCAGGACGGGCGACCGACCGAGGGCCTTGGTGGTTCGCTTTCACCGGCTTGCTGACAGTGATCGTGTGCTGCGATGGGCCAAGGCGGAGAGGAGCAGCAGATGGGAGAACTACCAGGACTTGGGAACGGAACTGGCCAAGAGGCGTGGAGGATTCATCAAGGTAAAGGCAGCCCTCTTCAAAAAGCAGGTGAGATTTGGAATGCTGTATCCTGCGAAGCTTTGGGTTACATTTGAGGAACTCCATCACTACTTCGAGACACCAGAACAGGTTTGGGCCTTTATTAAAGAGAAGAAGCTGGACTTGAACTAACGGGCACTTAGTTTTTTCAGTGTTCTAACTTGCTTTGACTAGGAACAGACTTTTATTAAAAGAAGAAGCTGGAATTTAACTAAAGGACTCTGGGCTCACAGAGCTTTTGTGTGGCAGCGGTCTGTTAAAGTATCCTGTACTGGAATGTTTTATCGAAGATTGTTTTCAGCCTGGACAGGGAGCGGGGGCTGGAGGGTGCCCTGCTTAGGGTGATTTTGGGAGATTGCAACGGAGGGGGAGGTTAGAGCCGCATTAGTTTAGTTTAGTTGAACACGTGGGGCATGGGCAAACAGAGCTGATAGGGTAAGTGCCTTACTAATGTTTATTATTTCCCACTGTTCGTTTTCAATATGTTAAGGCTTTTGTATATCGCCTTTTTTCTCTGTAAATGTTACAAATCTGTTTTAAATAAAAAAATTCAACAACAAAAAAAAAAAAAAAGTGTAGGCATCCATCAGGAGTAAGAACATCAAGCCTTGAAAGGGCCCGGCAAAGTCAGTATATAACCACGGTCTCCCCCGGCCATTCCCATGGGTGAAGAAGCGCAGCTGATGGATGCTTCTGGTGCTCCTAACAACTGCTGGGCTACTCTTTATAGGTCAGCGTCCAGGCCCAGCCACCATACGTAGCTACGTGCTAACATTTTCATTTTGGTCACCCCTGGGTGTCTGTTGTGCAAATTTGTCAGGATCTTGTTTGTCCCTTGTCAAAACGGTCAAAGACCTGGCTAAGGAATATAAGGGGGCCTGTGATGCAGCAACAATTGCAAAAATGGCGAAGGAAGAAGGGCCGTCGCCAGTGGGAAAGGCCCAGATGAAAATCGATGGCCTTCATCAAAGATGAAATTTGACAGCAGAGGAAGGAGGTGCATGGGGACTGCTCAAACACCATTGAGGGAACGGTAGTACTCCTGCGAGGGTCAATGGACCGAGTGCAGAAGTGCCTTGAGGCACAAGGGGCGAAGATACGAGAGGTGGAAACGGTGGTGTCAGACCAGAGTGACCGATCGTGTCTCTGGAGGCGAAGGTGGGGGCTCTGGGGGATTCGTGTAAGTCGCTGGGGGTGAAGCTAGAGAAACAAGAAAACCTACGAATTGTGGGGTTGCCAGAAGGGATGGAAGGAAGGAGCGCCACTAAATATATGTCAAGGATGTTGGCCGGGCTGGTGGAGCAAGGAGTGCGGGATAAGGCCCCAGACAGGGACAGGGCCCACAGGTCATTAATGCACAGGCCGAGAGAGGGGGAGCCACCGCAGGCAGTGATTGTGTAGATGCAAATTTGTGGAGGAGGAAAAGATCTTGCGATGGACCAGGGAGAAGAGAGGCTACAAATGGGAAGGGAACCATGTCCGAACATGTCAGGATATCAATTTGGAGCTGGCAAAGAGGCGCGCAAGATTTAACAGAGCCAAGGCAGTGCTGTACCGAAGGAAGATTCGGTTTGGGGTGCTTTACCTGGTGAAACTGTGGGTCACATTTGAAGACCGGGAGTACTATTTTGAAACACCAGAAGAGGCGAATTACTTTATAAGGGACCATAAACTGGGGGAGAACTGAGAGTTGGTGGGAGATGGAGGAGTTGCACCTGCAAAGGTTGGAGGGTACAGTTGGTGTATGTTGCCGGAGGGTTGGGGGGGGGGGAAAAGAGGGGGAGAATTCCTTTGGTTTGTTATTGCTATTGTATATTGTATTTTGGAGAGTTATACCTCCTCGCGCCCCACTGTCTGTGGTGTCTTTTTTGGAGGGGGTGGATTGTGACTTGGGTTGCTTTTTCTCTGCGGGTAGGGTGGGAGCGGGTGCAGGGGCTGACACGCTGACCGGTAATGCTGCTGACCAGATGGGAGGTAAGGAAGGAGGAAAGGAGGGGATTGCAATGTTACAGAGTTGGAAACTGAGCATGGTCATGGATGAAGGGCAGCCATCTTAGATGGGCCAATATAGGGCGGTATTAGAGGAGGCAGAGCCAGAGGGGGATGATGGCAAATGATAGAGGGGAGTGGAGGCATATGCCTCCGGTAAGAATTGTAACGCGGAGTCTGCGGATGTTAAATGGGCTGGTGAAGTGATCCCAGGTTTTTGCAAACCTGAGTTTGAAAGCAGAGGTGATCTTCTTACAGGAGACGCACCTTAGCATGAAGGACCAAGTTAGGCGGAGGAAGGAATGGGTGTAACAAGTATTTGACTCAAAATTGAGGGAGGGGGGTGTGCATTTTGTTGAACAAGAGAACGGGGTTTGTGGGGACCAAGGAAGTGCAGGACCCAGGGGGTAGGTATGTGATAGCAAGTGGGGTGTTGGGAGGGGACACCAGCGGTGCTAGTCAAAGTGTACGCACCAAATTGGGATGATGTGGGGTTGGTTGGGAGTGATCCTGGTTATGGGTGGAGATTTTAATAGTGATGGAACCGAGGGTGGACTGGTCAAGCCCCAAATCAATGGGAAGGTGAAGATGGCGAAGGAGCTGGGAAGGTAACAGATGGGAATAGTCAACCCGTGAAGGTCTAAGAGCCGGGGCAGGAGGGAGGGAGTACTCCTTCTCACACATGTATACGGTGTACTTGAAAATTGATTTCTTTGTGATGAGCCAGGCTATGTGGTTGGGGGCAGAGTATGTGGAAATTGTAATACCTAATCATGCACCACATTGGCTGGAGGTGAGGCTCAGCGAGGGGCAGGTGCAGAGGCCAGAATGGAGGCTAGATTCGGGATTGTTGTCTGACACGGGGTTCTGTGAAAAAGGGGAGGTCAGCAATCATGGAGTATGTGGAAATCAATCAGAATGGGGGTGGGGGGGCGGCCACATTCTGGGAGGCATTGAAGGTGGTTGTCATGTGAGAGTACTTTTAAGACATGGATGTTTAAGCAATGTGCCTTTAAGAAAACAATGTCAGAGAGTGGGTGGGGCTGGGCTTTAGGTCAGCCATTTTGCAGGTTTTTAGTTTCAGTTTTAAAACGTGCCTGGCTGTTTTGCTGTGAGCTGATTAAAAGGAGAAAGCCAGTTTTGAAAAGAGCTGGGTGTGTGTCTGTGTTTTGCAGTGAGCTGGATCTCTCCCATGAAAGATTATCTCTAGATCATTTGGGTGATTTAAACATATAATAAATAGTGAAGCCTTTAACCTGATGTGATTTTGTTTAAAGTTGTTAAGTCTCTTGGAAGTTTGAGGAACATTTTAAAGAAGTATTTACTGTTGCAATATTTTCTGAGTTATCTTTGAAGTAAGGGGTGTTAAGAGATCCAATGTTTATTTAAGATGTTAAGTTGAGTTCATGGAATAAACAGTGTTTTGTGTTTAAAAACACACATGTCCATAATTGTAATCCCACACCTAGGGAAAAAGCCGCGTGCTTCAAAAGCAACAATCCATTAAAGGGAGAGGTTGGTTGAACTCCATGATACATTTTGGGCTTCTGAAAACGCCTCACCCATAACAGTGGTGGTCCGAGGGGAGATTATCTTGTACAAGACTCACAGGGACAGGAGGCGGAGTGAGGAGTCTGTATGGCTGTTGAATGAGGTAGTGGGTGATCAGGAGATACGCAGGGTCCCCACTAAAGAGTTGCTGGCAGAGACTAAGAGGTTGCAGGGACAGTTTGATAGTTTGATGACGGGGAAGGCAGTGGGACAGTTAAGGAGGGTGAGAGGGGTTCAATACAAATATGGGGAGAAGGTGAGTCGCATGCTGGCCCATCAGCTGAGGTAGGCAGGCAGCATCCAGGGAAATAAATATAAATCTAAGCATTTCCTTTCCTTCTAATTTGAATTAAAAATACCAATGTTAAAAAGAAAACTGTCCAGGCATCAGACACAATTTGCACCGATACTGCATAGTAAAACATCCCAAACATTCCTTGCTAGTGTCAGCTGCAATTAGTTAAGTAGGTGATTAGTTTGGCCAGGTTTCCCAGCCAGTAAGGCTTGACACAGGTCTCTGAAACATTCAACTGGCATAAATACAGGAGGTTTTACTAATACACCTCAGATAATGAAGCAGTCTATGTCCAAATGCAACAGGACCTTGACAATATCCAGGCTTGGGCTGACAAGTGGCAAGTTACATTTACGCCAGGCAATGACCATTTCCCACAAGAGAGGATCGAACCATCATCCTTGACATTCAATGGCATTACCATTGCTGTATATATATATATATATATATATATATATATATATATATATATATTTTTTTTTTTTAATTTGTTCATGGGACGCGGGCATCGCTGGCTGTGCCAGCATTTATTGCCCATCCCTAATTGCATTTGAGGGGGCAGTTAAGAATCAACCACATTGTTGTGGGTCTAGAGTCACATGTGGGTCCAGGCCACGTAAGGACGACAGATTTCCTCCCCTAAAAGGATATTAGTGAACCAGATGGGTTTTTACAATAATTGACAATGGTTTTATGGTCATCAATAGACTTTTAATTTAATTCAAATTTCACCATCTGCAGTGGTAGGATTTGAACCTTGGTCCCCTGAGCAATTCTCTGGGTCTCTAGATTACTAGTCCGGTGACAATACCACTACGTCACCACCTCCCAATCAACATCCTGGAGGTTACCATTGATCAGAAACTGAACTGGACTAGCCATATTAATACTGTGGCTACCACAGCAGGTCAAAGGATACCAATCCTACGGCGAGTAACTCACCTCCTGACCCCCTAAAGCCTTTCTATCATCTGCAATGCACAAGTCAGAAGTGTAATGGAATACTCTCCACTTGCCTGGATGAGTGCAGCTCCAACAACACTTAAGAAGCTCAATACCATCCAGGACAAAGCAGCCAGCTTTTGCTACCCCTTCCACAAACAATCAATCCTTCCACCACTGAACAGTGGCAGCCATGTGTACAATCTACAAAATACACTTCAGGAACTCGCCACGGTTCCTTAGGCAGCACCTTCCAAACCCAGACTCGTAAACAGTGACTGGAGCCTATCTAACAGGCCTGCCAATGGACCAATGAGTGCATCATCACCTGTATTTTTCTATAGCCCACCCCAATGAGGTCTTCATTCAAGTGTTCTTGCCCATGCACAAGTGCAACACCATAACTTGCGCTCAAGGATTTTTCACACTAACTGACATATCTTCTTTGCCTGGTTAGAGTCCACTCTGTCCAATGGCTCACCACACACCGATCCCAACTCTACACTTGCCTCCAGCATTTACACATGCCTGTATCTGAGCTGTTGGCTGCAAGTATGATGTCAGGTAACGGTGCCTCCTCTTCACTCTCATGGATTTGCTCTTTCTCTTGAGGCTGAATAGTAAACAGCTTATGACTATCTGAATGTTAAAAAGTATTGAGGGATGAGATGGGAAATGGATGTGGGAGGAAAGTAGGTGTCCAAAAGTCACTCCAGCTGCAGTTTCTGTTTCATGGCACATTTTAGGATGAGAGTGAAGGGTGAGCAGGGAAGGTGCAGAAGGCAGCAACTTAACTTCATCTTCCAATGGCTTTTCCTGTGCCAAGTGCCACTGGCTCAATCATGGTGATGGTCCCGATGATTCTGTGGATCATTTCCTTGAGGTGTGGGGATGCAGACATGCTGGTCCTCTGCTTATTCTGTGGCTTTCCTGGGTATGGTTGTGGCCACTTTCTCAATCTGACCAGTGCTTCCAGTGGGGAACATTTTCTTTGCAGGGATGGGACATCCTCCTCGGCCCCCACCGAACCAACGTTATTTTCCAGCCGCCATGCATTGCTGTAGCTTCCCTCTTATAAGAACTGCCCACTTAAAAAAAGCAAGGTTGCTGGAGCAAGCGATAAGTTGGCCACCTACCAGTGCAGAGTTAGTCAGCAGAATTTCAGATTGCAGTCTAGCACAGGTGCCACTCAGGTTTATGCAGAAGTGGGGCACCAATTTTATGTCCTGTCTGCCTTAGTTGGAAGAGAATCACAGCTCAGAAGGAGCATATTCAGCTCATCGTGTCTGCGTCAGCATCTTTTGAAAATGCAAGATTCTTTTCTATGCATTGCAAATTTTCAACACTGGAGCACCAATACTTGACATCACACTTGTAGCCAACTTCTTGTAAACTCCTCTGACATTTCCCCCACATTGGCCAAACCAACAATACATCCAATGGTGATTTGACATCTCCTTAAAATAGAAGCCTTAAAATTTAAAGTATACTTTGGCAATATATTTTTACACATTAAACCAGAAACAAAAAGCACCTGTCAATCACCGTGATTTTCCATTTTCTGGTCGGACAGCAATCTTACAATTAACAGCTTCCCTATTTTGGTTGCAGCTCAATGAAAACATGTTACTGTGTGTATTCAGTTAACCTTTAGATGGTTTAAATAGAAGTTTGTACTAAATAAATGGATAAAACTGTTTTTAATTGATTCACGATAATTACAAACTGAAATATTTAACAGCTTAATGTTACACACATTTCAGAAGATGTACAGAGCATATTTATAGAAAATAATTTTGCTATATATTATGAAATAGTATTCGTTTGGAGAGCCTTGTTCTATGGGGGTCTGAATGACAGTTTTTGAGAACTGCATTTGAAGCAATTTATAGTATTATTCAGAAGGAAATTAAGTGGTATAGGAGAACCCTAGCTGTAAATATATGAAGTAACTACCAATGAAATAGACAGTGGAACCAGAAAATAATCCTTCTTTGTTACTACTGCAATTTTCATGGCTAAGACAAAGATTCTTGGCCCCAAGACACTGCATACCATGCATTTTCAGTTCTAATTATTTAGCATTATAAAGCATATTGCCAAAATTAACCAGTTGTACTGGGCATTTTGGATCGACAATATTAAACACTTAACAAAACTCAAGTGCCAGATAATGGAGGGTGTCAGTGTCAATTTCATTTTCACACACTCCGTTTCCTCCATCTATCCTGATTTTAATAATCCCTGTCAAATCACAAAGTCCACATTACCTTCTTGACATTGGAGCCTTCAACGGAGAGAAAAGAACTCAACATTCATTTAACTGCTACAAAGGAAAGCTGTCTAGCTGGACAAATATTATTTTCCCACATGACAAGCCTTACAGTTAACCAAGTTTTTTTCAAACTGAAGCTGCCAACATTTTGATACGAGTGACTTGTTCGGTGTTGATCCCTTCAATGGATTAGTTACCCAACAATTGCATCTGTACTTTTAAAAGCTGAAAAAACTAGTAGTGCACAAAGAGATATGTAACTCTCAGAAGCATCAGATATTAGGTTTAAAAAGAAAAATAAGATCAAATACTTCTGCAGACAAGAGAAATTACAATCTGAAATAATGTAGAATTTGAAAAGTATATATGATCACTGAATAGTTACTAAAACGACATACTTATTACAGTTGATGATGACAAGACTATACTTATTGCCCCCCCTTAATTTCCCTGAGCATATAAGAGTTAATAATGTATTGTGATATGTAGTAAGATGCAGACCAGACAGCAGATTCCTCGCCCAGAGGAACAGTTGCAAATCGGTCAAGCTCAAGACAAAATGTTTTCCCAGTTGCTAGCCCACAAAATGACCAGATTTAGTTAATTAAAATTTGCCCATTTGCCATGGTGTAGGGGGAAATTCTCCTTTAGAGGCCTTCCCCATATTTTCATGATATCAGATTCACAAATGTATGATTTGAACAAAATGCCCAGCGAGAAAAGTTTCTTCTGATAATTCACAATGACTTTATTGAGTTACTCAAAGCTCTGAGGTTTATACTCAGCAATCACAAAATAAATTTACAACTACAAGTTATGCTCCCTGGAACGGTGTCCCACAAGAGGCTAACCTAACTTCATATCTGAACTTAATAGCTACAGCCACTCCTCAGTTGAGCACTGCAGGTCCCTCGGTGGAGTTGACAGAACCTACTGACTTCCTCGACTGCCCTAAGATTCCTTTTCCTAATTGTACCATTTCTGCTGCTGGCCTGACCAACTAGTTTCCCAAATTTGACAATATCCTAAACCTTTAGTTTTAACTGACAATGTAAAATCATATCCATGATATGTGAAAGGCACAACTCGCCTATTTCCTGCTGATAATTGCCCTCAAGAATGCCGGTCTTTCTTTCGCACCTTTGATTTTTGTATATATACCACATTGAAGCTGATCTCCTTACATTGTCTGGTTCTTGAGATCAGCAGGTATTTCTCTCTACCCCCAGTGTAAGTGCAGGACACTGTGCCTTTCTTCTCAATTGAGCTATGTGATTGTCTTTTGCTATCGAAATTTCTAACTCCAGCAGAAGCTCAAAGGAGGAGTTAACCCATTGTTGTCCTTCAATGGTAAGGTTTCAATTCTCAATCTCTGGATGCTCATCTAATCCCATAACCAATTGGCTGCTCCATGCTAGATCATTATTTATTCGCAGTCGCTTAAGTAATGGTGACAAATACATTTTTAATTCCCTGAATTTTCTGGAAATACAAATTATGCAGAATACAAGTTATTAAAGGAATATCAGTAATAGCATTAAGGTTAGTCCATGCTATATAAAAAATATATATATATATCTTTACTGCTCATGACATTAGCTTAAAAGCTCATCCAAAACAAGGTACCATTCAAAAGCAGTTCTCCATTACATAGCAGTATGGACTCATTACTTTGTAGCATATATCTACAAAGTGAGTCCAAATTCTTCTGTTCCAACAGTCATTTTAGTCAACTGTTCATTATTAATAAATTATATTCAGTAAATTTTAAAAAATACATTCAGGTATATTTATATAAAATACACTGAACGGTTTGATTTGCTGTAGTGTACTGAAAATTGGGTTACACATTTTGTCCACTTAAAGCTACCATACCCACATATCAATATGGAAGTCAAGAGTAGAATATCAAATTGAAAGATAAACTGTACAATTCCACAAAGGTTATAGTGTTAGGTCAGAAGACCAAATAGAATTTAATAACCAGCAAAGACTAAAAGAGGGAGAAATTATAGTACAAGAAGCTAGCTAGACACGTATTTAAGAAAAAATAAGAGTAACAAGAGTGAGTCTGGAAAACAAGAAAATAGCAAATGCATTGAACAGTTATTTGGTGTTTGGCTTCCCTGCAGAAGATTTGGAAAGTCAAGAGATGAAAGGGAGAGAGGTACTTAAAACAATCACCAAACATAACACCTTTATTCAAGAAAGGAGGGAGGCAGGGAATTATAGGCCATTTAGCTTAATATCAGTCATGGGGAAATTGCTAAAATCCATTATTGAAGAGATTAAAGCAGGATACTTACAAAATCATAATGGGATCAGGGAGATCCAATGTAGTTTTGTGAAAGGCTCATATATTTAACTAATTTATTAGAGCTATTTGAGGAAGTAACAAGTAATGTGGATAGAGGGGAACCTGTAGATGTGGTGTACTTGGATTTCCAAAAAGCATTTCAAAGGTGTCACATCAAAGGTTGTCCTGCAAAATAAGAACTCATGGTATCGGATGTAATAATTATAATAATAATAATCTTATTTATGGCACAAGTAGGCTTGCATTAACACAGCACTGAAGTTACTGTGAAAATCCCCTGGTTGCCACACAGTCGGTATACAGATGGAGAATTCAGGACTTCCGGGTGCGGCGATGACCAGCTGAGTCGCACGTTTCGGCAGCTCCCTGTGAAACGGACTTTTGGGCTCTTGATAGGAGCCCCAACGGCAATTTTAACGGCTAAAAACACCGTGCGGTAAACCAGGAGGGTGTTCCCCCTGGACACGGATGGAAATAGGAGAGGAAAGTGGCCGGATTGCAGCGGATCCTTTGGAACAACGGCAAGGAAGGCAAGCAAAAACCAAGATGGCGTCGGAAGGTGGCAGTTTCATATGGGGCCGTGAACAACAAGAGTTCTTGAAATGCTGCGTGGAGGAGATAAAAAAGGAAATGAAGAAAGAGTTGTTGGCCCCGATACTACAGGCGATCGAAGGGCTAAAGGAGGAACAAAAGACCCAGGAGCAGGAGCTTCGGGTCGTGAAGGCGAAAGCAGCCGAGAATGAGAACGATATACAGGGCCTGGTGGTGAAGTCGGAGATACAGGAGGCACACCAGAAACGATGTGTGGAGAGGTTGGAGGCACTGGAAAACAACGCAAGGAGGAACAACCTGAGGATTCTTGGCCTTCCTGAAGGTGTGGAGGGGGCGGACGTCGGGGCATATGTGAGCACGATGCTGCATTCGTTAATGGGAGCGGAGGCCCCGACGGGTCCGTTGGAGGTGGAGGGAGCGTACCGAGTTATGGTGCGAGGATCGAGAGCAGGAGAAACTCCCAGAGCCATAGTGGTGAGATTCCTCCGTTTTAAGGATAGAGAAATGGTCCTTAGATGGGCGAAGAAAACTCGGTGCAGTAAATGGGAGAACGCGGTGATCCGTGTTTATCAAGACTGGAGTGCGGAGGTGGCGAGAAGGAGGGAGAGCTTTAATCGGGCCAAGGCGGTACTTCACAAAAGGAAGATAAAATTTGGAATGCTGCAACCGGCAAGACTGTGGGTCACATATCAAGGGAGGCACCACTACTTTGAGACGGCGGATGAAGCGTGGACTTTTATTGTAGAAGAAAAACTGGAATGAGTGGATTATGAAAAAGAACGTTTGGACAAAGTGGTGGGGCGAATGGGGGGGGCGAAGATGGGTTTTATGTTCTAATCCTGCGGTATGGTAACTTTTCTTTCTCCCACAGGTGGTGATGGGGGGAGGTGGGGAGGGAGAGGAGATGGGGCGTTGGCCATGGGAGGCGGGGCCGAGGGAGAGGCGCGGGCTTGGTTCCCACGCTATGATAATTATGGCGGGAATAGAGAAGCAGGAAGGAGGGGGCGTCGCACGGTGCGAGCCGTGGTCACGGGGGGGAAGCCGAGGTCAGCCAGAGTTTGCTGACTTCTGGGAGCAACATGGGGGGAGTAATTACGCTAGCGGGGGGTCTAGCGGGGGGGTGGGGGGGGGAATTACTGGGTTGCTGCTGCTGGGGAAAGGGGGGAGTGGGTACGGGAGAGGATGGGCGGGGGGGCACCGCCTGGGGGAGATACAGCTGCGTGGGAACTGGGTGAGAAGCTGGAAAAAGATGATGGCTAACCGGCAAGGGGGGGGGGGGTGGGAAGCCCCCCAACTCGGCTGATCACGTGGAACGTGAGAGGGCTCAACGGGCCGATAAAGAGGGCACGAGTACTCGCACACCTTAAGAAACTTAAAGCAGATGTGGTTATGTTACAGGAAACGCACCTGAAACTGATAGACCAGGTTAGGCTGCGTAAAGGATGGGTGGGGCAGGTGTTCCATTCGGGGCTGGATGCGAAAAACAGGGGGGTGGCTATATTAGTGGGGAAGCGGGTAATGTTCGAGGCAAAGACTATAGTGGTGGATAACGGGGGCAGATACGTGATGGTGAGTGGCAAATTACAGGGAGAGATGGTGGTTTTGGTAAACGTGTATGCCCCGAACTGGGATGATGCCAACTTTATGAGGCGAATGCTAGGACGCATCCCGGACCTAGAGACGGGAAAGCTGATAATGGGGGGAGACTTTAACACGGTGTTGGAACCAAGGCTGGATAGGTCGAAGTCCAGGACTGGTAGGAGGCCGGCAGCAGCCAAGGTGCTTAAGGATTTTATGGAGCAGATGGGAGGTGTGGACCCGTGGAGATTCAGTAGACCTAGGAGTAAGGAGTTCTCGTTTTTCTCCTATGTCCATAAAGTCTATTCGCGCATAGACTTTTTTGTGTTGGGTAGGGCATTGATCCCGAAGGTGAGGGGAACGGAATATACGGCTATAGCCATTTCGGATCATGCCCCACACTGGGTAGACTTGGAGATAGGGGAGGAAACAGGAGGGCGCCCACCCTGGAGAATGGACATGGGACTAATGGCGGATGAGGGGGTGTGCCTAAGGGTGAGGGGATGTATTGAAAAGTACTTGGAACTCAATGACAATGGGGAGGTTCAGGTGGGAGTGGTCTGGGAGGCGTTGAAGGCGGTGGTTAGGGGGGAGCTGATATCAATAAGGGCACACAAAGGGAAGCAGGAGAGTAAGGAACGGGAGCGGTTGCTGCAAGAACTTTTGAGGGTGGACAGACAATATGCGGAAGCACCGGAGGAGGGACTGTACAGGGAAAGGCAAAGGCTGCATGTGGAATTTGACTTGCTGACTACAGGCACTGCAGAGGCACAATGGAGGAAGGCGCAGGGTGTACAGTATGAATATGGGGAGAAGGCGAGCAGATTGCTGGCACACCAATTGAGGAAAAGGGGAGCAGCGAGGGAAATAGGGGGAGTGAGGGATGAGGAAGGAGAGATGGAGCGGGGGGGCGGAGAGAGTGAATGAAGTGTTCAAGACATTTTATAAAAAATTGCATGAAGCTCAACCCCCGGATGGGAGGGAGAGAATGATGGATTTTTTGGATCGGCTGGAAATTCCCAAGGTGGAAGAGCAGGAAAGGGTGGGACTGGGAGCACAGATCACGGTAGAAGAAGTGGTGAAAGGAATTAGGAACATGCAGACGGGAAAGGCCCCGGGACCGGACGGATTCCCAGTTGAATTTTACAGAAAGTATTTGGACTTGCTCGCCCTGGTACTGACGAGGACCTTTAACGAGGCAAAGGAAAGGGGACAACTGCCCCCGACTATGTCTGAAGCAACGATATCGCTGCTCTTAAAGAAGGAAAAGGATCCGCTACAATGCGGGTCCTACAGACCAATTTCCCTCCTAAATGTGGATGCCAAGGTCCTGGCCAAGGTAATGGCAATGAGAATAGAGGAATGTGTCCCGGGGGTGGTTCACGAGGACCAAACTGGGTTTGTGAAGGGGAGACAGCTGAACACGAATATACGGAGGCTGTTAGGGGTAATGATGATGGCCCCACCAGAGGGTGAAACGGAGATAGTAGTGGCGATGGATGCCGAGAAAGCATTTGATAGAGTGGAATGGGATTATCTGTGGGAGGTGTTGAGGAGATTTGGTTTTGGAGAGGGGTATGTTAGATGGGTGCAGCTGTTGTATAGGGCCCCAGTGGCGAGTGTGGTCACGAATGGACAGGGATCGGCATATTTTCGGCTCCATAGAGGGACAAGGCAGGGATGTCCTCTGTCCCCATTACTGTTTGCACTGGCGATTGAGCCCCTGGCGATAGCGCTGAGAGGTTCCAAGAGATGGAGGGGAATACTTAGGGGAGGAGAAGAACACCGGGTATCTTTATATGCGGATGATCTGCTACTATATGTGGCGGATCCGGCGGAGGGGATGCCAGAAATAATGCGGATACTTGGGGAGTTTGGGGATTTTTCAGGGTATAAATTGAACATGGGGAAGAGTGAGCTGTTTGTGGTGCATCCAGGGGAGCAGAGTAGAGAAATAGAAGACCTACCGTTGAGGAAGGTAACAAGAGACTTTCGTTACCTGGGGATCCAGATAGCTAAGAATTGGGGCACATTGCACAGGCTAAATTTAACGCGGTTGGTGGAACAGATGGAGGAAGATTTCAAGAGATGGGATATGGTAGCACTGTCAATGGCAGGGAGGGTGCAGGCGGTTAAGATGGTGGTCCTCCCGAGATTCCTCTTTGTGTTTCAGTGCCTCCCGGTGGTGATCACGAAGGCTTTTTTTAAAAGGATAGAAAAGAGCATCATGGGTTTTGTTTGGGCCGGGAAGACTCAGAGAGTGAGGAAGGGATTCTTACAGCGTAGTAGGGATAGGGGGGGGCTGGCATTACCGAGCCTAAGTGAGTATTATTGGGCCGCTAATATTTCAATGGTGAGTAAGTGGATGGGAGAGGAGGAGGGAGCGGCGTGGAAGAGATTAGAGAGGGCGTCCTGTAGGGGGACCAGCCTGCAGGCTATGGTGACAGCCCCATTGCCGTTCTCACCGAGGAACTACACCACGAGCCCGGTGGTGGTAGCTACACTGAAGATTTGGGGACAGTGGAGACGACATAGGGGAAAGACCGGAGCATTGGGGGGGGTCCCCGATAAGAAACAACCATAGGTTTGCCCCGGGGGGAATGGATGGGGGATATGGAATGTGGCAAAGAGCAGGAATAACGCAACTGAAAGATCTATTTGTGGACGGGAAGTTCGCGAGTCTGGGAGCGCTGACCGAGAAATATGGGTTGCCCCAAGGGAATGCATTCAGGTACATGCAATTGAGGGCTTTTGCGAGGCAACAGGTGAGGGAATTCCCGCAGCTCCCGACACAAGAGGTGCAGGACAGAGTCATCTCAAAGAAATGGGTGGGGGATGGTAAGGTGTCGGATATATATAGGGAAATGAGGGACGAAGGGGAGACTATGGTGGACGAACTAAAAGGGAAATGGGAAGAAGAGCTAGGGGAGGAGATCGAGGAGGGGCTGTGGGCAGATGCCCTAAACAGGGTAAACTCGTCGTCCTCGTGCGCCAGGCTAAGCCTGATTCAGTTTAAGGTATTACACAGGGCACATATTACATACATAGAACATACAGTGCAGAAGGAGGCCATTCGGCCCATCGAGTCTGCACCGACCCACATTAATCCCTCACTTCCACCTTATCCCCGCAACCCAATAACCCCTCCCAACCCTTATGGACACTACGGGTAATTTAGCATGGCCAATCCACCTAACCTGCACGTCTTTGGACTGTGGGAGGAAACCGGAGCACCCGGAGGAAACCCACGCGGACACGGGGAGAACGTGCAAACTCCGCACAGACAGTGACCCAGCGGGGAATCGAACCTGGGACCCTGGCGCTGTGAAGCCACAGTGCTAATCACTTGTGCTACCGTGCTGCCCATATGACTGGAACACGGCTCAGTAAATTTTTTGGGGTGGAGGATAGGTGTGCGAGGTGCTCGAGAAGCCCAGCGAATCATACCCATATGTTTTGGTCATGCCCGGCACTACAGGGGTTTTGGGTGGGGGTGACAAAGGCGCTTTCAAAAGTAGTAGGAGTCCGGGTCGAACCAAGCTGGGGGTTGGCTATATTTGGGGTTGCACAAGAGCCGGGAGTGCAGGAGGCGAGAGAGGCCGATGTTTTGGCCTTTGCGTCCCTAGTAGCCCGGCGCAGGATATTGCTAATGTGGAAAGAAGCCAAGCCCCCGGGGGGTGGCGACCTGGATAAATGATATGGCGGGGTTCATAAAGCTGGAGCGGATTAAGTTCGTCCTAAGGGGGTCGGCTCAAGGGTTCACCAGGCGGTGGCAACCGTTCGTCGAATATCTTGCGGAAAGATAGATGGGGGAAAAAAGAAGCAGCAGCAGCAGCCCAGGACTTGGGGGGGGGGGGGGGGGGGGGGGGGGTATAGCCTGTGACAAGGCAGTTGCCAATTAGGGCTAGTTTTCATTTTTGTTATTTAATATTTATTGATTTGTTGTTTTTTGTTTATATAAAAAAGGTCATTATTATCTGTATTGTTATAATGTTGTGTAAAGGATGCACAATGTACTGTGTTGGTTGACCAAAAATTTTCAATAAAATATTTATTAAAAAAAAAACAGATGGAGAATTCAGAACGTCCACTTCACCTATCAAGAACATCTTTCAGGGACTTGTTGGAGGAAACCAGAGCACCTGGAGGAACCCACGCAGACACGGAGAATTTGTAGACTCCGCACAGCCAGTGACCCAAGCAGGAATTGAACACGGGATCCTGGCGCTGTGAAACAACAGTTCTAACCACTGTGCTACCATGCCGCCCTAATATATTAGCATAAGGATTAGTTAGAAAACAGGAAGTACAGAATATGGTCACTTTCAGGTTGGCAAGCTTTAACTACTGGAATGCCACAGGGGTTGGAGCCTCAACTATTAACAATTTATAGCAATGACTTGGTGAAGACCGAATGTATGATCAGTAAATTTGCCAATGACACAAGATAAATAGGAAAGTGAATTGCGAAGATAAATATTCAAGAAGTTACACAATTTGGAACAGAAGAGACCGAGGGAAGATTTAATTAAGGTGCATAACATTATATGGGGCCGAGAGAGGCTGGATAGGTAGGACCTCTTTTTATGAGCAGAAAGAACAATAACCAAGAGACACATGTTTATAGTAATTGGTGGAAAGGTTAGAGGAACATTGAGGAGTAATTAAGGTGATAGGAGTCTGGAGCGTGGTAGAGACAAAAATCTCATCACATTTAAAAAATACTTGGATATGCACATGATGATGTACTGTAACCTATAGGGCTAAGGGCTGAGAGCTGTATGGTGGAATTTGGCTAGATGACCTTTTTCTCAAGTTGGGTGGACATGACAGGTCAAACAGCCTTCTTCTGTGGCATGGACATGACGGATCAAATAGCCTTCTTCGGTGTCGTATATGTTTCTATGTTTTTTTTCTATGTTTGAATGGTGTATTTAAAATGTTTCCAAATAGAATCACTTTCATGAGGAGCTGCAATGATCTTTTCTTAGTTACAAATAATTATCTTTTTTTTTTTCAAAATTCCTTCTCAAGATGTGGGCATTTTTTGCATTTATTACCAATTCCTTGTTATTCATAGAATGTGGTGGTGAGATACTTTCTTGAATCACTGAGCACTTGATAACTTAGTACCTTGCTAAACCACTGCAGAGCACAGTTAAGGGTAGATCATGTTGGTGTGGGAGTTAATTCATGTGCAAACCAGATCAGGTAAAGTGGTAGGCTTTCTGCTTCGAAGGACATCAGTGAACCAGTGGATGTTTTTTTTAAAAAAACATTTTATTAAGGCATTTATGGTTTTATAACAACAAAAGATAAAAATACAAATGTAAACATAGTTCAGTGTGTAACACACCCCTCCATCTCCCACTGTTCACACCTAACCTAGATAAAAAAATAGCCCAACTCCCCCCCCCCCTTATTGACTCTGCTGACTGTTTAGTTTTCTCCAAAGAAGTCTCAAGTCTAAGAACCCAGCCATGTCGCTAACCCAAACCCCTGATGTCCGAGGCCTCGAGTCCCTCCATGCTAGCAATATCAGTCTCCAGGCTACCAAGGAGGCAAAGGCCAAAACGTCAGCCTCTCTCGCCTCCTGGACTCCCGGGTCTTCCGACACTCCAGAAATCACCACCCCTGGAGTCAGTGCCATCCTCGTTTTTAGTACCGTGGACATGACATCCCCCAAGCTTTGGGCATGCCCAAAACATGTGGGCATGGTTTGCAGGCCCACCTGCACACACCTGTTCTCCACCCCAAAAAAAACCTGCTCATCTGGGCCATCGTCATGTGTGCCCGGTGAACCACCTTGAATTGCATCAGGCACATGATGAGGACGTGTTGACTCTGCTCAGCACATCCTCCCATGGACCCGCCTCTACCTCCTTACTCAGCTCATCTTCCCATTTACGTTTTATCTCACCTATCTGGATTTCCTCCCACTCCATATCCTCTTTATAGATTTCCGATACCTTCACCTCCCCCACCCCCGTTCTAGAAACTACTTTGCCCTGTATCCCCTGTGGCGGTAGAAACTGAAAGGTCGACACCTGCCTTTGCGCAAAATCCCTACCTGCAGATATCGAAACCCATTCCCACCCAGCAATTCAAACTCCTCCTCCAAACCCTTCAAACAAGGAAAGCTCCCATCTATAAATAGATCCCCCAGCATCTCAATCCCTGCTCTCTGTCACCTCTGAAACCCCCCCCCATCCATCCTCCCTGGGACAAACCAGTAATTACCACAAATTGGAGCCTACACCGACGCACCCTCCACTCCCATATGCTTCTGCCACTGTCCACAAACTCTCAAGAGCCGCCACTACCACTGGGCTTGTGGAGTACCGGGCCAGTGAGAACGGGAGAGGAGCCGTTGCCAATGCCCCCAAACTTGCGCCCTTACAAGATGCCGCCTCTATCCGATCCCACATCAACCCCATCCCCCCCCCCCCCCCCCCCCCCCCCACTCCCGACGGTCAACCATCACCCTTCTTAGGCCAGCCTCCAGCTCGCGTCCCGCGCTTCCTCAGGCCCGTCCTCTTGCGCCCAATCATCCTCAACCTCCAATTTGTCTCCCAACACCAGTCCCTCCCCTGTCAGCAGAACGACTCCCCCCCCTCCCACGAACAAAACAACAATCCCAACTCCCCATATCAAACTAGTCACCTGCTCGCCCCCACGGCGCTTCCGTGAGCTAGCCTGCCCAACTAGCATGGTAACCCTCTCCCATGGCGCCAAACATCCTACCTCCCATTGTTCTCCCTTCCCCCCACCCCCGCTCAAACATACATATGCAAAACATAACAATCCCCAAATCCCCAACAAACACAAAAATGAAAATTACACCCACCATCCCCCCACAAGAACAAAGTTACCCCGCATACAAAACTGAGCAATGGCCCAAAAATTGTTACAAAAACACATTGTAGCAGCATAGGCACAGAATTACTCCCCCCCCCACCCCCACCCGCCCGCTACCCAAGTTCAACGTCCTCCATCACCTGCCAGTCCCTCGTCCTTAACGAAGTTCATCGGCTCATCCAGCGATCTGAAATCAAGTTCTCGACACTCGTAAGCTGACCCACAAACTAGCTGGGTACAACATGCAAACTTCACCCCCCTTCTTGAAGAGGGCCGATTTAACTTTGTTGAAGCTCGCCCTTCTTTTGGCTAGTTCAGCACCCAAGTCCTGGTAAATGCGCAGCTCGTATTTTCCCATTTACAGCTCCTCGTCTGCCTGGCCCACCTCAAGATCTGTTCCTTAATCAGGATATTCCTGATTCCCCAGGGTAGAGGGGTCAATTACTAGGGGGCATAGGTTTAAGGTGTGAGGGGCAAGGTTTAGAGTAGATGTACGAGGCAGGTTTTTTTACACAGAGGGGTAGTGGGGGCCCTGGAAACCCCACTACCAGAGGAGGTGGTGGAAGCAGGGGCGATAGTGACATTTAAGGGGCATCTTGACAAATACATGAATAGGATGGGAATAGAGGGATACGGACCCAGGAAGTGTAGAAGATTGTAGTTTAGTCGGGCAGCATGGTCGGCCACCATCCCCCTTGGCGGCTCATTCATCCGTGGCTTCCTCGCAAGCGCTTCCAAAGGTCGAGTAAATGCACGTTCGCCCAGCAGTTTCTCGAACATACGCGCCATGTATGCCCCTGCGGTCCGATCGCTTGATGTCCTCTGGGAGGCCAACGATCCTCAAATTCTGCCTGCCACGACCGGTTCTCCAGATCCTCCACCTTTTTCTGGTGGTCCCTCATCAGATCCATCTCTGCCGCCATCGCGGTGAGCTGATCCTCACTGCTCAGCCACCGTCTCTTCCCTCTTCTGGATCCCTGGGCTTCCAATCTTTGCTCCACCCCGCTCCAATCCCCGGTCTTAAAATCGGCGTCCAGATACTCCGGTCTTTGCTTGGCAAAGCTCTCCCGAAGGAATTCCTGCAGCTGCTTCATTGACTGCTGGGCCGGCAATCCCAGTCCCTGAGACACCACCATGTTTTCCTGTGCTGCAGACTCCATTCCCTTCTTTACCCAACAATCTCTCCTTTGCAGACCACTTCTAGTACACGACTCCATAACAACTGGTGAGGGATTCTTCTCCTCTACTTCACCAGTATCTAATTTTACCGATCAAATCCCCCATAAGAACAAAGAACAAAGAAATGTACAGCACAGGAACAGGCCCTTCGGCCCTCCAAGCCCGTGCCGACCATGCTGCCCGACTAAACTACAATCTTCTACACTTCCTGGGTCCGTATCCCTCTATTCATGTATTTGTCAAGATGCCCCTTAAATGTCACTATCGTCTCTGCTTCCACACCACCTCCTCTGTAGCGGGTTTCCAGGCCCCACTAACCTCTGTGTAAAAAAACTTGCCTCGTACATCTACTCTAAACCTTGCCCCTCACACCTTAAAACCTATGCCCCCTAGTAATTGACCCCTCTACCCTGGGGGAAAAGCCTCTGACTATCCACTCTGTCTATGCCCCTCATAATTTTGTATACCTCTATCAGGTCTCCCCTCAACCTCCTTCGTTCCAGTGAGAACAAACCGAGTTTATTCAACCGCTCCTCATAGCTAATGCCCTCCATACCAGGCGACATTCTGGTAAATCTCTTCTGCACCCTCTCTAAAGCCTCCACATCCTTCTGGTAGTGTGGCGACCAGAATTGAACGCTATACTCCAAGCGTGGCCTAACTAAGGTTCTATACAGCTGCAACATGACTTGCCAATTCTTATACTCAATGCCCCGGCCAATGAAGGCAAGCATGCCGTATGCCTTCTTGACTACCTTCTCCACCTGTGTTGCCCCTTTCAATGACCTGTACTCCTAGATCTCTTTGACTTTCAATACTCTTGAGGGTTCTACCATTCACTGTATATTCCCTACCTGCATTAGACCTTCCAAAATGCATTACCTCACATTTGTCCGGATTAAACTCCATCTGCCATCTCGCTGCCCAAGTCTCCAAACAATCTAAATCCTGCTGTATCCTCGGACAGTCCTCATCGCTATCCGCAATTCCACCAACCTTTGTGTCGTCTGCAAACTTACTAATCAGACCAGTTACATTTTCCTCCAAATCATTTATATATACTACAAACAGCAAAGGACCCAGCACTGATCCCTGTGGAACACCACTGGTCACAGCCCTCCAATTAGAAAAGCATCCTTCCATTGCTACTCTCTGCCTTCTATGACCTAGCCAGTTCTGTATCCACCTTGCCAGCTCACCCCTGATCCCGTGTGACTTCACCTTTTGTACTAGTCTACCATGAGGGACCTTGTCAAAGTCCTTACTGAAGTCCATGTAGACAACATCCACTGCCCTACCTGCATCAATCATCTTAGTGACCTCCTCGAAAAACTCTTATCAAGTTAGTGAGACCCTTCACCTCCCCTTCACAAAACCATGTCGGGGAAAAAGGTCCCACAGAGCGACCATGAGCGGGAGCTACCAAATAAGCAACCTCTCACTCCGTGGCCGCCACCGGAAGTGAACCAGTGGATTCTGGACGACAAATCTGAAAGCTTCATAGCCAGTTCTACTATTGGCTTTTATATCCAGATATTTTTTTTTTTTTTTTAAAAACAAATTCATACAGTCATCCAATTATTATGACTAAATAGGAACAAATTATTGTTGGTGATTATTGTTCCATTCGAAACACCATGTACGACATGACATGGACAATTTGGGATGTTAAGTAGCAAGTAACATCTGAGGCACAGTGCGAGTTAATGACCAGCAAGAGAAGTCGAAACCACCTCCCTCAACTATCCCTCACCATCAATGCTACGATCCCCTACAGGGACAGAGCTTGCATATGTAGCCACTTAAAATGGCCAACTCCCGATTCAAAATGGCGAACGGCAAAGGCTGATGGGAAAGTCAGCCAACAAGACAAAAACGAGCAGCTGCAGGTTGGCTGTGTATTTACCTCTGGAAAGGCCAGACAAGATCGATACCAGCAACCATCAGCATAACAAAACACCAGCCATCTGCATACTAATGAGCAATCCCCGGGAACAATAAGCAACATTTAGACACAAAGCAAAACCAGACTCTTCGGCGCCAGCAGAAGCCTACACAAGAGGAGGTGAACGAGCACCTCAAGACCGCCCATTGATCAGGGAACCGCTCCAGCATTGGAGAAAATCGAACCAAGCGATTGGGACAAAGTCCAATCACTTGGGGCCAGGTACAGGGTCCGCCCCGAAAGGCGGGAAGCCCCTGGGAACTATAGGAATTGAACCCCAAGTTCAAATAGCTCTCTTCTCCACTGCTTCTCCAGCTCTTCACTCTTCAGCAGCTGATCGAAACTGTAAGTCTTACTTCAACGCTCGCTACGAGATAGGCGCTCCTAGCTATCAATCTGTACCAACTTCGAATCCTGCAGGCTCAGAACTCGAACGAAAGGCTATTTGTTTCCCTGACCTGGTGGGCCAGTTCCAAGTTAAGTATAGGCCTATTAGTTGTAGAAGTAGCTTAAATGTAGAATTCGTGCATGAGTAGTGATTACTGTGTATAATAAATGTGCTTGGATTTAAATCTTACTAATCGGTGTATTGGATTATTGATCATTACTCGGACTTAAACCACGTGGCGGTATCATAAAGATACCTGGCGACTCAAGAGCAAAGGTGATAAAACAGAGCAATTGAACTAAGGCAAAGTTAGCAACATTATTTGGCGACATCCTGACGGGACCCGATCTAGAAGTGGAAAACCACTCCAGGAGAACCCAGAATTTGAATTAGAGATCCAATTGGAAACAGAAAACCACAAGTGTTCAAGCAGTTCTGATCAATACTCATATTTCAGAAGTGTGTGTAAGCATGCGTAACTAACAGGGCGATAAGGTAAAACTGATAGATTTTTTGTTGCAACAAAACTGTCGGAATTTTGTATTTCGGAAAGTAGCGAAAGCCGTACCCATATTTACAGCACCGCCTTAATATCCCTGTCCCAAATTTGAAGAGCAGCATTCGGATAGGAAAGATGGCAATGCAGCGCCTAATGAACCCCGAGGAATTTGCGGTCGCAGCGACCAGCAGCAGTAGAGTGGGACAATGTCCCATTTGTGAGGAAGAGATCAGGAAATATCTCAAAGGGAAAGGATGGCCCCTTTGGAATGAATTCTGTGACAATCAGGCCCCGGGAGTATAGGACATACTTGGTGGGAGAACCTGAGCGAGATTCACAAAAAGAACTTAGGGAAAGCTCGCAAGGCGATGGCAATCGTGTCCTGCTTGGCACAATTGCGAGGCACAGAGGAGGTCGTTAGGACGCTCCGGAAAGAAGTAGAAGGCATACATCGAATGAGTAAGGTCGATGTAAGCGAGGTAGCAAAGGAGAATTTGGAATTGAGAAGGAAGTTGGCAGCAAAAGATGGAGAGGTGGATGACGCCAAAAGGGCTCATCAGTCTTGTCTGGCGCACTTAAGCAGCTTCCAGTCTCAACACGAAAAGGCCTATCAGGACACGCAATGTGCAGTCCTGGTACGTGAAGAAACGGAAAAACAGGTAGAAGCATTACAGAAACAGTGTAGTGACCTCAAGGCAGCATTAAGAGCACTCCATGTTGCCACCACAGAACAAAGACAAAGCACATTAGATCACGCAAAGTGCCGGAAGCAGATTGCAGAGCTGCAATCACTGCTTTCAGTTCAGAAAGGTTTCCAGCAAACCTTTGGAGAAAAATTAGATCAGGAAGACGGCCCTGATAGGGAAGAATTGAACGAAACAGCACAGAGATATGTTCAGGGAACATGTGCGCAGGAAAAGTCACAAAAGAGGAAAGCGCCCCAACCCCCCACACAGCAGATAGTTCAAGCTCCAATGAACCCAGTAACCACCCACCGCACAGCCACATCGGACGATGAGGAATTTCTATACTCCACCCCCTTAACAGTGACCCAATTACGGGACGCGTGCGATAAGATCACACCGTTCCTCCCCACCTCAGACCCCCACCATTTCTTTGCCACAGTAAAGCATCAGGCGACCATGTACGGCCTCGATGAGCGAGAGCATGTAAAGCTCACAGTTTTAAGTTTAGACCCTTCAGTAGCAGCAGCCCTTCCCGAACCACAGAATGTAGGAGGAGGCACCCTTGCAGAAATGCATACCGCGATCCTGGATGCGATCGGGTATAACCGGGGTGACCCCGTAGATGGCCTCAACAAATGTAGGCAAAAGAAATCAGAGCACCCCACAGCGTTTGCTGGACGCCTGTGGATCCACTTTGCAGCAGTCTTTGGAGACTCAGACCGTGCCCATTTGTCCCCAGACAACATGGCCAAATGGACCCGCACCCTTATCTCCCATGCCACAGAAACAGAACAGAAAGCCTGCACGAGTTATGATCCCTCAGAGGAGGCCCATAACGAAAAGTGGGTAATGAAAAGATTGTCCCGCACTTGGGAGCAATCTATACAAGGTAAACCCGCGGTTAAGAATACCGAGGAAAAGCAGGGCGCGCAGATATGAAGCCAGTAAAAACAACACACCACAACCCCGCATGGGTCAATGAGGGAAAGAACAGCCCCCCACCCAAGTCACAGGAGTGTTACAACTGCGGACAGTTGGGACACTTCGCAAGAGAGTGTAATGCCCCTAAAAAGCCACAGAGAGCCCAGCAGACGGGCACTCTAAGTAAGAAAAAGACAGAGCCCATTCACAGCGTTAGCGCCCGTTCAGATCAGACGGACTTGACCGGAACGGACTGACGGTGTACGGGCTCCCCCAGTTGGGTCTGCGACACCCTTTGGGGCAGCTCCGGACGACCGATAGTTGCAGCGAAAATTCGGGGACAGCCTATCGAATTTCTCTGGGACAGAGGGTCCCGCACCACAATAAATTCCTCCACCATGTTTCAAAAAGACACGTGGCCCACTACAGCCACTATCACCCTCAGCGGTTTTACAGGCCACTCACAGCAGGGACACATCACAGCCCCTGTATCAATTCAAATCGGTACCATCACCACCAAGCACCCCGTAGTTTTAGTTGACCTGCCCCACACAGCAGAACACATTCTGGGAATCGATTTCATGAATTCCCATAATCTTTCATTCAATCCAGTCAACTAGTGTGTCTGGAAGATGGCAAAATACGTAAGAGCCCCCGCAACGCTCAACATAGGAGAGTACGCGAACAAAATTAGCGCAGTAGGCGAATTTTGGTTCAACCTGACCACGCTTAGTATGGACAAGCAGGTTAGGGCAGTTCTGCAAAAGAACAGGGCAGCATTCGCGACCCACAAGCACGACTGTGGACGGATGACTGGCTCCGTACAGATAGCAGGACCTGACCCTAGACCCCAAAAACAGTATGGACTTCCCCAAGAGGCAGAGGGAGAAATCTCAAAGGTAATAGAAAGCTTATTAGAGCAGGGCGTACTGAGATCAGTAGCCTCCACTAATAATGCCCCGATTTGGCCAGTGAGAAAGCCCGATGGATCATGGCGACTGACCATCGATTACCGGGAACTCAACAAAGTTACCCCCGCAGCAGCCCCCACAGTAGCAACAAGTCCCAAGACCATGCTCAAGCAGGGACTCAATTCCCGATTCTTTACGGTTTTGGATGTCAGTAATGGATTCTGGTCCATTCCATTGGCAAAGGCGTGCCAGTACAAATTTGCCTTCACCTTTAAAGCACAGCAGTACACGTGGACATGCCTGCCACAAGGATTCCACAACTCCCCCTCTATTTTCCACCGACAGCTGGCAAATGGTTTGGCCAAAATCTCTCGCCGCGAATGTCTGGTCCAGTACGTAGACGACCTACTACTGCAGACAGACACCAAGGAAGAGCACATTGAGCTTCTGTCCGAACTCCTGGAACTCTTACACTCAATTGGTTGTAAAGTCAACCCCAAAAAGGCCCAGATTTTGGAAGACAAGATGATATATTTGGGAACAATTATCACACACGGTAAACGTGAGATCGAGCATAAAAGGATTGACTCGATTGCTAAATTGCCCCTTCCCCAGAACGTTTCAGCCCTCCGGTCGTTTTTAGGACTGGTTGGCTACTGCCGAAACCACATTGACGGTTTTGCCAACAAGGCAGCACCCCTCTCAGACCTCCTAAAGAAAGGAGCCCCCTGGGAATGGCTTCCGCAGCATACGGATGCTGTGGATGCGTTGAAGCAATCACTCATAGCAGCCCCCGCACTACAAGTTCCAGACCCGCTTTCCCCTTACGCCATAGAGGTAGCGACTGCACCCTTTCAGCCGTGCTCCTCCAGGAACGGCACGACCAGTTAAGGCCCGTAGCTTACACCTCCAGAATTTTAGATGCTGTGGAGCAGGGATTTTCAGCCTGTGAGAGGCACCTGCTTGCAGTATTTTGTGCAGTCCAGTATTTTTCGTACATTACCCGACTGAACCCCATCACAATTCTCACCGAACATACCCCCACCCATCTTTTACTGGACAGACGACTCAAGGACGGTACAGTAAGCCAGATTAGAGCAGCTAGATGGACCCTTCTCTTGCAGGGACGGGACATCACTGTTAAACGGACAAAGACGCACACCTTTTTAGCCGACAACTTAAAGTACCTCGGAACCCCCTCATGAATGTGAAATTATCTCTCCACACCACAACACAGGCCCCTTTATTGCGAAAACACCCTCCAGAAAGATAGGTAGTTCAACCCAGAGCCCCCAGCACACAGACACGTGTGAGCCCATAAAGATCTAAGTGGATGGATCTTCCACAGTCTTGGATGGGAAGCGCATAACAGGTTGCGGTACATATGTCGAGGACGCGCAGGGACGCGCCCTAGATGAAATATCATTAAAACTTAAAATGCTCTGACCACACATGACGGTGTGGTGTTAAAAGACACCCTTTATGTGGTTCCTGAACAGGACAGGAATCAAGTGATTTGTTTGTTCCATGACGATCATGGACATCAGGGAGTCGATCCCAATACAGCACACCCTCAAGCCACTTTGTTGCTGGCCGAATTTAAAGGACGATGTTAATCACTACATCGAGAATTGTCTTATCTGCGCCCAGAATAATCCGGACAGATATGCCAAAAAGGCTGAGCTTAGCCACACCCGACCCGTTAATGGCCCCTGGACTAACCTCCAGATTGATTTTATAGGACCATTGCCCCCTTGCAGGAATGGCTATAAATATGTACTTGTGGTAATTGACACATTTACGAAATGGATGGAAGCATTCCCAGCCAGAACAAACACAGCAAAAACTACAGCCAAGAATTTGACCCACCACATCTTTACAAGACGGGGACTCTCCCGCAGCATTGAATCCGACCAAGGTTCCCATTTTACGGGACGTGTCATGCAGAACGTCCTCACGATATTTGGCATCACCCAAAAATTCCACATAGCATACCACCCACAGTCGAGTGGTATCATGGAGCGCATGAATCGGACCCTAAAATCCACCCTCAGAAAAATGGTCCAGCAAAACAACGCCACTTGGGACTCAGTCCACCCTTTTGCGCTGATGTTTTTGCGTAACACAATTTCTACTTCCACAGGTTACACCCCACACACCCTCATGACCGGACGCCCCATGAAAGGCACAGAATATTTGTTGGGTTTAGACTTGACCAGCCCCGAAGTGACGGCCCTCACACACGAGAAAGCAGTAGAACAATTAGTTGAAAATGTTAAAACGGCTCAGCTAGCAGCCGCAGTAAAATTGGGCACCAGAAAGAAACAGAGCAAGGATTGTTTCGACAAGACAGTGCATGCGACTGAGTACAGTATAGGACAGCAAGTCATGCTCTCCGTATACAACCCCAGCACATTTCTGTCACCAAAGTACTCGGGTCCGTACTCCATTGCGGACAAAGTAAGCCCTTCTGTATACAAGATAAAGTACCCCAACGGTAAGACTGCATGGTTCCATACCAACCAGCTGAAGGCATATGGAACACAGTCTAACCACTCACACGTCATGCAGCACACCACACCCACAGCCAACGTAACCCTAGCATCCCCCACCACGTCCAGCCCAGCCACGGACTCGACCTTGACTCCACCCCTGAAATATACACTCCGCCCCGGTACGCCCACCGACTGCAGCAGCAGAGACAGCGACGGTGACTCGGACGATAGCCACAGCACGCCTCCCTACTATCCCCATGCAACAGGACCCACACCCAGCGATTCCGACTACGATCAGAGTGATCCCTTCATGATCACTTTCCTGAACAAACCCCACCACCGAACTACACTGACGACCCCGATTCCATCCCCACACAACTAGACACCACCTATTGGCACAGAGACAACTCATACAGACTCGTCCAAAACGACGAGAGCGACCCCAAATCATACCATGCAGCCCTATCAACCTTAATACATTCAAGAGTTTGGCACCCGGGGGAAGATCTTGAGTCTGACTCCCAGAACGAGAACCCCTTTGTGACACTGTTCGCAACCGATAACTGAGGTGTCCAGATGATGTTTTAAAAGGAACCGCTTGGGAGAAGTGGTGTCCTTTCTGATGGAACCTGCAGCATGTTTTACGTTGTTGTAGTTAAATGTTGTTTGTCAGACCCCCAAAAAAAGTTTTTCCCCGCCCCATGCCTTTTCGGCCGAAACCTGAGGACTTGCCCACAGAGACTTGCTATTGGCCAGACGCTAGTTCAGCGGAACTAGTTTGTCTGCAGAGACTTGTTAAGGTCCCAGACGCCTGTTCAGTGGAACTCGTCTGTCGACGGAAACCCAGACCCCCGTTCGTATCTGCTCTTCTGGTTCAAGGAAAGAACCAATACGGCAGCCCCACCACGATGACTACACTTCTTGGCCGTTCTTGTTGGTTGCTCAGGCAGTGGAGAAACGGCTTGGGACCCGCCCTGCCTGGGAACCCCCCCTCTGGTCAACTACGCTCGGGTAGGGGAGACAGGGCATTGGTAGCCGTCCTACCCGGGGTCTCCATCCAACTCTTACCCGTCGCGGCCCATACGCACCTCATTTTGGAAATTTTAGTTCAAAAAGTTGTGTTTTGTTTCAGGTAACCCTTAGGTTGCCAACCACATGCTATTTACATCCTGAAACATTTGGATGGTAAATCGCAGTCTGCGAGACGGCTCACACTGGTTCATTATTTGAAAGTGTGTCTTGTCCTAAAATTCGGTTTTTGAAAAAAAAAAATGAGGGAGTCACACATAGTGACCAATTATAAAGGGAGTAATTGGCACTAAAGGACAGACAGACGATCGTATGAGATGTTACACCAAGATAGTTACAGACACTATGCTGGTTTCCACAGAACTCCAGAAGCTCCAGGACCGGAGAAGAGAAGAAAAGGAAAGGAAAGAGCCATGAACATGTCCCTGTTAGACATAGTGCCCCTTAGAATTGTCAGTTAAATTTTTTTTGCATAGTTATGGTTGGTGTAGAGACCATGAAAGTGCTCCCCAGGTCTGGGAATAGAAAGCAACGTAGTTATGTGATCTTTCACGCTTCGCGTTAAGGTTCACAAGGAGGGTATGTAGCCACCTAAATTGGCCAACTCCCGATTTAAAATGGCGAACGGCAAAGGCTGATGGGAAAGTCAGCCAACATAGACAGAAACCAGCAGCTGCAGGTTTACTGTGTATTTACCTCTGCAAAGACCAGACAACATCGATACCAGCAACCATCAGCATAACAAAGTAGCAGCCATCTGCATACTGATGAGCAATCCCCGGGAACAATAAGTAACATTTTGGTCACACAAAGCAAAAGAGCCAACACAAAGGAGGTGAACGAGCACCTCAAGACCGCCCATCGATCAGGGAACCGCTCCAGTATTGGAGAAAATCGAACCAAGCGATTGGGACAAAGTCCAATCACTTGGGACCAGGTACAGGGTCCGCCCCGAAAGGCGGGAAGCCCCAGGGGACTATATGAGTTGAGCCCCAAGTTCAAATCACTCTCTTCACCTCTTCTTCCTGCCCGGGTCACTCAGCAACACGAA
This sequence comes from Scyliorhinus torazame, assembly GCF_047496885.1. Taxonomy (NCBI): domain Eukaryota; kingdom Metazoa; phylum Chordata; class Chondrichthyes; order Carcharhiniformes; family Scyliorhinidae; genus Scyliorhinus; species Scyliorhinus torazame. The sequence continues at coordinate 97,819,440 of NC_092715.1, forward strand.
CCAACCCTTGACAGTGACCGGTGCAGCTGCCGCCGATATCCAGTAAGTCTTAAGTCAACGCTTGCTACGAGATAGGCGCTCCTAGCTACCAATCCGTACCAACTTCGAATCCCGCAGACTCAGAACCCGAACGAAAGGCCATTTGTTCCCCTGACCTGGTGGGCCAGTCCGAAGTTAAGTATAGGCCTGTTAGTTGTAGAAGTAGCTTAGACGTAGAATTTGTGCATGAGTAGCGATTACTGTGTATAATAAATGTGCTTTGATTTAAATCTTACTAATCGGTGTATTGGGTTATTGATCATTACTCGGACTTGAGCCTCGTGGCAGTATCATAAAGATACCTGGTGACTCGAGAGAAAAGGTAATAAAACAGAGCAATTGAACCAAAGAGAAAGTTAGCAACACCTCTGTTGACGCTGCTGCCACCGCCTTCTCCGGCATCTGGTCGCCTGGGCTGCCATCAGCACCACGAGGGCAGCTGCTGCAGCGTCCACAATACCATCCATAATGTGATATCTGTAAGGAATTGGATAGGGTGATAGCCCGACAATCAGTTATGGTTTCCACCCCGGGACCCAGAGACCCCCAAGCCTCCCCACCATTACGTTCCCGCCTTCCCACAGGATGCCACCTAATGATCCGGTTGTGCTGGGGGACCCTCCCCTGCACGAGCACCCCTGACCACAGCAGGAGTCCCAGGACCCCGGACCCCTGCCAAGAACATGACTTCGACCGGGCTCAGGTATCCACCCTCTCGTCGCAGGCATATCCCGAGTTCTGAGGCCGAGCTCTAGGGTGTTTGACTGTTGGCTGTCGCCTCTGTGGTGTTGTTGACCCCAGTATGCAGGCAAATATGGGCGGCACAGTAGCATAGTGGTTAGCACTGTTGCTTCACAGCTCCAGGGTACCAGGTTTGATTCCGGCTTGGGTCACTGTCTGTACGGAGTCTGCACTTTCCCCCAGTGTCAGCGTGGTTTTCCTCCGGGTGCTCCGGTTTCCTCCCACAAGTCCCGAAAGACGTGCTTGATAGGTGAATTGGACAGTCTGAAAAGTGTACCCGAACAGGCGCCGGAATGTGGCGACTAGGGGCTTTTCACACTAACTTCATTGCAGTGTTAATGTAAGCCTACTTGTGACAATAATAAAGATTATTATTATTATTAAGTGTTGATGTCTCAGTCTGATTGGGATGCTAGCCAGTAACACTCATCTGCGACATGACACACCTACACATGGGTATCCATTTGAGAGTTGTGAAGTGCTTGTGTAACTAACAATGTCTATTCCCCATAAGCAATAACCTTCAGTTGTGCAGCCAGAGGTCAGAGGGAGTTAAAGTGACCTTCACCATATTACCATGGACTGGGGCTGTCCAGTGGGACGGACAGGCAGCAGCTGAAGTTGCCCGTTATGGGTATACACAATCCAGAAGGGTGGCTTGTTGCATCTGTAGGAGCTGAGCACCTCGACCCCCCCCCCCCACCAGCCTAGGGGAAACCCCCCACCGATGGTGTATCGCCCCCGACCAGGACCTCCCCCGCCACCCCCCGGGAAATCCCCCACCTCACCCGAGCACTGGGGCAGCAGCTCCAGAATCCCCAGACTGAATGTCCGATTTCGAAGATGGCTGCTGATCAACTCCGATCCCCTCAGCAGCCACTGCACGAGTTTCACATTTTTAAATAGGTGTGCTAAAGAGCGCCTGCGTGATCGTTCACTGGGGCACCGTTGTTGGATCATGGGAGGCCTTTAGATATGGAGATTGGCCTCAATTGGTTACTCGCCATGTTTAGCCAGGACCTGGAACCCACCAACGGGAGCAAGCCGTTTAGATCGGAAACAGATTGGCGGCCGGCGTGGATTCTGATTTCAGCCCCTCCCGCAAATTAAACGGCTCACATGGATCTACACCCGATATCATCACTGCCTCCCTGTTGACTTGCTCCTCCCGACCCCAATCGATTTAATCACGATTGCAAGCTTCCACGAAATACAAGGTTCAATTCCTACAAATGATGCTGGAAACAAGTAACACTTCAATTGTGCTTACAGAGAGATGATTAAAGGCACAAATGTGATAGAAACGGGCATCTTTCACCGCAACTTGATAGCCAGGTAACAGTGCATTTGAATCGTGGAGACAGGATTATCAGCAATAGTATGTAACCATACTAGCATTCGCAGACATGGTGGGAATTTAATAGCCTCCCCAGAGGTGAATTATGAGTTGGAGCAGTGGGGGACATTTAATTGGGTGAGACGGTGCCAGTTCAGGGCCCCAATGAATTCCCACTTCTGTCTCGATTAAGTCAGAAGGCTCATGATAGCCTTTCCACACCCACTGCCAATTGTGGCCCGTAAGTGGGCAATTAATGTCCACTTAACCCCTTCATCCTGCAGCCACTGATATTCAATCAGTGATGGATGGGACAGTAATGTGAGCTACCAGCTTTCACCCAGTGATCTTCCCAACATGCTCTCACATTATAGGCAAAACAATCACGGTGGTGGGGAGAGGTCCTGGATTTTTTTTTTTTTTTAATTCATTTACGGGATGTGGGCTTCGCTGGTTAGGCCAGCATTTATTGCCCATCCCTCGTTGCCCGTTGGAACGTTGTGGTGAGTTGCCTTCTTGACCTCTGCAGTCCATGAGGTGTAGGTACACCCACTGTCCTGTTAGGGAGCGAGTTCCAGGATGTTGCCCCAGCAACAGTGAAGGAACGGCAATATATTTCCAAGTCAGGGTGGTGAGTGATTTGGAGGGGAACCTCCCAAATTAGTCACTTAAGTGGTTCAATTTGCCACCCAGTGGGCAGCCAAGCTGCCTACTTTCCCATCACTAGAAATATGGCACAGTTACAGGAGGACATTGGGCTTTGCTCTTGAAACTCCTGCAATTTTGCCAACCAATGAGTCAGGAAAAATCAATTCCAATTTGCTCAAAACAGGTAGTATTAATACATCTACAGGATGTTTTGATGTATGCATGAAGCAGAAGGGGATAGAGGAATACAGGGAAAGGGTGGAAAGAGAGTCAGAGTTTAGGACTGGAGAGTGTAGTTGGATCGAATGGCCTGTTTCGGAGTAATGTAAATCCAGATAAAAATGCAAGAACTTACTGAAAGCATTTTTTAACTAAACATTCTTTAATCTGTAAAGCAAATAATTTTAAGAACTAAGATCTATACACCACACAAGAGTGATAATCAATTGTCATCACTTCCACAGGGATTCCTATTGTATCCCACTGATGCTCACATCAATTAATCTATCAGATTAAAAAAAGTAATGTCTTTTTAGTGTCATCGAAATTGCAGAACTAATGTTCAAAGTATACAATTATTACTTTGTTGTATAGAACGGCAGATGTTGTCTTTTGAAATCCAAGTGCTGGTTATTGATAGAAGTGTTAAAGCTATTACTAGTATTGTCAAAAGTAGGAAATTAGGTTTGTTAATGACAGCTATAATTTATCACAACTGTATTACTGAAGTGTCTTTGAAGGTTAAAAATCTTATTTATATGCTCATTATGATACAGTCTAAAATTTTATTGCTTAAATATTTAATGAAAAAAACGAATACTGCAAATGCTGGAACTCTGAAATAAAAACAGAAAATGTTGAAAATACTCAGCAAGGCTGGCAGCATCTTGTGGAGAATGAAATAGAGCTACTGTTTTGAAATTCATGGACAGAATCACTACAGTGCAGAAGGAGGCCATTGGGCCCATAGAAACAAAACTAACCTTAGTCTTCAGCTCTGTGGTTGACATCTCCAAGTCCTGATGAACCTCAGGGCCTCCTGCATATGTGCCAACTGGGAAATAGGTGCACATGCACTATTCGGGATTTTTGTTAAATTGGCATGCGCTGTTCAAAAATGAGCCACATGTACACAGTTCAGATTTTTTTTTATTTTTAACATGGGCATGATCAAAGTAAAAATTCCGAATGGTGTACGTGCAACCAGTTCCCAGACAGCGCAGGAGGCCTAAGGTCCCTTGGGACTTGGAGATGCCGACCACCGAGTGAAGATGGAAGTGTGCCTGTGCGAAAACTAAAACTCAAAATGGGCACAAAATCCCTGGGAGAAGTTAATAAACAGGAGATAGAACAGGGAGAAGTTTAAAAAATATATTCCCAATAAGGGAAGAACACAGGAAGCACAAAACAGGTACCAATAAAGCCAAGAAGAGGAGAAACAGGCTCCTGTTATAGAAAAGGCTGTGAAGAGCAGACCTTAAATGAAGTGGGATCAGGAAAAGCCCGAGTAGTCGAAGAGACCCCAAAAGAAGCCCGAAGTTCTGAGAAGAAAATCGAAGTTTGGTCATTTGGTGCTGCAGGGCACTGGGGCCAGGATACACCTTTGGAGCATCAGTGTTTTGCTTGGCACAGCTGAAATTATGCTTGCCAGTTGACGCTCGATTGCATTTATTATGTAGTGGGGTGTGTTTCACTAGTTTGTTGTGGGTGAGTTCTTTAAGAGAAATGAAGAATCCCTCTCTGACTCAGATGTGACTAAAAGACCAGAACCTCAGGAAAAATAAAGCAAGGTTCATACACTGACAGTACAGCGACAGCTACTTGGCATTTGGATTTTCAATGACTGGCGATGCCTCTTGCCCTGTCCCAGAATGAATAATTTACAGAGAGGAATCTCAAATGCTGAAATGGTACCAAGTAAGTTGAAGCAACATTTCAGTTACAAAACACCATCCACTCTCCAGCAAGGATATACAAAACATCAAGCATCTCAGAGAACAAAATGCAACGAAAAATCAACATATGATGAAGTGTGTGCAGGTTTCAGATAAAGCACGGGAAGCAAGTTAGCTGAGGATTGAGCTCATGGTGAAATCAAAGAACCTGCACACCATTGCGGAAATAATTCTGCCAGCACGCAAAGGTATTGAGAGAGTAATGTTGGGAGCTGCTGTTACCGAAAAAGTTCCTCTTTCTCATAATGCAATCAAACGGCGAATTGACAAAATGTCAGTTCATATTGAACAGGTGCTTCAGGAAAAATTAGAAATGTGGGGAAAATTTGCATTGCCGATTGATGATTCCACAGGTATTAGCAGACAATGCCAGTTAATCTTTTGCAAAGAATTGACAAGTCATGCGAATGGTGAAGTAATATTTCATGAAAGTCACAACTGTTTATCTGGAGGAAAACAATCTTAACTGGACAAGTACGTCTGCACTGATAGAGCAGCTTCCACGATAGATAAGTCAAAGGATTTGAGCAAGGTGAAAGAACAGAGTCCCAATGTCCAGATTAGCCAATGTATCTTGCTCCATCACACAACCTTGTTGCCAAAACAATGCCATCAGAGTTAACTGCAGTATTAGACGAAACAATGAAAATTGCGAATGTGAAGTCATGTCTTTTGAAATCATACTTGTTTGGTATTTTGTGTGAAGAGATGGGAACCAAGTACCAGAATTTAGTCATACACACAAGAGTATGATGGCTGTCTCGGCAAAGGTCCTCTCTCGTGTTTAATATCTCCATAATGCACTGAGAGAGTTTTTGGCTCTGCATGAATTGCCACACAAGGATTTAATAGGTGATGATTCTTGATGTGCTAACCTTGGATATCTTTCAAATATATTCAGCCATCTTAATGAGCTGAATGTTAAAATGCAGGGGAAAAACAAGAACATTCTGACTGCCACAGATAAACTTCAAGGCTTCAGATCAAAACTGGCTTTTTGGCAGGATAAACTGGGTCGATTGAGATGTTCAAGCTGGCATCAGCAAAACCTGCTGAGAAAACCATACTCAACCTCATCTCCACACATCTTAAAACACCACAAGAGAAATTTCAATACTGCTTCCCCTCCACGAATAGGGAAGACTTTGGGTACGTGATCCATTTAGTTCACTTTATTTTGTATCATCAAAGACATTGTCACTAAAAGAACAATAGCAATTCTCAGATCTCAGGGTGGATCGTAAACTGAAACTGAAGTTTGCAGAGATACCTCTGGAGTCATTCTGGTTGCTTGCAGGACAAGAATATCCATAATTTTCCGATCGCGCTACAGCAATACTCTGTAAATGGAGAGCCCTATGAAGTACAGAGGAACCTTGGTGTGCATGTCCATAGATCCCTGAAGACATCAGGACAGGTATACAAAGTGGTTAAGAAGGCATATGGAATACTTTACTTTATTAGCCAAGGCATAGAATATAAGAACAGGGAGGTTATGATGGAGCTGTATAAAACACTGGTTAGGCCACAGCTAGAATAGTGTGCAATTCTAGTCGCCACACTATAGGAAGGAAGTGATTGCACTGGAGAGGGTGCAAGGGAAATTCACCAGGGTGTTGCCTGAAAAGTGGGAGGTTGGACATGAGTGCGAGAAGACGGATCTGGATCTAACAACAACATTGATGAGGATTTTAGCACCAGATGGGCTGGTTTGGGGCAAACAGTCGTCAACTCGAATATTCTGTTTTGAGTTAGTTCTGCCATGTTCAATAACAAATCTGGCAAGACCTAGAACATTAGACTATATTAAAGACAAACATAACATTGAGAACTGTTTTGTTACCAAACGAGTAAAGCCTTGGATTCATATCCTTCCATTTCTGCATTACCTATATGAGTGAGGCCTGATGCTAAAAAATCACTTCTCCGCAGTTGCAAAAAAAAACAAAATCACACAGCTTTGTCTGTAATTAGCAAAATACTGCATTCGCTGTTGGTCTAATCGTAGGTCTGAGTTCGGATTTGAAGGTAAACACAGTCACATCCCAAAAGCGTCGATCGTGTCTCCCAGCTCGCACACAATAGTGAAAGGACACCAACTTCTGGAGCGGGTACAGTAACGGTACGCGATAAACCGGCTGGGGTCCATTAAGTTGAAACTTACATGCGACAGAATTACCGGGTGCCCTCGGTTGCTGCCGCTCAGCTTCACCAGCCTGTTTACAAACGCATCGCCCGGAGACGTGCTGCGCGCGTCACTCCCGAAGCCTGCATGGCACGTGACCAGGCTGGACTCCCTTGGGAAGGGATGGGAAGGAAAGCGATTGGTTGGTTTTAAAAGCGAGTTTCCTGGGAAAATACTGATACGTGAAAATTATTGCTTAAATTTAGCTAAAGTCAAACAGGTTATTCTGCGGCTTTTTAAATTTGCTTTGCATGTAGATTTTTTTTTCCTGCCACCAGTGTGTATAGTGGAGGCGATCGGAATCGTTGGCAGTTTGGCGCGAGAATTCGGCCCAGATGGCGAGGGTAACGGCTTTGAGCGCGAGTTCGGCTTGCGGAATTCGCTCACATCAGCTCGCGCCGTCAGCCCCGGCTGTAACTCCCTTCCTGCAACAGGCGAGAGGAATTTTGGTCAGCGACTGACGGATTGAATATGAGGACTGCTTGTTCTTGTTCACTGTAAAGACAAAGGTAAGGTCCAGAGGTTTATAGATTTCTACCCGCAAATATGCAGTTGGCTTTCAGTTTGCTTTTATGTTTCTTAAGCTTTCTCTGTTCCTGTGTTGCCCCGCCAAGTGCCCCAGTCACCAACTCCATATATTTCTCCCTCACAACTCTATGGAGGCTTAGCTATATCGTTTGCAACCTTGGTGCCATATTTGACCAGCTGATGAGTTTCTGAACAGGTCTGTGCTCTGTAACATCACCTGACTTTACCCCGCTACAGTTCATTGCTGAAACCTTCAGTCAAGCTTTTCTTGCATCTCAGTTGCACTGTAAGAAAAGTCGGAATCGACCATATCCATAGTCCTTCAAGTCTGCTCTGCCGTTTAATATAACCACGGCTGATCTATCTTCTGCCTCAACTTAATTTTGCTGCCTGTCCCTTGATCCTGTGAGAGACCAACAATCTGTCTATTTCAACCTTAAATATGCTCAATGCTATAGCATCCATAACCCCCTGGGGTACATGATTCCAAAGATGCAACCGTCGAGGTAAAGATATTTCTCACCTGAATCCTAAATGATTGACTCCTTATGCTCAGACTGCCCTGGTGTTATAGATTCCTTAGCCAAGGGAAATAAATGTCTCCCCCCGTCAAAACCCTGCAGAATATTACGTATTTCAATGAACTCACTTCTCATTGTCTATAGAGTATAGGTCCAATTTACTCAGCCTCTCATAGAGCATCCCTAATTTCAAGGATGTGAGCCTTGGATGTACTGCCTCCAATGTGAGCATTTTCTTCCTTGAAATATGGAGACCAAAACTTTACATACTCCAGCTGTGACAGGCTCACCAAAGCCTTGAGCAATTGTAGCATGAGGAAGCAGGAAGGTCCCAGAGGACTGGGAAGTGGCTAATGTCACACCACAGTTTAAGAACGGAGGGAGGCAAAAGATGGGAAATTATAGGCAGGTTAGCCTGACTTCGGTCATTGGTAAGATTTTAGAGTCCATTATTAAAGATGAAATCACGGAGTACTTGGAAGTGCATGATAAGATAGGACTGAATCAGCACTGCTTCGTCAAAGGGAGGTCATGTCTGACAAATCTGTTCTTTGAGGAAGTAACAAGGAAGTTAGACAAAGGAGAACCAGTGGACATGATTTATTTAGATTTCCAGAAGGCCTTTGACAAGGTGCAGCATAAGAGACTGTTAAATAAGTTAAGATCAAGATCCTGGCATGGACAGAAAATTGGCTGACTGGCAGAAGGCAAAGAGTGGGGGTAATCAGGCCATTTTCAGGATGGCAGCCGGTGACTAGTGGTGTGCCTCCGGGATCTCTGCTGGGACCACAACTTTTCACAATATACATTAATGATCTGGAAGAAGGAATTGAAGGCACTGTTGCTAAGTTTGCAGATGATACAAAGATCTGTAGATGACAGGTAGTATTGAGGAAGCTGGCGGGCTGCAGAAGGACTTGGACAGGCTAGGAGAGTGGGCAAAGAAGTGGCAGATGGAATACAATGTGGAAAAGTGTGAGGTTATGCACTTTGGAAGGAGAAATGGAGGCATAGATTATTTGCTAAATGGGGAAATGCTTAGGAAATCAGAAGCACAAAGGGACTTGGGAGTCCTTGTTCACAAATTCTCTTCAGGTTAAGGGGCAGGTTCAGTCGGCTGTTCGGAAGGCAAATGCAATGTTAGCATTCATGTCGAGAGGGCTAGAATACAAGACCAGGGATGTACTTCTGAGGCTATGTAAGGTGCTGGTCTGACCCCATTTGAAGTATTTTGAGCAGTCTTTGTCCCATATCTAAGGAAGGACGTGCTGGCTTCGGAAAGGGTCCAGAGGAGGTTCATAAGAATGATGCCTGGAATGAAGAGCTTGTCGTATGAGGAACGGTTTAGGACTCTGGGTCTGTACTCTGAGTTTAGAAGGATGAGGGAGATCTTATTGAAACTTACAGGATACTGCGAGGCCTGGATAGAGTGGACGAGGCGAGGATGTTCCCACTTGTAGGAAAAACTAGAAGCAGAGGACACAATCTCGGACTAAAGGGACGATCCATTAAAGCAGAGATGAGGAGGAATTTCTTCAGCTAGAGGATGGTGAATCTGTGGAACTCTTTGCCGCAGAAGGCTGTGGAGGCTAAATCACAAGAGTGGCTTTAAGACAGATAGATAGATAGGTTCTTGATTAATATGGAGATCAGGGGTTATGGAGAAAGCAGGAGAATGGGGATGAGAAAAATATCAGGCATGATTGAATGGCGGAGCAGACTAGATGGGCTGAGTGGCCTAATTTTGCTCCTATCTCTTACGGTTTTATGATTTCTTTATTCTACTCTCATCCTCTTGCAGAAGGTCAGTATGCAATTTGCCTTCCTAAATGCCTGTATGTTAACTTTGTGTTCCATGTATGAGTATGCTTCACTTAAGACCCTTTGAATATCGTCATGGACAAGTTTTAGGCCCTTTTAAAAAATAATAATAAATTCTGCTTTTCTTTTTTTAAAATAATATTTTATTGAAAATTTTTGGTCAACCAACACAGTACATTGTGCATCCTTTACACAACATTGTAACAATACAGATAATAATGACCTTTTTTAAATTTAAACAAAAACAACAACAAATAAATAAATATTAAATAACAAAAAATAAAAACTAGCCCTAATTGGCAACTGCCTTGTCTCAGGCCACCCCCCCCCCCCCCCCCCGCCCCCCCCCCAAGTCCTGGGCCGCTGCTGCTGCCTTCTTTGTTCTCCCCTATCTATCTTTCCGCAAGATATTCGACGAACGGTTGCCACCGCCTAGTAAACCCTTGAGCCGACCCCCTTAGGACGAACTTAATCCGCTCTAACTTTATGAACCCCGCCATATCATTTATCCAGGTCTCCACCGCCGGGGGCTTGGCTTCTTTCCACATTAGCAATATTCTGCGCCGGGCTACTAGGGACGCAAAGGCCAAAACATCGGCCTCTTTCGCCTCCTGCACTCCCGGCTCTTGTGCAACCCCAAATATAGCCAACCCCCAGCTTGGTTCGACCCGGACTCCTACTACTTTCGAAAGCACCTTTGTCACCCCCATCCAAAACCCCTGTAGTGCCGGGCATGACCAAAACATATGGGTATGATTCGCTGGGCTTCTCGAGCACCTCGCACACCTATCCTCCACCCCAAAAAATTTACTGAGCCGTGTTCCAGTCATATGTGCCCTGTGTAATACCTTAAACTGAATCAGGCTTAGCCTGGCGCACGAGGACGACGAGTTTACCCTGTTTAGGGCATCTGCCCACATCCCCTCCTCAATCTCCTCCCCTAGCTCTTCTTCCCATTTCCCTTTTAGTTCGTCCATCATAGTCTCCCCTTCGTCTCTCATTTCCCTATATATATCCGACACCTTACCGTCCCCCACCCATTTCTTTGAGATGACTCTGTCCTGCACCTCTTGTGTCGGGAGCTGCGGGAATTCCCTCACCTGCTGCCTCGCAAAAGCCCTCAATTGCATGTACCTGAATGCATTCCCTTGGGGCAACCCATATTTCTCGGTCAGCGCTCCCAGACTCGCAAACTTCCCATCCACAAATAGATCTTTCAATTGCGTTATACCTGCTCTTTGCCACATTCCATATCCCCCATCCATTCCCCCCGGGGCAAACCTATGGTTGTTTCTTATCGGGGACCCCTCCAGTGCTCCGGTCTTTCCCCTATGTCGTCTCCACTGTCCCCAAATCTTCAGTGTAGCTACCACCACCGGACTCGTGGTATAGTTCCTTGGTGAGAACGGCAATGGGGCTGTCACCATAGCCTGCAGGCTGGTCCCCCTACAGGACGCCCTCTCTAATCTCTTCCACGCCGCTCCTTCCTCCTCTCCCATCCACTTACTCACCATTGAAATATTAGCGGCCCAATAATACTCACTTAGGCTCGGTAGTGCCAGCCCCCCCCCTATCCCTACTACGCTGTAAGAATCCCTTCCTCACTCTCGGAGTCTTCCCGGCCCAAACAAAACCCATGATACTCTTTTCTATCCTTTTGAAAAAAGCCTTCGTGATCACCACCGGGAGACACTGAAACACAAAAAGAAATCTCGGGAGGACCACCATCTTAACTGCCTGCACCCTCCCTGCCATTGACAATGCTACCATATCCCATCTCTTGAAATCTTCCTCCATCTGTTCCACCAACCGCGTCAAATTTAGCCTGTGCAATGTGCCCCAATTCTTAGCTATCTGGATCCCCAGGTAACGAAAGTCTCTTGTTACCTTCCTCAACGGTAGGTCTTCTATTTCTCTACTCTGCTCCCCTGGATGCACCACAAACAGCTCACTCTTCCCCATGTTCAATTTATACCCTGAAAAATCCCCAAACTCCCCAAGTATCCGCATTATTTCTGGCATCCCCTCCGCTGGATCCGCCACATATAGTAGCAGATCATCCGCATATAAAGATACCCGGTGTTCTTCTCCTCCCCTAAGTATTCCCCTCCATCCCTTGGAACCTCTCAGCGCTATCGCCAGGGGCTCAATCGCCAGTGCAAACAGTAATGGGGACAGAGGACATCCCTGCCTTGTCCCTCTATGGAGCCGAAAATATGCCGATCCCCGTCCATTCGTGACCACACTCGCCACTGGGGCCCTATACAACAGCTGCACCCATCTAACATACCCCTCTCCGAACCCAAATCTCCTCAACACCTCCCACAGATAATCCCACTCCACTCTATCAAATGCTTTCTCGGCATCCATCGCCACTACTATCTCCGTTTCACCCTCTGGTGGGGCCATCATCATTACCCCTAACAACCTCCGTATGTTCGTGTTCAGCTGTCTCCCCTTCACAAACCCAGTTTGGTCCTCATGAACCACCCCCGGGACACATTCCTCTATTCTCATTGCCATTACCTTGGCCAAGACCTTGGCATCTACATTGAGGAGGGAGATTGGTCTGTAGGACCCGCATTGTAGCGGATCCTTTTCCTTCTTTAAAAGAAGCGATATCGTTGCTTCTGACATAGTCGGGGGCAGTTGTCCCCTTTCCTTTGCCTCGTTGAAGGTCCTCGTCAGTAGCGGGGCGAGCAAGTCCAAATATTTTCTGTAAAATTCAACTGGGAATCCGTCCGGTCCCGGGGCCTTTCCCGTCTGCATGTTCCTAATTCCTTTCACCACTTCTTCTACCGTGATCTGTGCTCCCAATCCCATCCTTTCCTGCTCTTCCACCTTGGGAATTTCCAGCCGATCCAAAAACTCCATCATTCTCTCCCTCCCATCCGGGGGTTGAGCTTCATACAATTTTTTATAAAATGTCTTAAACACTTCATTCACTCTCTCCGCTCCCCGCTCCGTCTCTCCATCTTCGTCTCTCACCCCCCCTATTTCCCTCGCTGCTCCCCTTTTCCTCAATTGGTGTGCCAGCAATCTGCTCGCCTTCTCTCCATATTCATACTGTACACCCTGCGCCTTCCTCCATTGTGCCTCTGCAGTGCCTGTGGTCAGCAAGTCAAATTCCACATGCAGCCTTTGCCTTTCCCTATACAGTCCCTCCTCCGGTGCTTCCGCATACTGTCTGTCCACCCTCAAAAGTTCTTGCAACAACCGCTCCCGTTCCTTACTCTCCTGCTTCCCTTTATGTGTCCTTATTGATATCAGCTCCCCCCTAACCACCGCCTTCAGCGCCTCCCAGACCACTCGCACCTGAACCTCCCCATTGTCATTGAGTTCCAAGTACTTTTCAATGCATCCCCTCACCCTTAAGCACACCCCCTCATCCGCCATTAGTCCCATATCCATTCTCCAGGGTGGACGCCCTCTTGTTTCCTCCCCTATCTCCAAGTCTACCCAGTGTGGGGCATGATCCGAAATGGCTATAGCCGTATATTCCGTTCCCCTCACCCTCGGGATCAATGCCCTACCCAACACAAAAAAGTCTATGCGTGAATAGACTTTATGGACATAGGAGAAAAACGAGAACTCCTTACTCCTAGGTCTACTGAATCTCCACGGGTCCACCCCTCCCATCTGCTCCATAAAATCCTTAAGCACCTTGGCTGCTGCCGGCCTCCTACCAGTCCTGGACTTCGACCTATCCAGCCTTGGTTCCAACACCGTGTTAAAGTCTCCCCCCATTATCAGCTTTCCGGTCTCTAGGTCTGGGATGCGTCCTAGCATTCGCCTCATAAAATTGGCATCGTCCCAATTCGGGGCATACACGTTTACCAACACCACCATCTCTCCCTGTAATTTGCCACTCACCATCACGTATCTGCCCCCGTTATCCGCCACTATAGTCTTTGCCTCGAACATTACCCGCTTCCCCACTAATATAGCCACCCCCCTGTTTTTCGCATCCAGCCCCGAATGGAACACCTGCCCTACCCATCCTTTGCGCAGCCTAACCTGATCTATCAGTTTCAGGTGCGTTTCCTGTAACATGACCACATCTGCTTTAAGTTTCTTAAGGTGTGCGAGTACTCGTGCCCTCTTTATCGGCCCGTTAAGCCCCCTCACGTTCCACGTGATCAGCCGGGTTGGGGGGCTTCCCACCCCCCCCCTTGCCGGTTAGCCATCATCTTTTTCCAGCTTCTCGCCCAGTTCCCACGCGGCTGTATTTCTCCCAGACGGTGCCCCCCCCGCCCATCCTTTCCCGCACCCACTCCCCCCTTTCCCCAGCAGCAGCAACCCAGTAATTCCCCCCCCCCCCCCGCTAGACCCCCCGCTAGCGTAATTACTCCCCCCATGTTGCTCCCAGAAGTCAGCAAACTCTGGCTGACCTCGGCTTCCCCCCGTGATCACGGCTCGCCCCGTGCGGCGCCCCCTCCTTCCTGCTTCTCTATTCCCGCCATAATTATCATAGCGCGGGAACCAAGCCCGCGCCTCTCCCTCGGCCCCGCCTCCCATGGCCAACGCCCCATCTCCTCTCCCTCCCCACCTCCCCCCATCACCACCTGTGGGAGAAAGAAAAGTTACCATACCGCAGGATTAATCATACAATCCCTCTTCGCCCCCCCCCCCCCACTCGTCCCACCACTTTGTCCAAACGTTCATTTTCGTAGTCCAATCATTCCAATTTTTCTTCTACAATAAAAGTCCACGCTTCATCCGCCGTCTCAAAGTAGTGGTGCCTCCCTTGATATGTGACCCACAGTCTTGCCGGTTGCAGCATTCCAAACTTTATCTTTTTTTTGTGAAGTACCGCTTTGGCCCGATTAAAGCTCGCCCTTCTTCTCGCCACCTCCGCACTCCAATCTTGATAGACGCGGATCACCGCGTTCTCCCATTTACTACACCGAGTTTTCTTCGCCCATCTAAGGACCATTTCTCTATCCTTAAAACGGAGAAATCTCACCACTATGGCTCTGGGAGCTTCTCCTGCTCTCGGTCCTCGCACCATAACTCGGTATGCTCCCTCCACCTCCAACGGACCCGTCGGGGCCTCCACTCCCATTAACGAGTGCAGCATCGTGCTCACATATGCCCCGACGTCCGCCCCCTCCACACCTTCAGGAAGGCCAAGAATCCTCAAGTTGTTCCTCCTTGCATTATTTTCCAGTGCCTCCAACCTCTCCACAGATCGTTTCTGGTGTGCCTCCTGTATCTCCGACTTCACCACCAGGCCCTGTATGTCGTTTTCATTCTCTGATGCTTTCGCCTTCACGACCCGAAGCTCCTGCTCCTGGGTCTTTTGTTCCTCTTTCAGCCCTTCAATCGCCTGTAATATCGGGGCCAACAACTCTTTCTTCATTTCCTTTTTTATCTCCTCCACGCAGCGTTTCAAAAACTCTTGTTGTTCAGGGCCCCATATGAAACTGCCACCTTCCGACGCCATCTTGGTTTCTGCTTGCCTTCCTTGCCGTTGTTCCAAAGGATCCGCTGCAATCCGGCCACTTTCCTCTCCTTTTTCCATCCGTGTCCAGGGGGAACACCCTTCTGGTTTACCGCACGGTGTTTTCAGCCGTTAAAATTGCCGTTGGGGCTCCTATCAAGAGCCCAAAAGTCCGTTTCACAGGGAGCTGCCGAAACGTGCGACTCAGCTGGTCATCGCCGCACCCGGAAGTCTAAATTCTGCTTTTCTATCATTGCACCCAAGAATGCCCTGTCACTTACCACATTATACTCCGTCTGCCACCTTGTTGCCACTCACTTACCTGTGTATATCTCTTGGCAACCTCGGAGCCCTCACACCTTGCATTCTCAGCTCTGTATCATCATCAAACTTAGATACATTACTCTCTTTCTTTGTCCAAGTCATTAATATAGATTGTAAATAGCTTGTTTTGTGTCTTTGTACAAACATTCACTTTCTCCACCAATGATGCACAGTGGCAGCAGTGTGTACCATCTACAGGATGCAATGAACGATCGCTACTGTCTAGGACAAAGGCAGCAGTCACATGGGAGCACCACCACCTGGAAGTTCCCCTCCAAGTCACGCCTGTACTCTAATCCTCTCGCTATGACTGATAACATACCATTTGCCTTTACTGCCTGCTACACCTGCAAGCTTACTTTCAGTGACTGGTCTACAAGAACGCACAGGTCTCTTTGCACATGCCCCTCTCTCAATCTATAGCCATTCAGGTAATAACCTGTCTTACTGTTTTTGCTACCAAGTGGATATTTATCCATAATATACTGCATTTTCCCACTCGCTCAACTTGTTCAAATCATACTGAAGCATCTCTGCAACCTCCTCACAGTTCACACTCCCACACAGCTTTTGTCATCTAAATAATTAATATCTATTGTGAATAACTGGGGTCCTAGCACATCCCTGTAGTACCCCACTAGCTGCCATTTGGAAAAGGACCCGCTTATTCCGACTCTTTATTGCTTCCTGTCTGTCAACCAGTATTCTATCCATCTCAATACACCACCCCCAATCCCATATGCTTTAATCTCTTATATGGGACTTGTCAAAAAACAGATGAAAGTCTAAATAAATCACATTCATTTTGTCAACTCTACTAGCTTCACCCTCAAAAGAATTCCAGTGGATTTGTCAAACATGATTTCCTTTTTGTAAATCCATGCTGACTCTCCGAACCTGTCACTGTTTTCCAAGTGCTCTATTATTACATCTTTTCTAATAGACTCTCGCATTTTCCCCACTACCAACGTGAGTCTGACTGGTCTATAATTTCCTGTTTTCGCTCTATCTCCCTTTTTAAATAGTGGGGTCTTTATCTCCCTTATTTAAATTATGGGATTACATTAACTACCCTTCAATCTATAGAAACTGTTCCATTGTCCATAGAATCTTGGAAGATGACCACCAATTGGCATTGGCCAATTCTCAAGTTCTCTCGAATGTAGATTATCAGGCCCTGGGGTTTATTGGCCTTCGATTTCTCCAAAGCCATTTCCCTACTAATATTGATCTCCTTCAGTTCCTCCCTCTCTCTAAACCCTGTGTTCCAAAACATTTCTGGTTTGTTATTAGTGTCCCCCTATGTGAAGGAAGAACCCAGAAGGGTGTATTTAGTTAGGCAGCCATTTCTTTGTTCCCATTATAAATGCCCCTGTTTCTGACTGGGACCTACATTTGTCTTTAGCAGTTTTTTTCCTCTTTGCACACCTGTAGAAGCTTTTGTAGTCTGTTTTTATGTTCCTTTCAAGCTTACTCTCGTACACTATTTTCCCCTTCTTAATCAATCCCTTTGCCCTCCTTTGCTAAATTCTAAACTGCTCTCAATCCTCGGGTCTATGGTTTTGTTTCAAATAAAATAAATTCCAATTACTAGGCAATTTAATGTGCCCAATCCACATACCCTGCATAACTTTGGGTTGTGGAGGTGAGACCCATGCAGACATGCGAAGAATAATAATCTTTATTCGTGTCACAAGAAGGCTTACATTAATACTGCAATGAAGTTATGGGAAGCACGGTAGCACAGTGGTTAGCACTGTTGCTTCACAGCACCAGGGTCCCAGGTTCAATTTCCCGGCTTGGATCATTGTCTGTGCAGAGTTTGCACGTACTCCCATGTGTTGCGTGGGTTTCCTCTGGGTGCTCCACTTTTCCTCCCACAAGTCCCGAAAGGCGTGCTGTTAGGTAATTTGGACATTCTGAATTCTCCCTCTGTGTACCCGAGCAGGCGCTGGAGTGTGGTGAGTAGAGGATTTTCACGCTAACTTCATGGCAGTGTTAATGTAGCCTACTTGTGACAATAATAAAGATTATTATTATTATTACTGTGAAAATAATGTGCGAACTCCACACGGACAGTGGACCGGGGAGAATGCAAACTCTACACAGACTGTGATCCGGGGACGGGATTGAACCAGGGGCCTTAAGGCAGCAGTGCTAACCACTGTGCCACCCCCGGTCTATTGTTTTTACTGGCCAATTTGTCTGCCTCTTCCTTGGATCTAATACTATCTCTAACTTCCCTCGTAAGCCCTGGTTTGGCTACCTTTTTTGTTTTATTTTTGTGCCAGATAAGAATGAACAGCAGTTCGCCCATGTACACTTTGAATGTTGGACATGGACTGCAGGGGTTCATGAATGCAGCTCACCACCACCTTCTCAAAGGCAACTCGGGATGGGCAAAAAGTGCTGGCCGAGCCAGTGACATTCACATCCCATAAATTAATAAAGTGCCATTTTTGTTAACTGTGGATAAGTGTTGGAAGGATTAGCAGTCTGTTTATCAACCTGCTGAACAGTGTCATGGACCATCAATTTGTGGCCAACAAGTCCTAAAGTGGAACTTGAGCGTCTGACTCTGGGTACGAACGACTGAGCCACAAGATGTCCTGAAATTAGCTGAGCACCCAACCCTGAACCTTGCAGCACAACTTGCCTGCCAACTCTAAAATGCCCCGTTTATCCATACGCTTTGTTTCCTGTCTGTTAACTGTTCCCCGTGTCCATGCTAATTTCTTACCCCTTATCTTGCATAATACCCTTTTGTGTGGCACCTTACCGAATACGTTTTGGATATACAAGTATGCTAAATCTACAGGTTCCCCTTTACCCCAGAAGTTAATTGCTCAAAAAACTAAAAATGCACACTTGCATTTCCCCCAATTTTTCTGGGTAATCTTCCAATGGTGGATCCTTTAGAATCGACTCAGTGTAGCAAACCTTGTATGGTGCAGGGAATCTACTATTTAAAGTATTAGCGATCATGTTCAGGGAAGTAACAGACAGGTGGGTTGGGAGGCTGGTTTATAGTCCAACCCCATTTATAGTCCAACCCCTCCCCCGCTAATATTCAAGGCCATCCAATCGTAAACCCCAACCCCTCCTCCCAGACCCATTTCCTCTCGAAAACACCTCATCCAGTATCGATCCCTTCCCCCAACCTCTCACCCCGGCTATGCTCAACGAAACCTGTTCAACCAGGTTCTGATGGCCGCAGCCCCTTCCCCACCTCACTCCTGTTCACTGGCCGGCGTAGACCAGCCAGTGTGCCCCCCCCCCCCCCCCCCCGGGCCCGGCCCCAGGAAAACAAAGAAATCCCCTTTAACACACAACCCCAGCATAAACACACAAGCCCCAAAGAACCATCATTGCAAAGGAAAGTCCCAACTCTTAACTTGTCCAAATAGACAGCATCGACTCATTTAGTATATACAACAACATGCAGTGAAAAGATAAAGCTACATATTCTCTACCAACCCCCTACCCTCAGTACAAGACCAGTCCTCAGTCCTGCCACAGCCCTTCTTCCTTCACAAACACCTCCGCCGCTTCCAGTGTTTCAAAATAAAAGTCTTTGGATTTGTAGGTCACCCTCAACTTAGCTGGATACACTGTGCCGCACCGCACCTTGCTGTTATACAGTGCAGTCTTCACTTGGCCAAAGGCCGCTCGCTTCCTCGCCAACTCCACCGTAAAGTCCTGGTATATGCACATACCAACTCCAGCCCACTGCACCTCCCGCTTCTGCTTTGCTCAGCACAGGACCTTCTTCAAACAATCTCTACTCTTGGCGGCTCACTTGCATTTGGTATTGGCCTCCACGACCTATGAGTCCGATCCAGTTGGTATCGAGAGGGACCTTCCCCCCCCACCCCGCTCCCCCAATAGCTCTGCCAACATTGTGCAAAATATTCCGTCAGCCTTCGGCCTTCCACCCCTTCGGGCAGACCCACAATCCTCAGATCCTGCCACCTGGATCTGTTTTCCAGGTCTTCCATTTTGGCTCGCAGACCCTTGTTGGTCTCTATCACCCTCCGCAGCTCCTTCCCCATCGAGGTGAGTTGATCACTGTATTGCAATAGTGGCTCTTCCACTTCCTTCAGTGTCTCACCCTGCTCCCGCACCTCAGCTGTTGAACTCGCTACCGCCCTCATCTCCTTCCTCATCGCTTCCATGTGTTTTGTGAACTGTTTTTCAAGTTCCACGGCCATCGCCTCGGTCATCCTTTCTGCCGTGAGCAGTGCGACCTCACCCGACGCCCCAGCCTCCACCTTCCTTCCAGTACTTCAGTCGACCTTTCCACCAACCGGCGGACCTTCTTTAGCTCCCTTTTTCACGGCTGTTTTTCTTTGAGATTTGGACATCTCTCTTCTCTGTGCCTTCCAACCCTTGTTTAATCAAAAGTTGTTCCTGGGACGGGGCATCAAGACTGCAAAAAATAAATTCTCGGGCGGGAGCCCTCCAACATGTGGCTTCCTCCTACCCGCCACCACCGGAAGTCATTCTCTACCCTCATCCTTATTAGATTAAAGCCCTAGCGACAGTCCTAGTTATACGTTTTGTCAGGCCACTGATCCAGCCCAGTTTGTGAAACCACTCCAATGGACTATCTCCCTCATTCCTGGGCACTAGTGCTAGTGCCCCTTGAAATGCCAATCTTTGAGCCACACGTTTAATTCCATTAGCTGCTTGACCCAGTGTCAATCAACCTGTGGTTCAGGTAACTGCCCAGAGATTATATCCTTTTGAGGTTCTGCATTTTAATCTGGACCATAATTCAACAAACTCTCAACAGAATATCATTCCTAATCCTATGTATATCGTTGTGTGGCCCACATAACAAAATCTTTCCACTTCCACTCAAAGTTTGCCTCCTAACAGCGGGGAGATGCCCTGGAACCAGGAAGGTAACACAACCTTCTGAGCTCCTGCTCGCAGCTGCACAGAATAGTATCTA
The DNA here is from genome assembly GCF_047496885.1 of Scyliorhinus torazame. NCBI lineage: Eukaryota > Metazoa > Chordata > Chondrichthyes > Carcharhiniformes > Scyliorhinidae > Scyliorhinus > Scyliorhinus torazame. The sequence goes on from NC_092715.1 coordinate 97,839,938, forward strand.
TCTGCTGACTATATTGTCCCCATTACTACTTCATTATTTTCGCTCCCCTACCTGAATGATATCCTGAACCATGATGCTATGGTCAGTTTGTTCATTTGCAGATTTTGTTCTCATCTACACAGGCGGCAAGTGCCTTGTACCTGTTGGTCAAAGTCAACGTCTGAGGCTCTTCCATCACTATATGCTGGACCTGCCTGTGACCTGCAGTCACACTCAGCTGTCCCTAACCATTGACCAACTGTAAACATCTACTTGACCTAAGCAGTATGACTGCATCCTGAAACAGTGTCCAGCTGATTCTCCATCTCCCTGATGTCCCATAATGTTTTCAACTCTGACTCCATCTCAGCGATTCTGAAGTTGCTCCACCTGCAGATGCTCACCACGTATGTTGTCTGAGACTGCAATGCATTCCACAGATTCCTCCGTGTGCATTCATGTCATCCACCAGCATCCCTGCTCTGTCTCTCTGACTATATTTTATTTGCTCAGTTAATTAGTCACTTAGTTAGCTAAAGTAATAGTATGTTGCAGTCTCCTAGCTTGCAGGGAAAGCAAAAACACTCACCATCTACTGGAAGTAAAACGAAAAGAATAAAAAGCAGCACCTCCTGCATTGAATTCCTACTTGCACCAAATTCCTGACTTGTCATTCGGCTCCTGAAACACTGTTCTCTATTCATTATGTGCTTCCCACTCTGTCCGAATAGATACAGGGTGTCCAATGTGAGGGGCCACGTTTCCATTTTTTTCCTCACTCAAGGGGCCAATGAGCAAATTTCAGAAAGAAAGTTTGAAACAACACTAAACATGATTTTATTTTTAACATTTAAGTTATGAACAAATTAAGCAACTTGCTGAGCAATAAATAAAGATGACCATCAGAGTGTGTGTGTCCGGCTCAGCCCCAGTCTCCGGTGCTCAATCAATCGCCATCATTCACAATTACAGTGTTTTTTGGTATATGGGATAAGAGTGAGTGAGAATCATGGGAATGTGTGTAAGCCACACACACACTCGCTCACTCTCACCTGCCTGGTCTAATGCAGAGGGGGGGTTTGAGATGGCAGTGATTGGGGAGGCAGTGGTGTAGTGGTATTGTAGCTGACAGAGACCCAGGTTGATGCTCTGGGGAGCTGAGTTCAAATCCCACCAGGGCAGATGGTGGAATTTGAATTCAATAAAAATCTGGAATTAAAAGTCTAACGATGACCATGAAACCATTGTCAATTGTGGCAAAACCCCATCTCGTTCACTAATGCCCTTTAGGGAAGGAAATTTGTCAATCCTTCCCTGGCCTGGCCCTACATGTGACTCCAGACCCACAGCAATGCATTCCCTCAGGGAATGGGCAATAAATGCTGGCCGGGCCAGTGACTCCCACATCCCATTAACGAATAAAGAAAAAAAAAATGTATATAGACGCTTCATCCCTACTCTGTCTAGCGCTCCAGCTGTACCGGGTTTCGCTCGTGCTGCAGTCGCCACTCCCTCATCGTTATATCATTTGGCCTTTAGGGGGCCAGTCTTCACCCCCTTCCCCGATCCCACTACATCCCCAGCAGGCAGTCTCTCAGATAAATAGCATCTCATAACACTGTTAAAGAAAAGATGGGAGAATTTCTTAATGCCCTGACCAACATTTTGTTCTCTGTTACTACCAATTAAAATAGGTTAGCCAATCAGTCATATTCTTGCATGTAATAATATGTTAGATGGCTGAACAAAAATTAGTAAATGGTTGTGAGGTGATTTGGGGCATCCTGAGGATGTTTAAGACACTACTGCAGTCCCAAGTTAATTTTTTTAATATTGTCATTACAAAACCTTGCTCCTTAATTAGGTTAACTTTTCCATTTTGTATTTCAACACAAACTTGTAAAGGAAACTATCCCCAACCCTGTCACAGTATGACTGCATCCTCTCTCAAGATGGTGCTGTATTGCCTCAGCCTGCACAACAAGGGAAGATTTACTTTAATCAATCTTAAAGTACTGAGGCTAGCATATTTATTTTTAAATTTGCAATTAATAATTTATTTATATTAATCTACCTGACAACTTGTTAAAAATCTTGCACTTTCATTCCTTGATAGAATTGCTCTCTCATCCTATTTCATCTGCAATCAACATCTGGTTTTGACCCCATTTGTGCAAAACCACAGAATAGATGAGCTGTATGTTTGTCTACATTGCATATACCCTTCCCCTACCAAAAACATTTGACATTCCCAAAAGAATGAATGTGATCTTGTGCATTGCTGATTATAGTTTCTTGTACAGATGGCTGGACTGGTACAGAATCCTATAATACAGTTGACTGGATTCAAACATTCTGAAAAAGGGGCCCTTGTCAAATTACTTACTGATCTCGACTGCATTTATTTTCTTTCACAGGTAAGTCCTCTGTGATTATACAAAATGGTATTGGAAACTGTTGTCCTTTTTAGCTGTTTTAATTTTTTTTAATGTTCTATGTTTTCAGATATTGGATTCTTGGGAACCAGAATGCAGTGCTTTTGTTATTTTTCTTTTGTTCTCTTAGTTTGAATTGAGGCTAGCTACGAATGCGAGTATAGTATGGCGTGGCTGGGAGGGGCGGGGGGGGGGGGTCAACATATATGCCAAATGCATGGAAAAAGAAAATTTTGGGGGCCAAAAAATTGAGTTCCCATGTACGCCACAATTTACAGTAATGTAACATTTCGGGAATCAAAATAATGGTGGAGAGGTAAAGCTGGATTTCATCAGCCTACGTGTGATGAGAGCTTATGGGTGATATGCTGATGATCCTGTAGTATATGCTGTGTTGGAAAGGGATCTCCAGAGAATACTTCATGTACTTATTGAGGCATTCGGGATGATGGGACTTGCACTCAACATCCAGAAGACCAAAGTCCTCCATGAGCAGGCACAGACCCATTAGTGATGTGGAGCAGAGGGAAAATGCATACTTTGTGGTCTTACCTGAAATATTTTTGAAAGGTGTAGAACAAAACAAGGCAAATTAAATTTAGCATATTATTATTGCAGACAAGTCAAAAATGTGCCAAGTACATGGTGAGTGGAATTAAATCAGCACAAATATAGAGATAAATAAAAAGGAAAAAATAATTAATGTTGGAAACACAGTTATGGGCCGGGATTCTCCGTTATGCCGGTGCCCGGGGGTTTCCCGAAGGGGTGGGGCTGCCCCACGATGGCGAAACGGAGAACCCTGCCGGCCGGTCGGGGCAGAGAATCCTGGCCATGTTGTCCCTTTCATGTTGCTGAGACAGTTGAGGCCTTGGAGGATCTAGCTAGATTGGAATGAAAGGCTTTTCTTACAGAAAAACTCTGGCTTCCCATGTTCAAAGGAAATGTTAGCCATGATGTGGAGATGCCGGCGTTGGACTGGGGTGAGCACAGTAAGAAGTTTTACAACACCAGGTTAAAGTCCAACAGGTTTGTTTCGATGTCACTAGCTTTCGGAGCGCTGCTCCTTCCTGAGGAGCGCTCCGAAAGCTAGTGACATCGAAACAAACCTGTTGGACTTTAACCTGGTGTTGTAAGACTTCTTACAAAGGAAATGTGATTGCAAAATGTTTTTTCTAACTCTTCCAATATTATTCGGGGCACCTTTTTTTAATAGGAAAAAATAATGCCCCAAACGGTCTTTAGAATGTCCATAACTAAGTGGATTGTTTCTTTTCCTCTAAAACTAGGAATATAAACATCAATGCACTCATATGATAGCAAGTAAACCAAGTCGAAGTGAAAAATTTTTAGCAGCTTGTGCTGCAGGTGAGTCAACACGCTACATATTTACGTTGCTTGCATCAATATGAGCTTTGATTGAAAAAAAATACTATTTCATTTTGCAAATAGAGTGTAACCAACCATATGCACTGTAAATACACATACACATTTATTTTATCCCCTGGGATAGCAAATTAGTTATTGCAGCATGAGCTCACATTTCAACAGCTGATTTTGCTGCCCCAAGGGATTTGGTAAGAAGATTACTACTGCTGTGCCTTCTGCTCCTCTTGTCATTCACTTTATGTGGATGCCACTTGAACCTGGCATATCTACTTCATTTAGAGTCTACTGAGTGTGCTGTAAGTAAAAATTCCTGATCTAGGAATTGATCAGGAATTCTTGCCCTCAGCACAGATACCATGTTGAAGCAATGCAGCCAGCACTCGCACTGAGATCATTGGGAGGGATAGTATCTTGAGAAGGGTAAAGGAGCAGTGTTCATCTGAACTGTGTGGAGGGGAGACTGTACTGAAGTATTTAGAAACAGGAGTAGTTTTGGGAGTGAGGTGATCTAGGGGCTGTTTAGCACAGGGCTAAATCGCTGGCTTTGAAAGCAGACCAATGCAGGCCAGCAGCACGGTTCGATTCCCGTAACAGCCTCCCCGAACAGGCGCCGGAATGTGGCGACTTGGGGCTTTTCACAGTAACTTCATTTGAAGCCTACTTGTGACAATAAGCGATTTTCATTCATTCATTCATTTTCATTTCATTCATCAAGTGTTTCTCAATTGTAGCAAGTGAGAATGTTTCTGAAGCGAGAAAAAGATTGAAGGAGGCAGTGCTTTGGTGAACTGTACCTTAAACAATTAATCTGCACATTACTAAATGCTATTTTTTTTCTCTTAATTAACATTTTAATATAAATATTAAGAACTGCTGTAAATCTAGGTTCACAATCCAGACTTGTTTGTCTCTTCATTTCCTCTTCCATTTTAGGAAATTGGGTCTTAACTAAAGATTACATCATTGACAGTGCTAAAAATGGCAGGTGGCTCAACGAAATCCAGTACGAGTGGGGATATAAAAATCCAAGTAATTCACAGTACCCAATGCCGATGGAATCTGTACCAAAAATATGGCGCGAGGAGCTGGCCCGTACTGGGACACCAGGAGCGTTTTACAACTGGAAAGTAGTGCTTCTGATCAACGATGAAGCAAGGACAGCTACTTTCAAGAGGTATTGTTCAGAGGGGACATTAATAATGTTCCAATGTAATATCTGAGATAAATTATGTTTATATTCCAGGATTTACTGATTGAGTTGAAACATGCTGTGTTTTGTTGATCCAACATACAACAAAATCTATTGGAAAAGTGATGACATTTATACAGCACCAAAAGCATTACAGAGAGACCATTAGAGGACGATGAATGCCCAGTCAAAGAAGGAGAAAATAGATGGCATGACCAAAAGCTTGATAAGAAATAGGCTTGAGGAGGGTGTTTAAAGATGGCTCAAAAAATTAGTGGGGTAGCTGCATGAAGGGAAATACAAGAGAAACTAGCTTGAGAGGAAATTAAACTTGGAAGGTGACGAGGACTGGGAAATCTTTAGGGGGCAACAGAAAGCTACGAAAAAAGCTATAAAAAAAGAGTAAGAGAGATTAAGAGTAAACTTGCTCAGAATATGAAAACAGATAGTAAAGGTTTCTACAAATATATAAAACAAAAAAGAGTGGCTACGGTAAATATTGGCCCTTTAGAGGATGAGCAGGGAGATTTAATAATAGGAAATGAGGAACTGAACAGGTTTTTTGGGTCAGTCTTCACAGTGGAAGACACAAATAACATGCCAGTGACTGATGGAAATGAGGCTATGACCGATGAGGGCCTTGGGACGATTGTTATCACTAAGGGGGTAGTGATGGGCAAGCTAATGGGGCTAAAGGTAGACCAGTCTCCTGGCCCTGATGGAATGCATCTCAGGGTACTAAAAGAGATGGCTAGGGAAATTCCAAATGCACTCGTGATAATTTACCAAAATTCACTAGACCTTGGGGTGGTCCTGGCAGATTGGAAATTAGCAAACGTGACACCACTGTTTTTTTTTTTTAAAAAGGAGGTAGGCAGAAAGCGGGTAATTATAGGCCAGTTAGCTTAACTTCGGTAGTAGGGAAGATGCTGGAATCCATGATCAAGGAATAAATAGCAAGACATCTGGATGGAAATTGTCCCATTGGACAGACGCAGCATGGGCTCATAAAGGGCAGGTCGTGCCTAACTAATTTAGTGGAATTTTTGGAGGACATTACCAGTGCGGTAGACAACGTGGTGGAGCCAATGGATGTGGTATATCTGGATTTCCAGAAAGCTTTTGAGAAGGTGTCACACAAAAGGTAGCTGCATAAGATAAAGATGCATGGCGTTAAGGGTAAAGTAGTAGCATGGATAGCGGTTTGGTTAATTAATAGAAAGCAAAGAGTGGGGATTAATGGGTGTTTCTCTGGTTGGCAATCAGTAGCAAGTGGTGTCTCTCAGGGATCAGTGTTGGGCCCACAATTGTTCACAATTTACATAGATGATTTGGAGTTGGGGACCGAGATGATTTGGAGTTGGGGACCGAGTGCAATGTGTCCAAGTTTGCAGATGACACTAGGATGAGTGGTAAAGCAAAAAGTGCAGAGGATACTGGAAGTCTGCAGAGGGATTTGGATAGGCTAAGTGAATGGGCTAGGGTAGATGGAATACAATGTTGACAAATGTGAGGTTATCCGTTTTGGTAGGAATAACAGCAAAAGGGATTATTATTTAAATTATAAAATATTAAAACATGCTGCTGTGCAGAGGGACCTGGGTGTCCTAGTGCATGAGTCGCAAAAGTTGGTTTACAGGTGCAACAGGTGATTAAGAAGGCAAATGGAGTTTTGTCCTTCATTGCTAGAGGGATGGATTTTAAAACAAGGGAGGTTATGCTGCAACTGTTGGTGAGGCCACAGCTGGAGTATTGTGTTCAGTTTTGGTCTCCTTACCTGAGAAAGGACGTACTGGTGCTGGAGGGCGTGCCGAGGAGGTTCACTAGGTTAATCCCAGCGTTGAGGGGGTTGGATTACGAGGAGAGGTTGAGTAGACTGGGACTGTACTCGTTGGAATTCAGAAGGATGCGGGGGGATCTTATCGAAACATAGAATTATGAAGGGAATAGATAGGATAGATGCAGGGAGGTTGTTTCCACTGGCGGGTGAAAGCAGAACTAGGGGGCATAGCCTCAAAATAAGGGGAAGTAGATTTAGGACTGAGTTTAGGAGGAATTTCTTCACCCAAAGGGTTGTGAATCTATGGAATTCCCTGCCCAGTGAAGCAGTTGAGGCTCCTTCGTTAAATGTTTTCAGGATAAAGATAGATAGTTTTTTGAAGAATAAAGGGTTATGGTGTTCAGGCACGAAAGTGGAGCTGAGTCCACAAAAGATCAGCCATGATCTCATTGAATGGCAGAGCAGGCTCGATGGGCCAGGTGGCCTACTCCTGCTCCTAGTTCTTATGTTCTTATTGGAGAAATGAGGAAGAGGGAGGCCATGGAAGTTTAAACACGAGGATGTAAGTTTAAAATTGAAGGTGTTGGGCTGACCAGAAGACAATCTAAATTGGGAAGAAAAGATAAGGCAGTGGCACTTCAGGCAGGATAGGACCAGTGTTTTGGATGAGCCAAAATTTGGAGGGGAGAAGAGTGCAAAGTCAGCCAGAAGCCACTGGAGTAGTCCAATCTGGAGATGACAAAGGCATGCTTGAGTGATTTATCAGTCTGGGTGAGCTCCAACAGCATTCAAGAAACTTGACACCATCAGGACAAAGCAACACTTGATTGCCACCCCGTCTACAACCTTAAATATTCACTCCCTTCACCACTGATACACAGTGGCAGTGTACACCGTCTACAAGTTCATAGATCATAGAATTTACAGCGCAGAAGGAGGCCATTCGGCCCATCTAGTCTGCACCGGCTCTTGGAAAGAGCACCCTACCCAAGGTCAACACCGCCACCCTATCCCCATAACCCAGTAACCCCACCCAACACTAAGGGCAATTTATCATTGCCAATCCACCTAACCTGCACATCTTTGGACTGTGGGAGGAAACCGGAGCACCTGGAGAAAACCCACGCACACACGGGGAGAACGTGCAGACTCCGCACAGGCAGCGACCCAAGCCAGAATCGAACCTGGGACCCTGGAGCTGTGAAGCAATTGTGCTATCCACAATGCTACCGTGCTGCACTGCAGCTGCTTGCAAAGACTTCTTTGAAACCCACAAACCTACTATCTTGAACTCTATGATCTTGAAGTTCAAGGGTAACAGTTGCATAGGAACACCACGACTTGCAATTTCCCCTCCAAGCCATACACCATCCTGACTTGGAACTATGTCAGGTTCCTTCAACGTCACTGGGTCAAAATCCTGGATTTCCCTTCCTAACCACTTTGGGTGGACTGCAGTGGTTCAAGAAGTGGCTTCTCAAAGACAATTAGTGATGGGCAATAAATGCAGGCTTAACCAGCGACACCCACACCATATGAAAGAATACATTTTTAAAATAATTGGTAGAGGCAGGTGATGTACAGGGGTGGAAGTGAGTACATTTGTGATGAAGAGAACACTGTGTGTGTGTAGCTCAGTTCTGAGTCAGATACAGCTTCATTCTTCCCCAAGTTTAATCGAACGGCATTGGGGCTTACCAAGACCATATGTTGGGCATAAACTTTTTTCCTTTTTATTTTTGTTTAATTCATCCACTGGATTTGCGGTAAGTGCCAAAGTCGGCCTCTATTGCCCGTTCCTTATTGTCTTATTTTTAAAAAAAATTTAGAGTACCTAATTCATTTTTTTTCCAATCAAGGGGCAATTTAGCGTGACCAATCCACCTATCGGGCACATCTTTAGGTTGTGGGAGCGAAACCCACATAAACACGGGGAGAATGTGCAAACTCCACATGGACAGTGACCCGAGGCCGGGATCGAACCTGGGACCTTGGCGCCGTGAGGCAGCAGTGCTAACTCCATATTGCCTTATTGAACGGCGGTGAGCTGTCCTCTTAACGCTGTGCCTCGTGTGGTGAAGGTGCTCCCAGGGTGCTGTTAAATAGTTCCAGGATTTACAAATTTCACACATTTTATTCCAAACAGATCAACATAGCACAAAATAAACAGTGCACATAGTTTGTTTGATTATCGCAGCCCCCGCAACGAACAATTCCTCAAAAACGGACAGAAGTGGCCTCCAAAACACAGAAACCCCCGCCCTAAGGGCAAACTTCCCCAGCCTAAAAAATTCAGACGGATCTCCCAACCACACCACCACCCTCAGCGGCGCAGCTGACCTCCAACTTGTGAAAGTGGAAGGCTGCCAGGCAATCAGAGAGGTGAAGGCCACCACAACGGCCGCCTTCCCTTCCTGCAGCCCCGGCGCAACCGACACCTCAATGATCGCCATCATAGGGTCTGACATCATCCTGACCCCCACAGCCCCTGACAAACTCAAACACCGCCTCCCACCAGCTACCCAACTTTGCACACCCCTAGAACTTGTGAACATGGTTCGCCAGCACCCTCCCACACCTCTCTCACACATCCTCTACCCCCAGGAAGAACCCATTCATCCGGGCTCAAGTCATATGAACCAGCTTGAACTGTATAAGGCTCAACCTCGCACAGCAGGTGGTTAAGTTGATTTGACAAAACTTTGACAAAGGATCATCTGGACTAGAACCATTAGCTCTTTTCTCCCCCTACAGATGTTGCCAGATCTGCTGATATTTTCCAGCATTATCTCTTTTGGTTTCAGATTCCAGCGTCCGCAGTAATTTGCTTTTAGTCAATTGCTGGAAATGCTCTGCCTACAGTTTGATGGGTATGATTGGAATTACCAAACCCAGTGTCACTGAGCTGGACAACAGCAGAGTGTTTGGAGGAGAATCATATGGTTGAACATATAAAAGGCTCCAGACAGATTGAAGAGGACATGAAGTGAAAATGCACCATGTGGAATGTCATTGTTGTTTTGATTAGGACCGAGTCAGTTTATTAATGCAGAGTTTTATAGTAATTAGTGATCCAGATGGAATTGCAGAAAAGAAGGTCAAAGCGGTATTGTGGGGGCATGGAGGGATGTGTGTTACCATTGAAATTTAATATTTTGTTAGGACAGGGAGGTGTTGGGGTTGAAGATGGATTCTTGTAGAATGTGTGTGATGATAGCTGTTTTCCGAGGAAATGTGCCCTCATGAAAGGGGACCATTTGCAATGTTAGTTAACATTGTGGCAAGGAAAGGTAGCTGGGTGGCCAGTAATTTAATGGGCATCAAAGAAGCAAGTGACTCTCATGGACCAGGTGAACTCAGCCAAGGTATGAATGGAGATGGTCAAACTAGAGAAAGATGCAAGTTTCGAGCTGTGTTAGGGAAAGAAAAGAAACCGCAGAAAACAGTAAATGGATGGTCGAGGTGCCGGTGAGTGCAAGCAAGAAATGTTTACGAGGATGTTGTAAATGGAGAAAGAAAACAAGGGGTTTTCTTTATTCTCCAGATAATCCTGGTAAATGAGGTGGTCTAGCTAGAGGAAACAAAGGTTTGATGTGAACACAATCTGATCCAGTCAAGGGTGGTTGAACAAGTTGTATATCAGACTTAAATCTACTGCCTTTGAAATTGGAGCAGAACTATGTCGGAGGTGTTGGCAAAGCACCACTTTTACTTGGTTCAGGATATCAAAGATGCAAGTATGCACATGGCCAAATAGATAAGCAGCTGGCCACTGCAGAAGTATTGCGGTGAATGGAAGATCCCAAAGCCAAGTAGTTGTAAGTGACTAGTGGGGCATTTTGTTCTTGTGGGGGACCGCGTAGTAGGGCGGAAGTAGGCAGGACTATGTGGGTGGTTGAAGGGCTATAAGAAAGTTGTTAGAAATGGGTTTGTTGTGATTGAGGTCTGTGGATTAAAGAGACCACAGTATTTGTAATCTATCATTTTATCAGTCAGGAACTAAGAGAGGGATTGGAATATTGGAGTTGCTGGGGTTTTGCACAGTGTAGAGCAGCATCTACCTGGAGTGAGCTCAAGAGACGTGTCTTGTGACATGCCTGTTAGTGCATTTGGTGACATTTACTGTCTTTGAGGATAAGTTTCCAAAAACAAAAATAGCCTCCTAAAGCACAAATCTCATTGACTTGTAATTTTCTAGTTTTAAATATTTTTTTAAATCATTGCACCTCAAAGATTATCAAGGAGATTTTTTTTTTAACTAAATGCATACATCCAAATGAGTGATGGTACGAACAAAAAAAAAAGCTGTTGCTTTTCGCACTTTTTCTCTCGCGTAACAACTGTTGGTGTTCACATATGCTGATTCTGTTTTACTGGCAGGCGGGGGGGGGGGTGGTTATGGGATGTGGTGATTGAGTTCATAAAGAAACCACAGTTTTATGTATTTATCTAAATTCTCCATTTGAATGGAATAAAACTTTGCAAATCCAAAGTCTTTTGGAAAAAATAAATGGGCTGAGAAGACGCCATTCTATCTGTCAACTCGTCGATACAGAGGTTGCATTCTGAAGGAATTGGAGCCGAAACCTTGCCAGACAGCAGCACTTCAATTAGCAGCAATTGCTGGTTTAATTTTTACTTCTGGGTGTGGAGAGGTGGGTGGTTGGTGGGGGAACAGTGAAGCAATTCTCTGTAAAGTGTGTGCCTTTGGGAAATGGGAAGGGGGAGATAAATGATTGCAAAAAGTCACACTGTGGGTGTAAATTCATTTTAATGAAAATATGCATTTTTAAAGTAGGATGCGTTTTAAAAGCTGCTTCTCTTTTGATAGAGTCTTGCATGCTGGAAAGGCAGCAGTGTATCATCGCCCAAGAAGTTGTCGTGAAATTACACATGTGTTAACAGAAAACCAGAATTATACAATGGAGAGGCTGAAAAATATCTACAAAGCACCTTACTTTCCTGTAGAGTACATAGGCCAATTCATATTGGAGGTAAACTACCAATGTTTTATAAACTAGTTTTGTCGGTGCAGCAGACAAGTAGGTAACATATGTTAGGTAAGAGAAACCAGTCTTCAGAGACTACTGTGACTAAGCTAATTGCATTGCTAAATCCTAAAACTTACAAATTCTATGTAAAGTTAGGTTTGTGGGTGCTTTTCACGAGGACAAAATGATTTCTGGTAGATGTTGCTGTCAATCTGATTCTTGGCACCAATTAGGGGAGACAGTGCTATAATGGTGGACATGATGTTCACTCGATTATAGTGACATTTAATTTGGAAGTCACCACTAATATTTGGATACAGACAACCTAATATTTTCTTTGTAATTTGTTTTCAGACCTTTTGTAAAAGCCTGGTTATGTAAAAGGGGCGAACTAATTTCTTGAAATCCTGTTCCCTGCAAAATAACTTGGTTGGAAGATTTGTGTATTTGCAACATATACTACTTGTAATCTCTAGACAGCTGTCTGAATATGTGAAGGAGAGTCCTGCTTTGCAGCATCTATTCATACACTCAATCAAAGGCTTGTCTCTTGAGCTAAATGGTTTACTGTTCTACTACTGTAGTCCTGAAGATCCAAGATTTTATTTAAATGGCATGTTTCTCAGAAATTAGGATTGTTCTGAGGTCAATTATATGAAATAAAAAGCAGGAAGGAGAAAAGAAAGTAACTTTGTAAAACATTGTTGATTTGAGAAAGTTGGGGATTCTCCTCCAGGGTAGGTGGATTGGCCATGCTAAATTGCCCCTTAATTGGAAAAAATTAATTGGTACTCTAAATTATTATTTTTTTTAATTTTAAAAAATATTAATATTGAGGTATTTGGAAATTTTTATAATAATAACAATGGCATCGACATGGTATAATAAACATTCTCCCCCCCCCCCCCCCCCCCAATCTTCACACTCCCCAACCATAAAACAACAATCCGGCCCTCTTTCTCCCCCAAACCCCCCCCCCCCCCCCCTCCTTGGAATACTACATCTGCTGACATTTTAATTTTCCCCGAGAAAGTCGACAAACGGCTGCCACCTCCGGGTGAACCCTGCCATTGACCCTCTTAAGGCAAACTTTATCTTCTCGAGACTGAGAAACCCAGCCATGTCACTAACTCGGGTCTCTACACTCGGGGGCTTCGAGTCCCTCCACATTAACAAGATCCGTCTCCGGACTACCAGGGAGGCAAAGGCCAAGACATCAGCCTCTTTCGCCCCCTGAACGCCCTGCTTTTCTGACACTCCAAAGATCGCTACCTCAAGACTCGGCATCACCCGTGTTTTTAGTACCGTGGACATTGCCTTAGCAAAACCCTGCCAAAACCCCCTAAGCTTCGGGCATGCCCAAAACATGTGGACATGATTTGCTGGGCTTCCTGCACACCTTGCACACCTGTCCTCTACCCCGAAAAACTTACTCATCTTAGCCACTGTCATGTGCGTCCGGTGGACTACCTTAAATTGTATCAGGCTAAGCCTGGCACATGAGGAGGTATTAACCCTGCTTAGGGCATCCGCCCATAGACTCCTCCCAGCTCGTACTCTCACTTGCCCTTAAGCTCCTCCACCGGAGTTTCCTCTGCCTCCGAAAGTTCCTGATAAATATCTGAAACCTTACCCTCTCCAACCCAGGTACTGGAGACTACTCTATCCTGAACCCCCCGTGGCGGCAGCAGCTGAAAGGCCGGAACCTGCTTTCTCAGGAAGTCTCGCACCTGCAAATACCTAAACCTGTTCCCTGCTGGCAATTCAAATTTATCCTCCAAGGCTTTCAAGCTGGGAAAGCTCCCATCTATAAATAGACCCCCCATCCTTCTAATTCCTGCCCTTTGCCATCTCCGGAACCCACCACCTAGCCTACCCGGTACAAACCGATGATTATTATACATCGGGGTCCAAACCGATGCTCCCACCACTCTTTTATATCTCCTCCTTTGCCCCCAGATTCTTAGAGCCGCCGCCATCACCGGACATGTGGAGTATCGGGCCGGTGAGAACGGAAGAGGTGCCGTTATCAGTGCTCCCAAACTGGTGTCTTTACATGACGTCGCCTCCATCCGCTCCCACACCGACCCCTCCCCCACTACCCACTTCCTAATCATGGCTATATTAGCTGCCCTATAGCAATTGCAGAAGTTCGGCAGCGCCAAACCCCCCCCCAACCCCGACTGCACTCCAGGAACACTTTCTTCACTCGCGGGGTTTTACCTGCCCACACAAAGCCTGAAATAACCTTATTCACCCACTTAAAAAGGCCTTTGGGATGAAGGTGGGGAGGCACTGAAAGACAAACAAAAATCTGGGGACGACCGTCATTTTCACAGTCTGTACCCTCCCCGCCAGTGATAGCGGGAGCATGTCCCATCTCTTAAAAGTCCCCTTCTATTTGTTCTACCAGCCGGGATAGGTTTAACTTGTGCAATTCCCGGGCCACCTGGATTCCCAGATACCGAAAGCTCTTCCCTACCATTCTAAGCGGCAGCTCTCCCAGTCTCTTCTCCAGTCCTCTTGCCTGGATCGCGAACATCTCGCTTTTCCCCTATGTTCACTTTATACCCCGAAAAATTGCCAAATTCCCCCAGGATTCACATTACTTCCCCCGTCCCTTCCAACGGGTCTGGAATATACAAGAGCAGGTCATCTGCGTAAAGCGAGACCCGATGTTCCAAACCCCCCTCCGAACCAGCCCGTTCCAGTTCCTAGAGGCTCTTGACGCCATGGCCAATGGCTCTATGGCCAGAGCAAACAGTAACGGGGAGAGGGGCACCCTTGCCTCGTCCCTCGGTGTAGTTTAAAATACCCTGACCTCAGCCAGTTCGTACGCACACTCGCTACTGGTGCCTTATAGAGCAACCGCACCCAGTTAATAAAGCCCTCACCAAACCCAAATCTTCCCAGCGCCTCCCACAGGTAATTCCACTCCACCCGATCAAAAGCCTTCTCCGCATCACCACCTCCACCTCCTCTCCTTCTGAGGGCATCATAATAACATTCAAAAGCCTTCGAACATTGGCTTTGAGTTGCCTGCCCTTTACAAATCCCGTCTGGTCTTCCGTTATCATCCCGGGACGCAGTCCTCTATCCTCGTGGCCAGTATCTTAGCCAGCAATTTGGCGTCCACATTCAGTAGAGAAATTGGCCTGTATGACCCGCATTGCTCCGGATCCTTCTCCCGTTTCAGGATCAATGAAATCGACGCCTGCAACATTGTTGAGGAGAGGACTCCCTTCTCTCTTGCTTCATTAATGTCCTCACCAGCAGTGGGCTCAATATTTCTGTAAACTTCTTATAGAATTCCACCGGATAGCCATCTGTCCCTGGGCCTTGCCCAACTGCATGCCCTCCAGCCCCTTGATTATTTCCTCAATCTCAATTGGGGCTCCCAGCCCTTCCACCAGATCCTCATCCACCCTCTGGAACCTCAACTGATCCAAAAACTGCCTCATCCCCTCCACCCCAGCCGGGGGTTCCAACTCATATAATTTACTATAAAAGTTCTTAAACACCTCGTTCACCCCTGCTGGATCCAGGACAGTATTCCTGCCTCTACTCTTTACTTTATCTATCTCCCTGGCCGCTTCCCTTTTCCTGAGCTGATGCGCCAATATTCGGCTTGCCTTTTCCCCGTACTCCTAAATCACCCCCCCTTGCCTTCCTCAACTGTTCCACCGCTTTCCCTGTGGTCAACAGCCCAAACTCCACCTGTAACCTCCGCTGCTCTCTCAGTAACCCCGCTTCCGGAGTCTCGAGTACCTCCTGTCCACCTGGAGTATCTCCTCCACTAACCTGTCCCTCTCAGCCCGTTCCGCCTTTTCTCTGTGGGTCCGTATCAAGATTAATTCCCCTCTGCCTTCAAAGCTTCCCAAACCGTCGCTGCAGAGACCTCCCCCGTATCATTTGTTGCCAGGTAGTTCTGGGTGGACTTGTTAACCCGCCCACAGATCGCTTTGCCCGCTAGCAACCCCTCATCCAGTCTCCACAGCGGGCTTTTCCCTCTCCACACTAACCCGTAGATCCACCCAATGCGGGGCATGATCTGACACTGCCATTGCCGAGTACTCAGTCTCCACCACCTCCGGTATTAGCGCAGACTATTTGTTTATGGGGGAATGTGACAAAAAAGTTGATGCGAGAGTATACCTTGTGGACATGAGATAAAGGTAAGCTCCTTTGCCCTTGGCCGTGCAAACCTCCGTGAGTCTACGCTTTTCTACCCCCCCCCCCCCCCCCCCCCCCCCCCCCAATCTGTTCCATAAACCATAAACCCCTTCAATTCCTTTGCCGCAGCCGGCCTCCTCTCTGTCCTGGGTTTTGACGGGTCCAATTCCGGATCAATGACTGTGTTAAAGTCTC
This sequence comes from Scyliorhinus torazame, assembly GCF_047496885.1. Taxonomy (NCBI): domain Eukaryota; kingdom Metazoa; phylum Chordata; class Chondrichthyes; order Carcharhiniformes; family Scyliorhinidae; genus Scyliorhinus; species Scyliorhinus torazame. The sequence continues at coordinate 97,856,069 of NC_092715.1, forward strand.
CTCCCATAATCAGGTTAAGTGACTCCAAGTCTGGGATCTTACCTAACACCCGCCTCACGAATTCTATATCGTCCCAATTCGGAGCATATATGTTCACGCGTACCACCTGCACCCCCTCCAACTTCCCACTCACCATTATGTACCTACCCCCTTTGTCTGATACGATTCTCCCTTCCTCGAATGTCACTCGTTTGTTGATCAAGATCGCTACACACCTGGTCTTTGAGTCCAGCCCTGAGTGGAATACTTGGCTAACCCACCCCTTTCTTAATCTTGTCTGGTCTCTTGTAGCATTGTCACATCCGCTTTCAGCCTCCTCAAACGCGCGAACCCTCTTGACCGGCCCATTCAGTCCTCTGACGCTTACCGCCCCCTTGCCAACTAGCCATCACCCTTTTTAGGCCAGCCTCTAGCTCACTCCGTCCGCCTCCTCGAGCCCCCCCCCCCCTTGGGCATTTGCCGTTCCCGACCTCCCATTTGTCCCCTAGTAATAGTTCCTCCCCTGTCAGCAAAGCAGCCCCCCCCAGCAACAAAACTAGAAGCCCAACCTCCCAAGTCGAGCTCCAGATTAACACCTGCTCACCCCCCTCTGTGCTTCTGAGAGTCAGCTGACCCATGCTGACTTGATAGTGCTCGCCCCTGGCACCAAGCAGTCTCTCTCCCCATTGTTCTCTCCCCCCCCCCCCCCCAAACTTGGACAAACGTATTAAAAATCACATTCCACCATTAACAAATATCAGGGAAAAAAACAGTGAAGAAACAGCCACTTTAGAAAAAAAAACACCAAAAGCAGAACCAGCCCCAAAGACCATCCCCCCCCTCTAACCAGCTCCCTGCAAGACAAAGTTACCTTCAGCCATCCAAACAACCCCTTATTACACATAGCACTACTTATACTTATACAGCCCAGCACAACAAATCGCTACCACAGGACTCTCCAAGGCTTCGTGTCTTTTAATTCGCCTTCAGCCTCTTTCCTTTAATAAAAGTCCAAACTTCGTCTGGTGTTTCGAAGTAGAAGTCCTGTTCCTTGTGTGTGACCCCTTCTTAAAGAGAGCTGTTTTTGCACGATTAAACCCAGCTCGCCTCTTGGCCAAATCCGCGCCCAGGTCCTGATAAATGCGCAACTCACAATTCTCCCACTGGCTGCTCTGTTCCTTCTTGGCCCACCGCAGAACATGTTCCTTGTCCAGGAATCGATGAAAACGTCCCACCATCGCCTTTGGCGGCACGTTCGCTCGGGGCTTCTTCGCGAGGGCTCTGTGCGCTCTGACCAATTCCAGGGGCCGAGGGAATGCCTCAGCCCCCATCAACTTCGCCAACATGTCCGTCACATAAGCCCTCTCATCTGATCCCTCACTGCCTTCAGGGAGGCCGACAATTCTAAGATTCTGCCTCCTGGACCTGTTCTCCAGGTCCTCCAGCTTCTCCTGCATTCTTCTCTGGCGGTCGTTCATCATCTCCACCTTGGTCTCCAGCACGGTTATGTACTCCTCGTGCTCGGACACCTTTTCCTCCACCTGGATTGCTCTCCCGTGGGTCTCTTGATTCTGCACAACTTGATCAATCGAAGCCTTAATCGGGTCCAGCGTGTCCTCCTTCAGCTTGGCGAAGCAATCTTCAAAAAACTCCACCAGCTGCCCCGTCGACCACTGTGCCCTCTCCCCGCGGCCCTTGCTCTCCGCCATGCTTTCCCGCGTTGCCGGCTCTGCTTGCGCATCCTTATAGGACTTTGTCTTCTCACACGGCCACTTCTGGTCCAATTCTCCATACACCGGAGGGGGATTTCTCCTCACTGTCTCACTCTTCACCGATTTATCCTATTAAAACCAGGGGGAAATGGTCCAAAAGTCCATCACAGGCGGGAGCTATCAAATGTGTGACCTACTCTTCCATGGCCACCACCAGAAGTCCCTATTTTTTTTTTTAAATAAAAGATTTCCCCTCTAAATTATTTAGTAATAACTTAAATATTATTGATTTTTATCTATCACAGTTTGCTCAATTCTTTAAGAACTGTCTGCTCCACCTATGATCTAATGTTCATTGTTCAGATTAATCACCTGATTAAAAACCAATCTAAATTGATGGAGGACTGCTTTGAAATGTTTTTTTTTAATATGGTGACTATTGGGGCATGACAACTGAACTCTTTTGCCTGCATTTACTTTCAATGTTTATAGTCTAAAACTATCATGACAAATTTCTCGGAGCAAAAAGAAACAAAATTAATTATGCTGATTAAATATGCTGATTATTGCTATAAACAGACATTCAAAAACTTATTTATCTTCCTTTTTGCGCACAGTGAGGTGCAATGTAATGTGGGAGATGTTATTATGGAACAGTGATGGTAATTTAGTGGTGAATTCTATACCCAAGTTATAATACAGTATTTCATTGAAAACACTTGGGTTTCCTTTTTACTCTGAGGCACACTCTCCTAACATCACCAACTAAGCCTCCTTCGCATTGACCATCTGAGGGTTTCTCATTTCCCCAGATTCTATCGTTCACCGATTGAAATTGATGTTGAAAGCTAAAGTTTGCTTTATGAACCAATTCCAAATCATCGGCCAGTTCTGCGACCTGTCTAGCTGTTTTATCTCTTTGCTCTTCCACGTGGGTTTTCACTACTGCAGGAGGTGAATCTTTAAAATCCTCCAACATAATTATTTCCCCAAGAGTGTCATACGTTTTGTCTATTTTTAATGCTCTTATCCACCTATCAAAATTATTTTGTTTAATTCTTTCAAATTCTATATATGCCTGACCTGGTTCTTCCCTTGGATTTGTAAACTTCTGTCTGTGTAGGCTTCTGGCACCAGTTCATATGCACTTAATATGATTTTCCTCGGACTTCCAGTTGCGGCTATGCGGAGCTAAGTTGCACATTCGGCGGCTCCCGCAAAAACGGACTTTTGGGCTCTTTTCAGGGGCCCCAATGGCACTTTTTCAACTTTTCCCGGTGTGGGAAGGAGATTACAACAATTCCCCGATAGTATATGGGTTTTACCAGGAGCGGGGCGACTAAAAAGGTGGTGGTGGACCCGAAGAAGGTGCGAGGGAAGAAGAACAAAATGGCGGCGGGCGGAGACCAGACAGCGTGGATGCAGTGGGCGCAGGAGCAACAGTAGGGTATCCAGCGCTGCTTCAGAGAGATTAAAGCGGACCTGCTTGAGCCGATGAAGGCTTCTATTGATTAGCTGCTGGAGACACAGACGGCCCAGGAGGTGGCGATCCGCGAGGCCCAACAAAAGATCTCCGACAACGAGGACGAGATCTTAGGCCTGGCAGTAAAGGTGGAGGCGCACGGGGCGCTCCACAAGAAATGGCAGGAGCGGTTCAAGGAGATGGAAAATCGGTCGAGGCGGAAGAATCTGCGGATTCTGGGCCTCCCAGAGGGGCCGGACATGGGGGCCTATGTGGTCACCATGTTGAACTCGCTGATGGGAGCGGGGTCCTTCCAGAGGCCCCTGGAGCTGGAAGGAGCCCATAGAGTGCTGGCGAGGAGGCCCAAGGCTAACGAGCCTCCACGGGCGGTGCTGGTGCGGTTTCATCGGTTCGTTGATCGGGAGTGTGTGTTCAGGTGGGCCAAGAAGCAGGTGGGAGAACGCGGAGGTTCAAATATACCAGGACTGGAGTGCGGAGGTGGCGAAGAGGAGGGCCGGGTACAATCGAGTGAAGGCGGTGCTGCACAGGAAGGGGTGCTGCACAGGAAGGGGGTGAAGTTTGGCATGTTGCAGCCGACACAACTGTGGGTCACCTACAAGGACCGGCACCATTATTTTGAGTCTCCGGAGGAAGCGTGGGCCTTTGTTCAGGCCGAGAGGTTGGACTCGGATTGAGGGTCGGGGTGGGCGTTTGGGGACTGCGGTTGATATGTTACTTTTTGAGGGGGGGTCCTTTGCTCTTGGTTTCTTTTTCGTTGTGTTTTTCTCTTTCTGGTCGGTGAGGGTGGTTAGGGCTGGTTGGGCACTGATTTGGTTGGGTTGGTCAACTCTTGGAGTGGGGTAAGCAAATGGAACGTGTGGATGGCCAGCGGTGAGATGGGGCCCCGCGGGGGAGGGGGAGGCCCGAGTCGGGGGTGAGGGGACTGGGCCTGTAAAAGGATCTGCGTCAGAGGTGGCGGGGCCGGGTAGGTGAAAAGCGCGGACTTTTTCCCGCGCTGAAGACTGGAGGGGGCTGGGGCGGGGAAGCGAGGGTTGTTTCACGCGCTTAGGTTGGAAGGGGGAGGGGGAGATGGGGAACGGAAGAGGAGGGTGTGTCACACAATGGAAGGAGTCGAAGGAGAGGAAGGAGTGGCCGGGGTCAGCAGGAGTCAGCTGACTTGCGGAAGTGCAATGGGGGGGGGGGTAAAACGGCTAGGATGGGTCCTAGCTGGGGGGGGGTCGAGTTGCTGCTGCTATGGTCAAGGGGGAGCTGGAGCGAGTGGAGGGGGTCGAGACGGGGGTCTGCCGCCGTGGGGTACGGGCGTGTGGCTGGCCGAGGAGGGGTTATGGCTAGTCGGCAGCGGAGGGGGGAGGGTAGCCCCCTGATCCGGCTGATAACCTGGAATGTAAGGGGACTGAATGGGCCGATCAAGCGGGCCCGCGTGTTCGCGCACCTGAATGGGCTGAAGGCGGATGTGGTTATGCTCCAGGAGACACACCTGAAGGTGGCAGACCAGGTAAGATTAATGAAAGGGTGGGTAGGTCAGGTGTTTCATTCGGGGCTGGATGCCAAAAACCGAGGGGTGGCGATCTTGGTGGGAAAGAAGGTGTCATTCGAGGCGTCGAGTATTGTGGCAGACAATGGCGGTAGGTACGTAATGGTAAGTGGTAAGCTGCAGGGAGAGAGGGTGGTACTGGTCAATGTGAATGCCCCGAATTGGGACGATGCGGGTTTTATGCGGCTCATGTTGGGTCGGATCCCAGACTTGGAAGTGGGGGTCCTGATAATGGACGGGAGACTTTAACACGGTGCTGGATCCGGCACTGGATCGCTCCAGGTCTAGGACGGGTAGGAAGCTGGCGGCGGCTAGAGTGCTGAGGGAGTTTATGGACCAGATGGGAAGGGTGGACCCTTGGAGATTTGGAAGGCCGGGGGCTAGGGAATTTTCATTCTTCTCACATGTTCATAAGGCTTATTCCCGAATCGACTTTTTTATTTTGCGCAGGGCGCTGATAGCGAGAGTAGAGGATACCGTGTATTCGGCGATAGCCATTTCGGACCACGCCCCGCATTCGGTGGACTTCGAGCTGGGGGAGGAGAGGGACCAGCGCCCGTTGTGGCGCTTGGAGGTGGGGCTGTTGGCGGACGAGGAGGTGAGCGAGCGGGTCCGAGGAAGCATAGAGAGGTACCTGGAGACCAACGATAACGGGGAGGCCCGAGTGGGGATGGTATGGGAGGTGCTGAAGGCGGTGGTTAGGGGAGAGCTGATCTCCATTAGGGCCCACAAGGAGAGGAGGGATCGGGGGGAGAGGCTGGTGGGGAGATGGTGAGAGTAGACAGGAGTTATGCGGAGGTGCCCGAGGAAGGATTGTTGAGGAAGAGGCGCAGCCTCCAGGCCAAATTCAACCTGGTGACCACCAAAAGGCGGAGGTGCAGTGGAGGAAGGCCCAGGGAGCGATTTAAGAGTATGGGGAAAAGGCAAGCCGGATGCTGGCGCATCAGCTTCGGAAGCGGGACGCAGCTAGGGCGATCGGGGGAGTTAAGGACAGGGGAGGGAGTGTGGTGCGGAGTGGGGTTGGCATCAATGGGGTCTTCAGGGACTTTTATGAGGAATTGTACCAGTCAGAGCCCCCACGGGAGGAGGGAGGAATGGGCCGCTTCCTGGACCAATTGAGGTTTCCGAAGGTGGAGGAGGGACTGGTGGCGGGATTGGGGGCCCCGATTGGGCTGGAGGACCTGACCGAAGGGATAGGAAGCATGCAGGCGGGGAAGGGACCGGGGCCGGACGGTTTCCCGGTCGAATTCTATAAAAAATATATGGACCCGTTGAGCCCATTGCTAGTTAGGACCTTCAGTGAGGCAAGGGAGGGGGGGGCTTTACCCCCGGCGATGTCCCGGGCACTGATCTCCTTGATCCTGAAGCGGGACAAGGATCCCCTGCAGTGTGGGTCTTACAGACCGATTTTGTTGCTAAATGTAGATGCCAAGGTGCTGGCGAAGGTCTTAGCCTTGAGGATTGTGTACCGCAGATCATCACGAAGACCAGACGGGGTTCTTGAAGGGGAGGCAGTTGAACGCGAATGTGCGAAGGCTTTTGAACGTTATGATGCCGGCGAGGGAGGGGGAGGCGGAGATAGTGGTGCCGATGGACACTGAGAAAGCCTTCGATAGGGTAGAGTGGGAGTACCTGTGGGAGGTGCTAAAGAGGTTTGTGTTTGGGGAGGGGTTTGCCAGGTGGGTTAGGCTGTTGTTTGAGGTCCCGATGGCAAGTGTGGCCACAAACAGGAGGAGGTCCGAGTACTTTCGGTTGCACCGAGGGACGAGGCAGGGGTGTCCCCTGTCCCGCCTGCTCTTCGCACTGGCGATTGAACCCCTGGCTATGGCACTGAGGGAGTCGAGGAACTGGAGGGGGTTGGTGCTCGGGTGGGGAGGAGCATAGGGTGTCGCTTTATGCGGACGACTTGCTGCTATATGTGGCGGACCCGGTGGGGGGAATGCCGGAGGTAATGAGGATCCTTAGGGAATTTGGGAATTTTTGGGGGTACAAGCTCAACATGGGGAAGAGCGTGCTGTTCGTGGTTCACCCAGGGGACCAGGAGAGGGGGATTGGCGAGCTCCCACTAAAAAGGGTGGAGAGGAGCTTCAGGTATTTGGGGGTCCAGGTGGCCAGGAGCTGGGGGGCCCTGCATATGCTTAATTTCACAAGGCTGGTGGAGCAAATGGAGGAGGGGTTCAAGAGGTGGGACGCGTTGCCGCTGTCCTTGGCGGGTAGGGTGCAGTCAATCAAAATGACGGTGCTCCCAAGGTTTTTGTTCCTGTTCCAGTGGCTCCCCGTGTTTATCCCGAAGGCTTTCTTTAGGCGGGTCAACAGCGCAAGCTGTTGCGCGAGCGACAGCGAAAACGGAGCGAGAGGAGAGAGAGCCGGGACAGCGAAAACACCGCGGGAGGAGAGAGCCGGGAGATTTAAAAAGCGCGGGAGGAGAGAGAGCCGGGACAGCGAGAACAGCGCGGGAGGAGAGAGCCGGGAGATTTAAAAAGCGTGGGAGGAGCGAGAGCTGGGACAGCGAAAACAGAGCGAGAGGAGAGAGAGCCGGGACAGCGAAAACAGCGCGGGAGGAGAGAGCCGGGAGATTTAAAAAGCGCCGGAGGAGAGAGAGCCGGGACAGTGCTGGGAGAGGTGAGTGCACAAAAGGTGTGGCAGGAGTGCCTGTAGTCATGGAGTGCTGATTGGAACAGAGTGCATCTGAGTTTAGGTGAGTGACTGAGTTCGGGTGAGTAGCGAGAGAGGGCTGTGTTTTTGTTGGTCAGTTTATCCTTGAGGTTCTATAAAAAAATGTTTTTAATTATTTAAATTAATTAACTAGTTGAATATGGCTGGACAGGTGATGTGCTGTTGCTGTATGATGATGGAACTGGTGGATCCCATTGAGACCGTCAGTGACCACATCTGCAGCAAGTGTTGGCTGCTCGAGGAACTTCGGCTCAGAATTCATGAGCTGGAGACCGAGATGCACACACTGCGGCACATCAGGGAGGGGGAAAATTACCTGGACGCTTTGTTTCAGGAGGCAGTCACACCCGGTAGAATAAGTACTGTTAATTCGGACAGTGGTCAGGGGCAGAGTGGTGTGACTGCAAGGGAGGCAGGTAGGGGGATCCTGAGTTTAGGTGTTGAGGAGCCTCAGCCCTTGACCTTGTCCAACAGGTATGAGGTACTTGCTCCCTGTGTGGATGAGGAAGAGGGCTGTAGGGAGGATGCGTTGACTGACCACTGCACCGTGGTACAGGAAGCCATTCAAGAGGGGGGAGCAAAAAAACAAGTGGTAGTTGTAGGGGATTCTATAATTAGGGGGATTGATGGCATCCTTTGTAAGCCAGATCGAGAGTCCCACATGGTATGTTGCCTGCCTGGTGCCAGGGTGAGGGACATCTCTGAACGGCTTGAAAGGATTTTTGGAGAGGGAGGGGGAGGATCCAGTTGTTGTGGTCCACGTTGGGACTAACAACATAGGTAAGACTAGGAAAGAGGACCTGTTTGGGGATTATCAAACACTAGGGACTAAATTAAAGAACAGGTCCTCCAGGGTTATAATTTCTGGATTACTACCCGAGCCACGTGCCAATTGGCATAGGGTTGAGAAAATTAGGGACGTTAACACGTGGCTAAAGGAGTGGTGCGGGAAAGAGGGATTCCATTTCATGGGGCATTGGCATCAGTACTGGGGCAGGAGGGACCTGTACCGTTGGGACGATCTTCACCTGAACCATTCTGGGACCAGTGTTCTAGCGAATAGGATAAATAGGTTGGTCACAAGGACTTTAAACTAGCAAGTTGGGGGGAAGGGAAGTGTAAAGCTATGGACAGTATAATGATTAATGGAGATCAAGGCAGCAGGTTACGTGACAGGTTATTATGTAGAGATATGGGTTCAAAGACAAGGAAAATTAGGAGAAAGGGTAAGAGGAAAAATAATTTGCGAAAAGTTACTGATCAAGGTGTTAGGATTCATAACAAAGACAGAAAAAACAGCAGAAGTGTACTTTACCTGAATGCTCGTAGTATACAAAATAAGGTAAATGAGTTGATGGCGCAAATCATCGTGAATGACTATGATTTAGTGGCCATTACTGAAACATGGTTAAAAGATGGTCACGACTGGGAGTTAAATATCCAAGGGTATCAGACTATACGAAAGGATAGAATGGACGGTCAGGGCGGTGGTGTAGCTTTGTTGTTTAAGGATGGCATCCGGGCAATAGTAAGGGATGATATTGGTGCTATGGAGGACAAGGTTGAATCAATTTGGGTGGAAATCAGGAATAGTAAGGCGAAAAGGTCACTGATAGGAGTAGTCTATAGGCCACCAAATAGTAACAGGATGGTAGGGCAGGCAATAAGCAAAGAAATAACAGATGCATGTAGAAATGGTACAGCGGTTATCATGCGAGATTTTAATCTGCATATCGATTGGTTTAACCAGGTTGGTAAAGACAGCCTTGAGGAGGAGTTTATAGAATGTGCCTGGGATAATTTCCTGGAACAGTATGTAATGGAACCTACAAGGGAACAAGCGGTCCTAGATCTGGTCCTGTGTAATGAGGCAGGATTGATTAATGATCTCATAGTTCGGGATCCTCTTGGAAGGAGCGACCACAATATGGTGGAATTTAAAATACAGTTGGAGGATGACAAGGTAAAATCAAACACTAGTGTTTTGTGCTTAAACAAAGGCGATTACAATGGGATGAGAGAAGAACTAGCTACGGTAGACTGGGAGCAAAGACTTCATGGTGAAGCAGTTGAGGAACAGTGGAGAACCTTCCGAGCGATCTTTCACAGTGTTCAGAAAAGGTTCATACCGACAAAAAAGAAAGACGGTAAAAAGGGGAAAAATCGACCGTGGATATCTAAGGAGGTGAGGGGGAGTATCAAATTGAAGGAAAAAACATACAAAGTGGCAAAAATTAGTGGGAGACTAGAGGACTGGGAAGTCTTTAGGGGACAACAGAAAGCTACTAAAAAAGCTATAAAGAAGAGTAAGGTAGACCATGGAAGTAAACTGGCTCAGAACATAAAAGCAGATAGTAAAAGCTTCTACAAATATATAAGACAAAAAGGAGTGGCTAAGGTAAATATTGGTCCTTTGGAAGATGAGAAGGGAGATTTAATAATAGGAGACGGGGAAATGGTTGAGGAGCTGAACAGGGTTTTTGGGTCAGTCTTCACAATGGAGGACACAAATAACATGCAAGTGACTGATGGAAATAAAGATATGATAGGTGAGGACCTTGAGATGATTGTAATCACTAAGGAGGCAGTATTGGGCAAGCTAATAGGGCTAAAGATAGACAAGTCTCCTGGCCCTGATGGGATGCATCCCGGAGTGTTAAAAGAGATGGCTAGGGAAATTGTAAACGCACTAGTGATAATTTATCAAAATTCACTAGACTCTGAGGATTGGAAAGTAGCAAACGTGACGCCACTGTTTAAAAAAGAAGGTCGGCAGAAAGTGGGTAATTATAGGCCGGTAAGCTTAACTTCGGTTGTAGGGAAAATGCTGGAATCTATCATTAAGGAGGAAATAGCGGGGCACCTGGAGGAAAATTGTCCCATTGGGCAGACGCAGCATGGGTTCACAAAGGGTAGGTCGTGTCTGACTAATTTGGTAGAATTTTTTGAGGACGTTACCAGTGCAGTAGATAACAGGGAGCCAATGGATGTGGTATATCTGGATTTCCAGAAAGCTTTTGACAAGGTGCCACACAAAAGGTTGCTGCATAAACTAAAGATGTATGGCATTGAGGGTAAAGTGGTAGCATGGGTAGAGGATTGGTTAACTAACAGAAAGCAGAGAGTGGGGATAAATGGGTGTTTCTCTGGTTGGCAACCTGTAACTAGTGGGGCCCCTCGAGGATCAGTGTTGGGCCCGCAGTTGTTCACAATTTAAATAGACGATTTGGAGTTGGGGACCAAGTGCAATGTGTCAAAGTTTGCAGACGACACTAAGATGAGTGGTAAAGCAAAAAGTGCAGAGGATACCGGAAGTCTGCAGAAGGATTTGGATAGGTTAGGTGAATGGGCTAGGGTCTGGCAGATGGAATTCAATGTTGCCAAGTGTGAGGCTATCCATTTTTGGGAGGAGTAACAACAGAATGGATTATTATTTAAACAGTAAGATGTTAAAACATGCTGCTGTGCAGAGGGACCTGGGTGTGCTGGTGCACGAGTCGCAAAAAGTTGGCGTGCAGGTGCAACAGGTGATTAAGAAGGCTAATCAAGTTTTGTCTTTCATTGCTAGAGGGATGGAGGTCAAGACTAGGGAGGTTATGCTGCAATTGTATAGGGTGTTGGTGAGCCCGCATCTGGAGTATTGTGTTCAGTTTTGGTCTCCTTACCTGAGAAAGGACATATTGGCACTGGAGGGAGTGCAGAGGAGATTCACTAGGTTGATCCCAGAGTTGAGGGGATTAGATTATGACGAGAGGTTGAGTAGACTGGGACTGTACTCATTGGAGTTTAGAGAAGGATGGCGGGAGGATCTTATTGAAACATATAAAATTATGAAGGGGAATAGATAGGATAGATGCGGGCAGGTTGTTTTCCACTGGTCGGGGAAAGCAGAACTAGGGGGCATAGCCTCAAAATAAGGGAAGTAGATTTAGGACGGAGTGTAGGAGGAACTTCTTCACCCAAAGGGTTGTGAATCTCTGGAATTCCTTGCCAGTGAAGCAGTTGAGGCTCCTTCTTCGAACGTTTTTAAGAGAAGATAGATACCTTCTAAAGAATAAAGGGATTCGGGGATATGGTGTACGGGCCGGAGAGTGGAGCTGAGTCACAAAGATCAGCCATGATCTCATTAAATGGGCGGAGCAGCTCGAGGGGCCAGGTGGCCTACTCCCTGTTCCTTGTTCTTATGTAACAGGAGTATAATGGGGTTTGTGTGGACGCGAGGACTCAGAGGGTGAGAAGGGTGTTCCTGGGGCGGAGTAGAGATGGGGGGGGGGGACTGCCGCTGCCCAGCCTCTGTGGATACTACTGAACCGCCAATGCGACGATGGTGCGCAAATGGGTGATGGAGGGGGAGGGGGCTGCATGGAAGAGGCTGCAGACGGCGTCTTGTGTGGGTACGAGTCAGGGTGCTGGCAACGGCGCCGCTGCCGTTCCCTCCAAGGAGGTATACCACGAGCCGGTGGTGGCGGCTGCCCTCATATCTGGGGGCAGTGGAGGCGGCACAGGGGGGGAAGTTGGGGCCTCGGTGTGGACCCCAATATGGGGGAACCACCGTTTTGTCCCAGGGAGAACAGATGGAGGGTTTTCGGGGTGGCACAGGGCAGGGATACGAAGGTTGGGGGACCTGTTTGTGGACAGGAGTTCGCGAGCCTCGGTGAGCTGGAGGAGAAGTACAGGCTCCCCCCCGGGGAACACCTTCAGGTACTTACAGGTAAGGGCGTTTTGCTAGGCAGCAGGTGGTGGAATTCCCGTGGCTGCTGCTACACACAGTACAGGACAGGGTGCTCTGGGGGAGGGGGGGGTGGGGGGGGGGGGGGCGGGGGAGATCTCAGAAACTTACCAGGTGATGCCAGGAGGAGGAGGAGGCCTCGGTGGTGGAGTGTGAAAGGTAGGTGGGAGGAGGAGTTGGGAGAGGAGATTGAGGGAAGGGACGTGGGCAGCTGCCCTAGGGAGGGTGAACTCTTCCTCATCGTGCGCGAGGCTCTGCCTCATACAGTTTAAGGTGCTGCACAGGGCACACATGACCGGGACAAGATGAGCCGGTATTTTTTGGGGTGAGGACAGGTGTGTTAGGTGCTCTGCGGAGCCCAGCAAATCACACCCATATGTTCTGGGCGTGCCCAGCGCTGGACTTAATTAAGAGGTGACTTCATTTTGGAAGGGCGTAGTGAGGATGGTGTCGAGGGTGGTAGGATCCGGGGTCAAACCGGGCTGGGGGGCTCGCAATATTTGGGGGTCGCAAAGGAGCCGGGAGTGCAGGAGGCAAAAGAGGCCGGTATTCTGGCCTTTGCGTCCCTGGTAGCCCGGCGAAGGATTCTTCAGTGGAAGGATGCGAGGCCCCCAAGCGTGGAAATCCTGGATCAATGATATGGCGGGGTTTATTAACTTGGAGAGGGTGAAATTCGCCTTTAGAGGGTCGGTACAAGGGTTCTTTAGGCGGTGGCAACTGTTCTTAGACTTCCTGGCAGAACGGTAGACATTGGTCAATTGCAGCAGCAACTCGGGGGGCGGGGGGGGTTTACTTTATTTTTTGTTTTGTTGTTTACACTGGAGGGTCTGAGGGGTATATATACCTGTTGTGTTATGTCGGGGTGTTAATGTTCATTTATTATTTATGTACAGGGGGGTATGGAGGGTTGCTTTTCTAGACTGTTTTGTACTTAACCCTGTTCATTTTGTTATTGATATTTTATGAAAACCTTAATAAAAATATATATATATTTTTTTTAATGTGATTTTCCTCTGGTAGTGATGCAAACGCTTCACTGGCTCTACCTACCAACTTTGTTTGAACCAACTCTACCAACATGGGGCTGGATTCTCTGCCGTCGGGATTCTCCGTTTTGCCGGCAGCTCGGGGGTTCCCGATGTCGTGGAGCTGTCCCACAATGAGAAAGCCCATTGACCAGCCGGCGAATACCGAGGATCCCACGGGCGTGCTGAGCCAGAAATCTGGCGGGGCAGAGAATCCAGCCCATGATCTTTGGCCAATTCAATTAGAATTTACAGTGCAGAAGGAGGCCATTCGGCCCATCGAGCCTGTACTGGCTCTTGGAAAGAGCACCCTACCCAAGACCACACCTCCAGCCTATCCCCATAACCCAGTAATCCCACCCAACACTAAGGGCAATTTTAGACACTAAGGGCAATTTAGCATGGCCAATCCACCTAACCTGCACATCTTTGGACTGTGGGAGGAAACCGGAGCACCCGGAGGAAACCCACGCACACACGGGGAGAACGTGCAGACTCCGCACAGACAGTGACCCAAGCCGGGAATCGAACCTGGGACCCTGGAGCTGTGAAGCGATTGTGCTAACCACCATGCTACCGTGCTGCCCTCACGGTATTGTTTAGCCACTTACTCAAATGAGATGGAAGAGGCTTTCTCATCAAATCTTGGCAATGCTTGAATATGTTTAAACTGCTAAACTTCTGATTAGGAAACATTGCTTCTTCCTTTAGCCCTTCCTTGGCTTCTGCCCTACACTCCAACCTTTTAAGTTGCTTTCTCCTTGCAGTGCCAGTTTCCGAATTTCAAATTCTCTCTCTCTCCCTTTGCTAATCTTTCCATTTGCATCTCAATCTTCATCCTTTCCATTTCTTTCTGAAATTTCCTCTATTTTCCTTTTCCCTTTTTTTCTTTTTTTTTTTTCATTTTCCTCTCTCTTTCTAATTCAGATTTCTTCAGTTCTATTTCTTTCTGTTTTATCTTTTTCCTGCATTTCTAATTGTTTCATTTGTATTTGAATTCTAGCTGATTTCTAATGATTCGGGTTGTCTCTCTGACAAATTTAAATATTGAGCTATGGCTTGTATTATCTACCTTCCTCACCCCTTTAGATGAGGTTAACTGCAGCTTTCCGCCAAACCCAAAAGTTTTGCTTTAGTCTCCCTTTGTAAACCATCCCGTGTAATCACTTCCAGATCCAGGAAAACGTTTGCAACTGAAAGAGCCATCTCCAGTCACTCTCTATTTAAATTTCAAAACCTGAAAGAGTATAATCATTCCCCACACACTCACTGTCTTTAAGTTCAATAACTCCAAACCAAACAAGGAATTATACTTAATATCCCAGAGAAGCCCCCCCATTTTTAATTACCTTCTCGGACCAGACCTCAAATGGACGGCACAGCTTCACAGCGGCAGAATCCCAGGTCCAATTCCTGGCTTGCGTCACTGTGCGGAATCTGCACGTTCTCCCTGTGTCTGTGTGGGTTTCCTCCGTGTGCTCCGGTTTCCTCCCACAAGTCCCGAAAGATGTGCTGTTGGGTAATTTGGCCATTCTGAATTCTCCCTCCGTGTACCCGAACAGGCGTCGGAGTGCGGTGACTAGGGGCTTTTCACAGTAACTTTATTGCAGTGTTAATGTAAGCCTGCTTGTGACAATAAAGATTATTATTATTATAAACAGTGGCTGCGATACTGGACCAAAACCCCAATATGTTAGTTTAGTTGTAAGATTGCAAACATAATGATTCGCTCCAAAAGCTTTCTATAGGTATGTCAGGAATAAAAGAATGACTAGGATAAGAGTAGGGCCAGTCAAGGACGGTAGTGGGAGGTTGTGCGTGGAGCCCCGAGGAGATTGGAGAGGTTCTAAATGAATATTTTTCGTCCATAATCACACAGGAATAAGACCATGTTGTCAAGGAGAACGCTGAGATACAGGCTACTAGATTAGAAGGGCTTGAGGTTCATAAGGAGGAGTTGTTAGCAATTCTGGAAAGTGTGAAAATAGATAGTCCCCTGGGCCAGATGGGATTTATCCTAGGATTCTCTGGGAAGCTAGGGAGGAGATTGCTGAGCCTTTGGCTTTGATCTTTATGTCGTCATTGTCTACAGGAATAGTGCCAGAAGACTGGAGGATAGCAAATGTTGTCCCCTTGTTCAAGAAGGGGAGTAGAGACACCCCCGGTAACTATAGACCAGTGAGCCTTACTTCTGTTGGGGGCAAAGTCTTGGAAAGGTTTATAAGAGATAGGATTTATAATCATCTCTAAAGGAATAATTTGATTAGACATAGTCAACACGGTTTTGTGAAGGGTAGGTCGTGCCTCACAAACCTTATTGAGTTCTTTGAGAAGGTGACCAAACAGGTGGACGAGGGTAAAGCAGTTGATGTGGTGGGGTATATGGATTTCTGTAAAGCATTTGATAAGGTTCCCCAAGGTAGGCTATTGCAGAAAATACAGAGGCATGGGATTCAGGGTGATTTTAGCAGTTTGGATCAGAAATTGGCTAGCTGGAAGAGGACAGAGGGTGGTGGTTGATGGGAAATGTTCAGCCTGGAGTTCAGTAACTAGTGGTGTACCACAAGGATCTGTTTTGGGGCCACTGCTGTTTGTCATTTTTATAAATGACCTGGAGGAGGGCGTAGAAGGATGGGTGAGTAAATTTGCAGATGACACTAAAGTCGGTGGAGTTGTGGACAGTGCGGAAGGATGTTGCAGGTTACAGAGGGACATAGATAAGCTGCAGAGCTGGGCTGAGAGGTGGCAAATGGAGTTTAATGCAGAAAAGTGTGAGGTGATTCATTTTGGAAGGAGTAACAGGAATACAGAGTACTGAGCAAATGGTAAGATTCTTGATAGTGTGGATGAGCAGAGAGATCTCGGTGTCCATGTACATAGATCCCTGAAAGTTGCCAACCAGGTTGATAGGGTTGTTAAGAAGGTGTACGGTGTGTTCGCTTTTATTGGTAGAGGGATTGAGTTTTGGAGCCATGAGGTCATGTTGCAGCTGTACAAAACTCTGGTGCAGCCACATTTGGAGTATTGCGTGCAGTTCTGGTCGCTGCATTATGGGAAGGATATGGAAGCATTGGAAAGGGTGCAGAGGAGATTTACCAGAATGTTGCCTGGTATGGAGGGAAGATCTTATGAGGGACATAAGGCTGTTTTCGTTAGAGAGAAGAAGGTTAAGAGGTGACTTAATTGAGGCATACAAGATGATCAGAGGATTGGATAGGGTGGACAGTGAAAGCCTTCTTCCTCGGATGGTGATGTCTAGCACGGGGGGACATAGCTTTAAATTGAGGAGAGATAGATATAGGACAGATGTCAGAGGTAGGTTCTTTACTCAGAGAGTAGTAAGGGTGTGGAATGCCCTGCCTGCAACAGTAGTGGACTCGCCAACATTAAGGGCATTTAAATGGTCATTGGATAAACATATGGATGATAAGGGAATAGTGTAGATGGGCTTTAGATTGGTTTCACAGGTCGGCGCAACATTGAGGGCCGAAGGGCCTGTACTGCGCTGTTATGTTCTATGTTTTAAAAGTGATTGCATGAAGAAATAAGGCTTTGGTATTTTTTTAAAACAAAACTTTATGGATAACAAGAAAAACTTACAATTAATCCTTAAACACGCCTACTCATGGGCAGCTTGGTGGCCTAGCGGTTAGCACAGCTGCCTCATGGCGCTGAGGTCCCAGGTTCGATCCCGGCTCTGGGTCACTGTCCGTGTGGAGTTTGCACATTCTCCCCGTGTCTGCGTGGGTTTCGCCCCCACAACCCAAAAATGTGCAGAGTAGGTGGATTGGCCACGCTAAATTGCCCCTTAATTGGGAAAAATAATTGGGAATCTAAATTTATTTTTAAAAAAACATGCCTACTCAATTTCCCATTAAACAACGAGAATAGAAACATATAGATCCTCAGTCTATCTTGCTGCCTGAGAAATGTGGGGTGGGATTCTCCGTGTTGCCGGCACCCGGGGGTTTCCCGACGGCGTGGGTCTGCCCCACAATGGGAAACCCCATTGACCGGCCGGCGTAACGGAGAATCCCGCCGGCGGGTAGGGGCAGTAAAGTGGCAGGGCGAAGAATCCAGCCCCCGGACTCCAAATCAGGCAGATCAGAATTCAACTCCTCTCTCCAAAAACTGCCTCTCTTAAAGCTTTTCAAAATGTCTCTCTGCATTCTTTGGCACCACCCAGGAATGACCTCCTCTCCCAAAGCTAAAAAAAGACAAATTATCTGTGCATGCTGCAAAGCACATTAACTCCCCATGGACGGAAGAATGTTTCCCGGGGTGTTTATTTGCTGTAACCTACTTTGATACAAGTTTGAATAAAATGCGTTGTTTTTTTTAAAACTCCCTATTGATTTTCCCAGTCAAACCACAGTCCTTTAGTCCAGACTGAACATTATCTTCTGGCTGCCCAAAGCACCCAGGCCCTATAAAACAGACTTTTCCATAAACAAACATGACCCCAGGCTTTTAACCCTTAAATTTCCCAATATTTAGAATCCAATATTTCTAAAGTCTTCCAGTTGTCCCAACAGCATTAACTGATGTAAAGGTGCTGAGCAGCATTTGGTTCCGTCTGTGATGATTAAAAATAAGAACTTGTCGTATGATGTTTCTGAATCTCCTTAAATTCTGAGGGCGGAACCTTCCCATATTTTTTCAAGGTGTCAGATGCGGTAAGAATCCAGCCAAAACAGGAAAGCTCACCAAATATTGAGCCTCTTTAACATTTTTCTCCCCACGTGATTCAGGTCGTGCTTGTGGCAACTTGCTTCTGATTCACTCGCTCCGGGAAAACTTGATCTCTGTAGTCGGGGGACAGCACCAAGATTTTCAGAGGGAGCCCTCACCAAACTCCTGGATGATGTGGAGGGAGATCAGACACGTGACATCCTCTACCCACGATTGCATAGATGTCTACTCCTCACATCCCCGCATCCATGCATTCCAGCCTTCATCACCATCTGACCCAGCAGAGCTCAGAATCACAGAAAAATGCAGTGTAGAATCATAGAATTTACAGTGCGGAAGGAAGCCATTCGGCCCATTGAGTCTGCACCGGCCCTTGGAAAGAGCACCCTACTAAAGCACACGCCTCCACCCTCTCTTTGTAACCCAGTAACGCCACCTAACCTTTTGGACACTTAAGGGGCAATTTTGCGTGGCCAATCCACCTAACCTGCACATCTTTGGACTGTGCGAGTAAACCCGAGCACCCGGAGGAAACCAACCCACTTATCGAGTCTGCACCGCCACGTGAAAAACATCTGACCTACCTACCTAATCCGATTTGCCAGCACTTAGCCCATAGCCTTGAATGTTATGACGTGCCAAGTGCTCTTTAAAGTATGTGAGGGAACCCGCCTCTACCACCTTCCCAAGCAGCGCATTCCAGACTGTCACCACCCTCTGGGTAAAAAGGTTTTTCCTCCAATCCCCCCCCCCCCCCCAAACCTCCTGCCCCTCACCTTGAGCTTGTGTCCCTTTGTGACTGACCCTTCAACTAAGGGGAGCAGCTGCTCCCTATCCACTCTGTCCCTGCCCCTCATAATCTTGTAATCTCGATCAGGTCACCTCTCAATCTTCTCTGCGCCAGCGAAAACAACCCAAGACTATCCAATCTCTCTTGATAACTTAAATGTTCCATCCCATGCAATATCCTGGTGAATCTCCTCTGCGCCCGCTCCAGTACAATCACATCCTTCCCATAATGTGGCAACCTGAATTGCACACAGTATTCCAGCTGCGGCCTCACCAAAGTTCTATACAACGCCAACCTGACCTCTCTGCTTTTGTAATGTATGCCACAATTGATAACGGCAATTGTCCCATATGCTTTTTCACCACCCTATCCGGCGTTCCGAGATCTATGGACAAACACGCCACGGTCCCTTTATTCTTCAGAACTTCCCTGTATAATGTCGATCATTGAATGCTTCCTTGTAAAATTACTCCATCCACCTCACACTTTTGAGGGTTAAATTCCAAATGCCAGTTAGCTGCCCATTTGACCATCCCATCTATATCTTCCTGTAACCCAAGACACTCAACCTCACTGTTAACCATCTGGCCAATCTTTGTGTGAACCTACTGATCCTACCTCCACATGGTCATCTATGTTATTTATGTAAAAGACGAATAATAGGGGACTCCGCACAGATTCCTGTGGTATGCCACTGGACACTGGCTTCCAGTCACGAAAGTAGCAATCTGTCATCACCCTGTCTCCTACAGCTAAGCCAATTTTGAATCCATCTTCTCAAAGTACCTTGGATTCCATGTGCATTTGCCTCCTTTATACGTCTCCCATGTGTGGCCTTCTCAAAGGCTTTACTGAAATCCATATCAACTACATTAGCTGCAGCACCCTCAACTGCACACCTGGTCAACTCCTCAAAAAATTCCACCAAATTCGTTAGGCAAGTTTGCTTATTCCAGCTGTCATGCGAATGTCGCTTCAAGAAATGGTTAGCTGCTCATGTTACTGCAGTGATGTCAGAGTGTGGGTGGAGCTGAGCTCTGGTTCTGCTTTTTAATTTCACTTTTGAGAAAAGCTTGGGTGTGTCTGTCTTTTTGGTTTCTTTTTTCAGTGTCTTGCAGCTGAAGTCAGCCAAAGAACTGTACTGTTGATCTCTCTGCCATGAAGGACTATCTCTTGATCATTTGGTGAATTCAGAAATTTAAATGTTTTCAGTATTGAATGTAAACCCTGATGTGCTTCTGTTTAAAGGTTTTAAGTCTTTTGGATGTTAAAAGGACAGCTTAAAGGATTATTTAGTGTTGTATTCTTTGGGGGTTATCTTTGAATTAATGGTTGCTAAGATATTCACTTTGTTTTAAAAAGGTTAACTTGAGTTCATAGAGTAAACATTGTTTTGTTTTTAAAAATACTTTTCCATTTCTGCTGTACCACACCTGTAGAGTGGGCCGTGCGCTCCCCATACCACAATCTATTAAAAGTTGTGAACTCCATGATACACTTTGGGATTCGCTAAACTCTGACCCATAACACAGCCTACACTCTTTCCCCCACCCCTGTCTGCCTCATTGCAGGACAAACTCGAGCACAACTGGCATGAGTGGGCACAGCCTGCTGGAGTCACGCCCGAGCTGAGATGCCTAACACCCTATGAGGAGAGAGTCCCTGAGCTGGCAGGTGAAGAGCAGGGCTGCACCTGTGCAGAGTGTAAAGTGAGGGCCCCAGACATAAGTGAGAAGCGTCCATCCATCCAGCTATGGCGCATGCCTCACGTGAGTTACCCATCAGTCTGCCCCTGTGATGCACTAATGCCATCTCGCTTCCCTTGCAGGTCAAATCATCTGACCATCCTTGTGCCCTGTGGAGACCACAGACAAGAGCCGCTTCAAAGGAGACATCTTGGAGACGAGGATCAAGGATGCGTCGCCAGCACCGTCCACCAGCACAGATACTCACATCTCAGTGGGATTAACTGGTAGCAGACATCAGGGTCACTAACTGGTGAGCACCACACAGCTGAAGATCCACAGCAGGTGGAGGAAGGAACGTCCTTAGAAATCGGCACTCGAAGGGATGCCAGAACCCAGGCTCTACTGTGCCCCTGGCCGATGATGTGCCCTGGGTCCATTTGTCCCAGAGCTGCTGGAGCTATAAAGGCAGAGTCACGGCATCAGGAAGGGATGACAACATCCCTCCTCGAACTGCAAGCCGACTGGAGGAGTCCCATTGCCTTCTGTCTGAAGAGGTGAAGGTCTTTCCACAATGGAAACCTTAACACTGGACCTGCACTCCATGGTGGGGGGTGTCCACTCCATGGTTCAGCTCATGAGCTCCCATGGCTGATGGCATGAGCTCCATGAAGACAAAAGAAAAAAAGGATAAAGAGAAATATTTACACATCAGTCTGCTTCTGTTATTTACATCAGTCTTATGTTATTTACAATGGGGTTATGATTTCCTGTTTTTTGTTTTCCTGTAGGCTTTTGATTCTGGCTGGGTCTCCTGTTCCCCCTCCCCCTTTTCTTTCTCCCCCCCCCCCCCCCCCCCCCCCCCCTTGCCTCTAGCCATCTAGCGTGCCTTCTTCCCTCGTCTGTTCTTGTACCCTGCTCCAGTTGCGTTGGTGTGATGTTGTATCTCGCGCTATTTGTTGGGCATGGTTGGGTTCCATGTTTCTTTGTTTCCCCCTACCCCTCCTTGCTGTGTATTGACAACCCTCTCCCTTTCTTTGGCTTATTGGCTACAAACAGGTCTTGGAACAACCGAGTGAATGGCTCCCATGTTTTGTGGAAGCCCTCTTCTGACCCCCAGATGGCACATTTAATTTTCTCCATTTGGAAAAATCCCGATAGGTCGGACAGCCAGTCTGCAGCTTTGGGTGGTGCTGCTTCCAGCCAGCCGATCAGGAGTCTCCGATGGGTGATTGGGGAGGCAAGAGCGTCGGCCTACCTCCCCATGGATAGATCTGGTTGTTCTGAGACCCCGAAGACTGCCACTCTTGGGCAGGGCTCCACCCTCATCCCCACCACCTTGGACATTGCCTCAGAAGAAGGCTGTCCAAAACCCGGCAAGTCTGGGGAAAGACGAGAACATGTGGCTGTGATTGGCCGGGCCTCCTTGGCACCGCTCGCATTTGTCCTCCACCTCTGGGAAGAACCTGCTCATTTGGGTTCTGGTTAAGTGGGCCCTATGTACCACTTTTATCTGCATTCGGCTTAGTCTTGCACATGTGGAGGGGGAGTTGACCCTGTGCAGTACTTCGCCCCAGAATCCACCTTATTTCAAACCCCAAGTCCTCCTCCCCATCTTTCTAGGCTCGTTCAGTTGAGTGTTAGTCCTCCTTCATAGTCACCCATATATGTCGCCACTGTTCCCTTTCCCTAGCATGTGCGTGTTAAGTAGTTCCCCTCATACTGATTGTTGTGGTGGTCGTGGTATGTTTCCCTGCGTAAGAAGTTTTTGATCTGCATGTACCTTAGTTCGGTCCCCCTGTCAGCTGGAACTTCTCTGTCAGTTCCTCAAGTGTTGTCAGTGTAGAAGTCCCTAACTGTCAGTGTCCATCCCATCCTGTCTCCACCTTTTGAAGGTGGCATCCATTGTCGCCGGCGGGAACCTGTGGTTGTTGCATATGGGGACCTTGTCGAACATTTCGGTTAGCCCGCAGTGCTGTCGCAGTTGGTTCTACGCCCGGAGTGTTGCTACACCACTGGGCTCATTGAGTATTTATTTGGTGGGGATGGGAGTGCTGCTGTGGCTAGGGCCCGGGGGGCAGGTGCCTCTGCAGGAGCCCTCCTCCATAAGCACCCACTCGCTTTCTGGCTCCTTTAGCCACCACTTTACTCTCTCCGCGCTTGCCGCCCAGTGGTACTGTTGCAGATTTGGGAGGGCTAGGCCTCCATGGATCTCGCTCTCTGCAGTACTCCTTTTGGGATTCTTGCATTCCCCCCCACCCCTCTCACGCGCACACACAAACACAAACGCTATAATCAGTTTTTCTAGTGAGTTGTAAAAGGCCTTGGAGATGTAGATCGAGATGGATCTGAACAGGAAGAGGAACTTGGGGAGTACGTTCATTTTGATCGTCTGCACTCTCCCTGTTGGGGAGAGTGGGAATGTGTTCCATCTCTGCAAGTTCTTTTTTACTTCCTCCATCAGGCTAGTCAGGTTCCACTTGGATTCCTATCCAGTCATGAGTGATTTGGATCCCCAGGTAGTGGAATTTGTGCCGGGCCTGTTTAAATGGTATTCCCTCCAGCTCTGCCCCTCCCCTTTGCGGATTCACCGGGAAGATCTCTCTTTTGCTCCGGTTAAATTTGTAGCCCGAAAAGGCTCCGCTCTTGTACTAATCATCACTTTGTTCACCCTTACAGATCGTTCACACTGTCACTTCATGGCACCATGCACCGCAAACCCCAACCCATACTCATGCTTCACCCCTGTGGAGTATGAGAATGACAACGCTATGTCTCTTTCACCTGACTGCAGTAAAGATGGGACACACTCATGCACACACACTCTCATGGTCAAGCTGGGACCGATGTAAATTCAGTGAGGGGGATGTCCCAGAGGGAGGACTAGCTAATGATATTATAATGTATTAAACTGAGATTCTTGGCCTTGTGTGGCGGATTTCCCGTTACGCCGCCAGGGAGGGGCCTGGAAAATCTGAAATCAGTTTGCCGGAGCGGGTCGCATTTTCTGGTTCTCGATGAATTTTCCACTTGCGTCGGCGTTCTACCGATGGCTGACGCAGGCTCGAGATCGGCTCTAAGTTATCCAGTCAAAATGAATGCTGTGATATGTTTCTTCAGAAAAATTGATGATCTGATGACAAGTTTGATGTGTGAATTCAGAAGGTTAGCTTTGCTGTGCCTAATTATGATAGTCTAAGATATGAATTTTATGCATGGTATGTGAGATGACAGTTGATGGCTTTTGTTTAGTTCACAAGTCAACCCACTGTATTTAGATTACAGATAAATCTATCTCATTTTAATTCCTGCAGAATTATTTAGATTTCAAAGTCTGACTCTTTTTCAATTAATTCTCCGATATGATCGTGACTAGCTAGGCTGGCACTTTGAAAACCCCCACTTAATCATCCAACAGTGGGAGCAGGCTACTGATACCAGTGTCTCCGAATTGGAAATAAACCATTATGAAAACAGCTTTATAACTGAATATTTTGCAACCTACTTTGGACTGTTTTGCATCATTGCATGGTGCCATTTGGTCCTTTTAATTGCAATGTGGCAACCGAACAAATTTAGGCTCTTAGAAACTTGAGGGTTTTTACTGCTGAAGGAGCAAGTGACTGGAGATAGAATTTCTAACAGGCCTTTCAAGGATTGGGGTCTCTAACAAATCACTGCGCTTCAGGTGACAATGCCATGCTGAAAGAGAAAACGTGCTCTGCATCAATAAACTTTGAATTGTTGCACAACAAAACATAATGATTAACTTCTAATCATCAAAATATTATTTTCCAAGTTCCACTGATGAAAAAGATCAAACTTGCCCTCTTATGATACACTTTTGTATGTTGCTGTTCTATCTAGTAGTGTAGGCTTTGCATCGTCCATCACTGTCAACTAATCTGAAAATATCCCAATGATTTGATCAATACAGTCTGTTCCTATCTGATATTACTGTTTTCCAAGTGGATTTGTTTGAACGAACAATTCTAACAGTTCCGAGTTGCAGTTAGATTTATTTTTAGGCCCAGGCCATGTCAACCTCCTGGTCAAAACTGGATGTATGTTTTTATTCATAAGAACAAGATCTGATCATCGCAAACACGGTGCACATTGTAGGGGGGAAATTGTTTTAAAACCAGAACTATAAAATGACAATTAATGTCTTGATTTATTTACCACCACAGTTTTCATGACAATTTCTAACTTTGGAATTCAAATTTTGATTTGCAGCCTCTTTGTTCTAAAATGTCTAATGAGGATCCTAAGATCTCCTATCTGAATATTCTGGATGCTGCTCACATATCCTCGTATTCTTTCCTGGATTCAACATTGGATGTTGCACAAATCCTGCAGCCGAATACTGCTTATTTCCAGGAAATGAAATCTGAAGAGTCCTCAAATATCCAGAGTGAAGCATTTAAATACAGACTTCAGATGTGCCTCGGTTTACCTGAGGTAACAAAAATCTTATGCTGTAATGTCTCAGTCATGTTTTTTTTGTTTAAAAAAATCACATTGTGATGGTTTCAAAATTTTGATGTGTAATGACAGTACTTTTAGATGCTTTTCTTGCATTTTTTTTAAACATTAGGCAACACGAAGCAATTATATACCATTGGGTTTAGGATGCTGTTTGTATACCTCAACTATGAAACATCATCAGGTATGCTGATTTTTAAATTTAAGCTGTGAATGTTACAAACCTGTTGTGTTCCGTAATATGTTGTTATACGATTTTTAGATTAAAAATAATAGCCAACACAGACGAATGATTATTTGTACCAGAGTATACTTGATGTTTATTTGTCTTATTTAGAGTGCAATACATGATTATGACTTCCTTAAAGAGCCTTGTATCTTGATATGCTGTGAATGGCATGATATATGCCAAAGGAGCTTAGTACATTTTGCCATTTTTAAACACATTTGCAGAATTCATCTTTTTTTCCAAAATAAGACTTATTCAAATTTCATGAAATATATAGGGCTGGATTCTCTGTTTGGGAGACTGTAGGTGGAATTTAATGGAAAAATTTTGAAGTTCATTTGTGGCAGGTTTTTCAGGGAGTTTTCCGTCGGCTCTGCCACCACGATCCCCACTGCTATCCAATGACACTTAGTCACTTTCTTGGGCCCAGGGGCATTTCTCTCCGGTTTAGCCCACACTTAGAATTTTTTTTTCAGCACTTGGGAACTGAGCCCAAGCGATCAGGCCATTTAGAAAGGTGCCACGATCTCTGGTGAGCTTGTGGGTTCCCACCCATGGGAGATGACACCTCCCCACACACATAGGCACTATCCCAACTCCAAGACTTCTTACAACACCCCCAGCCCCTAATTTACCTGCACTGCACACCCCCACCCTCCTTTCATAGGCATGGCCCCCCTCAGGCCCTGACTCTTGGCAGCGCCACCTTGGCACCCTAGCACTACCACCCTGGCAGTGCCTGCTGGGCAGTGCCAAGGTGTCCACGTTCCAGGGGGCCATCCTGCGCTGACTACCCAGGGGCCTCTGATGGCCCGGCACACCTCCCCGGATGCCATTCCACCTGGTCCATGTTCTTGTGGACCAGTACTGATTGGTGCCCAGCTCCAGCCTCCCTGGGGAGGCCGGTGGATCGAGGGAGGCTGGTAAATCCAGGGTAAGTAAGCTTTAGGTAGGTTCAAGACTTGCTTTAGTGGGCAGCATGGTGGCGCAGTTCTTCTGCTTGTTGGCCACAAACAAATCCCGGAACAATTGGATGAATGGCTCCCACATTCTGTGGAAGCCGTCGTCTGACCTCGGATGGCGAATTTGATTTTCTCCATTTGGAGAGATTCCGAGAGGTCGGACAGTCAGTCTGCAGCTTTGGGTGGTGCTGCTGACCGCCAGCCGAACAGGATTCTACGGCGGGCGATCAGGGAGACAAAGGCATGGGTGTCTGCGCTTCTCCCCAGAAATATATCTGGCTGGTCTGAAACCCCGAAGACCGCCACTTTCGGGCATGGCACCACCCTAACCCCCACCACTTTGGACATTGCCTCGAAGAAGGCAGTCCAGCACTCCACAAGCCTGGGGCAAGACCAGGACATGTGGGCGTGGTTGGCCGGGCCTCCTTGGCACCATTCACATCTATACTCCACTTCCGGGAAGAACCTACTCGTACGAGTTCTTATTAAGTGGGCTCTATGTACCACTTTTAGTTGCGTCAGGCTGAGCTTGCGCACGTGGAAGTGGAGTTAACCCGATGCAGTGCTTCGCTCCAGAGTCCCCATCCTATTTCGATCCCCAGGCCTTCCTCCCATTTCTTTCTTGTTGCGTCCAGTACAGTGTAATCTCCTTCTACCAGTCGGTCACACATGTCACCACAGTTTCCTTTCTCTAATATGCTTGCATCCAGTAACTCTTCCAGTAATGTCTGTCGTGGCAGTTGTGGGTAAGTCCTTGTCTCCTTTCGTAGGATGTTTTTGAGTTGCAGGTACCTTAGCTCGTTCCCCCTGGCCAGCTGGAATTTCTCTGTCAGTTTGTCCAGTGTTGCGACCCTGCCGTCGGTGTACAGATCCCTGACTGTCAGTGTCCCCCCCCCCCCGTCCTGTCTCCACCTTTTGAAGGTGGCGTCAGTCAGTGCTGGTGTGAACCTATGGTTGTTGCAGATGGGAGCTTTGTCTGACATTTTGGTCAGGCCAAATTGCTGCCGTAGTTGGTTCCAGGACTGGAGGGTGGCTATCACCACCGGGCTGCTGGAGTGTTTTTTGGGTGGGGATGGGAGTGCCACCATGGCGAGGGCCTGGAGGGAGGTCCCCTTACAGGAGGCCTCTTCCCGCGCACCTACTCGGCTTCTAGCTCCTTGATCCATCCCCTAGTTTGCTCGGCTGTCGGCGTCCTGTGGTAGAATTGTAGGTTTGGGACGGCTAGCCCTCCCCTTGATTTTGTTTTTTGTAAGACCTTCTTTGGGATCCTAGCATTCTTTCTCTTCCCCCCCCCCCCCATACGAACGCCATGATTAGTTTGTCTAATGTTTTGAAAAAGGCCTTGGGGATGTAGATTGGGATGGATCTGAATAGGCAGAATTTCCTGGGTAGCACGTTCATTTTGCTCGTCTGGACCCTCCCCGCGAGGGAGAGTGGGAGTGTGTTCCATCTTTGCAGGTCCTTTTTTACTTCCTCTGTCAGACTGGTGAGGTTCCATTTGAGGATCCCTTTCCAATCATGGGCTATTTGGATCCCCAGGTAGCGGCCTCTCCGAATTTGGCTGTATCCCACGGGGTGCTGAGGCCTACGGGTGGTCTCTCCTGGATTCTCTGGTCACGTTGTGCTCTCACCTGAGCAAAACACGGCCACTGGATTGCACCCTATGTTCTCCCACTGGAGCTGAACTCCAACAGGTTTATGATCCCCCTGGGAGTGCAAACCAGTAAGCAATTCTGTGTTCCATGCCATGCAAATTTATGCATTGCACGGAATAAGAGGGAATCCCATTATTGGGCCACCGTCTTGAGCAGGCAGCCCGATAGCGAGGTCCGGGGACGAGCCCCCATCCCCTAATTGCCTAGGTGACCCAACCCAACCTGCCCGCAGTGACCTGGCAGTGGGCAACATTTTATGATCTGTAGCAAAGCAATAGTGCTCGCTACTGACCTCAAAGCTGCACACAAAAATCTAGCAATCTTGGTGGCGTAGAGTTCACTTTTTTTTTCAAGATCAATTTGACTATATTATTGAATGCTTGGAGATCGCCTTGACTTAACACCAGTATCATCAAGCAGTGTAGGCAGTCTGCCACATTGTTTCTGTATGACAACTCTTCAAAATGCACGGATTATCTCTCCCTTGAGCCAAATAAGGCTTGGAAAATACGCATTAGATAATGACATATTTGCCTCCTCATCAGCACCTCCTGGTGCTCGGATGTGGTGTCCCTAGCATGCCACTGCTCCCCATACCTAGAATACCTAACCGTGAAGTGTCCCCCCTTCTACCTCCCACGTGAATTCACCTCTGTACTCATCACAGCAGTCGACATCCCATCCCAGGCGGAAGTGAAGAAAGCACTTGACGAGCTACATTCCACCATCAACAACCAAGAAACAAATCACCCCGAAGCCCTGACAATCGTGGCCGGAGACTTCAACCAGGCCAACCTCAGGAAGGTTCTACCCAAACTCCATCAACGTATCTCCTGCTCCACCAGAGGTGCAAACGCCCTGGACCACTGTTACACGAGGATCAAAGGTGCCTACCGCTCCATTCACCGAACACACTTTGGCAAATCTGACCACAAATCGGCATTCCTACTTCCGGCTTACAAACAGCAACTCAAGCATGCTGAGTCAGTTAAGAAAACCGTGCAGTGCTGGACCGAGGCATCGGAGGACATCCTCCACGACTGCTTGGAGCCTGGACTGGTCCATATTCAAGGCCGCGGCAGCTAACCTAGATGCCTACGCAACCACCGTCACAGACTTCATCAGTAAGTGTATCGAAGACTGTGTACCAAAGAAGACAATACAGGTATTCCCCAATCGGAAACCCTGGCTCAACCAATGGGTTCACTCCCTGCTGACGTTCTGGAAGGAGGCATTAAAGTCTGATGACCCTGACCTACATAGAAAATCCAGGTACAACGTACGGAAAGCCATCAGGGATGCCAAAAAACAATACCACATCAAAGAGTCCCAGGTCAGCGGCATTAACCCACGATGACTATGGCAGGGCCTACACAAGATCATGGGCTACAACTCAAGGCCAGACGGATTATCTGGGGCTGAAGCATCCCTAGCCAATGATCTGAACAAGTTCTATGCCCGCTTTGAGCAGTCGGCCAATGCATCACTGCCACCCGCCCCAACAGCCCATGACATTCCCATACCCACTATTACAGCCTAGGAGGTAAGAGCTGCCACGTTGAAAGTGAATCCGCGGAAAACTACGGGCCCCGATGGAGTCCCTGGGCGAGCACTCAGACCCTGCGCAGACCAGCTGGCACGTGTATTCGCAGATATCTTCAACACCTCACTTCTCCGCTCTGAGGTCCCCACCTCCTTCAAGAAGACCACCATAATAGCAGTACCAAAGAAGAACCAGGTAGCCTGCCACAACAATTACCGCCCGGTGGCCCTGACGCCTGTTATCATGAAATGCTTCGAGTGGCTAGTCATGAGACAGATCAACACCAGCCTCCCAGACCATCTCGGTCCACTACAGCTTGCCTATCACCGCAACCGGTCCACAGCACATGCCATCTCCCTGGCCCTATAATCAGCACTCGAACACCTCGACAACAAGGACTCCTACGTAAGACTGCTGTTCATGGACTACTGCTCTACCATCAACACCATTATCCCAACAAGATTAATAACCAAACTCTGAAATCTTGAACTTGATCCCTCCCTGCGCAACTGGATCCTTGACTTCCTGACCAACAGACCGCAATCTGTCAGGATAGGCAACAGCACCTCCTCCACAATAGTCCTCAACACTCAGTCCTCTACTGCACTCCCTATACACACATGACTGTGTGCCAAGATTTAACTCCAACTCAATTTATACATTTGTGGTGATATTACAATTTATACGACTGTGGTGGGCAGTATCTCAAACAACGACGAATCAGACTACAGGAGGGAGATTAATCACTTGGTTGCATGGTGTACCGAAAACAAACTCTCTCTAAATGTTGGAAAAACGAAGGAGCTGATCATCGACTTCAGGAAGCATAGCACGACACACACTCCCGTCTGCATCAATGGCTCCGAAGTGGAGACGGTCGATAGCTTTAAGTTCCTTCGCGGGGGAGGTCACCATCACCAACAGTCTGTCCTGGTCCAGAGAGCATCCTATCCAGCTGCATCGCAGCTTGGTATGGCAACTGCTCGGTCCAAGATCGCAAGAAACTAGAATGTGGCGAACTCAGCCCAACGCATCACACAAGCTTGCCTCCCTCACATTGATTCTGTATGCACCTTCTGTTACCTCAGGAAGGCAGACCGGATTATCAGAGACCCCTCCCACCAAGGCATCGCCTTCTTCCAGACCCTTCCATCTTGCAGAAGGTAGAGAAGCCCAAAGACCTGCAGAGCCAGACGTAGGAACAGCTTCTTCCCCACAGCTACAAGACTCCTCTTCTCTCCCTCGGACTGATCTGTTCCCTGTAAGAACACTATTCACAACGCCCTATGCTGCTCTTGCTCATGTATTTGCTTTGTTTGGCCCCTTGTTCTGCACTGTAACCAATCACTGTTTGTCGATGTACCATTTGTCAATGTACTCTGTTGATTATTCTTTTTGTCTGCTATGTACGTACTGTGTCCGTTCCCTCGGCTGCAGAAAAATACTTTTCACTGTACTTCGGTACATGTGACAATAAATCAAATCAACTTAGAAATTTGAGTTTCGTTATTTTTTTTAATCATATCATTAAAAAATGACATTACGCAAATACAAAATTAGTTTTTGAGGGCCAGAGTGATTGCTTGTTGCAGTTAAGACTTGTTTTACCACTTTATAAACCCAGCTCATGAGCAAGGCGTAACATTTTCAGGGGGTATTAAACAGTGACTTTGCCAAGTAAAAAAGAGAAGTCCTCATCATTGTGGTTTTTTAAAATTGTTATCTGCAGGGACTTCACATCCTGTGGAGGAACAGGAAATTACTGACTGTGATTTCTACATTTAACTGCACCTGTGCAGACACTAGAAATTGCAGTTTCACAGGATAATGATAGCGAATGCTGACAGTTTCGCTGTCGTTACAACTGCAAAATCCAGTCCAGTGATTTGAAGGCAGTCTTGAAACATTGGGACTGTTTTCGCTGGTCATAAGATATTGGGACCATTCTCACTGGAACTGAGAAGGCTACACAGAAATGTAATAGTTTCTAATGTTATAAAGGGCTTTGATAAAGTAAATAGATGAGACTATTTCTTCTGGGAATCAATGTTGAAAATTTAAAATTGGTGTAAACACTTTATTTTTTTGTCAGAATGAAGAGAGATGTTGGGGGAGGGAAAACTACTTTTATTCTGAGTTGCCGTATGATACATAAAACAATTTAAACTGAATAGGAGAAAAACTGCTATTATGAAATTTCATACATTTTATGAATTTTACGATGTCCATGGCATTCTTTTATTCATAACTTGTCTAATGAATAGAAACATTCTGTTTCATAGCATATTAGACTCTTGGCATATATCAGATTTTCTTTCAAAAACCCAACTACTACCACTCCCTTGTTCTTTCCTCATAACCCCATAATTGTTTTCACTTATAGTATATATCCAATTCCATTTTGGAAGGTATGATTGAATCTGTTTCTGCCATCTTTTCAGGTAATTCTAGATCCTATTTCCCTGCATAAATGTTTTCCTCATGTTTCCTCTGCCTCTACAAATAGTCTCTCCTGCTTCCGGGTGCGGCGATGACCAGCTAAGTAGCACGTTTCGGCAGCTCCCGGTGGAACGGACTTTTGGGCTCTTGATAGGAGCCCCAACGGCAATTTTAACGGCTAAAAACACTGTGCGGTAAACCAGAAGGGAATTCCCCCTGGACACGGATGGAAAAAGGAGAGGAAAGTGGCCGGATTGCGGAGGATCCTCTAGAGCAGCGGCAAGGAAGGCAAGCACAAAGCAAGGTGGCGTCGGAAGGTGGCCGTCTAGTATGGGGCCCTGACCAACAAGAGTTCCTGCGACGCTGTGTGGGAGAACTCAAAAAGGAAATGAAGAAGGAGCTGCTGGCCCCGATATTACAGGCGATTGAAGGGCTAAAGGAGGAGCAAAAGACCGAGGAGCAGGAGCTTCGGGTCGTGAAGGCAAAGGCCGCTGAAAATGAAGACGAAATACAGGGCCTGGTGGTGAAGACAGAGATGCACGAGGCACAACACAAAAGGTGTGTGGAAAGGCTGGAGGTGCTGGAGAATAATGCGAGGAGGAAGAATTTAAGGATTCTTGGTCTTCCAGAAGGGGCGGACGTCGGGGCATATGTGAGCACGATGCTACACTCGTTAATGGGATCGGAGGCCCCGACGGGCCCGTTGGAGGTGGAGGGAGCTTATCGAGTTATGACGCGAAGACCGAGGGCTGGAGAAATACCTCGAGCCATAGTGGTGAGATTTCTCCAATATAATGACAGAGAGATGGTCCTCAGATGGGCGAAGAAAACTCAGAGCAGTAAGTGGGAGAACGCGGTGATCCGCGTATATCAAGATTGGAGTGCGGAGGTGGTGAGAAGGAGGGCAAGTTTTAATCGGGCCAAGGCGGTGCTTCACAAAAGGAAGGTAAAATTTTTGGAATGTTTCAGCCGGCAAGACTGTGGGTCACACACCAAGGGAAGCACCACTACTTTGAGACGGCAGAAGAGGCGTGGACATTTCTTGTGGAGGAGAAGCTGGAATAGGCGGGCCAGAAAAAGAAAGTTTGGAACAAAGTGGTGGGGTGATTACGTGGGGTGAAGGGGGGGAAAAAGGGGGAAGGGATGATCTCTCAAGTTGTTAATCTTGCGACCCTGTAACTTTTCTCTCTTCCCCATGTCGAGGGGGGAGGGAGGATGAGGAATTGTGGGCGCCGGCCATTAGGGGTGGGGCCAAGTGGGAAACGCGGGCTTTGTTCCCGCGCTATGGTAATCATGGCGGGAACAGGGAAGCAGGAAGGAGGGGGCCTCGCACAGTGGGGGCCGAGGTCACTGGGGGAAGCCGAGGTCAGCCAGAGTTTGCTGACTTCTGGGAGCAACATGGGGGGTGCAATTACACAAGAAAAGGATCTAGCGGGGGGGTTAACTGGGTTGCTGCTGCTGGGGAGAAGGGGGAGCTGGTACAGGGTGGGGTGGTCGAGGCGGGAGGGCGCCGTCGGCGGGAGATACGGCTAAGTGGGAACCGGGTGAGGAGCTGGATTAAAAAAGGGGATGGCTAGTCGACAAGGGGGGGGTGGGTTAAGAGCCCCCCAACCCGACTGATCACGTGGAATGTGAGAGGGCTGAACGGGCCGATTAAAAGGGCACTGGTACTCTCACACCTAAAGAAATTAAAGGCAGATGTGGTTATGTTGCAGGAGACGCATTTGAAACTGATAGACCAGGTCAGACTACGCAAAGGATGGGTGGGGCAGGTGTTTCATTCGGGGTTAGACGCAAAGAACAGGGGGGTGGCTATATTAGTGGGGAAACGGGTACTGTTTGAGGCAAAGACCATAGTGGCGGATAGTGGGGGTAGATACGTGATGGTGAGTGGCAGATTGCAAGGGGAGGCGGTGGTTCTAGTGAACGTACATGCCCCGAACTGGGATGATGCCAATTTTATGAGGCGTATGTTGGGACATATCCCGGACCTAGAGGCGGGAAAGTTGGTAATGGGGGGAGACTTCAATACGGTGCTGGACCCAGGGCTGGACAGATCGAGGTCCAGGACCGGGAGGAGGCTGGCTGCAGCTAGGGTGCTCAAGGACTTTATGGACCAGATGGGAGGAGTAGACCCCTGGAGATTTAGCAGGCCTAGGAGTAAGGAGTTTTCGTTTTTCTCCTATGTCCATAAAGTATATTCACGGATAGACGTTTTTGTTTTGGGAAGGGCGCTGATCCCGAAGGTGACAGGGACGGAGTACACGGCATTAGCTATCTCGGACCACGCTCCACATTGGGTGGACCTGGAGATAGGGGAGGAAAAAGAACAGCACCCGCCCTGGAGAATGGACATGGGATTATTGGCAGATGAGAGGGTATGTTTTAGGGTGAGGGGGTGTATTGAAAGGTACTTGGAGCTCAATGACAATGGGGAGGTTCAGATGGGAGTGGTCTGGGAGGCGTTGAAGGCAGTGGTTAGAGGGGAGCTGATATCTATCAGGGCATATAAAGGAAAGCAGGAGGGTAGGGAAAGGGAGCGGTTGCTGAAAGAACTTTTGAGGGTGGACAGACAATATGCGGAGGCACCGGAGGGGGGACTGTACAGGGAAAGGCAAAGGCTACATGTAGAATTTGACTTGTTGACTACGGGTAATGCAGAGGCACAATGGAGGAAGGCACAGGGTGTACAGTACGAATATGGGGAGAAGGCGAGCCGGTTGCTGGCCCACCAACTGAGGAAAAGGGGAGCAGCGAGGGAGATAGGGGGGGTGAGAGATGAGGAGGGAGAGATGGAGCGGGGAGCGGAGAGAGTGAATGGGGTGTTCAAGGCATTCTATGAAAGATTATACAAAGCTCAGCCCCCGGAAGGGAAGGAGAGAATGATGAGCTTTCTGGATCAGTTGGAATTACCTAAGGTGGAGGAGCAGGAGAGGGCGGGACTGGGAGCACAGATTGAGATGGAGGAGGTAGTGAAAGGGATTGGGAGCATGCAGGCGGGGAAGGTCCCGGGACCAGACGGATTCCCGGTGGAATTTTATAGGAAGTATATGGACTTGCTGGCCCTGCTTCAGACGAGAACCTTTAATGAGGCTAGGGAAAGGGGGCAGCTGCCCCCGACTATGTCAGAGGCAACGATATCGCTCCTCCTAAAGAAGGAAAAAGACCCGCTGCAATGCGGGTCATACAGGCCCATTTCTCTTTTAAATGTGGATGCTAAGATTCTGGCCAAGGTAATGGCGACGAGGATAGAGGACTGTGTCCCGGGGGTGGTTCATGAGGACCAAACTGGGTTTGTGAAGGGGAGACAGCTGAACACGAACATACGGAGGTTGCTAGGGGTAATGATGATGCCCCCGCCAGAGGGGGAAGCAGAGATAGTGGTGGCGATGGATGCCGAGAAAGCATTTCATAGAGTGGAGTGGGATTATTTGTGGGAGGTGTTGAGGAGATTTGGCTTTGGGAACGGGTATATCAGGTGGGTACAGTTGCTGTATAGGGCCCCGATGGCGAGTGTGGTTACGAATGGACGGGAGTCTGATTATTTCCGGCTTTACAGAGGGACGAGGCAGGGGTGTCCCCTGTCTCCGTTATTGTTTGCACTGGCGATTGAGCCCCTGGCCATAGCACTGAGGGGTTCCAGGAAGTGGAGGGGAGTTTTCAGGAGAGGAGAAGAACACTGGGTATCTTTTAAATGCGGATGATTTGTTGTTGTATGTGGCGGACCCGGTGGAGGGGATGCCAGAGATAATGCGGATACTTGGGGAGTTTGGGGATTTTTCGGGGTATAAATTGAACATGGGGAAAAGTGAGTTGTTTGTGGTGCATCCGGGGGAGCAGAGCAGGGAAATAGAGGATTTACCGCTGAGGAAGGTAACAAGAGACTTCCGGTACTTGGGGATTCAGATAGCCAAGAATTGGGGAACCTTACACCGGCTTAATTTAACACGATTGGTGGAACAGATGGAGGAGGACTTCAAGAGATGGGACATGGTGTCCCTGTCACTGGCAGGTAGGGTGCAGGCGGTTAAAATGGTGGTTCTCCCGAGATTCCTCTTTGTGTTTCAGTGCCTCCCGGTGATGGTCACGAAGGCTTTTTTTAAGAGAATCGAGAAAAGCATTCTGAGTTTTGTGTGGGCCGGGAAGACCCCGAGAGTGAGGAGGGGGTTCTTGCAGCGTAGTAGGGATAGGGGGGGGGCTGGCACTACCGAGCCTAAATGATTATTACTGGGCCGCCAATATTTCAATGGTGTGTAAGTGGATGGGAGAAGGGGAGGGAGCGGCGTGGAAGAGATTGGAGAGGGCGTCCTGCAAGGGGACCAGTTTACAAGCAATGGTGACGGCACCGTTGCCGTTCTCACCGAAGAAATACACTACAAGCCTGGTGGTGGTGGCAACATTAAAAATTTGGGGGAAGTGGAGACGGCATAGGGGAAGGACGGGAGCCTCGGTCCGGTCCCCGATAAGAAATAACCATAGGTTTGTTCCGGGGAGAATGGATGGGGGATTTGGAGCATGGCAAAGAGCTGGGGTAGTACAATTGAGAGGTCTGTTCGTAGATGGGACGTTTGCGAGTCTGGGAGCGCTGACGGAAAAATATGGGTTGCCCCAAGGGAATGCATTTCGGTATATGCAACTGAGGGCTTTTGCGGGGCAACAGGTGAGGGAATTCCCGCAGCTCCCGACGCAGGAGGTGCAGGATAGAGTGATCTCAGAGACATGGGTGGGGGATGGTAGGGTGTCGGACATATATAGGGAAATGAGGGACGAGGGGGAGATCATGGTAGATGAGCTGAAAGGGAAATGGGAAGAAGAGCTGGGGGAGGAGATTGAGGAGGGGCTGTGGGCTGATGCCCTACGTAGGGTAAACTCGTCGTCCTCGTGTGCCAGGCTAAGCCTGATACAATTCAAGGTTCTACACAGGGCGCATATGACTGGAGCACGGCTCAGTAAATTTTTCGGGGTAGAGGATAGGTGTGGGAGATGCTCGAGATGCCCAGCGAATCACACCCACATGTTTTGGTCATGTCTGGCATTACAGGGGTTCTGGGTGGGGGTGGCGAAGGTGCTTTCGAAGGTGGTGGGGGTCCGGGTCGAGCCAAGCTGGGGGTTGGCTATATTCGGGGTTGCAGAAGAGCCGGGAGTGCAGGAGGCGAGAGAGGCTGATGTTTTGGCCTTTGCGTCCCTAGTAGCCCGGCGCAGGATATTGCTTATGTGGAAGGAAGCTAAACCCCCGGGCGTGGAGACCTGGATAAGCGACGTGGCAGGGTTTATAAAGTTAGAACGGATCAAGTTCGTATTAAGGGGTTCGGCTCAAGGGTTCACCAGGCGGTGGCAACCGTTCGTCAACTACCTCACAGAACGATAGAGGGAATGAAAAGGAAGAAAGACAACAGCAGCAACCCAGGGGGTGGGGGGAGGGAGGATCCGGGCGGGCTCTCAGGGATGTCATTGTATATGTATAGACATTGGTTATAGGTAATGTATGTTGGACTGTTGGATTGTATCTTTGGAAAGTAACTATTTTTGACAAGGCAGTTGCCATTTATTTTGTTTTCGTTTCGGTTTATATATAATTTATTTATTTGTTTAAAACTGGCCACTGTTTTTTATATTGCTTTATTGTTGTTTAAAAGAAAAACTATGTACTGTTCAGTTTGGCCAAAAAAATCTTGAATAAAATATATTTTTAAATTTTTTTTTAAATAGTCTCTCCTTATTTGGCCCATCAGAAGTCTTCTGATTTTCAACACCTCTGTCAAATCTTCCCCTCCTTCTGAAGAGAGAAACACAATTTCTGTAGTCTCTCCACACAACTGAATGTTTTACCATTCCAGTAAATCTCCTTTGCGCCTTCTCTTAAACCTTGACATTCTTCCTAAAGATTTGGACAAGATACGCCAGCTGGGGCCTAGTGATACGGGTTTAGCACAAAGCTTGCCTCCATTTATAAAGCTAAGAATTCCTTATGCCTTTAACAATTTGTCTTGACACTTTCGAAGATTTGTGTATTTACATTGCCATGTCTCTGTTCCTGCACTCCATTAAAATTGTACCATTTAGTTTGCTTTGCCTGTCTTAATTCTTCGTACACTGCCCTACATCAAATTCCAACTACTACATGTCTGCCCATTTCATCAGTTTGTTATTCTTCTCACTGTTTACTAGATTTCAGAGATTTGTCATCTGTAAACTTTGAAATCATGCCCTATACACCCAATTATTAATGTACATACCAAGAGGAGCACCAACACTGACCCCTAGAAGACACTATTACACACTTTTCTCCAGTCTGAGAAGAATTGTTCACTACTCTCCCCAACACATATTGGGTTGACTAATTGGTAGCTGCCAGCTTATCCCTGGCCCCCTTTTTTAATGGGGATGAGGGGTTGTAACATTTGTGATCCTCAAGCCCTTTGACACCATTCATTTCTGAGGAGGATTGGAAGATTTGTGGCCAGAAAACTACAATTTTCACTTCATTTAGCAGATTAGATTGGATACAATCCAGCTATGCCCTCTGCATACAGAAGAGAATCCCCTTTGTTCTCTAACTGGCTTCACTTTTCTTTTCACCATTCCTTTGCTATCTTTAGGATCTTTACCATACAAACTTGAACAAAATAAACATAGCTGTGATGACTAAGATATTGATTCTAAACAATGTGAGCTTCTACCTGACACTCAATCCAGCAGACTTGACCCAGTTTAACCAATTTATTTTACACTTGCCTTGTGTGGGGATGGGGGACACAACCCACCAGTTTTCTTCCCTCAGCAATTTTTTCCACAGCAACCTCTGGGCTTTCATGCCCCTGAGTTGAGCCAAATGTTCAAGCGTGGTTTGTAAACACATGCACAGGCATACTAAACCAAACTAAGGGTAAACAACCCCCAACTCGCCTTAAACTGAAATCAAAACTCCATTCTTAACCGTTAACATAATCCACAATTATAACACCAGATAACTTTTTATCTCATGCCCCTCCTAGTTCATTTTTCCTCCTCCATGGGAATGTGTAGCCTGTACTCAAACTGTATCTCTTTCTGAAGTTGTCCCTTTGTTAGTTTTTCATGCCAATCTTTGATTCAAATCGTCTGTGCCAGACCCCTTTTCAACTCAGGAAATTTTAATCTCCTCCAGTTGAGTATTTTCTCATTCGACTTTCTTTGCCCTTTCTAGTCTAAACCTAACCAAATGCTCTCACTCCAAAACATGCTCCACTTGCCCCAGTTAAATTCCCAGAATTAGATGCGGAACTGTTTTCCTCTTTGGGATGGAAGTCCAATTATTATTATCAAGAAAGTTCTCGGGAATGCCTTCCTCTTCCAGTTCTTTACATTGTTATTTGCTTAGAATTATTAAAATATCAATTATAATTATTCTAAAATTCTTGCATCTTTGAAATGAGCTCCTCTACCTCCTCCCCACTACTTGGTGGCCTATAGTATATGCCCAACAGTATAATAGTTCCTCGCATGTTTCCTAATTGTAGCAAAATAGATTCTGTCTTTGAAACCCCGCATACATTATTCCTTTCTAGTACTGTCACATAATACGCATTTCCTAAAATCATGTGAAGTAACTTAGTAAAATAAAATGTATAGTGGAATGGTGAAAAGCATTTCGGCATTCCAATCAGATAGTTCAATAGTAAATCTGCTGTTTGTCTGTCGTGTCAGTTGAAATTATTGATTCATGTTATCTGAGTAAGTTGCTGAAAGCTTTTTCAGGGTAAAGGTATGTCGCCATGTTCATTCGCTGACTGGGAGTTTGTGTAGTTTTAGTTTGAATACTTTAACGTATCGTCATTCATAAAAGAATAACTTCTGCTTGCAGAATAAAGCGATGATATTCCCTGGAGTAACCATTAATAGAATAGAAGGTATTTTGGAGGGGCAGTTCTATATGGAAGCATTGAAGGAAATAAGCTTCCATTTGTCATCCAAATCTTTTCCACCTGCACACCTTCTACAGTCTCTTTTGCAACTAATTCTGGAGGTGAGTTGAGAAACTTCATTGCTAAATTAAATCTCTTCTAGCTTTCTGGAGTCGGTGAGGAGTTATTACCAGTTTCTACTTATGCTGCTGGAGTCCACAAAAATCTGAAATTTTTACGTTGAAAAAGGGCCTACATCTGAACCAATTCAAAATAAAACTGTTGTTGCTCTCTTTTCACAACCATCAAACAAGCCGCTCTTTAGATGGATCTAAAAGCTGTCAATGGCATAGTTTAAAGAAGAACAATGAGCACTGCTCTTCTGACCAAAGTTCTTACTCCAACCAACACCACAAAAAGAGGAGTTGGTTATTCAACTTTTTTTGTACCAAGAAAGAATGGGTTCCTGAAGTTATCTGTATAACAAATCTCTATGCCTCCAAAGCAATTTGTTGTGAAGAATTTTATAATGCCTTGAAGATATAATGAAGCATTTTTTGTATTAGTGGGAAATCAGCCTGTTCTGTAGAGTGTGGTATGTGTATACGTTGAAATTTAGGTAACATTGTGTGGCACAATTCCTGGGGCCTGGATTCCAATCTAGTGGCTGCAAGTTTTCTGTAACCAGATTTTTATTCTTGGGATGGAGCAGTGCTGAATTAATTGTTGTTCCTTAGTTGCCCTCAGAAAGTATTAATGGCCCTTTGGCGCTAAGTAGCAGCAATAATGAAAAAATGGCAACATCTGTCCTCCGACCGGATGGTGTGTGACTTCGAGATGTTCCAATATTTCCCCTCGTGTCCTGAGGAAAGAAACTTCAAATTGGCAGAACAAAACCAATGAATGCTGGAGAGTGCTAATTGCTTGCAATTAATTTTTAACATGGGTTGCAGATGTGAGATTCGTTCCAACAAGTTGCCTTGTGCCAAGTAGTTCGAATTTTCATTTTAGGAACGAAGTATGAGAGATTTAATTATAAATAAATAAAACAGTTAAAAGATTTAATAATTTAAACAAACTTTCATATTGGTGCTACCTTACCTTATCTATCAAAAGGTATGTTACTACATGACTGCATCATCAAATAAAGTTGTTGAAAATGGAGCCCCTAAAAACCCAAAAGGTAGTTCCTGAAAATCAAGAAGTAGCCCT
The DNA here is from genome assembly GCF_047496885.1 of Scyliorhinus torazame. Taxonomy (NCBI): domain Eukaryota; kingdom Metazoa; phylum Chordata; class Chondrichthyes; order Carcharhiniformes; family Scyliorhinidae; genus Scyliorhinus; species Scyliorhinus torazame. The sequence continues at coordinate 97,896,782 of NC_092715.1, forward strand.
CCAGAAAATCTTAAAAACCTTTGTTTTCCAGTAAGCGCATGGGAGGGCTGGTGCTGAGACATTGAAGCTTTTAAAGGGTGACAGGTGTTGTCATTGCTGCATTAGGCAGCCATGCAGTGAAGATTTTTACTTACTTTCCGAGAAACGAGTTGGGCAGCCAACGATTTGAGCTCAAAGTCCCCGTGAGGAGGCTATATTCCTGGCAGGAGGCTCACTGGAGATGGACCTGAGAGTGGGTGGTTGAGCGGGGAAGCTGGACAAGACTTTCTGCAGCTACTGGAAGGATGTCCCAGTCTGAATGGCATGTCCAGGTGGCATGGGCATTATGCATTCCCGAGGAGGAGAACTTGAGACAGGTGATGTGCTGGCATACTGATCCGGTGATCAGGGCCGGGATTTTCTAGTCATGCCCATGGCCAGACCCCACATAGGTGGAACGGAAAATTTGGTGAACCAGCAAAACGTCCATTAGATGGGACCAGAGAATCCCAGCCCAGCAACCTCTTGGCCTCTTGCAAGAGCAGTCTCGTGAGCAGGAAGTGGCAAATGGCTGCAGTGGAGAACATCAGTGCAGGCATGAAGGTACCCTTTGAACGGGGAGGGGGGCTAGGGGTGGAGCTGTGTGCCTCTGAGCATCTTGCTTCCATCAAACCAGCAAGCAGTTTTCCACTGGGTTTTCTGGCTCCTCTATGTTTGGGGGCTGAGGTCAAACGTTCCTAAATTCTGGTATGCTTTAATCGCCTCAGGAAGGTTACGGATGGCTGAGGCAAATACTGTTCGGATTGGGGTTCAGGTGCTGACGACCCTTCAAGCATGGTTCCCTTCCATGTTGGGTGAAGCTGTGGCCACTACCTCGAGACCTTTTTCCAGCTGCTGAGCGATTAGTCACCCCACTGGACGGCTAATGAACAGGAGTTGCAGTGAGCTGGCCTTTGCGACTTTCTTCCGGTTCTGCCTCCCCTTTCCCACCCATGCCAAAAAATCCTAGCCCTCTGCCTCATGTCCAAATTCCTCATCGCCTTGCCACAACCTATCTGTGTTCTCCACCAGCGCTACAAATCTTCAAGAACTGTTCCTCCAGTTCTGTCCTCTTATATATCCCTCACCTCCTTCGCCCCCCTGAATGCATATTTGACCATCTAGCCAAATCTGTAATTCCTACTTTTTTAAGGCTTTTTAAAACCTATCTCTTCGACCAAGTTTTTGGTCAATTACACAAAAGGCACTGTATGAATGCAAATTGTTGATTTTACGGTAAATTTACAGTAAATTTTGTTTTTGCGGTAGGGTAATGTAGACATGGGTTTTTTACTTGAGTTCATCAGCATCATGCAAACTCTCGTTCTTCATCATCCACCCTGGCAACAGTTTACGATTGTGAGTTACTATATGGGAATTCTTCAATGCTCCAATTGTAAGAAAGGAAGTGTCTCTCTTTTTCAGTCACTTGCAAGGTAAGGAAATTACATGTCTAAATATCAGAATTGACAATATTTTTCACATGTATGACTACTGCACAATGTTTTCACTTAAGTGTGGTCTTATCCATTTTCTTGTACTCCGTTTTATTTAAGAAGCTATGCTGTTCAATCCTTTCTGATTGTTTCGATGTTAAAAAAATTATAATGCTGATGGTAAAAGCTGAATGCTCAAAATAAAAGTGTGAACCTTAATCACATGCGGACTCCATCAGATTTGGTAATGCCGGGAGGCTGGAGTGGTTTAACTGTCTCTTCCCCTCCTCCTCCTCCCCCCGCCCCGCTCCAAGTGCATCCCGACCTGCTGCACATTGGTGTAACATGAAATGAACTTTTAAAAGTGAAATCTAACTTTGCATCTCAAATTTCTATTAAGAAGTTGCAGAATTTCTCCAAATTTATTGAGCTCCTTATTCCGAGCAAAGTCCTGCAACTCCCTAACAGCATTGTGTGTATACCTGTACCAGATGAACTCGAGCAGTTCTAGAAGGTGGCTCTCCACCACCTTCACTAGGACATTTAGGGCCGAGCAACAAATGCTGGCCTTGCCAGCGGCTCCCACATCCCATCAAGAATTTTTTTTAAACTGTCATTTATCTGCATTGGGCACAGGCTGATTTCAAAGAAATAAATGAAATGCCTTTTTTTAAATTGGATTTTTTTACAGGGCATGGCTAAACATTTTTGGCTATTCAATTGAAATCATAAACATTTAAGTGTATGAATTTCCTTGTTGCTGGTGGTGAAAGGCTAGGGGCGGGATGCTCTGTTACACTGGCCGGTCAATGGGGTTTCCCATTGTGGGGCAGCGCCACGCCGTTGGAAAACCCCGGGCACCGGCAAAACGGAGCATCCTGCCCATGTTCTGTCGGATTTGCTTGTAATGCAAATGGTCAGATTTCGTAACTGGAGGAGCTCTTATTTTTTTTTATATATGCATATCATGTAAAAGTGCTGGAATAAGAAATTTAATTTGCAAAGGACTAAACAGAAATATTTACTGGCTGTGACTTTACAGTACTAATTGTGCTATATTATTGGCCTTTTTTTCCTGCATTGCATTAATATATGAATTTCAAAATGGTCTAATTAGCCACTCTGAATGCAGTTGTTTCTGGAAATATTATTACCTTGTGTTTATGAAATACTGTCAGTGTCGTGCAAAATCAACAATTTACTACTACATGTTGAAAATTGACTTTATAATAGAGACCCATCAAAACACTTCCAATTTTATCATTTTGGGCTTTTTTTTAAATGCCAATGGGCTGCTGTTGCACTAACTCAGCAATAGTCTTAACAGGGCCGCATGGTGGCGCAGTGGGTTAGCCCTGTTGCCTCACGCGCCGAGGTCCCAGGTTCGATCCCGGCTCTAGGTCACTGTCCATGTGGAGTTTGCGTGGGTTTCGCCCTCGCAACCCAAAGATGTGCAGGCTAGGTGGATTGGCCACGCTAAAATTGCCCCTTAATTGGAAAAAATGAATTGGGTACTCTAAATTAAAAAAAAAAAACAATAGTGTTAACAAAACTTTTAGAAATAGATCTTTTAGAAAATATAACAAAAGATATCTCCATTCAATAACGGGCTAAAAAGTGAAGCCGAGCAGAATCTACAGCAGCAGCGCACCCCTCCCCGATGAAATCAAATCAGTACATTCTATGCTCTGTTCGAGCAGGAAACCATTGACTACCCCAGCAGCCCCGGACACACCCACGCCGTCACCATTTCCAAAGTCAGATCGGCCTTCCTGAAAGTGAACCCTTTGAAGGCGACGGGTCCAGACGGGGTCCCAGGTCATGCACTCAGATCCTGCACGGACCAGCTGGCAGGTATGTGTGCGGACATCTTCAACCTCTCCCTACTCCGTAACGAGGTCCCAGCTGCTTCAAGAAGACCACCATCATACAAGTGCCAAAGAAGAACCAGGCAACGTGCCTCAATGACTACCATCGATTGTAATGACGTGCTTAGAGAGATTGGTCGTAAGGCACATCTAAGTCCATACTCACAGAACGCCTAGATCCACTACAATTCGCATACCGCCACAACCGGTCCACAGCAGATGCCATCTCCCTTGCCCTACACTCATCCCTGGAGCATCTCAACAACAAAGACTCCTACATCAGACTCCTATTTATTGACTACAGCTCCGCCCATAATCCCAGCCAAGTTCATATCAAAGCTCCAAAACCTAGGACTTGGCTCCTCTGCAACTGGATCCTTGACTTTCTGACCCATAGATCACAATCAGTAAGAATAAACAACAACACCTCCACGATAGTTCTCAATACCGGGACCCCGCAAGGCTGCATACTTAGCCCCCTACTATACTCCCTATATACACATACAACTGCGTGGCAAAATTTGGATCCAACTCCATCTGTAGGTTTGCTGATGACACAACCATAGTGGGTCGGATCTCTAACAACGATGGGTCAGAGTGCAGGAGGGAAATAGAGAACCTAGTGGAGTGGTGTAATGACAACAATCTCTCTCAATGTCAGCAAAACTAAAGAGCTGGTCATTGACTTCAGGAAGCAAAGTATTGTACACACCCCTGTCTGCATCAATGGGCCGAGGGGAGATTGTTGACAGCTTCAGATTCCTAGGTGTGCACATCACCAAAAATCTGTCCTGGTCTACCCACGGCGACGCTACGACCAAGAAAGCACAACAGCGTCTATACTTCTCAGGAAACTAAGGAAATTCGGCATGACTCATTGACTCATACCAACTTTTACAGATGCACCATAGAAAGCACCCTATCTGACTGCATCACCGCTGGTATAGCAACTGCTCAGCCCAAGACTGTAGGAAACTTTAGAGTCGTGACCACAGCCTAATCCATCACACAAACCCGCCTCCGATCCATTGACTCTATCTACACCTCCTGCTGTCTTGGGAAAACGGGCAGCATAATCAAAGACCCCTCCCATCCGGCTTACTCTTCCAACTTCTTCCATCGGGCAGGAGATACAGATGTCTGAGAACACGCACGAACAGACTCAAAAACTGCTTCTTCCCCGCTGTTGCCTGACTTCTAAACGACCCTCTTATGGACTGATCTGATTAATACTACAGTCCTGTATGCTTCATCTGACGCCTGTGTCGATGTATTTACATTATGTACCTTGTGTTGCCCTATTACGTATTTTCTTTTCATGTGCTGCATGCAGAAAAATACTTTTCACCAGCTCAGTACACGTAACAATAAACAAATCTAATTCTATCAGAATCAGTAATTAAAGTTGAAGGGTATTAAATCCAAATTCTCTGTTATAAACATTACTCAATATATCTTGAAGCATTTTTATCGTATTCGGAAGCCAAGTTGCTGCAAGAACTTCTGTTTGATAGGTAGTTTATTTCTGCCATCCATTCATTTATAAATGAACTTTTAATTTGGAATTTTAGGTCTTGTGTTTATGATGAAGAACCTTGTCATCAGCCACCAAATCAACAACTAACCATTTCAGAACTGAAGCCATTTTATAGATTGCTGTTGAAGTACTTCTTTGACTTATTTGAAGCCGAGCTCGAGGCTTTAAACAAAAGGTAATTTGGGATGAACTGATCTTTACTATGGGATCTTTCTGTATGCAAGTGATGTTTGCAAGCGATATAAAATGTTCGCTTGACTTCTTCTGTGGTAGCTCTCTGGCGTTAAAATATTGTGGGTTTAAGCTCCAATACGAGACGTGTATATAATCGCTACTGGCATTCCAATCTAATATTGAGGGAATGCTTTATTATTAGCAATGCCATCCTTTGAATGAGATGTTGGAAATGGAGGCTTTGTCTGCCTGGGATGTTTAAATTACCTTAGCATTATTCATATAGGGTCGTCTACTGGTCAACATTCCTTGGACTACTGATACCAAGTATAATACAGATGAACTGTGAGATTGTTAGTGCATTTAATTATATAGGAAAAGCCTATACAAAGGTAATTTGACGTGGGGACTATTTTGGAATGTTTTAGCTCAATATGTTGTATCAATTCAATTATTGCAGCTGTTGGAATAATGCTAATCTGAATCTGCCATTGGATGGTTATGTGTCAACCTCTTTCTGGGTTGTACATTAAATTATTTCCTTTATCAAAAATAGGACACAATTACTGAGATTGACTCGATGTAAATTTATTCTTTCCTTTTACCGTGTGAAAGCTGTTATGAAAACACAAATTATGGGCGTTCCCGCACCATACCTCCATCTGTCCTTGCAAAATTCTTCCTGGAATACTCTGATGTAATGACAAATCCTGTTGGTGTTTTGTTGGATTGTGTTCTTCAAGCAACTAGAGCACTGGTTAAGAAACCAAATGATGTGAGTAAAATTGTAGCAAGTTACAGTTGTAGATTACAAGTGGCTTTTTTTAATATCTAAGACATTGACCTGATGCATTGTCTTGGAAGCACCTATGAGCCGTCTGGGTGTTTTCCACACATGAAGGATGTGAACCTCAAGTACATTTTGGAAATTGTTTTGCTTTAGCCAGATTGTGTCAAAAAAATTACCATCACCAGTTGATGGTTTTATACTTTTTGCATAATTAGGCAGTTATAATTCTGGCTGGGCTTGGAGAGAAATGCACTAGATTTGAGTGAGGATAGGCAGTGTATTAAACTTTCAGACCCTGAAGAATTAGGGACAAGTTTAGGCCCCTGATGCTTAATGTACATTTATGGTTTTTTAAGTGATTAATTTGAATTTGAGCCAGCCATGAGTGGTGACTATACATTGGGTAATTTTAATTCTTCTTCTTCTTCTTCTATTCAGAGGGATTTCTGTGAAACAGCTAACGTTTTGCATGGCATATTAGGAGTAGTTGTGGAATATCGACTTTTGGCAAATAGACTACGTGGGAGATCCTTATCTGGCCGAGCTTGGGATGATTTACAGTTTTACATTCCTCTATGTTGTCAAGGTGAAGGCAATTATTGAATTTATTGCTTTTTGCCCTGAATATCAATTCGGAATTTATTTTCATAGAATTTACAGTGTAGAAAGAGGCCATTCTGCCCATCTGATTTGCGCCGGCCCTTGGAAAGAGCACTCTACTTAAGCCCATCCTATCCCAGTAATCCCATCTAACCTTTTGGACACTTGGGGCAATTTAGCATGGCCAGTCCACCTAACCTGCACATCTTTGGACTGTGGGAAGAAACCGAAGTACCCGGAAGAAACCCAAGCAAACACTGGGAGAAAGTGCAAACTCCATACAGACAGCTTCTTGGTTTTTGTAGGTTCAGGAAAAATGCTGCCATAGAGAAATGCAAAATGAACTGACTTCAAAAACAAAATAATGCTGACAAATAATGAAAGATGGAGATAAAAAATCATATTTTTATTGACTTGGTTTGTGGGATGATGTGAATGTGATCCAAAATAACTACCCTAATAGAAACTTACAATTCCTTCCAGATTACAATCAAGAGGAAATAGAGATGTTGGTTAAATTAATGCCGTCACCTTGGCTACAAATGTTCACGGCACATGCTATCTATAAGCAGATATGCTACAATAATGGCATTGAAATCTCCAAAAATTGTTTCTCGCTGCACCAAATTGTGAGTATTAATTTTATCTAAAATCTAGTTACACAGAGTGAAGCATTTGAACTTTCCTTGTTCTGCCAAGTGAATGTATATGAAATGTCTAACCCTCTGATCCCCTATGCAGTGTAAGTTGCAAAAAACATTGGAAGAATTATAACAATTCTGGCTTCCTTATGTTGCCTGGTTATTGTTTAACCATCCTTGTTTGCGAAAGAGTGGGCGCAGTTATTTTGTGATCTTTTTTTTTTTGGTAATGAACTCTCCATTCAGTAAACAAATAAGGAAACATTAAATTGTCCTTCCACCTTTGAATGCAAAGTTAAATTGGGAATTTACTAATCTGGACTTTGAGATGTAAAATATATCCCTTTTCCCTTTAATAATGAATATACTTCGAACATGTAAAGTAGTTTTATGAATTTCCTTGTTATAATTGTTCAATCAATTATAAATGGAAAGTGACTTAATTTTTGTGCTGTATCATTCGGTATTACATTTTAAGCAGTCAGTGTTTCTTAACTTTTTATTTTTCTCAGATATTAATAAAATTAAAGTATGGTATGAAAAATTGCTGGATTGTTGTGTTTGAGCAGCAATTGTTCAGTTGAAATGCTCAAAGTTAGATATGCAGACAAAAGTGGCAAACAAGAAAAATGAATCATCTAGGTATGACCTTACATTAGATCAGTAGTGAATGACTTTTGGGCAGATGCCATTCAAGTCCCACTGAGGTGAGTGGACTGTATATCTCATTGAATGAATTTTCCTGTCCTAATAGATCTCTTCATATTTAATAGCCCTGGGGAGGCTAGGAAGTTGTAGGAAAGTGGTGGTGAAAGACCCTAAGGGAAAGAAGATGGGACAGTGGCCTTGGCCTGAACCTTTGAGGCCGTCACTTAATTTAATTGGTGACAGGCAGAGGCATGTGGAAGCGCTGACCATTCTAGCGTGAGTAATTCTTACAACATCACTGTTTTAAAGTGACTTCTGGGAAAGCTGTTCGATTGAAATGTTCCATAGCCTTTTGGTGACCCATATTTTGTTCCCAGATAATTGTCAGTGTCATTTTTTTTTTCTTTTGAGTGGTTTGGCATCAAATGCAAAAAGAATAACGTGTCCTGTAAAAATGTATATGTATGACTTTAATTTTTATGGTCTTGGTCTGCTATTTGGCAAAAAATGGATTGTATTCTGTTAAATTTTAACAGTATCTTGTAAAAGTGGCTTGATCACCTAGTATTGAGCTTAATGGATAATTATAGCTTAATAGTTTGAAATAATATTGTCAGCTGGGCCCACAATATGGCTCAACTTACACATGCTAGAAACCATATATATTCACACACAGGTCCCCGTCCTTTGCAAGCAAAAGGAATGTCGCACTACAGAATCCGTACAGTGCAGAAGGTCCATCGAGTCTGCACCGACCCTCTTAAAGCACACCCCTCCTCAGCCCACTTCCCCGCCCTATCCCTGAAACTCCATCTGACATTCAAACCCCTGAACACGAAGGAGCAATTTTATCATTGTCAATCCACTTAACCTGCACATCTTTGGACTATGGGAGGAAACCGGAGCATCCGGAGGAAACCCATGCAGACGCAGGGCGAAAGTGCAAACTGTACACAGTCACCCAAGACAGGAATTGAACCCGGGTCTCTGGTGCTGTGAGGCAGCAGTGCTAACCACTACCACCGTGCCGCCCCACGGTGTCCACACAGTGCACCTTTTTCAGTGGAACAAAAGGTTTGGGAACGGTCATTGCCTGATTCGTTCCCCAGGGCAATGCTTTGAACAATCAAGAGTTGACCTCCACAGTTTGGATTTGAACAGAGTTGTGCAGTTAACTATTCCATGCTGCATTCTTCATGTCAGCGCTTCTTCCCCCATCAGTTCACTTGCCAACCAATCTGCACTTTTTTTTCTGCCTTATAAATTGTTCCCTATTACAGTTGGAAAGTTTTGCGAGCTATCCTGATTGAGTGAAGGCAAAAATCTTTGCTAGTATATCTCTTTTCTCAGTAATAATATGATTCATTTATAAATTAAATTTAAAATCCTATTTTATATTCCAATATACATCTGAAGATAAATTACAAGAAATTTTGTTTGTAATTTTTTGCAATTTCCGTTTGAATGAAGCAAGTGAGTGAAGAGCTGTCAGAAGCACAAACAGGGTAGTGCAAACATGGATTCTCGAAGTTCAGAAAATCTAGTCAAGGTCTTGAAGTGTTTTAAAGTTTGAATTATTCGACCATTGGTCAATATACTTTCATTAACTGTTACAAAAGCCTTCAAAGTAGAAGTTTTTCAAACCAAATAAGCTAATACCACCACAAAGGTTTCTAACATAGCCTCTGACTAATCATGGGAAATGCCATAACGGGTAGTGCCAAAAAAGTGCATATTTCCTATCATATTCACGCACCTGTGTTACACTTAGACAGCATGCTGATTTCGGTGTTACTTTTGGATCTGATGGGCTGGAATTTGATACGTATAAAATGGCAGCAGGTCCTATTTGACTCTTGATACTGCTGCTGTGTGCTTGGTGCATCTTTAAGCAATGCCACGAGCAGCCATTTTTTATAAAGAAAATGGTCCACTCTTTGATTTGCTTTCTGCCCTACAACCTGCCTACCGGAGTCTTTCCCATACCCGCCTGATCGTGTTTCCAGCCCGTGCTGACCCATTCTGTATAGTTTTCCAATTTTGTTTTGTGCTTTATACTGATCTTACAAATGGAAATTTCAACTATGGCCAGAAAATATTGCCTATGTTGTTAACTATCAGGAAAGTATCTGACCAGTTGGGGACAGGACTTCTCAGTGAGATGGTATTTCTACGCTTACCTCGACCCAGTGCTACCAAGCTCCAAGACTTTATTACTGAACTAATCAATAATGCCATATCCTAACCTGTTCCCACTTATGACTAAATGCTCAATATTTATTTCCAATCTGGTTCATAGTGATTACCACTTTCCTCCAGTCCAAGAACAGGCCACTATATTTTTTACATACAGAAAAATTGAATAAGTGTAGAATTGAATTCTAAAAATACTGAAAGATTCTAGTAAGTTAATTAAAACAATTTATTATCCAGTCGCCTGTAAATTAATGCTTTGGGTATGAAATGGGGTGGAATTTAGTTCCAGTGATGTAGGCCTCTTTTCTCCCCTGCCCCCTTTCTGTGCAGTGCAAAGTAGTCCACTGGAAAAGTCTACAGCAGTATGGAAATCCCACCCCTAAGAGCTGCAGGCCAGTTGGAGGTTGCTTACAGTGCCTTCAGGAGTGGTGACTACTTTTGGTAATGCTCAGAGGCCTTCACCAGGGATCAACATTGGGTCCCTGAATGCAGATGAGGCAGGTGAATAAGGTTTCTGGGGAGGCGGTTTCCAGTGAGGTTGCGGGAAAGGGTATTAAACAAAAGGATAGTGGTGTGACCTTTAGCATGTGTACCCTCTTTCGTTCCCCACTCCAAACATCTTCACCGGAGTACCTCTGAACAAAGGGCCACCCTGGTCAGCTACTGGCAGACCTGAGGAGATTTGCTTGGTTCAGAAGACCCATGCAAGACTCTCAAATCTCTGAGGCGCCATTAAATTTAACTGGGTTTTAATTTGCTTTAAGTGGTTCATTAATGAGCCTAATATACATGCCGCCAGGAGACTGGATTCCCATATTTGGCCCTTCCCACCCCTGACTAAATTGGGGACAGTGTTCTTGATGCCGGGAAGCAGGAACTCCTGCCAAATTCTCCTGGCCTCCCAAGTCATCATGCCCACTCCTGCAAGCTCCATTAAATCCCAGCCATGGTATGTTAATCATATGCTCTGAAACAGAATATCCTCAGATTTGAATGTGAGTAACCAATGCCAGATCTGCTAGCACCGAGTACCATTTTAATAATTTTTGTAATATAATTTCACAAGATTAATTTTCCCTGATGCTTTATATATAACATTAAACCTCCCTTAAAGCTGCATTCATATCAGTGCATTTTTCCATCAGTACTAATCCTATGTGAAATAGAGTCACCTTATTTTCTTTGGTTTACAAAGCAATGCTTCTCTTAGCTGGTGAATAATACTCCTGGAATAGGTGTGACTATTTGCCCAGGAAGACTGTCTTCCTCTTTTTCCACCCAATCCATCCACAATGCTGCAAGTAGACAAACTTCCTTTTAGCACTGCTTTTAAATTTGCTATCTTTATTGCATCAGCTGATACAGTGCACAACTTCTTCCCAATATAATTTAGTTTGTCACATTGTACTTCAGCCAGTCCAAGGAGCCAGCTATTTTAATTTGAAACTGTATTTAGCTCAAGAATGATTGCTGTGGTTTGTTCAAATTGTAGGCTTGTGGTGATACACCACTGTACTTCCCTAGCATTGTACATAGTTATATAATAGTTGTGTGTAACGTGGCCCTGTAATCCTGTGTATGGTACTGTGTATTGTACTGTAGCTCTGTAGAGGTTCGGTCACCTGTATGTAACCTGACCTGGCCACGGAGAGCTCCGCCTTAGCCACTCCCCCGGGAGTTAAGTATAAGACCCAACTTCTGAGACTGGACCCATTTTGTCTGGGGTCGTCTGTGTCGGGTAAGCTTCCTATGTAGTGTATTAAAGCCTCAGTTAAAGTCTCACATGTCTTTGTGGTTCTTGACGCTTAGTGCATCAAGGCTCCATCACACAGGGCTGCTAATAGTTGATATTTTGAGAACTCCTTTCAGTCGCAATTTCCAAAGTATAGCCAATTAATATTTATGTCAATACCATGCTTTGTGATGCTTTATGTATTAAAGAATTGTAACAATTCATTTTATTGCCTTTTCTAGTGAGCAGAATCTTCCATTAGTGGCAAAGAGGCGTTCTCTGGAAATGAAGGAAACTAAAATTGGATCCAGTAAAATAAATCTGAATGGTAAAGATGCAATTGATCAATTTAAATTATTCAACTGTAAAATAAGTATCAACAATGTGTTCAGTTTTAGGATATTGCAGTTAGGTTTCAACCGGTTCTTGCCCATATGTATTTCCAGCAGAGGTCAATAAACAATAATTAAGAACAGCTGCTTCCACATATATACTCTTCCTCCACAGCCAGGGATACTGGCTGCAACAGTTTACAGTGTTCCTGTTTTCCTTTTGAGTGAAAAAGATTTTCTCTGCACCGAGGAATTAAATTTAGAGATATTTATTTTGTAGATTACCTGCATGTCTTGCTCATATCCTGGATTTCAGTTTATTTCTTCCCTGGTTAGTCCCCCACACAGTGGTTAGCACTGTTGCTTCACAGTGCCAGAGTCCAGGTTCGATTCCCGGCTTGGGTCACTGTCTGCGGAGTCTGCAAGTTCTCCCCGTTTCTGCGTGGGTTTCCTCTGGCTGCTCCGGTTTCGTCCCACAAGTCCCGAAAGACGTGCTGTTGGGTGAGTTGGACATTCTGAATTCTCCCTCAGTGTACCCGAACAGGCGCCGGAGTGTGGCGACTATGGGATTTTCACAGTAACTTCATTGAGGTGTTAATGTAAGCCTACTTGTGACAGTAAGAAAAATTATTATATTGATTAATTTTCATGAAAGCAGTGTAAACCATGAACTCCATAGTCTAAATGCTTCAAAAGCAGAGCTGTCAATTAGATCTTTGGAAATTAGTGAGCTCTGAAGGAGAATCGTGCAGACTCGATGTTAACTCTATTCCTTTATCTCAGATGCTGCCAGACCTGCACGTTTTTACAGCATTTTCTGTTTATCTTGGAATTTATTTACCCTTAGCACATAAAATTGTTCATGGAACAGCTCAATTATTTGTCATCTTTATCAATTTTTTGAATGGTATTATATATTATTTCAACTAATTTTATTTCACTTGACATTAGTCCAGGTCACCTGCCATGGTTTACAACCGTGATGGACTAATCAGATTTCACTAAAAACAAAATAGTGATGAATTTCAATCTTGAGTGTACATTAATAGGTTAGCCATTTTAGATAATGGAACCGATCACACCACATTTTAAGATTAACAAAATGCAAAGTTTACTATACCACACTTGTGGGGAGGCCGTGGTGTAATTGTGCTGGTGCTGGACTAGTAATCTAGAGACCCAGTATCATGATTTGGGGGTTTGAATCCCACCGCGGCAAGTGGTGGAATTTAAACTCAATGACCTAAATGGAATTAAAAGTCTAATGATGGCCATGAAACCATTGTTGATTGTTGTAAAAACCCATCTGGTTTACTAATATCCTTTTAGGGAAGGAAATCTATCACCCTTACCTGGTCTGGTCTACATGTCACTCCAGACCCACAACAATGTGGTTGACTCTTGGATGCCCTCTGAAATGGCCAAACAAGCTACTCCGTTGTATTTAATCGTTACAAAAACACAAAAAAGGAATTAAACCAGATGGACCACCTGGCATCAGCCAGGCACCAGAAACGTCAGTGGCCAACCCAGCCCTGTCGACCCTGCAAACTCCTCCTTGCTAACATCTGGGGGCTTGTGCCAAAGTTGGGAGAGCTGTCTCTCAAACTAGTGAAGCAACAGTCTAACATAGTCATACTCACAGAATCATACCTTACAGACAGTATCCCAGACACCACTATCACTATTCCTGGGTATGTCCTGTCTCACTGGTAAGACAGACGCAGCGGAGGTAGTGGTATACAGTCGGGAGGGAGTTGCCCTGTGAACCCTCAACATCGATTCTGGACCGCATGACGTCTCATGGCTTCAGGTTTGATGCGACCATCAATTCACACAAAACCAGGAGTAGAAGTAAACTGTGGCTTTAATCAACTAGAACAGTGCCTGCCTGCGACTGATCTGTTAGTGGGAGCCGCCTACAGGGCGACTGCTCTTTAAACGTCGCCTCAAGGGCTGGAGCCAGGGGCGGAGCCCACACAGGCCCCAACATGCTAAATCATAGGTAATACCGTACAATGGTCCATATGTGGAGCCCACATGGGCAACAGTGTAATACAGATATGCACATGGTGAATTGTTACAGCAACAATTCCAACAACTGCAACCATTTCCTCAACATCATCGACGAGTTCTCCCGCTTCCTTTGAATCCCTTGCCCTGACATGTCATTAAAGCCCTACATAGTGTCTTCACCCTCTTTGGTTTCCCCACGTGCGTTCACAGTGACCGGGGCTCGTCGTTCATGAGCGACAAACTACGTCAGTACCTGCTCAGCAAGGGCATCGCCTCGAGCAGAACTATCCGTTATAACCCCAGGGGAAACGGCCCATTGTTACAGCAATACATTCACCACAAGGTTGAACATGGGCAAGGAAATCTCCTGCTGATTACCACATAATATCCACCATCAACTGACGAACCAGTACTCCGCCAATTGTTACAGCAATACATTCACCCCCTGTTAAAGAATGAAGTCCGGCGGGGGTGGAGTGTTCATAAGTTCAGCCAGTCCAGCGCACGGATTGTGCGCTGTGATCGCCGAAGCTCTGGTATCGCAGCTGGCCCGGGCGTCGAACTCAGCCGTGCTGGCATCTGTAGTGAAGTCACCGGTGCGGGCACAGATGTGGACTTAGGGAGCATGTCTTCTGGGACTTCATTCCTGTGGGCCGGTGAAGGGGGAATGGCGGGCGGGAGGGAGTGCAAGTGCCATGTGGGGGCGCTGGTCAGCGTAGGTTGGGCGGGGTAAGATGGGGTGGCGGTGGTAGTGGAACCTGCGGGTGCCAGGTCCCGGAGGGAGACCGTATCCTGTCAGCCGTCGGGGTGTTTGATGTATGCGTACTGGGGGTTGGAGTGTAGGAGCTGGACCCTCTCTACCAGGGGATCGGACTTATGGCTCCTGACGTGTTTGCGGAGCAGGACGGGCCCCGGTGTTTTCAGCCAGGACGGAAGCGAGGACCCGGAAGTGGATTTCCTGGTGAAAACGAATAGGTGGTCATGAGGGGTCTCGTTTGTGGCCGTGCAAAGTTGGGACCTAATAGAGTGGAGTGCGTCGGGGAGGACTTCCTGCCAGTGGGGAACTGGAAGATTCCTGGACCATAGGGCCAGGAGAACGGTCTTCCAAGCCATTGCATTCTCCCTCTCCACCTGCCCGTTTCCCCTGGGGTCATAACTGATAGTCCTGCTCGAGGCGATGCCCTTGCTGAGCAGGTACTGACGTAGTTCGTTGCTCATGAACGATGAGCGCCGGTCACTGAATGCACGTGGGGGAAACCAAACGGTGAAGACACTAGGTTGGGCTTTAATGACGGTGGCCGCGGTCATGTCGGGGCAAGGGATTGCAAAGGAAGCTGGAAAACCCGTCGATGATGTTGAGGAAATATGTGTTGCGGTTGTTGGAGGGGAGGGGCCCTTTGAAATCGATACTGAGGCGCTCAAAGGGCCGGGATGCCTTTACCAGGTGGGCCTTATCCGGTCGATAGAAGTGCGGCTTACACTCCCCACAGATTTGGCAGTCCCTGGTCATGGCTCTGACCTCCTCAGTGGAGTAGGGCAGGTTGCGGGCCTTGATGTAGTGGAGAAGCCGGGTGCAGAGGTAATCGTGGATAGCACGTAGTCGGTCATCTTGGGCGCTGGCGCATGTGCCGCGGGGCAGGGCATCTGGGGGTTCGTTGACCTTCCCAGGACGATATACTATATCGTAATTATAGGTGGAGAGTTCGATCCTCCACCTCAAGATCTTATCATTCTTGATCTTGCCCCGCAGCATATTATCGAACATGAAGGCTACCGATCGTTGGTCGGTGATGAGGGTAAACCTCCTACCAGCGAGGTAGTGCCTCCAGTGCCGCACGGCTTCCATGATGGCTTGGGCTTCCTTTTTAACTGAGGAGTGTTGAATTTCGGAGGTGGTGAGGGTTCGTGAAAAAAACGCTACTGGCCTGCCTGCCTGATTGAGGATAGCGCCGAGGGCGACCTCTGATGCGTCACTCTCCACCTGGAAGGGGATGGACTCGTCCACCGTGCGCATCGCAACTTTGGTGATATCCGCCTTGGTGCAGCTGAAGGCCAGGCGGGCCTCAGCCGCCTGGGGAAGATGGTGGCCTTGATTAATGGGCGTGCTTTGTCTGCAAAGTTGGGGACCCACTGGGCGTAATAGGAAAGGAACCCGAAGCACCTTTTCAGGGCCTTGGGGCAGTGGGGAAGGGGGAGTTGCAGGAGGGGGCGCATACGGTCGGGGTCTGGTCCTAGAACCCCGTTTTCCACAACCTAGCCGAGGATGGCTAGTCTGGTTGTGCGGAAAACTCATTTCTCCTTGTAAGTGAGGTTAAGGGTTCGGGCGGTTTGGAGAAATCTCTGGAGGTTGGCATCGTGGTCCTGCTGATCATGGCCGCAGATGGTGACGTTATCCAAGTACGGAAATGTGGCCCGCAGCCCGTACTGGTCCACCATTCGGTCCATCGTTCTTTGGAATACCGAGACCCCGTTAGTGACACCAAAGGGGACCCGGAGGAAGTGGAAGAGGCGGCCGTCTGCCTCAAAAGCCGTGTAGTGGTGCTCCCCCGGGTGGATTGGCAGCTGGTGGTACACAGACTTCAGATCCACCGTGGCGAACACCCGGTAGTGCACAATCTGATTAACCATGTCTGCGATCCGGGGAAGTGGGTACGCATCGAGGTGCGTGTACCGGTTTATGGTTTGGCTGTAATCTACAACCATCCGGTTCTTTTCCCCGGTCCTGGCGACCACCACCTGGGCTCTCCAGGGGCTATTCGAGATTTGCGAAGAGCGGGGGAGGGTCGACCTTTAGGGCCACGAGGCTATATACGATGAGTGGGGGTAGGGTCCCACCGAACTTCAAAGTTAGGCTCCTGAGGTTACATTGGAAATCGAGTCCCAATAGAAGAGGTGTGCAGAGGTCGGGGAGTACATATAATTTAAAATTGGCGTACTCGCCGCCCTGTATTGCAAGGGTTGTGGTGGTGCACCCTCTGACCTGCACCGAGTGCGACCCGGAGGCGAGGGAGATGGTTTGATGCGCCTGGAAGATTGGGAGCGAGCAGCGTCTTACCATGTCTGGATGAATGAAGCTCTCTGTGCTCCCGGAGTCGAAGAGGCAGGGCGTTTCGTGTCCGTTTACCGGACGGTCATCATAAGAGCTCCGGAGGTGTTTGGGTCGCGACTGGTCAATGGTGACCGTGCTGAGTTGCGGATAGCCGGTGTGGGCGGAGGTGCACGGGCTGCTGCTCCAAAATTAAATAAAGCTAACTGGGTCACCTGCTGGGCATCTTTAGGACTGCTGGGATGTTGCCTCCCCCATCATGGCCATCCACCACAACAGCCCTGGACATACCCATACCCACTATTACAGCCACGGAGGCAAGTGCTGCCTTCTTGAAAGTAAACCCGTGGAAAGCGACGGGCCCCGACGGAGTCCCTGGGCGAAGAGTGCGCTGACCAGCTGGCGAGTATATTCGCAGAAATCTTCAACACCTCACTTCACCACTCCAAGGTCCCTGCCTGCTTCAAGAAGACCACCATAATAACAGTACCAAAGAAGAACAAGGTAGCATGCCTCAACGACTACCGATCGGTGGCCCTGATGTCTGTTATCATGAAATGCTTTGAGCGGATAGTCATGAGACGGATCAACGCCAGCCTCCCAGATGGTGTCGATCCGTTGCAGTTCGCCTATCGCGGCAGCCGATCTACAGCAGATGCTATCTCTCTGGCCCTACAATCAACTTTCGAACATCTCGACAACAAGGACACATACATTAGACTGCTGTTCATAGACTACAGCTCCGCCTTCAACACCATTATCCCAACAAGACTAATAACCAAACTCTGCAACCTTGGACTTAACCCCTCCCTGTGCAGCTGGATCCTTGACTTCCTCACCAACAGACTGCAATCTGTCAGGATTGGTAACAGCGCCTCCTCCACAATATTCCTCAACACCGGGCCCCGCAAGGATGTGTGCTCAGTCCTGTACTGTACTCCCTATACACACATGACTGTGTGGCGAGATTTAACTCCAACTCAATCGATACGTTTGCAGATGATACGACTGGTGGGTCGTATCTCGAACAATGATAAATCTGACTACAGAAGAGAGATAGATCACTTGGTTGCATGGTGCACCGAAGACAACCTCTCTCTAAATGCTGAAAAGACCAAGGAACTGATCATCGACTTCAGGAAGCATAGCACGACACACACTCCCGTCTGCATCAATGGCTCCGAAGTGAAGATGGTCGATAGCTTTAAGTTCCTGAGGGTCACCATCACCAACAGTCTGTCCTAGTCCACTCACGTTGATGCAACAGTCAAGAAAGCCCAACAACGTCTCTACTTCTACAGAAGCAAAATAAATTTGGCATGTCTGCATCGACTCTCACAAACTTCTACAGATGTGCAATAGAGAGCATCCTATCCGGCTGCATCACAGCCTGGTATGGCAACTGCTCGGTCCAAGCTCGCAAGAAACTGCGGAGTGTGGTGAACTCAGCCCAACGCATCACACAAGCTTGCCATCCTCCCATTGATTCTGTATACACCTCGCGCTGCCTCAGAAATGCAGATTAACATTGTCAGATACCCCTCACACCCAGGCTTTGCCCACTTCCAGTCCCGTCCATCAGGAAAGACCTGTACATCCAGACATCGGAACAGCTTCTTCCCCACAACTGCTAGACTCCTCAATGACTCTCCCTTGGACTGATCTGTTCCCTGTAAGAACACTATTCGTAAGAACACAACGCCCTATGCTGCTCTTGTTTGGCCTTGTTCCGCACTGTAACCAATCACTATTTGTTGATGCACCACTGTCAGTGTACTCTGTCGATTATTCTTTTGTCTACTATATACGTATTGTGTATGTCCCCTTGGCCGCAGAAAAATACTTTTCACTGTACTTCGGTACATGTGGCAATAAATATTAATCAATCAAAAAGGTCCCCCAACGCCACCACTCCATTCTGGCAGCGACAGAGTACTAATGCTGCTCCGAAAAGGTCCTCCATCCATTCTAGGAAAAGGGTGAATGACCTCATCCATTCCGCCAGGGTACGTCAACCAACTCATCATGACCAACTCCCACTCAGTCCATCTGGTATTCTCAGGATCTCACTGCATAGGGATTTCACGCTGGCAGGACAAGGAGGATGATCACTAACTCTGACAGTCATCTTCCTGTTTGTCTCCCATGCACAACTCCACTCAACACCCATGCAAGGCAGACCTATTTATCACCTGCCATGGCATGCATCTTGCTCACACTCAATTTGTCTTTATGTAGGATAAACACACACAATAGGAAGGAAAGGTCCCAGATTGGAGATGGAGCAGCCAAAATTTAAGGCCCTCACTCCCTAAGAGGAGTGTAACATCACA
Source organism: Scyliorhinus torazame (assembly GCF_047496885.1). Lineage (NCBI taxonomy): Eukaryota > Metazoa > Chordata > Chondrichthyes > Carcharhiniformes > Scyliorhinidae > Scyliorhinus > Scyliorhinus torazame. The sequence continues at coordinate 97,916,149 of NC_092715.1, forward strand.
CTTTTTTTGGAGAGCACCGGGACCATTACTGGTGAGGTTAGCGGGGCACACCCAGGTGAGAAACCCCACCAGCTCATCCCTCTGACAATGATATTGGATGCATTGTTGTGTTCCATTCGCCTGCCATGCATCCGTACTTTATCATTGGCACATGTGGAAAATGCCCGAGAGCATCAAAACGTCAGGTCCTCATCTCCAGCAGTGAGGACAGCTCAGATGAGGCACCAGATTATAGCACCAGAGAAAATGCATCAATACGTAAACATACCCTTCAACATCACCGAGAGACACATTTTGGTGGGACCTGGTCCTTGAGCAACCTCTGGGTCACAAGCTGGTGAGCATAGCACAGAATCTAGTCCACAGCAGAATGAGGCAGGGACATCCAAGGTAGCTGGCACTCAGGACTGCTGGGGGCCAGGATTCTGCTGAGTCAGAGTCAAATGATGAACCGCTCAACCCGTGCCCTAAATCAGTTGATGGAGCTGCAGTGACAATTTTGCATTGCACCAAGAGCTGCACTTCATCGGTTTAGGCATTTGTGGCATCCATCAGCAGCTATGCAGGGGGTGGGGCCTATTCAATTTCACTCCAGCTTCCCCTTCTCAAGGAGTCAGCCAGAGGGCCTTGGACACCCATAATGATGAGGAGCAGCAGTTGGACACCCCAGCTGACTTCAGGAGTGTCCAGCCGATCCCCATTCCCACTTTTCTGACCACATCAGCTCCAGGTCCACAGGTCAAGGAAGGTGCACCTCCCCCACAGCAGGATCCTCAAAGCAGGCCAGGGTCCTCCATACGATGCCCACCAAAGTCCTCACGGACAGCTTGCTGCCACTGTAGATGTCAAGAATGCCCTAAACATAGCGATAGGGTTAGAAAAATTAGGAAATGATGGTGGCACAGGTGTTAATCACATGCATTTAAGATTCACTAGTATAAATAGAATCGTACTCGTACCACATCTCTTGCTTATGTGTCCTTTTTATGATGAGCAATGTCATTGTCAATCAGATGGGGCACCATGGTCGCACCCTGATATCGCTGTCATGTGCTTCTGGTCGATGTTGTCTCCTTCCATATCACAATGTGTGCCTGTTCTTAGATCATTTCTGACATCAGTGATGTCTCTGAGTGTAAAGTTTGCTTTTGGAAGGAACTTCCTTCACATGCTTTTCTTCATGTCATGTTCATTCTTGACTGTAAGATTGAGGTGAAGTGTTCAACAGTCTGATCTGCATTATTGAAAGTGTAGTGTTCAAGGATACTTGTGTTAATGCATGGAGATGGGTCATATATCCTGGAACTCTCTATACGCTGTATCATACGGCAGGATTTTCATGAGCCCATACTCGTGTGTGTGCTTCTGTCTTCCTTGCGCGCTGCCAACGAGTGCACATCTGCTTAGCTCATGAATAAGTGTGAGCACCTTCTCACCTCACTGTGCCGGATTAGTGCCCCTCTGTTACCTATCGCCATCAAGGTTACAAAGAATGCATTGTGCTGTTGCTGGAGATAGGTTTCCTTGAGGAGCTACATAACAGTCTACATAGTGCTCTTGCCTCTATTAGGCTGCTGTAGTGA